>NC_071512.1:37194072-37820501 GCF_027887155.1 Malaclemys terrapin pileata | reverse complement strand
TTAGGCACTTAGGCTCCCTATAAAATGAATGGAGAGAGATAGGCACCTGAGACTGTGGCCTTGTCTACACTAACGGGTCAGTTGACCTAAGTTATGTTACTCCAGCTATGTGAATAACGTAGCTGGAGTCAACGTAGTGTAGGTCGACTTACTGCAGTGTCTACACGGCACTGAGTCGACGGGAGATGCTCTCTCGTCGACTTACCTTACTCCTCTCATTCCAGTGGAGTACCGGAGTTGACCAGAGAGTCCTCTGAGGTCGATTTAGCAAGTAGACCTGCTAAATCGACCCCCGCTGAATTGATCGCAGCAGCCTGTGATTCACATAAGTGTAGACATGGCCTGTGATTCACAAAAGCCAGCATGCTTGGAGGCTCCCTACCTAAGCTAGCCAATGGGAGATGCCAACAACAGGGGTGCAATGCTAAGCCCCACCCCTCTCTCAGAGATAGGCACCTAAGTCCAGACTGCAGGGAGGCATCTATCCTTGGTTAGTGATTCACAGCCAGTTAGGCGCCTATACTGTTTTGTGAAAAGCTGGCCAGAGAAGGAGGTGGTGACAATGGTGGCAACCTTATTCTAGCCCTGTGGTTAGAGCACTCAGCTAGGATGTATGAGACCCAGGTTCAATTCCTCCCTCAAGCAGAGAGAGAGAAAGGATCTGAAAAGGGGTCTCCCACACCTCTCAGGAGCAGACCTCTAACCACTGAGCTATGGGATATTCTGAAGTGGGAGTCCCTCAGTCTCTTCTGTTGAAGCTAGTCCACTGTGAATAAATAATGAAAATGTCACTGGAGCAGAGGGCTTGGACCCAGGGTCTCCCACCTCCTAAGTGGGTGCCTTTACCACAGGACTACAGAGTCATTCTCATGCTCTGTCTCTCTGGCCCAGTGACTGTTCCACTATGGATAAATACTTAATAGTCATTAGGCCAGAGAAAGCAAGAGATGCCATAGTCCAGTGGAGGTGGGAGACCCTGGGTCCAATCCCCCTGCTCCAATCACTCTTTCAGGTAGGTGGTCTCTGAGTAAGCCTACCAGATCATGCCCACATGTGACTTAGGTGTCCGAATGCCAATCTTCCCCTGAATCACTCTGGGGCTTAGGTGGGAGATAGGCATCCAGACGCCCCAAGGAGGCAGCAGTGCCCATGCCCAGAGGCAGAAACATAGGTGCGTAGGGAATTTTATCCTGAAAATTTAGGTGCTGAGTAAGTTTAGGTGCCTACAGGGATTAGGCCGGAGTTTTGTGCATCGCAGTAAAGCCAAAACCAGGACTTAGGCCCCTAATTTCTTTTGTGCATTCAGCCCCAAGAGAACAAAAGCAGACCCCAAAATGGCAAAGCAGGCATGGAAGAGTGAATGTGCTATGATGCAAAAAGAAGAACAGGAGTACTTGTGGCACCTTAGAGACTAACAAATTTATTAGAGCATAAGCTTTCGTGGACTACAGCCCACGAAAGCTTATGCTCTAATAAATTTGTTAGTCTCTAAGGTGCCACAAGTACTCCTGTTCTTCTTTTTGCAGATACAGACTAACACGGCTGTTACTCTGAAACCTGTGCTATGATGGCAAATGAGGTTAAGATGTTTCTGCATGGCAAAGAAACACTTGGCATGAGTGGAAGGAAATGACTGAATGGGAAGTTAGCTCGGATAGAAGCTCAGGGCAGGTGAGCCAACTGGAGACCAAGTCACCTAAGTCAGTGGACAACCTGGCAGAACTGTGTTCCTGACTGCAGAGAATGCAGGAGTTCCTGCTAGGGTGACCAGATGTCCCAATTTTATAGGGACAGTCCCGATTTTTGGGTCTTTCTTATATAGGCTCCTATTACCCCCCACCCCCGTCCCGATTTTTCACACTTGCTGTCTGGTCACTCTAGTTCCTGCAGGAAGAAACACACCAGAAACTGAGTCTGAGGGCCAAGGTGGAACAAATGGATGATGAGAAGAACCATTTAAAAGAGCAGTTGTGTGAACAAGCAAAGGTAAACAGGAACCTTAAGAAAGAATTTTCCAATCTAAAGACAGACAGATGGAGTCAGAAGACCCAGTGTTCTGGAGAAGAACTACTCACGCACTCTAGAGATAAGTGGAAACATACAGAAATATAGGTATGGGAGCCGGAGACAGAGATCCTCTCCTTAAGTAGAACAATGTAGGAAGCTGTGAAGCAGAAGCTCAAGCTACAGAATGTCAACCATATCCTGGAGCAGCATGTTACCAAGATGGAAAAGGAGCCGGAGGCTAAGGCCAGTGAGTTTTGGGAACTGGCCAACAAGACAGGAACACTGCACACCCTAGAGAAGAAGCTGGGTTGCAGGGAAAGCTGATCCGGGTTGGTAGAAGTTCTTGACTCAGGCACAGGAGCATTTGTGGAGAGGTGTGATAAAATGATGAGCATGGGAATAAATTATCAGGAGGCTTGTGTCAATACAGAGTTAATTGACAGATTGGGTCTCCAGGAAGACTTTTTGAGAAGGGTAGTTGGAGTCAAGGGACTTGGTATCCCGTGGCACAAACCCTGGGTTGTGTGCAAGATAGAAGCAGCAGTAATGGCAGTAGCCTTGCAAAAAGAGCTGGAATTATGCAGGGATGAGAAACTGAAACTACTTCAAAAGAAAGATTAGCTGTGCAATAAAATACATCAGCTGCTTGAAGACAAGAGTGGCCCTGCTGTGGATGTAAAAACACGGGCCCCTGAAGAAGCAGAAGTTAAAAAGGAGAAGGTAGCTGTTGTGTATTTGGTTGCGTAGTAATAGAATCTTGTTGTTGCTATGGCAACTGAGTTAGGTTATTAGGAGATAACCCAGCCGGTTTTGGCTGGTTGTTGGTTAGTTCAGTGTGTGGCAATAAATGGCTGCTTTTCAAGGTCTACAGCTCTCTGCGTCTCATGTTATTTCTTCCTAAAACTGCTGCCCCCAAGGATACAACAACGTGGCGACGAGGATGGGATCCTTGTGCTGCCCCAGCAACAGAAGAAGGTAGAAGTCAAGGTTATAAATAAATAAATAAATAAATAAATAAAATAAAATCTTTTTGCTGTTGGAAGAGGGTGCGAACCGGCTTGCCTGCACTGACGGCACAAACTGAAACTAAAACCATGCCACACTTACGGGGCCGCTAGAACCTTTTGAGGAGACTACAGTGCAATGGCACATATATACTGAGTGTTTTGAGCTTTTTGTTATTGCAAATGACATTACAGAAGAGAAGAAGGTGCCAGTGTTCTTAAGTGCAGGGCCGGCTCTAGGTTTTTTGCTGCCCCAAGCAAATAAATTTTTGGCTGCCCCCACCCCAGCCCTGGGCTACCCCACCCCCCAACTTCACCCTCCTGCCGCCCCAGCCCTGGATCACTGGTAACTCGCTCCCAGGGCGGGTCATTCAGCAGGAATTTTGGATGTGCACAGAACACAGACAGGATTGGTTCCCATATGGTTACAGAGCTGCAGTAAAGTGGAACAATTTTCAACTTGTGTGACTGGAGGATAGCTGGATGCATATTATAAGACTGTCCTACATAAATGAGGAAAAGTTGGTGCCTTTATTATTCTTTTGTTCCATTCTTTGTTTCTATGGGGAATGCACTATCATGGTCTTCCTTTTAAACAAAACAAAACAAAACAAAACAAAAACAAAAAAAAGCAATGGCTGTTGAAAATAGCAATTCCAGTCCTAATAACCACTGGGAAGCATTTCTTGCTCAATTTATTCTACTTTTTCTACAGCAAGTTACAGTGGATCAGTATATTTGATTTGGGGGAAATGAAGTAACAGCTGCCCAAATTGAGCTTGAGCACTCCTGATTTTGAGGGTGTTCAAATCTGGAAGGCAGGTGCTAGATTCTCTTTCTGGATATTAGCTATATCTGGAAAGGAAAAGTCAATTTCTGCTTCCATGGCTCAGAAGTGGAAATCCTCCTAAGTGCCTGGTACTGTATCTAAAGCTGCCCAGGTCCAGAGCCTCCCCGCTCCCTTACTTTTCATTTTAAATTCAACTGGGATTCACATACCTCCCTTGCTAGGCTTCAGATAGAGAGGTGCACCGTCCATTTAGTCCCCCCAATTTCTTCTTTGGGGGAGACCCCAGGGCTGGGGTGGCAGGAGGTGCGGGTGGGGGAGGGAAGAGCCCAGGGCTGGGGCGGCAGGGGGTGCAGGTGGGGGCCAGAGCTGGGGCGGCAGCGGGTACGGGGTGGGGGAAGAGCCCAGGACTGGGGTAGCAGGAGGTGCGGGTGGGGGGAGAGCCCAGGGCTGGGGGAGCAGGGGAGTGCAGGTGGGGGCCAGAGCTGGGGCTGCAGGGGGTGTGGGCAGGGGAGAGCCCAGGGCTGGGGTGACAGGAGGTATGGATGGGGGCCAAAGCTGAGGCGGCCGGGAATACGGAGCGGGGGGAGAGCCCAGGGCTGGGGCAGCACGGGAGTGCAGGTGGGGGCCAGAGCTGGGGCGGCGGGGTGAGGTGGGGGGAAGAGCCAAGGACTGGGGTGGCAGGGGGTGCGGTGGGGGGGGGGGGAGAGCCCAGGACTGGGGCAGCAGGGGAGTGCAGGTGGGGGCCAGATCTGAGTCGGCAGGGGGTGTGGGAGGGGACGCCCAGGGCTGGAGCAGCAGGAGGGTGCAGGCGGGGGCCAGAGCTGGGGCGGCAGGGGTGCGGTGGGGGGGGGGGAAGAGCCCAGGGCTGGGGCAGCAGGGGAGTGCAGGTGGGGGCCAGATCTGAGTCGGCAGGGGGTGTGGGAGGGGACGCCCAGGGCTGGAGCAGCAGGAGGGTGCAGGCGGGGGCCAGAGCTGGGGCGGCAGGGGTGCGGTGGGGGGGGGGGGGAAGAGCCCAGGGCTGGGGCAGCAGGGGAGTGCAGGTGGGGGCCAGAGCTGGGGCAGCAGGGGGTGTGGGCGGGGGAGAGTCCAGGGCTGGGGCAATACAGGGGTGCGGGGGGAGCCCAGGGCAGGGGCCGGCAAAAAACCTAGAGCTGGCTCTGTTCCTACCAGTCACAGCAACCTGCAGATTTCAGTTCCATACTCCTTCCCCCACCCTTTCCTGTTGCTAGTGGCCAAGGGAATGCTGGGAAATGTAGTTCTTTCCCTTCTCCAGGGCTGGCTCTATACGCAGGGAGCTAACCAAGGAACTACAGCTCCCAGGGCCACCTGTTGGTTCTCAGCTCCCATCCTGGATTCTTGCACCCCTTGCAAATCTGCCGCCCCAAGCAACTGGTTGCTTTGCTGGTGCCTAGAGCCGGCCCTGCTTAAGTGTTGTAGGGGCTAAGACCTACTCCCTCCTACGCAGCTTACTACACCCTCTTAAGCCAGAGCCCAAATCTTACAGTGACGTTGTGGAAATCCTGGGTTCCCGTGTTTCTCCAAAACCACTGGTAATTGCTGAAAGATATAGGTTCCACAAAAGAGACCAAAAAGAAAACGAAACAGTTGTACAATTTGTAGCAACTTTGAAAAAGCTTACGGAACACTGTGAATTTAAGGAGATATTAAATAACGCCCTGTGTGACAGGTTAGTGTGTGGCCTGCACAGTGAAGCTATACGGAAGCGCTTATTGACAGAGGCTCAGCTTACCTTACAGAAGGCCATTGATATTGCGGTCTCCATGGAACTGGCTACAAAGGAGGCACAACACATTGGTGCATCCCGTAGGATGCATAAGGTGTCACAAGAACCTACCCACAAAACTGTGGTGAATCGGGAATGTTATCACTGTGGTAAGCCGGGTCACCATGCATCAGAATGCTGATGTAAGGTCCTAGTGTGTCAACACGGGGGCAAAAAAGACACATTGAGTGTGCCTGTAAACAAAAGAAAAAGAGGCCTGCAGTCTGACGGACCAAAAAGGGAAATCTGCATACCCTTGAGTAAACAGAGTTGCATGTAATGGAGAATGCAATGGTGTGAACTGCTGAGAGCATATTACATCAAAGTTCTGTGCTGAACGCTGGTTACCTGCTTGCTTCTAGGTGCAGGTAAAGGTTTAATTTTACTAGCACTTTGGGGAGTAGGGCTGAAGACAGCCTTTGCTCTTTGTGTTTGGGAACAGTGGAGCAGGAAGCTTTTTTGTGTGTTTTTTTTCAGTTGTTTTTTCTGTTTTAAAATGAACTGCACCACACAGTTGAATTCGACACAGGCAAGCAAAATCTGTTACTTGACCTACTGTCACTCTGACAGCCCCCTCGCAGCATCACCATAAATGAGATCTTCCTCTGAAAACCAATTAATTAATGAATGAATACAGTACAGATTAACTAAATATTAACTAAAATGTGTATTTTGATGCTCACAGATACCGCTGTTGCAAAAGGGCTGGTCTAAAACAGGTGCACTGTTTTAATTCACACCACTGAAAGTTGCACCTTCCCTGTGAAATCAGAGACAGTGTTTACACAAAGCACAAACTAGCAGCAAAAGCATTCCTATCCCTTCAGAGTATGCATCTCACATTAACAGCTTTCTGTCATCTCCTGTTAGCATCACATCCTACTATTATTCCTTTTTACTAATACACTATGAATGGGGCTAATATTGTAACATTTCACATTAGCTAAAAAGGAATCTTAATTAGATCTGATGGATAACTGCTAATATAACATGATAAGCCCCCTGGATAAGCACGCTATATGTTTTCTCCACTTTTCCAGACTCCTTTAAACCTATTAAAAGAATAAGGAAAGTGACCTTGAAAAGAAATCTAGACTTCCTCCTACCACTACCAAAAGTTTCTGCTATTCTGAGGCCTTGGCTACACTTACCCGGTAGTTCGGCGGCGAGCGATCGAACTTCTGGGTTCGACTTATCGCGTCTAGTCTGGACGCGATAAGTCGAACCCGGAAGTGCTCGCCGTCGACTGCGGTACTCCAGCTCGGCGAGAGGAGTACCGCGGAGTCGACGGGGGAGCCTGCCTGCCGAGTGTGGACCAAGGTAAGTTCGAACTAAGGTACTTCGAACTTCAGCTACGTTATTCACGTAGCTGAAGTTGCGTACCTTAGTTCGAATTAGGGGGGTAGTGTAGACCTGGCCTGAGTGATCTCAGGGCCCACCCTCTATAAACGCTTCCTCTTGCTCTGTCTTGTAACATTATATAGAAGCATGTATTGTATTAATTTACACTAAACTGTGTTGTCCAGCCTTTTTTAAAATAAGAATGTTGTGCTCGGGAAAAGAGCCAGATTGACAGCCTTGAAGCCTGCAGTCTAGAATTCACAGAGCAATATTGCATGGGCAGCACCGCTCCAAATTTTCAACAACTGCACTAATGCGGGGGTGCCCAACTTATGATCGAACTCATCCCACCAGCACATTTCATAAGGTCTGCAGCTGCTTCAACACAATATACTAATGGCCGATTCATTAGCGTTTTGTCATGTTTACATCATTTTAGTTTACCCAAGTGTGTAAATAGACAGTGCTGTACACAGAAATAACCTTTCCAAATACATACAAAACAAGCTGAACTTAAAATATAAATCAATACAGGGGATTTTAAATCTTATCAAAATATGTAGAATCTGCTTGGCCCACACAAGGTTGTGCTTAGGTTTACATGGTCCTCCTGTATAATAAGGCTGAGCAGCACTGCACTAATGTAGCCCTCTCTACCCTTAAACTGGAGAGTCCAATTCCTGAGTAATGGGATAGTACCTACATAATAACAGGTTTCAGAGTAGCAGCCGTGTTAGTCTGTATCCGCAAAAAGAACAGGAGTACTTGTGGCACCTTAGAGACTAACAAATTTATTAGAGCATAAGCGCATCCGAAGAAGTGGGCTGTAGTCCACGAAAGCTTATGCTCTAATAAATTTGTTAGTCTCTAAGGTGCCACAAGTACTCCTGTTCTTTTTACCTACATAATACTATACTATTTTTTTTTCTGGGCTGTATCCTCAGGTTGTGTAAATTTGTATAGCTCCATTGACTTCAATCGAGCTATGCTGACTTACACCACCTCAGGATCTGGCCCTCTATTGAGAGCTAGTTTACATTTATTTATTAATTTGTTCAGTGCTTATTCCCACAACACAAACTCTAACATAAATTAAAATTAATAACACAAACTATGCAATTTTACCCACAGTGGGGACTATACAACTACCAGTACTGCAGTAAAGTAAAATAAATTAAACAAGAACATCTGAAGGGGAAAAACACAGCAATCCAACACTTTTCAAGGTATTATTATTCTAGGAAGCCAAATCTACAATAAATAGATGCTTAAAATGTCTGGTATCACATGGCATCAGATATTTTAAGTATGCTGCAGCTCCTTTCTGCCACCCTGCCTCCAGCCCAGAACCCTCCACCCACAGCCTCACCCTTCCCTCTTCATATTCAGATTTCAGTATTTGCCAAATACCGAACACAGACTATTCAATATTGAGCAAATTCAACAAATGTTGCTAGAGCCATCCCTATTGTTTACTGATTCAACTGAATTTCCTGGAATACTACCTATAATGCAACTGATTAGCCATCTCCCCATATTCCATGTGTAACAATTAAGAAGCAACCTCTTTTGTGTTTTAATTGTTTAGATTTTAATTGTAAAATCTTCATTATAGAAATGGACCTGGCCTTGCCTTGCACAGAGAATTATGCTGTGCATTGTACAAATGAATTGCTCATTTGCATGTTAATAAAGTCAGCTTCAAGAAAGGTGTTACCCAAACACTCTTTAGTAACACACCAAAAAGCTAATTGAAGAATATGCATGACATTTTGTCCCTAGTGAACAACAGGAGTGGAAGAACTCATCTGAAATGGACAAGGATAGGAATCAAACTATTGGGAGGTGAATTATTAAAAACAGACTGGATAATAATCATACAACAACATACGTCTGATGTCAGAAGAAGGAAAATATATGTTGTGTGTATATTACTAATTTCAAATAGGAGGATGGTTTAGTCAAAATGAATATCTTACACTGGCCCAACTTTAAGGAATTCACATATTTTGCAATTGTGACACCTTTGCATTACACAGAAAAGGAGGGCAAGGTAATGTAATATCTTTTATTGGACCAACTTCTGTTGGTGAGAGAGACAAGTTTTCGAGCTTACCCAAAGCTTGAAAGCTTGTCTCTCTGACCAAGTGAAGTTGGTCCAATAAAAGATATTACCTCACCCACCTTGTCTCTCTAATATCCTGGGACCAACACAGCTACAACAACACTGCATACAACCTTTGCATTAAAAGCAAGGGGAAAACTGGGGGAGACTATATCAGAACTGAACTTTACAGTTACTTGTCTTCCTGATTTGTCATGTGCCAAGGTAGCTTGGACAGGTTGATAGATAACAGTCAAGTGTCAGTTATGGGGGCTGGGAGGAAGTGATATTATTTCTACTCTTTCCTATGTAATTGAAGTTTATTGTAGTAGCTGATAGGATGTGTATGTGGAATCCTTATTAAATGATTATGATTTTAACTATCCCTTTAATTTCTGTTTTCTTATTGTAGTCTTAAAATAAATATATATTTAGTTTATCTTCTATGAATTGGGTTTTGACTGTTAAACAGGAAATTGACTAGCTAGTTAATAGTTGCACAGAGAAGAGGTACTGTAATTTCTGCATGTAAGTATGGCCACAGAGATTCCTACAGGAACAATGCAGACACAAATTGGGTGAAGATCCTGACAACAGCAAGGCACCATCATGTCCTGGCAGATTGATGCATACAAGGCTGTGCTATTTTCATTCCTCTTCTGAGTGATAGCAGATGTCAGGGCTTTTCACATTAGCATTCCGTTGGAAAATAAATTAGTGATGGTGAGTCTAGATATATTCTTAGCATAAATTGTTTTATTTAAACTATATACCCACCAATCCTTGCATGGAGGCGGATACAAACAGCATGCAGACAAACCCCTCTTTCAGGAATCTCAGCCCAAATGCCCAAAAATGCTCAGGGAGCAACACTGCCCCAAGCATTTCCTGTAGTTAGAGAAATTAAGGCAGAGAGCAAACAATCTTGCTGTTCGCCACAGCTTTCCCCAGAAGATCTGTATTACCAAACTAACCTACAACATTTCTTCAAAGGGTGATGTGACGTTATCTGATTAAAATATGACCATATAGATCATTGTTGCAACCACTGTTATATATTTGCAACAAATCTTGTACAAAATGTGGCATGTAAGATGTCTATGAAAAGGTTATGATTTGCTGGTTATGATTATGCTATCTGTAGGCATGTGTCATTTTTTGTATTTGAAGTTATGAATATTGGTTCTATACCTGGATTCACCAAGGGGAAGTCATGCCTGACCTACCTGATTGCCTTCTATGATGAGATAACTGGATCTTTGGATATGGGGAAAGTGGTGGACGTGATATATCTTGACTTTAGCAAAGCTTTTGATATGGTCTCCCACAGTATTCTTGCCAGCAAGTTAAAAAAGTACGGATTGGATGAATGGACTATAAGGTAGATAGAAAACTAGCTAGATTGTTGGGCTCAACGGGTAGTGATAAACAGCTCAATGTCTAGTTGGCAGCCAGTATCAAGTGGAGTGCCCCAGAGGTTGATCCTGGGGCCGGTTTTGTTCAACATCTTCATTAATGATCTGGATGATGGGATGGATTGCACCCTCAGCAAGTTTGCGGATAACTATAAGCTGGGGGGATAGGTAAATAAGCTGGAGGGTAGGGAGAGGTGTGACCTAGAAAAAATAAATCTGATGAGGTTCAACAAGGACAAGTGCAGAATCCTGCGCTTAGGACGAAAGAATCCCATGCACTGCTACAGGCTGGGGACCGACTGGCTAAGCAGCAGTTCTGCAGAAAAGGACATGAGGATTACTATGGACGAGAAGCTGGATATGAGTCAACAGTGTGTCCTTGTTGCCAAGAAGGCTAACAGCATATTGTGCTGCATTAGTAGGAGCATCGCCAGCAGATCGAGGGAAGTGATTATTCCCCTCTATTCGGCACAGGTGAGACCACATCTGGAGTATTGCATCCAATTTTGGGCTCCCCACTACAGAAAGGATGTGGACAAATTGGAGAGAATCAAGTGGAGGGCAATGAAAATGATTAGGGGGCTGGGGCACATGCCTTACGAGGAGAAGCTGAGGGAACTGGGCTTGTTTAGTCTGCAGAAGAGAAGAGTGAGGGGGGATTTGATAGCAGCCTTCAACTACCTGAAGGGGGATTCTAAAGGGGATGGAGCTCGGCTGTTCTCAGTGGTGGCAGATGACAGAAAAAGGAGCAATGGTCTCAAGTTGCACTGTGGGAGGTTTAGGTTGGATATTAGGAAAAACTATTTCACGAGGAGGGTGGTGAAGCACTGGAACGGGTTACCTAGGGAGGTGGTGGAATCTCCATCCTTAGAGGTTTTTAAGGCCCGGCTTGACAAAGCCCTGGCTGGGATGATTTAGTTGGGGTTGGTCCTGCTATGAACAACAGGGGGTTGGACTAGATGACCTCCTGAAGTCTCTTCCAACCCTAATGTTCTATGATTCTATGATTTCAAATGTTTGCTCCTGGGGTAACACCTACCATAGGTGCCGACTCCGTGGGTTCTCTGGGGCTGGAGCACCCACAGGAAAAAATTAGTGGGTGCTCTGCACCCACCGGCAGCCAAGCTCCCCTCAGCCCCCACCCCACCTCACCACCTCCTCTGCTTCTGCCTCCTCCCCTGAGCATGCCGCGTCCCCGCTCCTCCACCTACCTTCCAGCGCTTGCCACCACTAAACAGCTGGGAGGGAGGGGGGAAGAGTGGGAATGTGGCATGCTCAGAGGAGGAGGCGGGGAAGAGGCGGGGATTTGGGGAACGGGTTGGAATGGAGGCAGAGTTGGGGTGGGGACTTTGGGGAAGGGATAGGGATAGGGGTGGGAGGGGGCTGGGAAGGGGTTGGAATGGGGGCAGGAGGGGGCGGGGCAGGGGTGGAGTTGGGGCAGGGCCAGGGCAAAGAGGGGTCGAGCACCCACCGGCGCCAGTAGAAGTCGGCGCCTTTGACACCACAAGGGAGCTAGCCAGCACATCGTGGAAGGACTATTCAAATTCAATGGCCCGTCAAAAGGACACTTAACTCACAATGAACCATGGACTTTCCTGCTGTGACTAAGCAAAAATATACATGGACATGTGACTTGCCCATATGATTCCAAACCCCATCTTGTCACCCTTAATTTTCCACTAGCTGTGCTGAGGGCTTTGTCTGAAACAATGGGTTTCTCTCCACATGGCAGAAGCTATAAAAGGCCCTGAAAACACCTACATTTGGCCTCTTTTCTGCTCCAGCCTCTGGACTATGAACTTGTATTAATGGAAGCATTCTAACAAAGGAATTGAGGACCTTCCAATGATTTGGAAGCAGCCAGAGACTTATAGAATCATAGAATCATAGACTTTAAGGTCAGAAGGGATCATTATGATCATCTAGTCTGACCTCCTGCACAGCGCAGGCCACAGAATCTCACCCATCCACTCCTGTATCAAACCCTTAACCTATGTCTGAGCTATTGAAGTCCTCAAATCATGGTTTAAAGACTTCAAGGGACAATGAGGAGGGCATTCAGGTTTTTAGGATTTTGAAAAAAGGTGCAAAAATTATGGGATACAGATACCTTTATGGGATGGAGACATTTGCAAACTGAGAAGTTGACCCCATGCTCCCAGTCACCACTGAGTTGACTTGTTTTCGCCCCATCATACATTGGCAAAACTTCCTAACAGTGGCGAGTTGCACAGTGGGATGCCTACCCCTAGTGTGCCACACTGCATTGACACAAGCACAACCAGTGAGTACGCACTCCACCAACACAAGGAGTCAAGTATGCACACATGCAAGCGAAGTACTAACTGCAGCAGCTGTATATCCACGTAACTTGAGTCAACATAAGATTGTAGTGCAGACATGGCCTCAGACTATCATTACCATCAATCACTTCCATCAGCCCTCCTTCACCAAAAAATTATTTGAAAATTGATAGGCTATGAGGTATGTCATCTAGGTCAATACACTCTGGTGCACCAATAGTCAGCAAGTTCTAGATTCAGGGGCCCCACAGTGAAAAATATCTGGCTTCCAGTCCCCTCCCAATTCTAATTAGGATCCTATGAATTCAGGTGCCTCAGCTGATCTCAGTGGAGCAGACAGGCAATCTGATTTCACTTCTGATTGTACGAGGAGAGAGGCAGTCCCTGAGATACCTAAGAAACAAAATATTTAGACCTTAATAGGCTAAATTCAACAACCTAAATTGCACATAGAATTAAGCTGCAAAGTGCAAACTAATACAATTAATGCAGAATGAATATAATACACACACTGTGAGAAGCACCATCAAGCAGGCAACCATGTTCTGCATTAGCTGATGTTTCTGGGTGTATTGCAGGTGTTACCCAATGTAGAAAGAATTGCAGGAATCCAATATGGAAATGACAAAAGCATGGATTACTGTGGTGAACATCACATCCAAAATAAAAGGATGCAACTTCCTGGCCAAGAATAAATGGCAAAACCCACTCTGAGCCATTGCTAACTAGATTTCTAGGAGCACCTGAAGATCCCACAGAAACTGTGGACTAAAACTATTCTATAGAAACTAAAATCTATGAATCACAGAAACAAAAAATGATCCAACACTCTAGTTTTAGAAAAAGGACACTACTTCTGCCATTTCTTCCAATTATTTCTCCAATCCAACCAGAATAATCTGAATGTTACCCAAGCATCATAACTCCTAGCAACTGATCCATCTGAAGACACCCACAGGTGAAACTGCCTCACTATGTTCCCTAAAAGCTTCATGTACACATTGAAAAGGAGGGTAAGAATAGTAATCCATAAATCCACTTGGGCTGATAAGAAACCATCCAATGCTAAATCCTTTCACAGAAAAAGGAATTAAGTCGATCAAATCCAACTCTCTCCAACCTGGCCAGTGTTAACAGCCATGTCAATAATCTTATTGTCAAGACCTTCAGAGGCAGCTGATAGAAAAATGGGTTTCCCTCCACATGGCAGAAGCTATAAAAGGCCCTGGAAATATCTCCATTTTGCCTCTTTCCTGCTCAAACCTCTGGACAATGAACTTTTACTAATGGGGGCATTGTAACCAAGGGACTGAGGTCCTTCCAATGATTTGGAAGCAAGCAGAGACTTGACTTAAGCCAGCAGTTTATTCCATCACTACTACAAGTCTGAACCAAGAACTTTGCAATTATTGTATGTATTTGATTCCATTAACCAATTTTAACTCTCATCTTTCTTTTTATAAATAAACCTTTAGATTCTAGATACTAAAGGATCGGCATCAGCGTGGTTTTTGGGTAAGATCTAAGTTATATATTGACCTGGGTGTGTGGCTGGTCCTTTGGGATCAGAAGAACCTTTTATTTGAAGAGATTGTTTTTAAAGAACCACTCATCTCAAGTCTAGTGGGTGGTAATACAAGGACTAGAATGCTTAATGAAACTGCTTTTATGACTTCTTGTTAGCTGGTATGGTAAAGCAGAAGTTTACTTTTGTTGCTGGTTTGGTATATCCTATGGGGGATTAGCCACCCATCTTAGGGTGTATCTACCCTATTTCTCAGCAGTTTGTCCTGAATTTGGCATTCTCAGTTGTCACCCACTGAGGCACAGTTACAACTGAACAATGCTCACATGAAAAAAAACAAAACAAACAAAAACCCCAAATAAAACTGAAAAATCATGAGTAACAGCACCATGTAGTGAGTCTCGCCATAAAAATATTGCAGCACAGGGAGGACCAGAAGGAATGAGGTGAGACTACATTATCTAAAAATCCAACAAACTTTCATGCAGCTGGAGTCCTTACATGGTAGTGCCTGACTCCCTTAGGAGTAACAGGAGGCATCACTCACCACAAAAGAACACCTGTTTCAATTCCCTTTCCCCAGCCTCTCTTTTAAATCACAACCATAGAATATCAGGGTTGGATGGGACCTCAGGAGGTCATCTAGTCCAACCCCCTAGCTCAAAGCAGGACCAATCCCCAGACAGATTTTTACCCCAGGTCCCTAAATAACCCCCTCAAGGATTGAACTCACAACCCTAGGTTTAACAGACCAATGCTCAAACAACTGAGCTATCCCTCCCCACATCTGCAACCCAGATACCAGGGGACGGGAGGCCCACTAAAATATGAATTCTGCATGTAGAGTATTAGATTGATGAGCATCATGAGTAAACCCACTTGAATAAAAGGGGTATTGTAACAGCTCTTTGGAGATATTTATAAAATATTTTTCAACATGGTGACTTCTGCAGCAAAAGACCAGTTACCAGAGAACAAGACAGCCTGGACAGCAGCAGGACTGGCTGTTCATTCATCTTTGTAATGCTTCTCCTCCTAATAAGCACCGGGAGCAAGAAGCCACAATCAATATATTTCTTCACATTTTTCTTTTGACTCACAGTGGTGACACTTAGCCGGGGTTAAATGTGATCACTTCACAGCAGACTTGAAGAAGTAATGGCAATCTGCAGCTTCAGGTAACCAGCAGAAATAATACATAGCACCACCACAACAGGGGGATGAAAGCTCTATTTATAGTTCTTCCTGCTGACACATGGAATAGTGAACACTTCAGCCAAAGTGAAGCACATAAACAGCTGCTCAGCTGAGATTTCGTTGAAGGCTTAGGAAGTGCAGTCAAAGAATACACATTTAATACAGAGAAAAGAGTGCAGCTAAAGGATGTTTAAGTATGCTGCATGTATCGTTATTTCATTGTACTAGTCAGATATACATTCCAGGTTATACTCTCAAAACCTGAAGGTGAAGATGTGTGTGCAAAAAAATGCATGTACACATGTGTACCTACAATTACACTAGCATTTACTACCACTGCATGTGCAAATTGTGTAATTGTGCATCCATATGTGTACTTCTCACTCGTGTACCTTTTTGCATCAGTGATTCCTCAGTTTGCACCTCCAGTGACACAATTCAATGACAGTGCAAGGAGGATCATATTTCTATATGCATCAAATACATTAACTCTGCCCACAAATTGAACCCCTCCCAATCAGCCTTCAGATCAAGGTGTAACAGCTTAAAGATAGCTTCACTCAATATTTTTGAACAGGTTCTAATGAGTCATGATGGGCAAATGCTCCCTTTCCCTAAAGTGCTTTCTCATGGAGTCTGAAAGCCACAACTCAATTCTCAATCCTTTCTCCTCTGCTATTTTGGCCAAGGAGATATAGTGATATATTACTGGTCCCACGGACAGCATTCTGCTGATCACATTTAATTAGATATAATTTTCTCAGAAGTCACTGCCTGTGCTGCCAACAAGACATCTCAATAACTGAGAGAAATTACTGCATAGATATAAGCAGCAACCTCACATTCATGTAAGACAAACATAACATTGACAAGAGAAGGAATATCCCTAAGTGGAAATCAGACATCACCCTGTGTTGAGGACATCTGCCTTCCAGTAGTCAAGATGGTCTGAGGTCTTGGGTGTCAATTGGACTCATTGCTGCTCTTAGGTAAACAGTGATAAGAAATGCCTTCTTCCACTTTCAGCTAGCCAGGAGATTGCATCTGTTTCTCTTAGAAGCAGGGCTGGCTCTAGGCACCAGCAAAGCAAGCAGTTGCTTGGGGCGGCAGATTTGCAAGGGGCACAAGGATCCAGCATGGGAGCTGAGAACCAACAGGGGGCCCTGGGAGCTGTAGTTCCTTGGTTAGCTCCCTGCCTATAGAGCCAGCCCTGGAGCAGGGAAGGAACTACATTTCCCAGCATTCCCTTGGCCACTAACAACAGGAAAGGGTGGGGGAAGGAGTATGGAACTGAAATCTGCAGCTTGCTATGACTGGTAGGAACAGAGCCAGCTCTAGGTTTTTTGCCATCCCCCCCATCTCTGTATTGCCCCAGCCCTGGACTCTCCCCTGCCCACACCCCAGCTCTGGCCCCCACCTGCACTCCCCTGCAGCCCCAGCTCTGGGCTCTCCCCCACCCACCCCCTTGCTGCCCCAGCTCTGGCCCCTACCTGCACCCTCCTGCTGCCCCAGCCCTGGGCGTCCCCTCCCACACCCCCTGCCGACTCAGATCTGGCCCCCACCTGCACTCCCCTGCCGCCCCAGTCCTGGGCTCTTCCCTCCCCCCGCACCCCCTGCCGCCCCAGCTCTGGCCCCCACCTGCACTCCCCTGCTCCCCCAGCCCTGGGCTCTTCCCCCCTGCTCCCCTGTACCCGCTGCCGCCCCAGCCCTGGCCCCCACCTGCATCCCCTGCCGCCCCAGCCCTGGGCTCTTCCCTCCCCCACCCGCACCTCCAGCCACCCCAGCCCTGAGCTCTCCCCCAAAGAAGAAATTGGGGGGACTAAATGGACGGTGCACCTCTCTATCTGAAGCCTAGCAAGGGAGGTATGTGGATCCCACTAGAATTTAAAATGAAAAGTAAGGGAGCGGGGAGGCTCTGGACCTGGGCAGCTTTAGATACAGTACCAGGCACTTAGGAGGATTTCCACTTCTGAGCCATGGAAGCAGAAATTGACTTTTCCTTTCCAGATATAGCTAATATTCAGAAAGAGAATCTAGCACCTGCCTTCCAGATTTGAACACCCTCAAAATCAGGAGTGCTCAAGCTCAATTTGGGCAGCTGTTACTTCATTTCTCCCAAATCAAATATACTGATCCACTGTAACTTGCTGTAGAAAAAGTAGAATAAATTGAGCAAGAAATGCTTCCCAGTGGTTATTAGGACTGGAATTGCTATTTTCAACAGCCATTGCTTTTTTTTTTTTTTTTTTTTAAGTTTTATTTGTTTAAAAGGAAGACCATGATAGTGCATTCCCCATAGAAACAAAGAATGGAACAAAAGAATAATAAAGGCACCTCAACTTTTCCTCATTTATGTAGGACAGTCTTATAATATGCATCCAGCTATCCTCCAGTCACACAAGCTGAAAACTGTTCCACTTTACTGCAGTTCTGTAACCATATGGGAACCAATCCTGTCTGTGTTCTGTGCACATCCAAAATTCCTGCTGAATGACCCGCCCTGGGAGCGAGTTACCAGTGATCCAGGGCTGGGGCAGCAGAAGGGTGAAGTGGGAGTGGAGAAGGGGAGAGCCCAGGGCTGGGGTGGGGGGTAGCCAAAAATTTTTTTGCTTGGGGCAGCAAAAAGCCTAGAGCCGGCCCTGCTCAGAAGAGGCGATAGCCATGGTGTTTTATGCTTTTGTCACCTCCAGGTTTTGCTACTGCAAAGCACTATATGTGAAGCTGATACGGAAAGCCATATGGAAAAGGCAGCAGCCTTCAATACAGGATCTCATTTTAGATCCTGGTCCTAATATTTAAGGCCCTTAAAGCTAGACAGGGCCTGGTTTTTTTAGAGACCGCCTCTTTCTCCAACGCCCACCATTTCACCTGAAATTATCTGAGGCATTTTGGCTGACAAAGACCACTGCCAAACTCTTGGGAGTTAGGGTGTTCTTGGTAGAGAACCCTCAACTCGAGAACTCCTTGCCACTGGAGCTCAGGCTGAGCTTAAACCAGGCTATCCTCAAGGTTTTATGCAAGACTCGTATTTATAGAGAAACTGTGCCTCAAAAACAAGGGTGGCAGAATGGCCAAGCAACATTTCTCAGGGATACAAACAGAATTAAGAGAAGAGAAGGCAAGAGAGAGGAAGGAGGAAAAGAAAGACTAAAATTAGTTTATGAATACTGAAAATGGAATCTGTGTAACTGTACAGCCCCCCTCTGCTCCAGAGCCCAATTCACTCATCTGAAAGTATCAGTGATGTGCAACAGAACATTTTATCCACTCAGTCAAGAAAATGGGGTAAGCACCTAGAGAACAGCCGTTCACCTCCCTTCTCATGCAGAAGAAAGGGTGAAGCACCAGAAGCAACTGGTTCTCGGATTTCTACCTAAACTTAAAGTGTAAATCAGTTGGTTTTCTTCAGAAAATAAAGGTTATTTTTTCCTAGTGTCAGTAACATGAGACTGACTTACGGACTTCTCCAGCATATCTAACCTGAAAATTTGTGACACGTTATTGCTTGTCGTTGGAAGTCAAATTGAACTGTCAGTTTTCTCTCTCCTACGCTGCAGCTGTGAGTGTAACAAGTATATCTGTAACCCTCCAGCTGTTTGCCCAGGTAATTCTGCTCTGTGCTTAATACAAAATCAGTGTTGATAAAGACAATCTATGAGCAGGTGGCATTCTTACTCTGTTACAATAAAGTCTACCCACACTTCATGAGCTCAGACTTACCCCTTCCTGATTTTTTGATTTAATGGAAACTCAAATAATAATAACACAACTAGGGCTGTCAAGCAATTAAAAAAATTAATCATGATTAAAAATGCAATTAAAAAATTAATCATGATTAATCGCACTGTTAAACAATAATAGAATACCATTTATTTAAATATTTTTGGATGTTTTCTACATTTTCAAATATATTGATTTCAATTAAAGCACAGAATACAAAGTGTACAGTACTCACTTTTGTGACAGACCCAGATCAGTGGGGTTCAGGAGTCTGGTAGAGGGCAAATATACTGGTCACTGGATGAGTAGTTTTCTGTTCCCTGAGTGACCAGAGAAGGGGCTCTGAGTAATCAGGAACCTGCTAAAACCAGTTAAGGCAGGCAGGCTAATTAGGACACCTTGAGTCAATTAAGAAGAAGCTGCTAGAATCAATTAAGGCAGGCTAATCAGTCCTACTTCTTGTTCAGCCAGTCACTCAGACAAACAAGTTTGTTTACATTTGCAGGAGATAATGCTGCCTGCTTCTTGTTTACAATGTCACCTGAAAGTGAGAACAGGCGTTTGCATGGCACTGTTGTAGATGGCGTCGCAAGATAATTACATGCCAGATGTGCTAAAGATTCATATATCCCTTCACCTTCAACCACCGTTTCAGAGGACATGTTTCCATGCTGATGATGGGTTCTGCTCAATAATGATCCAAAGCAGCGTGGACCGACGCATGTTCATTTTAATTATCTGAGTCAGATGCTACCAGCAGAAGGTTGATTTTCTTTTTTGGTGGTTTGGGTTCTGTAGTTTCCGCATCAGAGTGTTGCTCTTTTAAGAATTCTGAAAGCATACTCCACACCTCGTCTCTCTCAGATTTTGGAAGGCACTTCAGATTCTTAAACCTGGGGTCGAATGCTGTAGCTGTCTTTAGAAATCTCACATTGGTACCTTCTTTGAATTTTGTCAAATCTGCAGTGAAAGTGTTCTTAATATGAACATGTGCTGGGTCATCATCCAAGACTGCTATAATATGAAATACATGGCAGAATTTGGGGAAAACAGAGCAGGAGACATACTATTCTCCCCCAAGGAGTTCAGTCAAAATTTAATTCACGCATTACTTTTTTTTAACAAGCATCATCAGCATGGAAGCATGTCCTCTGGAATAGTGGCCAAAGCATGAAGGGGCATATGAATGTTTAGCATATCTGGCACATAAATATCTTGCAGTGCCAGCTACAAAAGTGCCATGCAAACGCCTGTTCTCACTTTCAGGTGACATTGTAAATAAGAAGCTGGTAGCATTATCTCCCATAAATGTAAACAAACTTGTTTGTCTTAGCGATTGGCTGAACAAGAAGTAGGCCTGAGTGTATTTGTAGGCTCTGAAGTTTTACATAGTTTTGTTTTTGAGTGCAGTTATGTAACAAAAAAAATCTACATTTTTAAGGTGTACTTTCACGATAAAGAGATTGACTATAGTACTTGTATGAGGTGAATTGAAAAATACTATTTCATTTGTTTATCATTTTTACAGTGCAAATATTTATAATAAAAATAATATAAAGTGAGCACAGTACACTTTGTATTCTGTGTGGTAATTTAAATAAATATATTTGAAAATGTAGAAAAACATCCAAAAATATTTAATAAATTTCAATTGGTATTCTATTGTTTAACAGTGCTATTAAAACTGCCATTAATTGTGATTATTTTTTTAAATAGCGATTAATTTTTTTTGAGTTAATCATGTGAGTTAACTGCGATTAATTGACAGTCCTAAACACAAGATAAACTTCAGCCTAATCTTTCTTGCCTGCTCTTTCTGCTTCTGGAGTTTCCTGTAAGAGTCTTCCTTTCTTTCTCCCTAGTTTCTTCAGACCAGAAGCTCATGCTCACCCATCCTCTACCTTTTACTCAGAGGCTGTGTTGCCAACTGTCACAATATTTGTTGCTTTTCTTAAAGACCCAGATCCGGGAATTATGTGATTATGTGAGACTCTCAGCTTTTATTTAAAAAAAAAAAGGTTTCTAGTCCTCATGGTTGCAGGGGAAAGCCTAAAATTTTAACTCCAAAAGACTCATGCACCACACAGTAAATAAAAATAAGTTTACATTTATTTATTTTAAAAATCTCATGTTTTTTTTAAGCCAGTCTCAATATTTTGGGGGTCTACGTTATGGTTTTTGAATGCTCAGAGTTTGCAGTACTGCACAGGTAAATAGGAGACTATTTACATACTCTTCTCCCTACACAAGCATGCATTAATAAGAGATGCTCTTCTTTACATAAGCTTCTGTGATAAACAGAACATGCCATGTGCTACTGCTGTAGAGCAGAAGCCTTGCTGAATGTAATCTCAGTGTATGAACAGCTCGCATCTCAGAATCACAGGACTGAGTAATCAATAATCATTGTCTGTAAGATAGAAAAATGTCTTCCGATGGTTTCCTTCAGATCTGTGCACTGGTCTCTGGATTCTTGTTCAGTATTCCATTATTATGCCCCTTCCCTAAAGGCTGCATGGACCTACACTGTTCTCCAGCATAACTGCATCTGACACTTGACCTGAATATGTTTCTACCGATTAGGCAGTGACATTCTCATCTGGAAGCTCAGTTTGTACAGTGCAAACTGTAACTCTGCATAGAGGGCACACTCCAGTTATTCTGAAATACTGAGTGAACATCTTCTAGGGTTTACTTCATATATCTTATACTTCTTAAGACTTAGATGACTAATGTGATATGGAGACCTTCACCTCGAGATAACAGGTTTGAACACAGCTTAAAGATGTTACCATCTCATGCTAATTTGGTGGCCTACATGAAATGAGTTGATGGCTCTCTGTCCAATTCCTGGTGGGACAAATCTCCACATCACAAAGACCACCATAAAAAATAACACAAATTTGTCGCCTTGTTGCCAGTCACAGCACAGAAACTAAAGACTTGCTAGCCTATGAACAGCGATCTGCTCATTAGCCCCTAGATGTGGTTCCTCCAGGTCAAAGATGAGGCATAATGGCACTAGGTGGAAGCAGAAACTTACACTGTGCTATGCCTGTTGTGTTGGTAAACAGGAGACCTAATTCACAGGTTCATCAATCTGCTATCTTTCACTAGCACTAAATTCATTTCAATAATCTCATGTTCATTTCACCATATGTACATTTTATTTTTAGATTTATAAAAATGCGCCCAATTATCTTGTCTCAGAGCACATGTACAACACCTAAGGAAATACACGTTTGCTCTTTTTCAGAGCAAACAAAGGGCATTTCCTAAAACAAAACAAAACCAACCCCATTCACCTCCTCAACCCCCCTGTGAAAAGAGATTAGCCTTGGACTGTGCCCTCCAGGTCAACAAACTCATCCTCTGTCAGACGAGAGCAGGATGCAACCTTCAGAATTGAAGGCTCTCCATTAAGACTGCCTGGCCATCAGCTAAAGACTACTAATTTGATTACCTGAGCTGACCTCCCCTACTACCATGTACATAAGAAGTAAGGTGATCCATCTGATAGCCAAGATCCAAGTCGTCTAGGACTTCATAGTTCAACATTAACACCTTGAATTCCATTCTGGTTTCAATGGAAAGCCAATACAGTTGTGGAAGAAGTTTTTATATGCTCCCAGTGATTAACACCACTTAACAGACAGGCCCATTCTCCACCACCTGTGACTTCCAAGTGTGCTATTGCCAACTCTTGCATTTTTATTGAGTCTAAAGGTATTTGGTGGCTTTGTTAGAGCCCCAGCTAGTGGAATCAGGTTATTAACTGAAGCTCCGAAGAAGTGGGCTGTAGTCCACGAAAGCTTATGCTCTAATAAATTTGTTAGTCTCTAAGGTGCCACAAGTACTCCTGTTCTTCTTTTTGTGGATACAGACTAACACGGCTACTATTCTGAAACCTGTTATTAACTGAGAATCTCAGCCTTTGTTTCAAAAAGTAAATTTCTTGCCCTCATGGCTGCAGAGAAGAGTTTGAAAACATGAATCTTAACCATTCAAATACCAGAAGGCAAATAAAAAGAACCCATGTTTATTATTTTTTAAATCTCATTATTTTTGAGGGCTTGACTCATGATTTTGGAACACTTATAGAGTCATAGATTCTAGGACTGGAAGGGACCTCGAGAGGTCATCGAGTCCAGTCCCCTGCCCACATGGCAGGACCAAATACTGTCTAGACCATCCCTGATAGACATTTATCTAACCTACTCTTAAATATCTCCAGAGATGGAGATTCCACAACCTCCCTAGGCAATTTATTCCAGTGTTTAACCACCCTGACAGTTAGGAACTTTTTCCTAATGTCCAACCTACACCTCCCTTGCTGCAGTTTAAACCCATTGCTTCTTGTTCTATCCTTAGAGGCTAAGGTGAACAAGTTTTCTCCCTCCTCCTTATGACACCCTTTTAAATACCTGAAAACTGCTATCATGTCCCCTCTCAGTCTTCTCTTTTCCAAACTAAACAAACCCAATTCTTTCAGCCTTCCTTCATAGGTCATGTTCTCAAGACCTTTAATCATTCTTGTTGCTCTTCTCTGGACCCTTTCCAATTTCTCCACATCTTTTTTAAAATGCGGTGCCCAGAACTGTACACAATACTCCAGCTGAGGCCTAACCAGAGCAGAGTAGAGCGGAAGAATGACTTCTCGTGTCTTGCTCACAACACACCTGTTAATACATCCCAGAATCATGTTTGCTTTTTTTGCAACAGCATCACACTGTTGACTCATATTTAGCTTGTGGTCCATTATAACCCCTAGATCCCTTTCTGCCGTACTCCTTCCTAGACAGTCTCTTCCCATTCTGTATGTGTGAAACTGATTTTTTCTTCCTAAGTGGAGCACTTTGCATTTGTCTTTGTTAAACTTCATCCTGTTTAACTCAGACCATTTCTCCAATTTGTCCAGATCATTTTGAATTATGACCCTGTACACCAAAGCAGTTGCAATCCCTCCCAGTTTGGTATCATCCGCAAACTTAATAAGCGTACTTTCTATGCCAATATCTAAGTCGTTGATGAAGATATTGAACAGAGCCAGTCCCAAAACAGACCCCTGCGGTACCCCACTCGTTATGCCTTTCCAGTAGGATTGGGAACCATTAATAACAACTCTCTGAGTACGGTTATCCAGCCAGTTATGCACCCACCTTATAGTAGCCCCATCTAAATTGTATTTGCCTAGTTTATCGATAAGAATATCATGCGAGACCGTATCAAATGCCTTACTAAAGTCTAGGTATACCACATCCACAGCTTCACCCTTATCCACAAGGCTCGTTATCCTATCAAAGAAAGCTATCAGATTGGTTTGACATGATTTGTTCTTCACAAATCCATGCTGGCTGTTCCCTATCACCTTACCACCTTCCAAGTGTTTGCAGATGATTTCCTTAATTACTTGCTCCATTATCTTCCCTGGCACAGAAGTTAAACTAACTGGTCTGTAGTTTCCTGGGTTGTTTTTATTTCCCTTTTTATAGATGGGCACTATATTTGCCCTCTTCCAGTCTTCTGGAATCTCTCCCATCTCCCATGATTTTCCAAAGATAATAGCTAGAGGCTCAGATACCTCCTCTATTCGCTCCTTGAGTATTCTAGGATGCATTTCATCAGGCCCTGGTGACTTGCAGACATCTAACTTTTCTAAGTGATTTTTAACTTGTTCTTTTTTTATTTTATCTGCTAAACCTACCCCCTTCCCATTAGCATTCACTAGGTTAGGCATTCCTTCAGACTTCTCGGTGAAGACCAAAACAAAGAAGTCATTAAGCATCTCTGCCATTTCCAAGTTTCCTGATACTGATTCTCCCTCTTCACTAAGCAGTGGGCCTACCCTGTCTTTGGTCTTCCTCTTGCTTCTAATGTATGGGAGAGTGAGGAAGAAGAGAAGAGCAGCTAGTCCAAGAGAGAGAGGGGAGGAGTTGATGGAGACAGCACCAATTCTGGGCCCCGGGAGGAATCAGGAAGGCATAAGGGGGAGCTTAAGGGAAGATAGGAACAGGCACAGGTCAGGACTAGAGGGATTAGAGACTAGATTACTAGATCGCACTGTTGCCAGGCGAAGGCAGGTGTATGTAATTGGAGACTCTTTACTGAGGAGATTGGACAGGCCTGTGACCAGGGCAGACCCGGAGAACAGAAGGGTGTGCTGTCTACCTGGCGCAAAGATACGCGATGTGGACCTGCGGTTGAAAAGGATCCTAAAAGGAGCAGGTAAGAACCCCTTGATAATCCTTCATGTAGGAACGAATGACACGGCTAGGTTCTCGTTAGAGAGAATCAAGGGAGATTATGCTAGGCTGGGGAAGACGCTCAAGGAGATAGAGGCTCAGATTATCTTTAGTGGGATTCTGCCCGTTCCGAGGGAAGGGCAGCAAAGGGCTGATAGGAAAGTGAGAATAAATAGTTGGCTAAGAGAGTGGTGCTATAAGGAGGGTTTTGGGATGTATGGCCACTGGGAGGCTTTCGGGGACAGACACCTGTTCTCGCGGGATGGGCTTCACCTGAGTAGGGAAGGAAATAGACTTCTGGGAGGGAGGCTGGCTCATCTTATCAAAAGATCTTTAAACTAGGAAGTTTGGGGAGATGGTTGGGAGATGCACAGCTAATCTCCACGCCAGATTCCAGTATGGAAAAGGTGAGTAAAATAAGAGGAGAAACAGCCGGGGAGATGAGATTGGAGATAGGAAGGACAGGGGGGAAGGACGCAAGGAGGCCCGCAACATATACTGCTACTAATGGGAGACAGGCTAAACGACATACATTGGGGTGTTTATACACCAATGCCAGAAGCCTAGGTAATAAAATGGAGGAATTGGAGCTCTTGGTCCAAGAGCTGAAACCAGATATCGTAGGAATAACAGAAACGTGGTGGAATGGCAGTCACAACTGGAACGCAGGTATGGAGGGGTATGCGCTGTTTAGGAAAGACCGGAACAAAGGTAAAGGTGGGGGAGTGGCATTGTATGTCAATAGTGAAATAAGCTGTAAAGAAATAATAGTGGATGGATAAGATAACACAGAGTCCGTCTGGGCAATACTCACACTGGGTAATAGGACTACTAGAGTTTCTCCGGGGATAGTGCTTGCAGTGTGCTATAGACCGCCGGGATCGACCCACGATATGGATAAGGAACTATTTAATGTGTTTAGAGAAGTAATTACTAATAGAAACTGTGTAATTATGGGGGACTTTAACTTCCCGGATATAGATTGGGGAACAAACGCTAGTAGCAATAATAGGGCTCAGATGTTCCTAGATGTGCTTGCTGATCAATTCCTCCATCAAGTGGTAGTTGAACCGACGAGGGGGGAGGCCATTTTAGATTTGATTCTGGTAAGTAGTGAGGACCTCGTTGAGGAAGTGGTAGTAGGGGACAATTTGGGCTCCAGTGATCATGAGCTAATTCGGTTTAAAATACATGGGAGGAGTAACAGAATTAAGTCAAAGACTAGGGTTTATAACTTTAAAAAGGCCAATTTTAACAAATTAATGGGACTGGTAAGGGAAGTGGATTGGGCAAACATATTAATGGATCTAAAGGCAGAAGAAGCCTGGGATTACTTCAAGTTAAAGATGCATGAGCTGTCGGAGGCCTGCATTCCAAAAAAGGGAAAAAGATTACTAAGCAAGAGATTTAGACCGAGCTGGATGAGCGACCGACTCAAAGGGGCGATTAGGAAAAAACAGAAAGCGTACAAAGAGTGGAAGAGGGGAGGGATCAGTAAGGAAATGTACCTAAGTGAAGTCAGAGAATGTAGAGATAGAGTGAGAAAGGCCAAAGGCCGTGTAGAGTTGGACCTAGCGAGGGGAATTAAAAGCAATAGTAAGAGGTTTTACAGCCACATAAATAGGAATAAAGCAAAGAAAGAAGAGGTGGGACCGCTGAAGACTATTGCCGGAGAGGAGATTAAAGACAATCTAGGCATGGCGCAATATCTCAATGAATATTTTGCATCGGTGTTTAATGAGGCCAATGAAGGTATTAGGGATACTAGCACCACTACAGAGGGGCATTCAGGATGGGGGATTACCGTATCCGAGGTAGAAACAAAACTTGAATGCCTTAATGGGGCTAAGTCGGGAGGACCGGACGATCTTCATCCGAGAATATTGAAGGAATTGGCACAGGAAATAGCAGGCCCATTAGCGATAATATTTAATGAATCTGTAAACTCGGGGGTGGTCCCGTTAGACTGGAGAATAGCTAATGTGGTTCCTATTTTCAAGAAAGGGAAAAAAAGTGATCCGGATAACTACAGGCCTGTTAGTTTAACATCTGTAGTGTGCAAGGTGTTAGAGAAAATTCTGAAAGAGAAACTAGTTGAGGACCTGGAGGTTAGTGGCAATTGCGATAAATTACAACATGGTTTTACGAAGGGCAGATCGTGCCAAACGAATCTGATCTCCTTCTTTGAGAAAGTAACGGACTTATTAGATAAGGGAAATGCGGTGGACCTAATATACCTGGATTTCAGTAAAGCGTTTGATACTGTACCCCATGAGGAATTATTGGTTAAACTGAAAAACATGGGGATCGATATGAAAATCCAGAGGTGGATAAGGAATTGGTTAATGGGGAGAATGCAGCGGGTAGTATTAAAGGGTGAACTGTCCAGTTGGAGGGAGGTTACTAGTGGAGTGCCTCAGGGTTCGGTTTTGGGACCCATTTTATTTAATCTATTTATAACTGACCTCGGAACCGATTGCAGGAGTGGGCTGATAAAGTTTGCGGATGATACGAAGGTGGGAGGCGTTGTAAATTCGGAGGAGGATAGGGATATCCTGCAGGGAGACTTGAATGAGCTTGTGAATTGGAGTATCAGAAATAGGATGAAATTTAATAGTGAAAAGTGTAAGGTGATGCATTTGGGGATGACTAATAACAATTTTAGTTACAAGATGGGGACGCATTGGTTAGAAGTAACGGAAGAGGAGAAGGACCTAGGGGTCCTTGTAGACCGCAGAATGACTATGAGTCGACAATGCGACGTGGCGGTGAAAAAAGCCAATGCTGTCTTGGGATGCATTAGGCGAGGTATATCTAGTAGGGATAAGGAGGTCCTGCTTCCGTTGTACAAGGCGCTGGTGAGACCTCATTTGGAGTACTGTGTGCAGTTCTGGTCTCCCATGTTTAAAAAAGATGAACTCAAACTGGAACGGGTGCAGAGAAGGGCCACTAGGATGATCAGAGGAATGGAAACCCTGTCGTATGAAAAGAGACTAGAGGAGCTTGGGTTGTTTAGTCTGACAAAGCGAAGGCTGAGGGGGGATATGATTGCTACCCTGTTTCCCCGAAAATAAGACAGTGTCTTATATTAATTTTTGCTCCCAAAGATGCGCTAGGTCTTATTTTCAGGGGATGTCTTATTTTTCAGAAATGAAAAATGCCTTATTATCGGTGGATGCCTTATTATCGGGGAGGTCTTATTATCGGGGGGATGCCTTATATTACAACGAGAGGCAAAACTGTAAGTAGGCCTTATTTTCGGAGGATGTCTTATTTTCGGGGAAACAGGGTATCTTTAAATATATTAGAGGGATTAATACAAGGGAGGGAGAAGAATTATTCCAGCTTAGTACTAATGTGGACACAAGAACGAATGGATATAAACTGGCCGTGGGGAAGTTCAGGCTTGAAATTAGATGAAGGTTTCTGACCATCAGAGGGGTGAAATATTGGAACGGCCTTCCGAGGGAAACGGTGGGGGCGACGGACCTGTCTGGTTTTAAGATTAAGTTAGATAAGTTTATGGAGGGAATGGTTTAATGGTAAAGCATAGTAGTCAAGGAAAACCAAGCAATGGTAGGTAAATAGTATAATGGCTGACAGGGGTCAGGCTGGAGACTCTTACCTATATGCTCGGGGTCTTACTGATCGCCATATTTGGGGTCGGGAAGGAATTTTCCTCCAGGGCAGATTGGCTGAGCCTCTGGAGGTTTTTCGCCTTCCTCCGCAGCATGGGGCAGGGATCTCTAGCAGGAGGGTCTCTGCGGATTGAAGTCACTAAAACAGGATTGGGGACTCCAACAGCAGAGTCTAGGGAAGGGGTAGGGACGGTTTTATGGCCTGCAGCATGCAGGGGGTCAGACCAGATGATCATAATGGTCCCTTCTGACCTTAAAGTCTATGAGTCTATGAGTATTGATAAAAAGTCTTCTTGTTTCCCTTTATTCCTGTAGCTAGTTTGAGCTCTTTTGTGCCTTTGCCTTTCTAATCTTGCCCCTGCATTCCTGTGTTGTTTGCCTATATTCATCCTTTGGAATCTGGCCTAGTTTCCATTTTTTATAGGACTCCTTTTTATTTTTTAGATCATGCAAGATCTCGTGGTTAAGCCAAGGTGGTCTTTTGCCACATTTTCTATCTTTCCTAACCAGTGGAATAGCTTGCTTTTGGGCCCTTAATAGTTTTGAAAAACTGCCAACTCTCCTCAGTTGTTTTTCCCCTCAGTCTTGATTCCCATGGGACCTTACCTATCAGCTCTCTGAGCTTACCAAAATCTGCCTTCCTGAAATCCATTGTCTCTATTTTGCTGTTCTCCCTTCTACCCTTCCTTAGAATTGCAAACTCTATGATTTCATGATCACTTTCACCCAGGCTGCCTTCTACTTTCAAATTCTCAACGAGTTCCTCCCTATTTGTTAAAATCAAGTCTAGAACAGCTTCCCCACAGTAGCTTTTTCAACCTTCTGAAATAAAAAATTGTCTGCAATGCAGTCCAAGAATTTGTTGGATAGTCTGTGCCCCGCTGTGTTATTTTCCCAACATATATCTAGATAGTTGAAGTCCCCCATCACCACCAAATCTTGGGCTTTGGATGATTTTGTTAGTTGCTTAAAAAAAGCCTCATCCACCTGGTTAGGTGACCTGTAGTAGACTCCTAGCATGACATCTCCCTTGTTTTTTACTCCTTTTAGCCTAACCCAGAGACTCTCAACACTTCCGTCTCCTATGTCCATCTCTACCTCAGTCCAAGTGAGTACATCTTTAATATATAAGGCAACACCTCCTCCCTTTTTCCCCTGTCTATCTTTCCTGAGCAAGCTGTACCCATCCACGCCAACATTCCAATCATGTGTATTATCTCACCAAGTTTCAGTGATGCCAATAATGTCATAGTTGTATTTATTTATTAGCACTTCCAGTTCTTCCTGCTTATTCCCCATACTTGGGGTTGGCGATACTTAAAAGGTTTGTGTGTTGCATCAAATAGAGCAGGGATCAGCAACCTTTGGCACGCAGCCCTCCAGGGTAAGCACCCTGGCGGGCCGGGCTGGTTTGTTTACCTGCTGCATCTGCAGGTTCGGCCGATCGTGGCTCCCACTGGCTGCGGTTCGCCACTCCAGGCCAATGGGGGCTGCGGGAAGCGGCGCAGGCTGAGGGATGTGCTGGCCGCCGCTTCCTGCAGCCCCCATTGGCCTGGAGTGGTGATCCGCGGCCAGTGGGAGCGCGATCGTCCGAACCTGCGGACGCAGCAGGTAAACAAACCGGCCTGGCCCGCCAGGGTGCTTACCCTGGTGGGCCGCGTGCCAAAGGTTGCCGATCCCTGAAATGGAGTATGTTGCAGTAATCCAGTCTGGAAGCCACAAAGAATAAATCACTGTTCCAAGGCCCAAATTTCCAAACAAATTATTATTATTTTATTTCTCCAAAACTAATCTCTGGGTTCTCTCAGAGAGGTAAAAACAGAACCACTCCAATGAAATTCCATCTACCTCAGCCAGAGGCTGCCAGCAAGTTACCAAAATCTCAGACAATAGGCTGCCGATAGATCTAACAGAATTAGCTTGAACATAACCATTGTCCATCATTAGAAGGAGAAAAACAGTAAGTCCAATGTAGTCTCCATACCATACCCAAGTCAAAAATACAGCTGAAAAGCATCCAGGAAATCTAGGGCCTCTCGATGAAACCAAAGTTGCTTCATCACAATCTTCTTAATAAACTTTCTCATAAAGAGAAAAGTTGAATATGATTGGCAAGATTGCCAATGTCCTGAATTGCCAATGGTTTCCTGAGTAAGGACAGAGCAACCACTCACTTGAGTGAAGCTGGCATCCTATTCTTCCTTAGGAAGGCATAGTCAGACCCTCACCCATCTCAAGTTCGATAAAGAAGGAACCCCCACAACCTATTACAATAATGACTAAATAACCTGTGTGTTTCAATAGATACAGAAAATAATGTGATTTTATACAAGTTGCTGGGCTGGTATTGGGGCATGACACATGCAGTTACATGTGGTGCCCATGGGACTAGTCACATGAGCACAGTGCCTCAAGGAGGCAACAAGGGAGGGAGTGTCTGCCAGGCAGAGGCTGTCAGTGCCTGCAACACCAGAGGCCTAACCAGTCCCCCTGCACCTCTATGACCTTCTTATTTCTTCTAGAGGGAGTTAAAATCTTGGGTGGGAGGAGGAGAGATGAATTCAACCAGCAACAGCTCCCACAAGCCCCCGTCCATTGGGCCTAGGAGAAGATAGGGAATGAAAATCCCCCAGGCAGCTCCCCATATCCTGTGTATCAAGGAGGACAAGATGTAAAGATTGTCCTGTCGGCAGCAGGCTGTGGCAGTGTCCCCTTCCCTGAACCTCTCAGAGGATGAAGAGTGAGGATTCCACTAACTTCCCCCCACTTCCTTCTGCTAAGTCTCTACTCCCATCCCCGACCCCCTTCAGTGTAGGGGAGGGTAGCCAGGAACAGCAGGTCAGGAAGGGTGTATGAAAGTAGGGTTCACCAACTGGAAATGGAATATATATATATGTGGAAATGCAGTGGAATGGGAGGACTGCATGAGTGGGACAGTGTATATATGGGCACGAGTGTAACCAGAGGGAGGGAGAAATGTATGTGTGTATAAAGGGACAGCAGGAATTGGGGGACATATATTGAATGGCTCACCTGATGTGAGGGATCTATATGTGAGGGGAATGACTAGCTGGGAGAGCAGGGATGAGTTATGAGCAAGATTGGACCAGCAAGGGTTAATGGTGTGGGTCAGATGGTTGATTGGAAGCAGGAATCAGGCATTCTGGGAAACTGGTGCCCTCCCCCCCCCCCCCCCCCCAAAAAAAAAAAAAAACCCACAACAACAACCAATTCTTGCTCATTGTTTCATGTACTGCATGCTGGGTAATAGCATGAGAGAACTCCATGTTTCTAAAACTAAACTGCCTCTTTATTAAGAGAACAATTTACAGAGGCACTGTAACTCCAGCTAACATTCTACCCATAAGCACACAGATTGGCTTCCTGGAAGACTCCTCCAAACTGTTCCCTCCTGCAACCCATGCTTCTCCCTCCAAGATCCATGCAGGTTACAGTACTACATCTTTCCTTTTAACATTTATTACTGTTATTTTGTCTTTTGTGCAAGCTTTTGCTGACTTTCCGTGGCCAGAGATTACTAGTACATAGCCCACCCTATGGACATGGCCTTTACTACCAGCCCACTGTTGCCTGTTAGGCCTCATCTTCCTTCAAGAATGCTGGTTTGTGCTAACTTTATTGGTGGGACAGACTTGCTTCCATCCTGCTGCTGCCTTCATTCTTCTGGGTGGTGTCCTGTTGGTCCTTTGTGTTGCTTATGTACCTTGTTTCTTCTGACACTCCTACATGAGGCCTGCTGATGGCTGAGGCTCTAAGTCCTCCTGGTCCTTGACTTGGCCCCATCTGTCTGGGTATGCTGCCTGTCTGCCATTACTCTGCAGTTATCTTCAGTTTCTTTTCCATCACTGTCCTGAGTACATAGCTATCGCATGTGACCTGTGTCGCACTGCAGATTGGACTGTTGTTTTTTGCCATTGCTTGTGTGGCTATTCAATAGTTAGACCAGACCGGCTTATCTGTGCATAGTGACCTCAGATCTTTGGCTCCTTTGTTGTAGAGGACTGTCTGACTAACTTGGTGTTCTCTTAACTGCTTTTATGTTCTGTCTGTCATTCCTCTGCTGAGCTGCAGCAGGCTGCTCCTCACTGGAAGCAGAGTCTTGGTTCTCTAGCCCATCAGTCCCTTTGCTAGGTTATTATCTAGTCCATAGGAAGATGTATTGTGATGGTACCACATTGGTAGGTAGGGATCCTGTCTTGCCTGTTTTGCTTTTGCCATCGGTCTCTTGGCTGTCTTTACTGCCGACTCTGCCTTCCTGTTGTTTTACAGGTATCCAGGACAAGACATCTTGTGTTCAAATTCCCATTTGGCAATTGAATCATTTGAATTCTGCTTCAGTGTGCTGTGGCCCATTGTCTGAGCACAGTGTGTCAGGCATGCCATACCTTGCAAAAATGCACCTTCAGTTTCCTGATCACAGTTCTTGCCTGAGTATCTTCCAGAGTCCAACTTCCAGAAATTGTAGTAGTAACCTACTGTGACCATGTAGTCCCTTCACTGAAAGTGTATGGGTCTGTTCTGACCTCTACCCAGGGTCGAGTTAGGATTTCATGAGGCTGTAGAGTCTCCTTCTATTATTGACCAATATACTGTTTGCAGACCTCGCACTGTACCATAGAATCATAGAATATCAGGGTTTGTATGTTCTCAATTGGGCATTCATGTCCAGCCAGTAGATACATTCCCTAGCTTGTCTCAGCATGCTGTTATCCCCGGAGTTAGACTGCTTCTCTCAACAATCTCCCCTGTAAACTGGAATCTCTCCAGTTTCCCAGAATGCCTGATTCCTGCTTCCAATCAACCATCTGACCCACACCATTAACCCTTGCTGGTCCAATCTTGCTCATAACTCATGTGTCCACAAACAATCCTGTCCCTGTATCTAATTAGAGAGTCTTTGACGTCTCCAAAGTTATACATGAATTCCCGAGTTCTCATCTCTGCAATGAGATTATCTATTCCCTCTTCTGCTTCTCGGTTTTGGGTAAAAAAAAAACAGTATCTCTATGCAGTCTCTTTCTGTCTGCAGTCATAGTACTCATCAAATATCTTTATCAGCTGTTACAATGTTTTGGGTATTATTCCTGACAACACTGTCTGACTCACTGCTCGTCTTTTTTTTCTTCCCATTGAGATAATAAAAATTTTTACCTTCATTTTCTCATCTTTATCCCCCATGGTTGGCTCAGTATATGGCCTCAATTCTTGCTTCCACTGCTTCCATGCTTGTGCAAAGTTCTTTGTCTGGAAATCTAGCACTCCCGGTATTCTGAGTCCTCTCCATGCTGCTTGTTTTCTCTGTTTCTAGGTGCTGCCTTGTTTTCTATTAATCACTCTCTTCCATGCTGTGGGTCTCACTAGACCAGAAGTTCTCAGGACAAATTTTTTGGTGCCCTCAGAGTGCGGCCACCAACTCTTGCTGTTGGCCACTCTCACTTTTTCCTAAAATACTTAATTAGCTTTAGGAAAACCAAATAAATATGCACATATTCACACCCAAATCATTGTAATTTATTTATTGCTAGCTAGTAAGTCTGTTGTAAAAAATGATATTAACAAATATAAAAGTATCACTTTTCACAGAAGACTTACTCAGCCCTGGTAAGCCTGGGGACAAATTAAGAGCTGGAGCAGGGGTTGGGGTAGACAGTAGGTGCCAGGGGCGATGGATTTGGAGAGCCTGGGGAGATCATGGGAGGCCAGAGCCTGAAGCCCCATAGCCAGAGCCCAAAGCCCTGTGGCTGGGGGACGAGGAAGGAGCCTAAAGCCATGCGGACGGAGCCCAGGGCTTAGGATTGGCCAGGAGTCTCCTGGAATCGGCCTCAACCTCCCAGTTGCTATTGAAAGCAATCCGGGAGATTTTAATAGGCCAAAAGTCCAGTTGGCAGCGCAATGGGGCTAAGGTAGGCTTCCTACCTGACCAGGCTCTGCGTGGCTCCTGGAAGCGGCTGACATGGCTGGCTCCTAGGCATAGGGACAGTCCGGGGCGGGGATCTCTGCGTGCTGCCCCGGTCTTGAACGTCCACTCCGCATCTCCCATTGGCCAGGAATTGCAGCCAATGGGAGGTGTGGGGACAGTGTCTGCAGGCAGGGGAAGTGCACAGAACTGTCTGGCCACGCCTGAGCGTAGTAGGTGGAGGGACATGCTAGTCGCTTCTGGGAGCCGCCTGAGGTAAGCACAGCCCTGCCGGAGCCTGCACCCTGAACCCCCTCCTGCACCCAAACTCCCTCCCAGAGCCCACACCCGAATCCCTCCTGCACTCCAACCCTCTGCCCCAGCCCTGAGCTCCCTCCCACACCCAAACACCCTCCCAGAGCCTGCACCCAAACCCCTCCTGAACCCCAAACCCCTGCCCCAGCCCAGTGAAAGTGAGTGAGGGTGGGGGACCTCGAGCGATGGAGGGAGGGGGGGATGGAGTGAGTGGGAGGGCGGGGCCTCAGAGAAGGGGCTAAGCAGGGGCATGGCCTTAGGGAAGGAGCAGGGCAAGGGTGTTTGGGTTTGTGCAATTAGGCAGTTGGTAACCCTACTGGGGCTGGAGCCCAAAGCCCTGTGGCCGGAGTCTGCTGCCCCTCCACCCCAGGGGTGAAGCCCAAAGTCTGAGCCCCACCATCCCTAGGAAGGTGGGGAACTCACCAGCTGCCTGTTCCTCCAGTATTGTGCCCCAGCTGTGTCCAGAGGGGGCCAGGGCCCAACTCCTGCTTGCAGCCCCAGCAGACAACACCAAGGCAGTGCATCCAGAAGCAACAGGGAGGGGAAGAGGCTGCTGCTTTGCCCCAGAGGGCTGTGGCCACAAGAAAAGCCACTGGTGGCTGCATGCGGCCACGGTGGCCACATCTGAGAAATGCTGCACTGGACTGACCGCTGTTTTTCATGTAACATGTGCTAGGTAATAGCTTGAGAGGACTCCATGTTTCTAAAACTAAACTGGGTCTTTATTAAGAGAGCTATTTACTAAAGCTGGTTGTGAATTTTTAGACAAAACATTTTTTTATAAAAAAAATGCCAATATGTCAAAATCAAAACTTGTTTGTGGGAAAGGGTCAGTTTCAAAAAATTTCTCAACTAAAACAAATTTGAAAAAAACTTTTTTGATTGTTGAGATGTCCTGCTTTGACATTTTCTAAATGAGAAAATCCGATTTTCTGTTTCAAAACAACTTTTCATGTTTAAATTTAAGCTAATTAGAGTAAAAACAAAAAATGGTCTAAATAAAAACAAAATGTTTCAAAATTATTAAAATAGAACTTTTTGATTGACCTGAACTGTGCCTCCCCCCGAATCTTTGGTTCATGAAAATTTTAGAAATTTTCACTTTTTGTCCCAATTCCATATGGAAAAGGTTTTCAAAATCTCAAAAATTTTCACAAGACAGGAAAACTGTTTCCTGCTCTGCTCTACTATGCACAGAAATGCTACAAGTGCAGCTAACTTTCTAGCCAGGTGAACACAGATTGGCTTTCTGGTGCCTCTCCAAATTCTTCCTTCCGGCACCCTGTGCTCCCCCATCCAAGTTCCATACAGATTGCTACATTCACTATACAAAAAGGTGTAGGAGCAATTCTGAGCATTCATCATGCTCAAGATATCCCAACATGCTTTATAAAGCATGCATTTAAATTCTGATAACTCAGTGTCTCTGCAGGCAAACTTGGCAGCCATTTTCTTCAGAACGATTGCCTAACACAGGTTATCACAGCTCTTTTCAATGAGAGACATGGGGTATACCTACACAGGATTGGGAAATGAAATTCCCAACTCGGGTAGACATACATGTGTTAGCTGTGCTTGAGCCAGCATGATAATAATAGCAGTGTAGCTGTGGCAGCACAGGTTAGCCACCCAAATGCAGTGCTGCCCAACCCCCTAGGTACATATTCAGGTGGCTTAACTAAGCTGCCACAACCACACTGCTATTGTTGGCATGCTAGCCCAAGCAGAGCTGGCATGTCTGTCTACCCAAGCTGGGAATCACACCTCCCAGCTTCTGTGTAGACATACCTAATCTTTAACTGCCTGTTTTCACCTCTTCTTTATTACACTAGGAGGATGCACACCACCATGTCATGATGTTTCAAAACCTGCCTACTGGCTATGTATCAAACAAACACTGCTCTGGGCAGAAACACCACAGCCCACTCTGTGATGATTTTACCCTAAAGGAAGCAACTGTGCAGAGCTCTCAGAATCAGATGTAATTCAAATGAATTTGGGGAAATGGGCAGAATGAGAAGAATTCCCAGATTCAGACTGAGGTTATCATCAAAGGAGACCTCCAGTCAAGATTTACCCCACTCTTTATCTACAAAGGCCCCAGATGCAGCTTCCATAATGTGTTTTACAACCGCTTGTCATCTTGGAACTGCATGAGAAGAAATAAGACAGACAGGAATTCTGAAGTTAATTGTAACCCTTCATAAATTTGCTTCATTTTAATTTTGTAGCTGGTACATTTTGAAAATCCTCAAAGAAAACTTCAAAAAATAAACAGAAAGTAATTAAATTGAAGTTAGTGCCAATGAAAGGTGAAGACAATTTACCCACATAACATGTACAATACAGGCAGAAGTACTGAAAGCCTTCCCATCACACTGCCTAGCCAATATGCCACATACATGACCTGAAATTGACCTCTGGGGATTCAGGCTCTATGACCTATTGGCCTCCCTGCTGAGGTTGCCAATTAGTGTCAATCCTCATGGTGTTTTCTGTGATGCACGTCTACTGGGAAATGGACTGCGATCACCAAATCATTTTGCGTGCAGACCTAGACGTTCCCTTTCCCATTACCAGTCCCCTTGGGCATCCAGTATCCCTGAAATGTTTAGATGTAACTTGAAAGTTTGTGCATGAAGAAAGATGTTGAGATTTACCAATTGTAACAGTAGGAGCGCAGTTCTGTTTCTGAACATAATTGCTGCCACTTTTACTACATAGTCACAGTGCTGCTAACTTTTATCCTTCAAACAGGTAAAGACACAGAACTTAGACTGTGCATCTGGAGCTTAGGATATAAAAACACCATATTTAAAATACATTTCTGGTTTCTGTCATTCGTGTCTCTGTTACTCATGTAATGTGACTGGAAGATAGGTTCTGGTAATGAATCTCTGCTCACTTTATCTGAGATGGATATAAACTGGATATCAACACGTTTAGACTTGAAATTAGACGAAGGTTGCTAACCATCAGAGGAGTAAAGTTCTAGAACAGCTTTCCAATGGGAGCAGTGGGGGCAAAAAAACCTAACTGGCTTCAAGACTGAGCTTAATAAATTTATGGAGGGGATGGTATGATGAGACAACCTACAATAGCATGCAGCCGATCTGCAAGTGCTAGCAGCAAATATCTCCAACAGCCGGTGATGGGACACTAGATGGGGAGGGCTATAAGTTCCTATAGAGAATTCTTTCCTGGGTGTCTGTCTGGCGGGACTTGCCCACATGTTTAGAGTCTAACTGACTGACATATTTGGGGTCTGGAAGGAATTTTCCCCAGGTCATATTGGTAGATAACCTGGGATTTTTCCACCTTCCTCAGCAGCATGGGGCACAGGTCACTTGCAGGTTTAAACTAGTGTAAATGGTGGATTCTTAGTTTTGTGCAGTCTTCAAATCATGAATTGAGGACTTCAATAACTCAGCCAGAGGTTAGCGGTTTATTACAAGAGGGCGTACGTGAGGTTCTGTAGCCTGCAATGTGCAGGAGGTCAGACTACATGATTATGATGATCCCTTTTGGCCTTAAAGTCTATGGACACAGAGTGTTTAGGATCGGTACTGTGGGAGGCTGAAGACAGAAGTTATTACATTACTATTGTTATTAACTGCTAATATTTATATAGAACCATAGGTGTGCATATTGATTTACAAATAAACTGACAGGTCCAAGCCCCAAGGAGCTTACAGTATAAGTTATAAGTAATACAGAAAGAGATACCTACAAACAAAGGGGGCAGGAAACAAGGGAAGATGAGTTACAACAATGAAAAGTCATGATCTGTGCTTATAATGCATACTTCTTGTTAATTCCAGTTTGGATATTTTATAAATAAATGTATTATATTAGCGTTTGCAGGCAGTGTCTCAAATGAAGGCTTCGGATGGGTCATTTCATTACTCATTTTTCAAATAATATAATGTGAGTTTTTAAAGTGTATCATCTGTTATTTTTCACTCAATAACACTGTTACTAAATCTTGTGATTTTACTGTGAATCTTGTGATACTTGGTGCTTATTTTAAAGCCCAGATCCTGGTTTCAACTGATTACCGTATATACTCGTTCATAAGCCAATTTTTTTTAGTAAAAAGGGAAGCATCAGAGAAGGGGGTCGGCTTATGAACAGGTATAGAAAGAGGGAGAGGTGGGACACAGCCCCTCCCCTCCCCAACAGAGGGGGCAAGGAGAGGCAGCACAGCCAGCAGAGCCAGAAGGGAAGAGGCAGGGCCAAAGTCTCTCCGCTTCTGGCCACACTGCTCTCCCCCCAGCGTCTGAAGCAGCTGTAGCTCTGGGGCTGGCAGGCTGCGGCTGTGCCGCCCGGTCTAAGCCCGCCGGAGCAGGCTGCGACCGTGCCGCCCAGCCTGCCGGAGCAGCTCTGGCCAGGCCAGAGACATCCTACCCTGGCCCGCCCCAGCTAAGGTGGGAAGGGATAGGATGTGGAGAGTGTGGGGGTCCCAGGCTAGGGATGGGGTCATGTGGGGGGTTGTCACAGGAGTTACTCCCCTGACCCCCAGCTTCCCCTCCATCCCCCAATTTCCCCACCAGTTGCTGTCCCGGCCCGTCAGGGTAAACCTCTGCCAGGCTGGGACATTTTGTTTACTTACTCCATGCCTGCAGACACTTGAGGTAAACAAACCGTCTCGGCCAGCCAGCGGTTTATCCTGATGGCCCGGGGGCCAAAGTTTGCCAACCCCTGAATTATAGGATCGGCTTATGAATGGGTTACAAAAAATTTCCATTTTTACGTATCCATCTTGGGGGGGTCAGCTTATAAAAACTGGTTAATTTTGGGATATTTAAAAAGGAACCAAGTTTTAAATATAACACTGATAGCTGGGCAGGCAGGGTGCCTGCTTGAATGGGAGAATGGGAGACAGCTTCAGTAGATTATCATGTGTGAAAGTCTGGATCTCAGAAACTTGCTAAGCTTGTTTAGAGACCCTAGTCCACCACTTGTGAATAAAATATAAGAAACTAATTGAGTATTTCTTTTTCAAAGCTTAAAAGCAAGCCAGTTTTTATACATCTGATCTGGGAACTCAAGGTGCAATTATGGGCAAAGGATGTGTAACTTATGAACAAAGCACTGGCCCAGCATCCAGCTCTAGTGGCTGAACTGGAGAGATGCACTGAGGGAAAAACACTGCTCCCATGGGGGGAGGATGGGAACATCCACACAGCAATGAATCATCTGTCCCCACTCCCAGACTTTCATGCAACCAAGCTCTTTATGCTCTAGCATAGGGCGCCCCTATGGTGCTGAGCTCTGCACAGGACATGGAATTTGAACCAGGGCCGGCTCTAGGTTTTTTGCTGCCCCCCACCCCAGCCCTGGGCTCTCCCCCTCCCCCCGCAATTGCACCCTCCTGCCGCCCCAGCCCTGGATCACTGGTAACTCGCTCCCAGGGTGGGTCATTCAGCAGGAATTTTGGATGTGCACAGAACACAGACAGGATTGGTTCCCATATGGTTACAGAACTGCAGTAAAGTGGAACAGTTTTCAGCTTGTGTGACTGGAGAATAGCTGGATGCATATTATAAGACTGTCCTACATAAATGAGGAAAAGTTGAGGTGCCTTTATTATTCTTTTGTTCCATTCTTTGTTTCTATGGGGAATGCACTATCATGGTCTTCCTTTTAAACAAATAAAACTTAAAAAAAAAAAAAAAAAAAAGCAATGGCTGTTGAAAATAGCAATTCCAGTCCTAATAACCACTGGGAAGCATTTCTTGCTCAATTTATTCTACTTTTTCTACAGCAAGTTACAGTGGATCAGTATATTTGATTTGGGGGAAATGAAGTAACAGCTGCCCAAATTGAGCTTGAGCACTCCTGATTTTGAGGGTGTTCAAATCTGGAAGGCAGGTGCTAGATTCTCTTTCTGAATATTAGCTATATCTGGAAAGGAAAAGTCAATTTCTGCTTCCATGGCTCAGAAGTGGAAATCCTCCTAAGTGCCTGGTACTGTATCTAAAGCTGCCCAGGTCCAGAGCCTCCCCGCTCCCTTACTTTTCATTTTAAATTCTAGTGGGATCCACATACCTCCCTTGCTAGCGTTCAGATAGAGAGGTGCACTGTCCATTTAGGCCCCCCCAATTCCTTCTTTGGGGGAGAGCCCAGGGCTGGGGGAGCAGGGGAGTGCAGGTGGGGGCCAGAGCTGGGGCTGCAGGGGGTGTGGGCGGGGGAGAGTCCAGGGCTGGGGTGGCAGGAGGGGACCAGAGCTGGGGTGGCCGGGGGTGGGGGGAGGAGAGAGCCCAGGACTGGGGCAGCAGGAGGTGCGGGTGGGGGGAGAGCCCAGGGCTGGGGGAGCAGGGGAGTGCAGGTGGGGGCCAGAGCTAGGGCTGCAGGGGGTGTGGGCGGGGGAGAGCCCAGGGCTGGGGCAGCAGGAGGGTGCAGGTGGGGGCCAGAGCTGGGGCAGCAGGGGGTGTGGGCGTGGGAGAGCCCAGGGCTGGGACAATACAGAGGTTGGGGGGTGCGGGGGTGGGAAAAAACCTAGAGTTGGCTCTGTTCCTACCATTCACAGCAAGCTGCAGATTTCAGTTCCATACTCCTTCCCTGTTGCTAGTGGCCAAAGGAATGCTGGGAAATGTAGTTCTTTCCCTGCTCCAGGGCTGACTCTATAGGCAGGGAGCTAACCAAGGAACTACAGCTCCCAGGGCCCCCTGTTGGTTCTCTGCTCCCATGCTGGATTCTTGCGTCCCTTGCAAATCTGCCACCCCAAGCAACTGCTTGCTTTGCTGGTGCCTAGAGCCAGCCCTAATTTGACCCCCTTCACAGCCCCCTCAGATCCTGCTTCTCTTTTTGCAACAGAATATCAATTGTTTCTGCTGCTGTGCCAGGGAAGCCTGTGCAGTCAGAGATGCAGGGTTTGCCTCTTAGGGAATATAGTTTGGTTTTTCCTTGTGAAAATCAAACCTGCTCCTTTCTCAGAGATGAAAAACAAACCATGCAAAGCAGAACTAGGCTGCTAGTGATAATTAATGAAGCGCTTCATCTTCCCCTAGCAACAAACTGGATCAAAATACAAGCAATGAAATGTTATATTGTTCAAAGCTTAGCCAATGAATTCACTTTTAGCTGCAGCCTCCCTGGCAGTGTCGGGTGTGGGATAAGATGAAGTTGTTCACAGTTTTGCTTTTAGTCTGCTATCGGGTTCTGAATCTGGTAAGCTTTGAACATTGAGATGGGGAAAAGAGGCTGAGCAATAACTACCAGAGGTCATTCCAACTCTCCCTTGTCTCTTCAGGGATTATTCTCACCTACCTGCACTTGTAGAAATAGCTCACAATTTTTTTCAATATAAAAATAGAGAGACAATCTCTACAACAGCCATGAGGGCTTTTCCCCTCTACTCAACCCATTTCCCTTCTTGGCTGTGTGTGTGTACTATAAGGGAATTCTTTTAGGGATGGGTGAATATAATTATATAAGACAACATAGAAGCTGCACTCAGACTCTTATTCCCTCCATAGCCAGAGCCTCGATTTTCTGAGAATTAAATCCCCATAACGAAGGGGATGCCTTTGAATGCTGTTATTACTGTTCTACATCCTTCATTCCACCCTCTGAGTGCACACAAGTAATGACTGAATGGCTGGGAGTTTAAAGACCTCACAGTCAATGCAGCATTGCTAGGTCAGTGTTATGTAAATAATCAGGATATGTGCTAGATAAAGAGAAAGAGCACTGCAGCAGCACTCCTTGTTCTGCTCTACCCTACCCTGTCCCGCTTGAATGGAAGGATGTTAAGAGGCTTAGGAAGGTTGTTAAATCGAGAAACATAATGGACAACAGGAATATGAAGGAGCCTTTGCCCTTCTCTTTAAATAAGAGCTTCTGTATTGCTGAAGGCCTGACAATGTTTATGTAGTGTCTGAAAAGCAGCACAGTGAAACATAGACGCTGAGATTTTATTCACACAATGCTCAGGAAATTTTGAGTTAAAGGGCCAGGTTCCCTACTGCACCAAGTTTCTGCTGGTCTCAGTGAGACGATGGGGAGGGAGAACATCAAGGAGATAGTTTCAGATCTCTGATTCTCTGTCCATCCCTGACCCTGGTGCAAGCTAGAGCATCCTCATAGCTGTTTTAACATGTGCTATCTGGAAACAATTCCCAAATGGCCATTTGCTTGTGGCTCCAGCCATGTCTCCTTGCTGCTCGTAACATGTCCTGACTCTAGGGTCTCTGGGGGTAAGTAACATAGGAGCCATCTACACTGGGTCTAATCCCGCTAGGTACTCCTTAGCAAAGTGATGGGGCCACATTGGGCACCGAAGGGATGGAACAGGGCAGATGATCTGCCACAAAGTTCCCAGAATAAATTTACGGCTCAATCCTGGGAGGTGCTGAGCTCCCTTTGTATCTCTCATGCAATTCAATGAGAGTTAAGGCTTCAGTGCCATCCAAGGGGTACTTGGCATCTCTTAGAAAGGAAATTTGGTCTTGTGTTTAAAAACACTGAGCTGGATTCAATTCCCAGCTCTACCACAAACTCTACTTGTACTGCTGAGTACAATGGATCCCCAACCTTTTAGTCAGAGCTGCTAGGTACCACTATACAACAATAACAACAACCACCACCAAAATAATACCTTAGTTCTGTCCCCTCACATGTGTCTATTATTATACAGTTTTTCATGAATGATCACACAATCTATATGCAGTAATGCGAAAGGCTACATATGTACATACATATACAGTTATTGAAAATGTCACAATACTTTTCCATTATATTATTTTATTTGCTGAAAGACATGTCACACTGGTAATGAATCACATGTATGTACATACAGAGTTAAGATTCCTCTGGGAATCGGAACACCAAAATGTTGAATTAACATATATTTTAATATAATTTCCTTTTCAAAAAACAATTTCTGAAGTCTATTAAGGAGTAAATAAGTAAGTAAGTTGGTGAAAGCAGAAACATAGCTAGGAAGAAAGAAGGAGCACAGTCAGAGACAAAATGGAAGCTGCAGTCTCATGCAAAAAAGATGTAAATTCCACACACTCCATCCAAGTACTGGCCAGGCAAATCCTTGCTTAGCTTATAAGATCTGACATGATCACAATCCAAGGTAGTAAAACTGCAGGATAGGGATTGTTTCTTTTACTTACTGAAGCCTTAGGGAAATAACAGGCGGGGGAAACAAATTCATGTCTTCTGCATAAATGCAGAGTATTACCATTAGGCATGCATTAAATACATAAATCATTGGGTGTTGCCATTATTATCAGAGAAAAGCAGCAAACCTAGATACTAAGCCAGACGTGGGCAAACTACAGCCGGCGGGCCACATCCAGCCCACGGGACTGCCCGGCCTGGCCCCTGAGCTCCCGGACAGGGAGCCTAGTCCCCGGCCCCTCCCCCGCTGTCCCCCCTTCCCCTGCAGTCACGCAGGCCGCATTCTGGCCCGCTGCTCCCGCTGGGCAGCGTGGGGAGTGCTGCTGGTTCTGGCTGGGTGTCACGGATGCAAGCTCCTGCTGATGATGAGGGGGCAGGGAGGTTGGGTAAGGGACCGGGGGAATCTGGGGGGCAGTCAGGGAGGAGGGGGTGGATGGATGGGGCGGAGGTTCTGGGGGGCGGTGGTCAGGGAATGGGGAACAGGGAGGGTTGGGAGTGGGAGTCCCAGGAGGCCTGTCAGGGGGCGAGGATGTGAATAGGGGTTGGGAGGACAGTCAGGGGAGGGGGGTTGCATAAGGGGGTGGGATCCAAGGGGGCAGTTAGGGACGAAGAGTCCCGGGAGGGGATGGTCAGGGGATGAGCAGAAGAGGGGGGTTGGATAGGGGGTGGGAGTCCCGGGGGGGCTGTCAGGGGGCGGGGGTGTGGACAGGAGTCCAGGCAGTCAGGAGACAGGGAGCAGGGGGGTTGGATAGGGGGCGGGGGTCCTGGGAGGGGGTGGTCAGAGGACAAGGAGCAGAGAGGGTTGGATGGGTTGGAAGTTCTGAGGGGGGCAGTCAGGGTGTGGGAAGTGGGAGGGGGTGGATAGGAGGCAGGGTCCAGGCTGTTTGGGGAGGCACAGCCTTCCCTACCCGGCCCTCCATACAGTTGCACAACCCCGATATGGCCCTCGGGCCAAAAAGTTTGCCCACCCCTGTACTAAGCAGAAATCACCCAGCCAAGTACAAACCTGCTTGGCTTTGAAAATTAGAACAGATTTGTAATGAAATTACCCACTGAGAAATGTAAGTGAAACAACTGAGTCACTGGGTGATCTTTTTGTAAGAGTTGTCCTCCCCTACTCTGCCCTCTTCTTATTTGTTCTCTCCCTCACTTGTGTCAGATCTAAAATCCAGATTTCAAGTTCCTCAGCATGGGGACCTTGCTTGACTATTTGCTTTTTGAGATGCCTTGCAAACATCTGGGTGTAATGTATATAATTAATAATAATAATAACAAATATTAAAGTCAAGCACTTTCAGACAAATAAGGCTGTTATTCCACCAGTTTGAGAGAGACTCCTTATACTTACAATGAATAATAGAGTTGGTAATGTCTATCAAAACAGAAAAATATTTTAAGTGCATCCACTGTAATTCACATACTGAGGAGCCAGAAGAAGATATAAGAAAATGTAAGTTAAAGGAGGGTGGGGAGTTACATTAGCTTATACCTTCTCCTAGCCCCTCAGTGTGTAAATTAGGCTCCCTTAGACATTGACATGGTGGGTGTTTAATGTAAGGGATCTGAATTGCACATCACCTCTGAAATTGGTTCTTTGAATGTAAGGGTTCTGAATAAGTAGTTAGATCCAAGGGAGTCTCAGTAAGTCTAGGAGAAGGATAAGCTGGAGAAACATACATGCTGAGGGGCTAGAAGAAAGTGTAGGTTACACTGATTTAGACACCCTCTAAACTTCCTTAATCTTTCATAGGCTCACTTAGTTTCCATTCTGAATTTGGCCTTTTGGATTTTAGGGTATGTCTACACCGCAATCATGGAGCTTCAATCTAGTGAGCTTGGGCACCGAGTAAGGAACACTGGGTAATTCCATGCATCGTTAGGCCATGCTGAAACGTGCACTAACAGAGATTCACTGCTCTGGTACCTGAACTACTAGCTCAGGTATGTCTACACCAGTTGCAATCACACTCATGATTGCAGTGTAGATACACTCTCAATTTTTCCAAGGCAACCCTGGACTGCACACACCTCACTGGGCTCATTTTCTGAGGCCATGAGCTCCAGGAAACTTGTCAGCCACTCCTTTATTATCTGTCTCCATTTGTGGCACACTTATGGCTTGTTGAGATGAACCATTAGTTCATGGCAAGCTGAGGTGCAATACTATCCCATGCTAGCCTGCCGCACAGTGTGTGTGTGGAACCTGCTGTTTCACACTAACAGTTTCTTAGTGTGCTTTGATTGACTCCCTTTTCAAAGCAGGGTCACATACACACAGTACGTGATTTCTGGAAACTGCACAGGCCCCATGTGAAATCTGGCTGGAACTTGCTGCACTACCAACCCTCTTCCCCTGACCAAGTTTCCTCCCCTAAAAGTGACCAAGTGGGTTCACTGTCACAAATTGTGGCAGTTGTCTGACAGGTGATCCACATGTCTGTAGTGAAGCGAATCATTCCCCCTCCACCTCCTTGAGACAGTAAGTACCTGTGAACAGAGTGTTGGCTGTGCCTTAACCAAGAGGGCCATAAAGTAGGTACCCCTATGAGATAGGTAAGTAAGTGTTATCACCACAATGCTCCCTATATGGTAAATAATAAAAATGATACATAGAGAGGTTAAATAGATCGGAAGGACTTGGGAGGGAGAGGGGTCATGTTCTATGGTCTAGTGAATTAAGCACAGAACTGGTAGTAAGGAGATCTGGGCTCTAATTTCATATGACCATGAGCAAGTCACTTAAACTTTCCTGATTCTGTTTCTCTCTCAGAAACAGACGATGTCTGCCTGACTGACAGAGGTGCTCTGAGATCTCACTAATGGTTGTAAAATGCCATATACTGTTCTGTCCATTCAGTAGCAAAGATGGGTCTAGAATAAGATAAGCTCAGAGCCTTTGCTTGTTCTTCAATAACCTCAAGAAAGCCACCATCTCCTCCTCCTCTAGGCTTTCATGGGATTTAAGTGTACAGGCCTCCAGTGTTATGTGCATTTAGCATCTCAACATAGAGCAATTGCTCGGATGTGGGCCTTAGGGAAGCTTGCATCAGAACAGATGTCTTATGTGGAGGTCATGAAGTGCACGTGGGCCTTTTGCATACTTTGGGAAGCTCACAAATGGATGCCAGGGCTTCTAGCAGATGAAATTAAAAATTTCCCAGAGACTAGGTATGCATAACATTGCTATGAATAACAGCATAACTTTTCTAAGAACATCCTCCCCCCTCAAAAACAAAACAAAAAACCTACTCAATTACACCAGCCCTCATCAAGACAGATTAAAACAAATCTGAGTCATGATGAGCCCCTTCTCCACCCAACCCCCCAACCCCTGTCCCAGGATCCTTGTAAATGTTCAAGAAGTATGATGACCTCATTTTTGAACCACAATAGCTCCCAAGTACATTGTCTGATTTATCTTGCACTTTCCAGAAAAAAAAATTAACCCTAAAATCACGCACGTAATTTTGGGTAGATTGGTTGGGTTTTATTGAAGTTGAGGGTGGGTCCAAAATCAAATGTATACTTGCCTTCAGTATTAAATATGTGGTGACTACAATCTCTGCATAATAGAGTGTATTTTTCCCCACTTCACTGAATGTGATGGAGGCACAGGGTCACCATTCCGCTGAAGAAAGCATAAATTATTGCAATCAATTATTGAGTCTTAGCTGCAAATACTGAGAGCTGCACCAAAAGGTTCAGCAGCAATTTGCATCTTGTAAACTACATATGTGCTTCCAGTCAGAAAGATCATTGGCATTTAAAAAAAATAGCTGGGCTGTCATATTGCAGCTACAGTATACATATTTAATTGTTTCTAGCATAGGTTTTGAAAATCTTTTTGATTTCAAAATGTTTTCGTTCAGAGCAAAGAAGACCTGAAATTCTTAGTCTTCTCCACCTTCCATATGGCTGTTAGAAATGGGAAGCACTTATCACAGCAGACTCTTAGCTCAATGTGAAATATTGCAAAGGTCATGTGTGGCCATGCTGGTGACCTCATTTCCAATACTTTCGGGACAACAATTCAGATAGAGGAGATCATGGAGAGTCCTACAGAGAGGAAATCAGAGTAGGGAGGGTTCATGAGAGAAATGGGTTTTAAGGAAGAACAGGAAGAGAAGAAAGATGAATACTTGGCAGGCCAGAGGCGGGAGGCTGTTCAAAATGTACGGGGTAGCATGAAAGAAGGCAAAAAATGCAAACAAAGGAAGTAGTATGCATAGAAAACTGGTAGATGCACCAGGAGTGAGAAAGTGTACACCAGGGATCAGCAACCTTTGGCATACGACCTGCCAAGGAAAGCACCCTGGCGGGCCAGGCTGGTTTGTTTACCTGCCGCGTCTGCAGGTTCGGCCAATCGCAGCTCCCTCAGCCCGCCCCGCTTCCCACAGCCCCCATTGGCCTGGAGTGGCGAACCACGGCTAGTGGGAGCCTTGATCGGCCAAACCTGCGGACGCGGCAGGTAAACAAACCGGCCCGGCCAGCTAGGGTGCTTTCCCTGGCGGGCCATGTGCCAAAGGTTGCCGATCCCTGGTGTACACAGTAATGAGGGCAGACATGAAGGCATGGGTAAGACCACATGATCTTGAAGAGCAACAAACTTGAATTTAATTCAAGGAGCCAGTGATGAGACTCAGAAATGGGATCTGAGGAAGGGTTTCACAGGTGAGATGGTCACAGTGGTTTATTTATATTAAAATAGAGATGTAATGCACTGCACCACCATATGAGACCCAGATTTGATTTCCATCTCTAGTCTTTTGTGGGCCAGCAGGAGCATTGCAGAGGCAGCACCCTCAGCTCCTGTGTTTCTCTTAAGTGACTGTGTTGTTATCTGATTAAAATATGACCATATAGATCATTGTTGCAACCACTATTATATATTTGTGACAAATCTTGTAAAAAGGTTGTCAAGTAAGGTGTCTATGGAAAGGTTATGATTTGTTGAATATGATTATGTTATTTGTATGCATGTATCATTTTTGTATTTGAAGTTATGACTGTTGGCTTTATACCTGGATTTCAAAATGTTTGCTCCTGGGTAGCGCCCATAAGGTATTTAGCCTTATTTAGGGACTATTCAAATTGAGTGCCCCATGAAAAGAACATTTAACTCACAATGGAAGATGCCCACCTACCCTGAATGGACTTTCCTGTGAACGTGCTTTTTGAGGTATGACTTCTACTATGACTAGGCAAAATCATACACAGACATGTGACTTGCCCATGTGACTTCAAACCATCTTGTTACTGTAATTTTCCACAGTGAGAACAATGGGTTTCCCTCCACATGGCAGAAGCTATAAAAGGCCCTGGAAATATCTCTATTTTGCCTCTTTCCCGCTCAAACCTCTGGACTATGAACTTATACTAATGAGGGCATTATAACCAAAGGACTGAGGTCCTTCCAATGATTTGGAAGCAAGCAGAGACTTGATTTAAGCCAGCAGTTTATTCCATCACTGCTACAAGTCTGAACCAATAACTTTGCAATGACTGTATGTATTTGATTCCTTTAAACAATTTTCTTTCTTTCTTTTTATAAATAAACCTTTAGATTTTAGATACTACAGGATTGGCAACAGCGTGATTTTTGGGTAAGATCTGAGTTGTATATTGACCTGGGTGTGTGGCTGGTCCTTTGAGATTAGAAGAACCTTTCATTTGATGCAATTGGTTTTAAAGAACCACTCATCTCTAAGTCTAATGTTTTTGGTGATGATACAAGGATTGGAATGCCTAAGGAAACTGCTTTCATGACTTTTTGTTAGCCAGTGTGGTGAAACAGAAGTTTACTTTTGTTGCTGGTTTGGTATATCTCATGGGAGAATAACCTCCAATTTTGGGGTGTATCTGCCCTATTTCTCAGCAGTTTGTCCTGAATTTGGTATTCTCAGTTGTGACCCACGGAGGCACAGCTACAGTGATATCTGTGGCTGACCTAGGCATGACACCAATGGAGTCCAAAGAGAGTAGTATCAAGCCTTCCTTCCTTAGCTAAGGGAGATCATTTGAGGGAGGAGAGGGAAAGCCCACTACTGCAACTGGGAAGAAAACATCCCCCATTTAGGATCACAATACATATCCATGGGAACAAGGTAAGTGAAAGGCAAGAGCCTGTCCCAATCATACAAACCATCTGCTTTGACTCTTGCACTTTAAAATGAAATAAAAAAAAAAAAATCTCACGAACTAAGATCCCCATGACAATATCATGGCATCCCAGTGAGCAGCTATTGGAGCATTATGCCTTTTGAATTTCAAGAGCTGTGTCTGATGTAAGAGTAAAAGGGTCAAACTGGAAAAAATCATTCATTCCCTTCTGTAGAGATGCTAAATGGATTCAAACATTTGGACAGATCAAATTGTATTTTTCAAATGGAAATTATATTACCTGAAGCCAGCCTCAGCAGGGCTCTGTATCCTCTTTCCCAGAAGCCCATTAACTATTACCATGGCTTTCAGCCTCCCTTTCCCAGGATCTCTAATAACTTATTCTCAGGGCTCTCTCCAGAGCCTCTATAATCCCATTTTCAGTGTTCTCTGTCCCCTATCCTAAGGCTTCTATTATCCCACTCCAATAGAGGGCCATCCTGATCCCATTCTGGGTACTCAATGCCCCATTTTTAAGGCACTCAGTCATCCCATTCTCAGTGGTTTCTGTTCTCTTTTCCCAGGGTTTCTATAACCCCATTCTCAGGGCTCTCAACCCTTTTTACATCTTCTACCAACCCTGCCTCATTACCCCATGCCCCTTTGACTTGGCCCCTCTCATCTCATTCCATCACTTGAAGTCTTTAAATCAAGACTGGATATCTTTCTGAAAGATTTGCTCTTGTTCAACCAGAAATTATGAGCTGGATGCAAGAACCACTGGGTGACATCCCATGGCCTCGTAATGGTTCCTTCTGGCCTTAAAATCTATTAAGTGCTCAGTGCTATCTCTCTGCTCTCTGTCACCTTTCCCAGGCCCCTTATCATCATCCCATCTTCATTTCTCTCTTCACAATTTCCCGGGCAATCATCCCATTCTCAGCACTCTATCTCCCATCCAGTACCACCATTACAAATATCATATAAAGGCTTCCATTGCTTTTCAGATTAGACCATTTTAATGCTTATTTGTCATGTTTGCAGATGTTTTTAATTGTTTATTTTTGTTCCAGTATTTATAACTCATTCTATTTCTGCAACTTTTATCAGTAGGATTAAGATCTCTATCAGCTGTATTTAGCATGCAAGACTTTCTTATAAACTAGTCAACATCACCTAAAACTGATCTACTCAGCATAAAGACTGCAGAAATAGATTAATAGAGTATATATCCTCTCCTAGGTTTTCTGATTGCCATTTTCAGAGCTCTCCTTCTCTGTTCCAGCTGCTGTTTATATATTTCATAGTGTCTTAGAACTTCTTTTCTCTTTAGTCATAGAACAGCATTACTGTGTATGTGCACAATATACTGTATTGGACTTAATTCTTCAAAACCAGCATGGTCTATTACAAGCACAGCTGGTATTGACATTAATATTTAAGGTGCATAATACTTTCCATCATAAGATCCTATTTTCAGTTGGTTACAACTTTGCCAAATTTTAACTATTTTGGCTGAAATTTCCCATGCTGGACACATGTTTTGAAACATTTCAGCAAAATTGGTCCAGACATTTCTGAGAATAAAATTAGTTAAAAATACATTTTTGCCCATATTAAAATTTTTTACAACTGTTCCATTATGAAGCTCTAGCACCTCCCTGCTTTGAGCAGGGACTTGAAATTTGGCAGGAGCACCGCCTGAGTGTCAGGGATGTGTCCTTTGCTATCCTTGTGAAGATCTACCCAAATTTGGAGGCTATGAGCCTCTGAAAATTGCAGTTCACACAGGGCCGGCTCTAGGATTTTTGCCGCCCAAAGCAAAAACAATTTTGGCCGCCCCCCCCCTCTTTAATTACCCCACCCCCGGCCCCGCCTCAACTCCGCCCCTTCCCCAAATCCCCAGCCCTGCCTCCTCCCCCCAGACTCTCAAGCCTAGGAGGGAGGGAGGGGGAGAAGCGACGCCTGCGCTACGGCCACTCAGAGTCTCCCCCCATCCCAGGTTTGTGAGCCTGGGAGGGGAAGACTCCAAGTGGCCGCGGCGCGGCCGCCGCTTCTTCCCCTCCCTCCCAGGCTTCCAAGCCTGGGAGGGAGGGGGGAGCAGCGGCGCGTGAAACGGCCGCTCGGGATCTCCCCCTCCTTCCCAGGTTTGAGAGCCTGGGAGGGAGGGGGAGATCCCGAGCCGCCGCGGCACGCGAAACAGCTGATTTGCGCGCCGCTGCTCCCCCTCCCTCCCAGGCTCTCAAGCCTGGGAGGGAGGGGGAGCAGCGGCGCGCGAATCAGCTGTTTCGCACGCCATGGCAGCAGCAGTGGAGGTGAGCTAGGGCGGCCGGGGCACATTTTTAGGGGCGGCATTCTGGCGCCGGCCACGCTGCCCCTAAAAATGTGCCACCCCAAGCACCAGCTTGTTTTGCTGGTGCCTAGAGCTGGCCCTGAGTTCACACATGCTCAGTAGGGAGGGTTGTTGGAGGCTGGCAGCTAAATTCTCTGAGGATTGCATCTGCGTTGAGCATGTTCTAGTCTCACATAACACTTGTGTTCCAACTGGACTGTGCATGCATCATCCCCACAGGGTGATGGAATAAGTTCCATCCCACTGCTGCAGGGGCTGAGCAGGACATTCCCTGCTGTGACACCATGCACTGGAACTGAGAATAAGGAGATTGTCTCTCCTATGCTCCCATACTCCTCTTGCTGGTGCCCAGACAACATGGAGAAGGAAATTGCCTGCCAGGAATGCAGGGAGAAGGAGGGGGAGGACTGAAACAGGAACCAGTGGGGAGAAGAGAAAAACAGAGGCAAAGAGAATGAGATAGAAGCCAGTGAGAGTAAAGAAGACTGGGACAGGAGCTAAAGTGGAGAAGATTGAAACAGGGACAGACTGGAGAGAACAAGAGTAGAAGGGGTCAGGATTGCAGGGACAGAAGCAGAAGGGTTTATAATCACTAGGTTACACTCCCCTCCATAATCTAGCACTGAACCCAGATTCCCAAGTCTCAACATTCATCTGCTGTCAATAAATAGCTCTTAAAGTCCCTGGTAAATTGTCTCTCTCTTCCCCCGCTACTGGCTAATCCACTTAGGGGATAACAATGTATTACTGCTACCAGTTACTCAGCTAGCTCAAATGGTAGCAAAGGTCTGTGCTGTGGATCTAAAGGTCCCAGTCCTGCTGATGACTCATGTTGGGGTCAATATGGTTCCACACTACAGAATTTCTATTTTTTTTCAATTTGCTTTCTTTAAAAAATGTGAGAAATTACATTAAGAAGCCAATGTTAAAAGAACATTAAAGTTGCAAAGTCAAACACTCAAAAGTTAGGAAATCTCAGGATTCATCTCACATGCCACCTTAATTCTAGGGTGACCAGATGTCCCGATTTTATAGGGACAGTCCCGATTTTGGGGTCTTTTTCTTATATAGGCTCCTATTACCCCCACACACACACCCATTGTCCCGATTTTTCACACTTGCTGTCTGGTCACCCTACCTTAATTCAGCCATTTTGTGCATATCCATTATGATACAGAGTGAAATCCTGGCTCCACTGAAGTCAATGGGAGCTTTGCACTTGATTTCAATGGGGCCAGTATTTCACCCACAGTTCTTAATTACATGATCATACGCTATTTTTTCCATAGATTCCTTGCCTCATTCAGGGCACAGGATGAACAGTGCTCACTACATGGGAAGCCATTCAATATTTCTGTTCACAGTTATCATTCAGTATATGGCCCCATGCTTTATTTACTCTACTCCATTTAAATCCTACATTGAATACAGAATTAATATCCACATAGGTTTTCTCATCATGGACATTCATCAGTATAGCATCTGAGTGCTTTACAAACATTGATGAATTTATCTTTATAGCCCCCCTATGAGATACACTGGTATTATCATCCCACATTTTATAGAGGGAAACTGAGGTGAGGAGCAATTAAGGACATATTTGTTTAGTATCCACCAATTTTGGGCATCCAATTTAAGACAGCCATGGCTAGATTCATAAAGAAATTGAGTGTAGTCACCCCTAACTTATAGGCTTCTAAAAAACATTGGGATTCACAAAGCCTCAGTTTGGTGCCTAGGCACAAGGGCCTTAGAATAGGATTCACAAAAGTCAGCATGCTAGCTGGCTCCTCACTTAAGATAGCCAATAGGATATGCCAAGCTGAGGAGTGTGTGGAAAGCCCCCTCTCTTAGAGATAAGCACCTAAGTCCAGGCTGCAGGGAGGTGCCTCCCCCTGCTTTGGATTTTCAACTACAAAGGCTTCTCTTAGCATTAGGCAATACTCCATATTAGAAAGAAGTAGCTGCAGGCAGCACTCTCTCATAACTTGTAGCCCAGTGGTTAGAGTACTCACTTGGGATGTTGGAGACCACTGGTTCAAGTTCCCACCTGTAGCTGAGGGTGAGAAGGGAGCTGAACAGGATTCTGCTACCTCCCAGGTGAGTGCCCTAACCATGGAGCTCTGGGATATTGTGATGCATAGCTCCCTCGGTCACCTTGTTGAAGCTGTTCCACTGGATAAATAAGGAAAGAATCATTAGACCACAGAGAGAAAGCGAGCATGAGAATGACTCTGTAAGCCTGGTAGCTGGAGCATTCACCAGAGATGTGGCAAATCCCTATTCAAATTCCTTCCCTCCCTGAGGTGGGGACTTGAACCAAGGGTCTCCCACATCCCAGGTGAGTATTCTAAACACTGGGCTAAAAGTTATGAGGGAGGGCCTCCTCCCCCTGGCCATTTTGTGTAAGTTCATCTATAGGGATCTGATCAAGTAGGCGAGCTCAAAATTCACCTATCTCATTGGGCCCCACAGGTAACTAAGGCAGAGAAATGCCTATCTTTCCCCAGTTCATGACTCGTTCTGGGGCTTAACCATCCATATGCCTGGTATGGGGCTGCAGTGTGCATGCTCAGAGGCCAAAACATAGGGATTTAGGAACTTTCACTGCAAAAATGTAGGCACCAAGTGAGTTTAGGCATCGACAGGGCTTGAGGGCAGCTGAACCGGGGATTTGTGAATCCTGGTGGGGTGAGATTCTGGGATTTAGACACGTAAGTCCTTTGGTGAAGTTAGCCCCTAAGGCCTAATTTTTCAAAGTTCCTAGCATTTTTATATCACTATATATGTTCAGAACAGAACTCCAGTCAACTTCAGTTCCAGCTGTGAGCATTTAGCACTCCTGCAAATCAGCCCCCAGGTGTTTCAAGTTGGGCACTCAGAAATGAACAGTACACCATTAGTGGCCACCTCTGAAAATTCTGGTTTAAGCAACTTGCCCAGCAGCACATAGGAACACTGTGGCAGAGGCAGGGATAGAATGCAGTTCTTCAGCATAGCATTCAGTTGCTTTAATCACATAACCATCCTTTCTCTTCTGGAGTTTCCTGCCTCATGCACTAAACATCTTCCAACATCTGTAGCAAATGAAGCAACCATCCTACAGACAACAGCCTCATTGACTACATGGCTCTGATTCATTCTCTGGGCAAGGTTCATCCTGTGCTGTGAATGAGGTGGAATTCCTGTGGAAAAATAGTGCTAAGATGGTTGGTGAAAATACTGACCCCACTGAAGCCAATGGCACATTTCCCATTGACTTCAGTGGAGCCAGGATTTCACTCTGTATCATAATGCATATGCACAAAGAGGCTGAATTACGGTTGCACAGGCAAATGTAATTCTGGCATTTCCATGCTTTTGAGTGCTTGACTTGGCAACCTTAACTTTCTTTTAAGTAACAATTTTTGGGATGAAAATGGATCTCCATTATGCAATTTCAAATATCCAGAAGCAATGATTAAAGCAAGTGATCTGCAACATTCAGGTAGATAACAAGTCTACCTATAGACTGTCTAATAATTATAAGTCTACATATAGACTTATTGAAATGGGAGTTGGATGCTTAATGAAATGGGAGTTGGATGTCTTCTCTGAAAATCTCAGTCATAATACATAGAAAAACCACTGAGATAAAATATTTACCAAATACACAGAGCAGCGCCTTACCTGAGAGGCTGGAAGAGCTCTTTGTCAGGAATATAATATGCTTCATAACTTGTTTTTCAAACAAGGAAACCAATTTTTAAAACAACCTCTCTTTAAATGGCATTAAAACTATGACACAAGTGGCAGGAATTCCAAAGTGAATCTGATTGTGTATCCTTAACTTAGACCACTGGACCTTTTGTTCACCTCAGAGTGAGTTTGGGACAGAGCATAAGCCTTAAATCTTGATTTCATCACTTTTTTGTGATGAAGAACCTGTGAAAGGAACAAAAAACAATGGGCCAAATTTTGCTCTCAGCTGCATAGGTGAAACTCCTACTGAAGTCAGTGGAAGCTTTATCCATGTAAGTGACAGCAGGATTTACCCTGAAAGGTATAGAACTGGTGATATACCATGTAGTGTCTGAGTATAGCTAGGAACTAGGAATTAAGGATTTACTGATTTAACACTTGACTTGTTCATCCTTCTTAGAACATTCCTATGACATCATCTTTTGAGGCTCTCATTGATTAACTTTCTGATTCCTTCAATCTGAAGCATTTTATCCGAGGCTTTTGTGGAGTGCTAAATTAAATGAATGGTTTAGTGACAAACCAATTGGAATTAATCAATTGAGTAAAACAACTTCATTAAGCATATGTATGTGAGGCGGGATTTGAGGCAGTTTTATACTAATTAGAAGTGGAGAGCTGCAGCTGCTGCATATGTTGATGGAAATAGAGATAATGAGCAGCTAATTTGTGAGTTTATCTGGACACAGGTGTAGCACTGTTCAGATGTAAATGGCATGTCAAGAGCAACTGCATATGTTGTCTCTATCCAGTGTAATTGGCTGAAATGGGTCAAATATCTAATGAAAAGCATAATTTTGTGTCTTAACCTGATGAAAAATGGCACAAGTCATGAACATGAGCAGTGGAAAGGAGGTAGAACAATTGAAAGAGGAAATGTGTGTGGGAACCCAAAGCTGTAATTATAAACCATTGTGATAAACAACTATATTTGAAAGTGTAATGTATTAAAGTTATGTGTTAATTTTACCTTTTCTGTTAAATGACACTTCTATATGCATAAACTATTTGTTACTGAAGGCTAATGAAATCCACATCGTCTGTTTACAAATGGTAGGAAGGTCCCATTTATGTTATTTTAGCAGTCATTAAACCCTTAAGGCCAGACAGAAAGGAAACAAAAGATTCTTTCTTGCACAGGAAGAATAGTAATTTGGAAGGATCAAGAAACTTGATCCACAGAAACTGGATTTCAAAACAGTTTTAACTACCCTGGACTTTTAAAGAGGCTGGTTTTCTCAAAGAGCAGAAAGACTTCCTGGGGCTGGAGATACAAGTTCTTACTACCTCTTTACTCATTTGCCTGATCCTGCCCAAACTGTGACTCTGGCTGCGGTAGGAAGAGCAGGGGCTACTTGTCCAAAATGCCCCATTACACGCAAGTGGACAGGGAGGGAGTAGAGAGAGGGAATGGGAGTAATAAGTGTCCTGGTTTTACCTCCTCTCCCCAGCTTATTCCTAACCCAAGTAGCTACCCAGGCACACAGGGTACTTCCTGACAAAATGGAGTGAAGTTACTTACTCCATCCTTGAAGCTGGGAATGAATTTGGACTCTGAGACAACTCATCTCGTGGTCTACTCCTGGGGCGCGCAGCTATCTGACCTTATCCGGGTCAGATCATAAAATGATAATCTAGTCCACAGGAATTAATTTAATTTTTTCCCTGAAAGTTCCTTCTGCCCCTGCTGGAGCCTTAAGGATCCTCCCATATTTAATCAGTCAGCAGGTTAAAAGGTTGTTCTGTGAATTATTTCCAGTTTCATTGTTTGCCATCTGGATGAACCATGTGTATTTTTATTCTCAAATACAACTTTTAACTTAATTGTTCAGTAAAATATTTGTAACATAGCAATGCAATCTTGTGCATATTTAATCAACTGAACCATAAAAAGAAATCGTAGCAATGTTTAATGTACACATAATATTTCTATTTCTCTCTATCTCTCTGCTTCTCTATCCACAAAGAAATATGAAAGCTATCCAATTATTTTTGAAAGAGCTTTAGCTTCCACACCACATGTTATCAAATTTTTCCTTAATACAGTGCTTGGTGTCTGAACTTCTGAGCAGCACCAAATACCATTTCCTAACACTTTGTAGGCATTTTAAATGATGAAATTCTTTCTATCCCAAAATGTAATGTGAGAATACATTCATTGCTTTCACTGCAAAAGAACTGAGTGAATTTGCTTATCTCCAGTAATCAACAAGACCCTTTGCTGATTCTTACTGAATTTTGATTTAGTGAGTCAGCAAGTAAATAATGAAAAAAATCTTCATCATAAAAGAATACTTCATCATAAAAGGTATTTTGGTTATTTATCTTCACAAGTGAATAGCAGTTTAGTTAAATGTTTTATGATAACCCTCCATAGCATACTAGTAAATGTACTGCAGTTTAATTTATAAAAGGAATGAACACTTAGTAATAAGAAACCTAACTACCTGACAGCAGGATGAGACCTGTCGGTATTTAAAAACAATTACTGAGTTTGCAAAATAGTGAAGTAAGAATTGGTGAGGTTCTGTATTACTTACTCCATCCCCAATTGAGTGGCTCTTTTTGCAAAGTTGGGAATTTTGATGACCATTAGAAATGGAGGATAAATTAAAACCCTAAACCCAAATACTCCCAAACTTTGGGGAAATGTGGCTCTGGATCCACACCTCACAACTGGGCCTTCTTCTCTAGTGAACTATACCAAATTCCTGGGTCTGACCACCCCAAAACATTGGATAAATTCAGGTCTGGATCCAAATTTTGAGGCTTGATTCCATCTCTAGTATGCACCTGCTAGTGAATAAAGGAGAAAGACGGTAATAAATAAAGCAAAGAAACCTATCTTATTCAAGAGAGTGTTTCATAGGGACTTAATTCAGAGACACAAAGTAGAAAGAAAGTTAAGAATGATCCAATGGGAAGTATGTTTCAAATAACAATCATTCCTCTCTTTAAGGGAATAGAGCCATCACATTTCCCAATATCCCATTAATAGATGTCAGTACTCTGATCCTAACCTGGTGTTGCACTGGATACTGTTGGCCACAGCTGTTCAGGTCCTCCCGGCCCTCCTCGTAAGATTCCTGCCTCCTCCATGTGCACAGCACTGAATAAACAAGCATACTGATTAAATTACATAGTTCCCATCTGACCTGTTTTTGTTCAACATTCCCTTTTCTGGCTATTTCTCCAAAGTCACAGTTGTTCTTTGTTGCACCAGGGCTAATGCAACATTGCATCATGCTAGCAGATTCTGCTAATACATTATTAAAGCATCTATCATGTCAATCCTGTAAGAACTGCAAAAATTGCTTTGGTTATTATTTGAATGCTGCAACATAATTCCATGCAGTTCATATCAGACACAAATATTATCTCTAGAGGATGGTTTGTTTTCATTAATGTGATGTGAAATCACTAACACTGCAGGGAAGTCACCTAGCCCCAGATTCTCAAAGGTATTTAGGTGCCTAACTTCCACTGAAATAGAAGTTAGGTGCCTAAATCCCTCTGAGGACCTGAGCCCTAATCCATATCATGTTTGTGATAGTAAATAATGAAAGTCAGTTCTGGGCTTCTTTCAGCATGCTATTATCAGCCACTCTTCTACAGCAAATATCCCAATGCAATTTATAGTATCCGATGCTGATTACCTTATGCTTTTGGCAAGCACTTTTGAAGGGAGAAATTAGGTGTCACAAACTACAATAACCATGTAATATCAAATTTTATACAGTGTCAAATGATGAACAGTCTGCCATGAGACCAGCAAATTTAATTGTTGCACATTATCTAGCTCTGAACTCATAAGGAGATGATGATTGGGGGGGGGGGGGAAATAGATGCCTAATATCTTAAAATGAAAAAAGTAGATAGTCATTTTTAAAATGAGCTCACCCTCTTCACTTATCATGAAAGTTACTTCAGGCAAAATCCTGAAGTATTCCCTATTCCACCTGTATGCAGGCAAGGCTCCCACTGATTTCAAGAGGTGTTCTATTTCAGTTTCGACCGAGAGAAGTTTCTAAAACTTGGTCAATTCATTTCTCAGTGTTAATGGGCAAGATTTTTAAAACTGGGAGTTCAATACTGCAAGATTGTAATTAGTCTTGTTACTTTCTAAATGATTTTGATCTGTATGATATTTAAACTTGATTTAACTAAGGAAAATCAACATTCATATTGATTTTAAAAGGTATTTTTTAGTTAAAAGGGCATTTCAAATATTTTATGTACAGTTATTTTACTTTGTATTTGCTGTAATAGTCTCCAGAGAAACATTAAAATACATTTTAATTCCCTCAAATCTGTCTTTTTGTATTCAGCAAATGATTTTCCCTCTGAGTTTGTAATGCCACTTGAAATTACCACGGCCTTTTTACTTAGTTCTAAATTTGTTATCCGGTCTTATTGATAAGGTCAGAATAGATCTGAGAATAAGACTGGTTAGTTAATTTGCTAAGACACAGAGAGCAAAGATATTATTTTATCTAGGTCCTACACAAACAGCATTATTTTACTTCTTTTTAAATTTATTGAGGAGCAAATTATAGTAAGGCAAATTTGGGATCTGAGGCTGAGATTTCTAAAGGAGTCTAAGGTGGGCACCTAACTCAAGAAGGTTTCCTTGGAAATCTCAGCCTGATATGTTTGTCAATGCCCTTTTAACTTTGTTAAATACCTTGAATGTACCATGTGGTTAATACACTGCCTGCAGCAGTGGTACACTTTTATGGTAATGAGAGGTAGTGAGATGGAAAACTATTGATGCTGCATACAATCTATTGAAATTCATCAGTGGATGATAACAGGAAGCTTTAATGTGAATGAAGAGTGTATTATCAGTTAAATAATTCAGTAATTGTAGCAATCTGGCAGTGATAGTAAATGTATAAAGAAGCATGAGGTAAACAACATAAATGCATAGACCAAACACTAATATAGTAATGACCAGCATAAAAGGCAACAATTACAGTGAATCAGTAGGACTGACAGATATAATGCCTCAGAAGCAAAACTTGGGTGCTTCCCTCACAGCATGCAGATCTCACTAATGTATGTCACCAGATGTACCAGATTGAAAGACAGTCTACTTCACAAAGGGAGAAAGATATAAGCCCTTAAGAAGGGGAAGCACAGTACATACCTTTGTATTCCTGCTCTTAGGGATGCAGAATAACGCCAATCAGGATTGGGTTGTTTTGGCTGCAGAAACAAAAGAGAACAAAATCTGTATTAATTTGTATTAAAACATTTAAAAACCTATGCAGCTGAATACAGGCTCTTCTCCAGAGTTTCTAAACATTTTCACATCTATTGTCAAATGGCTCCATAGAGATATTTACATTTTTTTATGCATTCAGAGCTGCCAAATCTCCCAGTAAATCTGAAGACACTTTTGTATGAGTGCACTTAGGTCACTGAATATGGAGTTAAATGTTTATATACCAAGACTTTGGATTGTGAGGGTTAAAGTGGAGAAGGAGGTTATTTTTGTAAATTGAGGGGCTGTTATTTTGCCCCTGTTCAGAAATATCCTGGCCATAGGAGGAGACGATTATTGCTGGAAAAGAAAAGAAATACTTTGCTGGTTTCCCTGATAAAACTAGACCACTTATGCTCTTACCCTGGAATGTATCCACCTGTACACATACAAAATGCAGCCCCCCTGTGAAGAATACATTGGGGCCAGTTTGCTTGCTGTGAGTTTTCTGCTGGGGTTAGTGGACTGCAGAGGACTGCACTAGATTGTATCAGACTCGCAGACTGCAGCAGGTTTTTACTGAAGGCAGACATGTACTTTCATAAGACCAAGAGCTGTTACATTTCCTACATTGATAAAAAGGCATAAAAACAGGGAGGAAAAAATAGAGAGCAATACCCTTCACCCAGTACATCTCAGCACACGCTGACCTGCTACAGCATGACTTGCTATGTAAGGGTTTCCTGAGAAATTCCTGATTGATTACAAGTTGCTCCAGAAAATGTTAACACCACGTTTCTTGCTGTGCACTGCATACAATAGCAACATTCATAATAATTTAAAATTATAGGCAACATTTTCAAATGAGGGTGCCTAAATCAGGCACCTAAATATTTAAGCAGCTAAGCGATTTAATTTTCAGAGGTGCTGAGCATTGATTTCAATTGTAGCTGCAGGTGCTCAGCACATCTAATTATTGTGACACTTTTTAGGTGGCTAATTGTGCATGTAGGTGTCTAACATTAGGCATCCAAGTTTGAAAATGTTAGAGTATAGACATAATGGATTACATGCATACTTGATGTGTCTTGTACACAAGGCCTGCTCTCCCATTTTTGCCGCCCCAAGCAAAAAAAATAAAAAGCCGCCCGGACTGTGCCGCCCCAAGAATGGACGGAATGCCACCCCTGAAGCATGTGCCGCCCCAGGCATGTGTTTCCTCCGCTGGTGCCTGGAGCTGGCCCTGCTTATACAGTGGCAAATACACAAATAATACATTATAGTAATGGTGTAATTCTACTGAAGTCATTGGAGGTAGACCAGAAGTGAATTTGGCCCCATTACTTTTAAAAATGTGTTGAATACCGTAAATTATTTAAAACCAGCTTTGTCTTTGCCCTTGGGATTCACAGTATGCTCTTCTCTAGATCAATAAGTTGTATACAAATAAAGATATAGCAATAATGATATGCACCATCTTTCTATCTGGCTATCTCAATATTTATAAGGCCCCCCCATCACTATCTGAGTTTGAGGAGCTATTTGGTACTGTGCGTTGTAGCATTCTTCACATCCTGATATACACAAAAGAGAAATTCCACACAGTGCAACAAAATATTAAACATCTTTGCTAGTAACTAGTTTCACATTTAAACCCAGATTCTCAGTGCCCAGTTTCTGCTGGGCTTAGTTGTGAAAAAGACAATTATGGCTCCAAGATTCTCTGACTGTTTCTGATCTGGCCCTGGCCCTAGCCTCACCCGACTTTAAAGAAAAAAATTAGGACTGTTCTAAACTTGGCCAGCTGGTAGTTGTCCTCCAGGAACCATCCAACTACTAAGGACTATCAGAAAACAACACGCTCTTATCACACCTTTTCCCCATCCTGACATGCCTCCTACACCAATACTGCAGGTGGACATATACAGGAGCTGGCTATCCTGACTTTTCTTCTTTTGTACAGGAGCTGGCTATCCTGACTTTTCTTCTGTTGTGGACTCCCATACACCAAGGGAATTCTCAGCTCACAAGACAGAGTCAATTTCCACTCTTTCTGCACCAGGAATGGAGTTAGGGTGACCAGACGTCCCGATTGGACTGTCCCGATATTTACTTGTTTGTCCCGCATCCCACCCGATGTTCGGACGGGATGCAAATTGCCCTGATATTTTGCACTCTGGCGCACAGGTGGAGGGGGCTCGTGCCCCGGCCCCACCCCAACTCCGCCCCCTCCCTGCCCCATTGGATCCCTCCCCAAATCCCTGCCCTGGCCCCGCCTCTTCCCCAAGCATGCCGCATTCCTCCTCCTTCCCCATCCCTCCCAGGCTTGCACGAATCAGCTGTATGGCGGCGCAAGTGCTGGGAGAGAGGGGGGAGAAGCAGGACGCAGCAGCCCGCTCAGGAGAGTCGGAGGTGAGCTGGTGCGGGGCAGCCCCCACCAATTTTTCCTATGATCCAGCGGCTCTTTTTTTTTTTGCTCTGCCGGTGCCTCCCTCCTCCCCCCCATGTCCCAATACTTCATGTCTCTCATCAGGTCTCCTTAAATGGAGTGAGTCAAAGAATCATAGACTTTAAGGTCAGAAGGGACCATTATGATCATCTAATCTGACCTCCTGCACAACGCAGGCCACAGAATCTCACCCACCCACTCCTGTATCAAACCTATATCTGAGCCATTGAAGTCCTCAAATCATGGTTTAAAGACTTCAAGGTGCAGAGAATCTTCCAGCAAGTGACCCATGCCCCACGCTGCAGAGGAAGGCAAAAACCCCCAGGGCCTCTGCCAATCTGCCCTGGAGGAAAATTCCTTCCCAACTCCAAATATGGCGATCAGCTAAACCCTGAGCATGTGGGCAAGACTCACCAGCCAGACATCCAAGAAAGAATTCTCTGTAGTAACTCAGATCCCACCCCATCTAACATCCCATCGCAAGCCATTGGGCATATTTACCGCTAATATAAAAGACCAATTAATTGCCAAAATTAGGCTATCCCATCATACCATCCCCTCCATAAACTTATCAAGCTTAGTCTTGAAGCCAGATATGTCTTTTGCCCCCAGAATCTCTGGTCCTTAGAGTGTCTGATCAAAAAGAGAGAGAAGCAGCATGAGGAATAGAATTCCTCCTATAGTCCTGGCCAAAAAACATATTAAGTTATAGTCATGGCTGAAAACTGGGAAATTCTCAAAGAAGCAGAGAAGGAAATAAAGGCAAAAAAGGAGAGACTGTCTATCATACTGCTACATTAGTTCACAACACTTGGATGGTTTCCTTCTCTACAATAAGGGCTAGAAACTTACTTTATTTACATGAAAGCTTTCATTCTGCAGATTATGAATCTGTCATGGAGGCAGGATAAATTCATCAAGTAGGCTGCATCTGAGCCACAAGCCAGGTGTTTGACACCTTTGATTTATAATATAAATTACAACCATGAGGTCAGGCATTCAAAAGGGTTATTGCCCCACCAGATATTCTTGCTGGAAGAGTTTGCAACTGCCATAAAACCTCTATTTTTTCACTGTGTAGGTTGAACAGACTAGAGGTTGATCTGCCATATATTTGGGGCGCATGGTAAATGACCCAAACTGCCAACATGTACTGGGACACTGTAGATATATATAGTATACACATCCACATAGATAATCTGGTGTGTATCATAAGGTCTCCAACCTACAGTGGAATGGAGAAGATGTTGTATTTAGCCCTTGTGTGGATATTAAAATGCAAAATGTAATCTCTGCCTTTAGTGAGAAGGAATAGCGAAGGGCCAGGTTTCTGGTCAGATGCAGTAGTTGTTTGGCATTTCAGGGTTCGGTAACATATCAGAGTAGGGAACAGTAGGGCTCTACCGGCTGTATTTAAATGGCAGAAAGGGGAATTGTCTTTGGCCTACATAGGAGAGTGGGGATGGATATGGAACACATGTTAAGCTGGTACTGGAACCTTAAATGCAAATGTTCTGACTGAAATATATATGACATGTTGAGTTTTTTGTTTTTTTAACTATAAAGCTGTTTTAATTAATTTATTTCTGGGAATTTCCTTACTTTTTTAAGAACCTTCACAGGTCTGACTCACCATGGGTATGGGTGGCAGAATCTAGCCCTTAGTTTTTATAACCTTTTTTATACACATGGGAGCAAACAGTGACTCATATGAGAACGAACAGTCTTCTATGTCTTTGGGGCTGCTCTCGCTTGGTTTTCTGGACACTGAAGGACTGGGTTTGAACATTGGATGACTAGGAGCTGTCAGTGATCTGCAGGAGACATGGGTTCATCATGCTTTTATGCCATCATAAGCCAATATCCTGTAACTGGCAATGCTAGTGGGAGTAAAAGAAATCAATGCCAACACCTTCTTTGTGGCATTAGCAGTAATAGGCTTCTCCTCTGTTCCTACTATTGGTCCTGCCTCCATAAGTACTCTTTGTCTTTGGTCCCAACAGAAAAGCCAGTTGAGGAGGCATATGACTTCAAAGCAGAATTTTGGGCAGCCAAGGCATGGGAAGTGAGTTTGAGGCATATGTCATAATGATTAATGTTAGTTGTTCAAGTGTGGAAACAGATAAGCCAGCCTATTTCCTATCTGCATTCCACAATGTACCCACAGCTTTATGAATTCTTATGTTCTGTATATCACTACAAAAGGAACTGAATGTTAAAAACAAATCAAATCCAGCCTTAACACAGCCAAACTAGATGTACAAGCAGACTGAAAACCAGCATCATGGTAACAAAGCTAAATATAAATATAGTGATGGGTAAAATCAGATGCTTCAAAGTTTGGATGTTTGGACTGTCCCAAACACAATCCCCCTCCACCACACAGGCCCTATGACAGACTAGTACCACTTTCAAGCCCTAGCAAGGTCAAGTGGATCAGAGTTTGGTAACGTGATATGGATCTTTTCATTTATAGATCACAAATTCAAATCTCCCCCTGCTGTATAGATAGTGACAGTTGTGAGCATCTCAGTGCTGCTTCATGGCCAATGTGAAATTAGTTTGGTGGTCTTAGTACATTCCCCAGTGGACAGTTCACAAAAAAATATTGGCAATTGACAACTGGTATCTTTTGCGGGGCTTGTCACAGGCCCTGTTGAGTGGAGGGAGACTACGTGGTGACAGTCACCCTACTTGATATTATTTCATTACAAGGAATGATTTGTGGCCCGCTACCCCATTCTGCCATCTTAGATATGAGCTTAGACTGCACTCCTATCCAGTGTCTTTGTGAGGCCACAAGACAGTGCCACTGACAATTCTTTCTACTCCTCAGTGGTCTTCAAAAAGAAGGGTGTGATGGGAAGCTTTCATCACACATGCAGTAGTAGGAAGCAGCCCAAAGCCACTTCCTGTTTCTGCCATCATCAACTTTTCCTGTTTGGCCCAGAGAAAGCACAAAAAATGCAATGACTCCTTCTGAAAAACTGAATCAAAATCTATCCATGTGTTTTTAATGGTGGACATCACCACAGTATCTGAAAAAAGAACAGGAGTACTTGTGGCACCTTAGAGACTAACAAATTTATTAGAGCATAAGCTTTCGTGGACTACAGCCCACTTCTTCAGCTTATGCTCTAATAAATTTGTTAGTCTCTAAGGTGCCACAAGTACTCCTGTTCTTTTTGCGGATACAGACTAACACGGCTGCTACTCTGAAACCACAGTATCTGAGTGTCTCACCATAGTGGCTTATGACTCCTAACCCTACTGAGCACATGGGGTATGTCCAGCCATTCAGGGAACCAGAAGCTATACAAAGAGATTAATATGTCCAGGTATAACCAACCAACCCAAGTTGAAATTCAGATAATGAATCTGAATACATGCTACCAATTGTTTGCAGTCATCCTAAAAACAAAACATGTTTATGCAAAATTTAATGACAATGTTTTAAAATAGCATAATGTTGATCCAATTTCAGAAACATTTTAGCTGAATTACAAACAAATTTTAATGAAAATTCATTTTACTTAGTTCTGATATGTTGTCATCTCAAGTATCTGTTGCTTAAATTATGAGATTCATATGTACTCTGGGCCTGATTCAGTGTTCAGTGAAATCAATAAAAGCCCCCCTCCATTAACTACAATGGGTGTTGGCTCTAGTCCTGTTTGTGTGGATCAAACATTTACAAACAGTTAGGAAATTATGAGAGTGCTAAAACACATCCCACTCTACTCCAATATTCACACAAATACTCAGTAGAATAACATACCATCTTCTTATCAAATATATCCACTTTGAAGCAATAAATAAAAGGCCTTTTAAAATCCTAGACCACTTACAGCTCAGTTTCCTTTCTACTGAGAATATGTTGACAGTTGTGGGATTCATGGAGCTATTTCAGATTTCCTACTGTAAAATCTGAGATTGATTATACAAAAATGCTCACACTAAATTCAACATAGAGAATAAACTATTTATAGTCTAGCATTTGTTTATCGTTCAGAAAACTAGAACGAAAAGCTAACAAAACAAAATTTAGTATAGAATATTTCCCCCAACAGTGAGTATTTGCATTCCTAACCCTAAGGAATCGAAAATTAAATTAACAGGTCAATGCTTCTTTAAAATATATTTATTGAGTTCTGATACAGTGAAAAACTGCTTTGTCTGCTTAATGCTAGATGCAAGTTTCTGCCAGCACAGCAGTTACCCTCAGCCTAACAGTTTGACTTCCCTGGAGCACAGAGCACTGACCCTGCATAGCAGAAAAGGAACTGGTGCTGCTTCTAACCAAAAGAACAAACATTTCTATTTAACCTTTCCAATGTCAGAGAGCCCAGAGAATTTCTTAAAGGCTTAAGTCCTTGAACTGAGATTGTAAGATATTCCAACATTAATACCTTTAAAGCCCTTGTGAGAAATCTCTTGGGAAGATTACTTTGGACAATGCTATGTGTTTGCTAGATTTAAAGACACTTCAAAGCACACTTGAATCTAAAGAAATACCAAGATGTGTGTAACACATTTTTGTTTGATTTACTTAAAATGAATAGCACTCTGTCTTTGAAGCAGCCAATTGGGTGTGGTGGGGGAGAGGGAGTAGTACTTCAGTGTGTACAAACAACCACAAAATGAATGAACCACTGGGATTTATCATTACTAATGTGCAGCTTCAATTTTTCCTTCACAATGCTTTATTTATTAACAACATCAAAGGAACCTACATTTTATTGATCATCCTATGAGTGCACAAAATGGCATCAGAGGGAGCCCAGTGCCCAGAACTGACTGTATATTTTTCCATCAAGGATTCAGTATGCCAGCTGATAATTAATAATGTGCCACAGTGCATTTTTGCTAAGAATACTGAGTTAGACCAGATGCCAGTCTGATTGTTCATCCCTGCATTGAAGTGAAAAGGCTGCCATGGTATCCAAGATATAACAAACAGGTTTAGCTACACAGAGGGCATGAACAAGATGGCAAAGATAAAAAGACAGCAGGGAACAGATATTACCAAGTGTCACTCAGCAATTCAATGGATGTGTGAGAGAAATGGACACTAGAATACATTATTAAAGTTTCAGAACGGTGAGGATAAGTAATTTCTGAAAATGACTGACAGGCAGCAATACCAGGGGCCCAATGGTAGAATAGGATCGCTCCCCTCCACACACTCACAGTCCATCCCAATAGACAGCCATACATGCTGGCTGTAACTTCACAGAGTTCCAACAATGAAACCAAAATATTTGCACAAACTAATTTTGTCCGTATGTAATTATCCTTTGCTGACTGCCCTGGTTATCCAGTAGTGATGATATAGCACCAGACATTCATTAAACCAAGTATCTTGATCCTTGTCTCCAGCGCTGCCAACAATCACTCCACTGCCTGCTAGTTTAAAGACTACTCATGCAAGTGCTAATATGTTTGATTTTTACAAAACAAACTTGATTGAGATTCCATTTGAAATAACCATATAGGCCTGCAAAAGGGCCTAGGAGATAGTGAGCTGAACATTACCAGAAGCATGAGCTGTCTTGGAGAAAAGAGACATTATCATTTACCAAACCACAACTAACACATTAGTAGAACGGTACAGAAAAACCATATAGGAAGCCACAGAGTTTCAGCTGATGCAAAGAAATCTCTAAACTTAATAGGCCAGTTACATCAATGTAAGTCCACTGATGACAATGAAGTTACTCCTGATTTGCCTCAGAGTAAGTGAAAGAAGAATCTGTCTCTAATTTTAAATATAAAAAGAACCTGTGACACCCACACACAGAATTTTTTTATCCCACTGAAAAATTAATGTATACAACATTTTAATACATGTGAAACCCAAGAAATATTGTCACTTGTGGTAAATTCCACAGAAAGCCTGAGTAAGTGGTGCATCTTCTTATCATATTATAGTTAATTGATGGTAACATCTGTCCCCAAGTCTTATTAGAAAAAAATATTTCTTTAGAGACTGTCCAGTGGTAACAGTTACGTATATATCAACGTTGTAAGATGCCACAAGATGCAGTGATCCCTGCTAGTACGCTTTACAGATGATGGGATGGGCCTTTCAAGAATCATACAAATTCACTATTACTATAAAAACAAGCAAAATATGGTGTCTGGCAGGTCTAATAAGACTAACAATGTCCATTAAAACCAGCATACCTTGACATTGTTAATCAATGGATTGCTTTTAACATGTGTATGTGGAGACTGAGTAATGGGGAAAAATATGTGAATTTAAAGAGATAATCTGCTAAGAACTAATACCCTGTGAATTCAGTTATATGGCTCCATTGTCTCATGTGCATCTGACAATGACACAGGTTCACTGCATTACAGCACTATAGGCAATTTTTGTAATGCAAGGCCTTAGGAAATTTCACTCAACTTGTGGCAAATAGTATCTAACAGAATTTCTTCTCTATTTAAGTCTTGCAAAACTATTACGCAATTGCTTGCACATCTGGATTCTGGTTCTGAATATGTGGTAGATATTGTTTCATTCCAACATTAAAAACAGGAGTTAATAAATTTGTATTGTCTCTCTCTGCTATTGTACACCAACACTGGGATTAGTAAGCTGTCTTTGCTTGACCTGCACAGTTCCTCAGAAATTGCTAATTCACTACATGCAATAGGACCTATCCCCTAAAGACATGATGGGAATCTATTAAACAAATTTCTGCTGTTTCTACATCTAAACTGAAGTCATTTTCAATTATCATCCATCTGTTTGCACAGAAGCTCTGATCTAAGGAATATTTGGAATCCTTTGATTCTTCCCTTTTCTGCACCGTGTCTAGCATGTCACCTTATGATCAACAGATTCTAGATATTTCTAATAAAAATATTTATAATACATATTAAAAATCAGATAACTAATGGTTCATTTGCCCCACTACACTATATATTTGACAGCCATTATGAACTTAGATTGTGAAAATCACATAGTCATCAAAATCATACTATTGAATGACTCGAAAAGAGTAAAATAGCTACATCAATTGTAAATGGAGGAACATTATTTGGTATCAGCATTATTTTAAGAGAAACCTTGTTATTAAATCCTGCACTTTATATCTTTTAAAATCAGTGAGACAAGATGCTCATTTCTTAATAAGGAGAACAAGAAAACATGGCTTGATAAGACATGTTCTTGTTTTCAAAAGAAAAACATTCTGGCTGATTTGAGAGGGGCAAATAAGCATAAAGATTTGATTCATATTTCTGTGTAGATACAAAAAAGCAAAGCAACATTCCATTCAAGCACAAGGATACAATCTTTCCCTATGCTTGCATACATTCTTCATATTAATGTACAAGCCATGTGCCTGCCATATTACCATTGCACAAGTAATGTAGAGTAGATGCAATATTTTCCTTATACATCCGAATTAAAACACAATCTGTCCAGCAGTGAAATCACTATCTTTTCACTCATAGTAAAGTGTTGCTCTGTTCATTTCCAAAATCCATAACATGGGAACAGTATAGAACACTACAAACTGTACACTAGGTCCACGCTGGCTATGTGCTAATAGAAAGCAGTCACTAATTCATCACTGTGGGAAAATATTGCAGAGGTTAATATACTGCTGGTCAAACCATAGGTATTAAACAGTTTTCAATAGCAAACCAGCAGGTTACAGGTTGTTGCACTGCAACATCACTGGTAAACTGGGTCAACAGCCTAGAAATGTGTCACTGTATTGCCAGACAGGAGAAGAGAAAAAGGCAGCCTCATGCAGTGCAAACATCAAAGTATAGATAACATGTTCTCAGACAACTAAAGCACATATACTAAGCAAAATCTATCTTATTAGTGACCTGGCCATGGTAATTTTGTCTGGGCACAGAAGCAATAAATTGTCAAATATTTTAATCACTGTAAAGTGTCATATTGATGCTCAGTATCATCTCATTTCTTCTGCAGCATTCTAACATTAACATTTTATTACATGTGTCATTCCTCAGTAGTTTGTTGGAGTGGGTATATCTGTAAAGAAAAGGGAAGGAGGATGGGGAGAAGGAAACCTTTTCTATACCATCTACAACAGAAATGAAGTGAGTCTCAAACAATGTGCTCACACACTGAGCCACTAACTTACCAAATGAACCCGGAAAGCCCCAGTATTTACCTAGAAACCAAATGTGTTTCATAGATTAGAATTCAGCAACCACAATAGGGAATAAACTGAATCTAGACATTTCACTTTTAACCTTCAGATAAGGACACATTGTTAGGTTCAGAACATGGTTCTGGTCATGTATCAATTCATTCTCACCTCATTAGGCGTAATGGAGTCATTTTTAAGTATGATCAGGTTTTGTGCACTTTGCCCACTCTGCCCTGTCAGATGTCTCTCAGCCATCACTGCATGAGGACCAGTTCCCGTTGGGCCACCAGTATTGTAAAACATGAAAGTGTCACTTCCTGATCCTGCAGTCAGACATGCCTTATAGCAGTAGGTCTTAGTGAGAGACCCATTCCCCCGCACTTCAATAAAATGTGGCTGTACTTTTAAACCATGTGGTATCCTAGCGTCAATGTTGTTGTTAGCCTGCTTGTACATTTCAGCAGGATACCTTTCTCTGACCCCACAGAAACCTCCACAACAGGAGTCACCATACACACTGTATCTGTAGCACTTGATAACCGTTAGGACAATGATTGTCAAAACAAATATGAATGAAACTGAGCTCAGCGCAATAATGAGATACAGAGTTATCTCTGAGTAGTTTCTAGTACTTTTGATATGCCTCCTTGTGTCAGGGATGATTTTGGAAACTCTATCCACAACAGCGATGGTTATGGCTACTGCTGAGGACAGGGATGGCTCTCCATTGTCTCTCACAACAACTGACAGGTTGAAAGTAGTAACACTGTCATCCCCCAGTTTACGAGTAGTCCGAATCTCCCCGCTGTGTAGCTCCACTCTGAAGAGATCTGGGTCTGAGGCTTGAGCCAGATGGTAGAACAACCATGCATTTTGTCCAGAGTCTGCATCAATGGCTATTACTTTGGTAACCAAATAACCTGCGTGTGCGGAGCGAGGGATCATCTCCAAGGCTGCCGAGGCGTTGGTTGAGGTAGGGTACAGAATCCGAGGCGCATGGTCATTCTGATCCACCACATACACGTGGACAGTGACAGTGCTGCTAAGTGCTGGGGTCCCAGCATCCTGGGCCTGAACAACAACCTGAAACTCCCTTAACTTCTCGTAGTCAAAGGAGTTGGCCGCATATATGTTACCATTGTCGGATTTAATGGAGACGTAGGATGTGACAGGTAGCCCTTGAATTTCCCCTTTCAGGAGAGAATAGGACACATAGGCATTTTCGTTGTCATCGGGATCGATGGCTTTGACAGTGCACAGCGAAACCCCGAGCGCGTTGTTCTCGGGGATGTAAACGGAATACACGGGCTCTTCGAACCGCGGAGGGTTGTCGTTGACATCGGAGATGTCCACTTGTATCACTTTGTGGGAAGAGAGGGGAGGGGTCCCGGCGTCCGTAGCCGTGACCGTGATGTTGTAGGAGGAAGCCCTTTCGCGATCCAGGTCGCCCTGAGTGACCAGCGTGTATGAGTTTTTGAAGGAGTTGAGTTTGAAGGGGATGTTGGGAGGGATGCTCAGACTGACCTGCTTGTTCGGCCCGGAGTCCTGGTCGGTTACACTCATTAAAGCCACCACGGTCTCGGGCCGGGCGTTCTCCGGCACCGGGCTGTACAGGGAGGTCAGCACCACTTCGGGGGCATTATCGTTGGCGTCCACGATGTTGACCAGCACCTTGCAGTGCCCGGCCATGGACACAGGACCCCGGTCTGTGGCCTGCACATAAACCTCATAGGAGGAGGCCTCCTCGTAGTCCAGCGTGCCATTGACTCTCACCTCGCCGGAGACTGGGTCGATGCTGAAGAGCTGCCGCACCTTCTGGGGGGTGTAGCCACTGAAGGAGTACAGCACCTCCCCGTTGGAGCCCTCGTCCGGGTCCGAGGCGTTCAGCTTCACCACCAGCGTGCCCGGGGCCGCATTCTCCAGCAGGTTCACAGTGTAGGTGGATCGGTCGAAGACGGGCGAGTTGTCGTTTGTGTCCATGACCCGTATGGAGATCTGGGCCGTGCCAGACCTGGCGGGGCTGCCCCCATCCACAGCGGTGAGCACCAGCTGCTGCAGGGCGCTTTGCTCCCGGTCCAGGGGCTGCTGCAGCACCAGCTCCAGGAGTTTGCTGCCGCGCTGGAAGCCTTTGAGGTCCAGAGCGAAATGCTGGTTGGGGCTGAGCCGGTAGCTCTGCACCGAGTTGGTGCCCACGTCGGGGTCCTGCGCGCTCTCGATGTGGAAGCGGGCACCGGGCACAGCGGACTCGCTGACCTCCAGCCGGTAGTCCTGCCGCGGGAAGCGGGGCGCGTTGTCGTTGATGTCCAGCACCTCCACTTCCACGTTGTGCACCTCGATGGGCTGCTCGATCACCAGCTCCAGACTGAGAAAGCAGGAGGTGCTAAGCTCGCACAGCGCCTCCCGGTCCATGCGCTCCTTCACCAGCAGCGCCCCGCGGCCCAGATCCAGCTCCAGGTACTGCCGCCCGCTGCCCGAGGTCAGCCGTGCGCCCCGGGCCGACAGTCGCTGCGGATCCACGCCCAGGTCGGTCGCCACGTTCCCCACGAAGGCGCCGCGCTCCAGCTCCTCTTGCACCGAGTAGCGGAGCTGCCCGCCCGCCGAGCCCAGGTACAGGAGGAGCAGGAGAGCCGGGATCCGTAGCGCCGCCGCCCCGCAGCAGCTCCGGGGAGAAGACGGCGCCATGGCCGAGGGCGGAGGGAGGGGTGGGAGAGCCGAGCACAGCTTTCACCCGACGCGCTCGCAGCCCTGCCGGGCCTCACATCCCTCAGCCGCCGCTGCCTCCCACACCCAGCAGCGGGTTCATGCACCCGGCTAACAGGCGCCGCCAGCTGAGCCCAGCGCTGCCGCCGACCCTGCAGCCACCACCGCTGCCGGCTCCTGAGCCGGCCGCTTCCACAGAAAATCCATGCTCCCCGGCTCTGCTGCTACCCGGCCCTGCGGCTGAGAATCCGGCCTCTCCTCCTCCAGCAGCTCGGGGGACTCGCAGCTCCACTTCCTCCTTCTCTAGCTGCTGCGGGAAGTGTGCGGGGGAGGGGCGCTGAGCTCTGGCTGGCTCCAATTCAGCACCTGGGCAGGGAACAGCGACACCGAGGCAGGCAGCCAAGAGCAGTAGCCAGACGGCACGGGAGGGGGTTGCGCGGCCGGCCGGCCACCCCGTGGAGGGTAAGAGTGTCCCGCCAGCCAAAGCGCATATCCCACACAGGGGAGAGCCCCGTCCCCAGGGAGCTCTTCACCGGAGCCAACCGCAGCACCGCCCCCCCAAGCCCCAGCCACTCCTCAGCCCCTGGGAGTTCAGAGCCAACTACCCCCATAGCCACCCCCCTTCACAGAGTTACCTCCCCTCCCCGCTCCGGAGACAGTTAGGGACCCCTTCACTTCCTAGCAGCCCTGCCTTCCCGCCCACACTCAAATTAGGAGAAAGAGTGAGTGTGACGTCCATGTGTATGTTTACATACGTTTTATGTCTAGACAAACGGAAAGATAGCTCTTCTACCTGTGATTGTCTCCTGCCACTGCAGAGGCTCTTTGGTCTAATTTCTAACGCCTATCCCCTATGATATAGGCAGGCCCTCTCAGAGATCCAGAGAGGCCCAGGCTACTTCCAGTTTTTGGGGCCCCTTTCAACAGTACTTGATCCACCATCAACTATTAGTGGTGGTTTGTTTATATAATCAGCTGACCTGAGAGGACACATTCATCATGGTCTAAACTTGTGCCATCAGAACTGATATATTTTTGTTAATATTTATGAACATTTTAAACTCTTTAATATGACAAAATTTATAATAGTTAACAAAAAATATGTCTTTCACCAAATCACATCTCTAATTTGCTTAAATTTGCAACTCTAAGCTAAGAGAGTGTGTCACACTTTGGTTCTATAGGGATGTGCATAAAAACAAGCTGCAAAACTTATCAAATGCCAAAAAAAATAACAAATGTCTAAATCTGAGGCCCCCTTTGAGTTTGAGGCCCAGGCCAAATGGCCCTCCTGCCCCCTCCCCCTCCTCCTCTACCCCCATTGTCCCTGGATATAGGGGATGGGGAAGAAGCCTTCCCACATTTACCAACATGAATCCCTGCCTGTCTTTCTACCCACAAGGCCACTGCCAGGGCAATCTGTGGAGCCCCAAACAAAAGCAAGGCAGCAGCTTGTCATAAAGGAAAGGGATACAGAATGGTTCGTTGGCCTCTTTCCCTCTCCTCATTCTAGGTGCTAGAGGGGAAAACAGGGAATGAACTGCCTTCCTAGCCAGTCTCACTGCTGAGTTGCCTAGACTTCTAGTCCTACTGCTGCTGCTGCAGAGCTAGAATGCATCAGCTCATGAGTGTTAAATCAGCACACTCTGAAAAGCACGCACTCCCCTCCCCCAGTGTTTTTTGCTTACAGCTGGTTCTATCAGTATACTTCTACAGCTATGTTGCCTTCCTTCTTGAAGACTGTCTTCTCTGCCCCCCTTTAATTCATTCTTGCTGCATTACACTCCCCACTCTTTTAGGGATTATTTCCTCTCACTGATGTCTCTCCGTCCTTGATCCCCTCAACCACTGCTGTAACAGCCCTACCCTGCCACTAGCTCCACTCGTTGAATTTTGCAAGTTACACCCATGAACTATGAGATTATTTAACATGGGCTTCAGTTTATTTTACATAATATACAGGCAAACTGTGAGGCAAGTGCAACTAGAACTGCAGGGAGAGGTTCAGGAGAAGAAATAGTAGTTGCATTTGTTTTCCACTACTCCTTTTAGACTCATATTCAAGTACCAGCAAGACCCAAGTTCATATAGTTTATCAGAACTGACAAAATCACAGGCAATGGTGCAATGGCTATACTTTGATCAATGTGTACAAGACACACAAAAACATTGCTAACAGAGAGAAGCAGCAACACAGAACATCATTAGGGTCAAGATTTTTTTTTTTTAATGGGCATCTAAGTTAGGTTCCTACATCCAAATATAGGGACTTAAATAAGTGGTCTCATTTTCAAACATGCTGAGCAACCAACAGATTCCATTGACTTCAGTAGTCACTGCTGGGAGGCACCCAAACATGCTTATTTTTGAAAGTTAGACAAATATAGGCCTATTCAGACCAGGAAGGCCAGTGGGAGCTTCTGTGTGGTCAGCATGTTTGAAAATCATGTGCCCAAATGGGAGCACAGCTCTTTTGAAAATCTGGCTCCATTTTTTTTGGGGGGGGGCGGGGCGGAGGGTTACCTAAGTATGGATTTTGCAACCTACCCATCCACAGAGATTAAAAAAAATACAGCATGCTGCTCTGGAAAAAAGGGATGAGGAATCTCCTCCAATGGAGGAGGAGGAGAAGCCATAGCCAAGGCTGGGAGGATTGTGGCCACCACTCACAAGAGGAAATGAAGGGTGGTGGTGGCCGGCGATTCCCTTCTAAGGGGGACAGAGGCATCCATCTGCAGGCCTGACCTTGCATCCTGGGGTGGGTGTGCTGCCTGTCAGGGGCCCATAGCCAAGATACTACAGAAAGATTGCGGAGGATTATCCAGCCCTCTGACTACTACACCATGCTGCTCATCCAGGTGGGCACTAATGAAAGTGTGAGGTATGACCTGAGCATATCAGAAGTGACTACAGGACTCTGGGGGTGAGGGTAAAGGATCCTTCTGGTCAAGGGTAGGGATCCAGGTAGAGACAGACATATCCTGAAAGTAAATACATGACTGCATGGATGGTGTCACCAGGAGGGCTTCAGCTTCCTTGACTATCAAATCTTGTTCTAAGAAGGACTGTTGAGCAAAGATGGGGTCCACCTGTCAAGTAAGGGGAGGAATATCTTTGGATACAGACTGGCTAACCTAGTGAGGCAGGCTTTAAACTAGGTTTGATGGGAGCAGGAGAAAAAACCCACAGGTAAGTCCAAAAAATGGATACCTGGGTGAAGGGTCAGAATCCGGGGGGAACATGAGAAATTGCAGCATGGACAAAAGAGAGACAAGAGGGACTATATTAGGGGGAATCTAATAAACATCTTAGATGTCTGCATATTAATGCAAGAAGTATGTGGAATAAACAGGAAGAACTAGAAATACTAGTGAATAATCACAAATATTACATAACTGGCATTCTAGAAACTTGTTGGAATAATTCATATGACTGGAATATTGGTATAGAAGGGTACAGCTTGTTCAGGAAGTACAGGCAGGGGGAAAAGGGAGGAGTTGTTGCCTTGTATATCAAAGACGTATACACTTGCACTGAGGTTGAGACTAGTGGGAAGCAGACCTGTTGAAAGTCTTTGGGTAACGATAAAAGGGGTAAAATACAAGGGTGATGTCATGGCAGAGTCTACTAAAGACCACCTAACCAGGAAGAAGAAGTGGATGAGACTTTTTTAAACAACTAACAAAATAAACCAAAATACAGGACTTGGTGATGATGGGGGACTTCAAATACCCAGACATTTGTTGGGGAAATAATTCAGCAGGGCACAGATTATCCAACAAGTTATTGAAATGCATTGGAGACAGAAGGTGGAGAAAGTAACTAGGGGAGAAGCTATTCTGGATTTGATTCTGACAAACAGGGAGGAACTAGTTGAGAATTTGAAGGTGGAAGGCACCTTGGGTGAAAGTGACCATGAAATAATAGAGTTCATGATTCTAAGGAATAGTAAGAGGGAAAACAACAGAACAAAGACAATGGATTTCAAGAAGGCAGACTTTAGCAAACTCAGAGAATTGGTAGGTAAGATCCCGTGGGAAGCAAGTCTAAGGGAAAAATGAGTTCCAAAGAGTTGGCATTTTTAAAGAGATATTATTAAGGGTACTAGAGCAAACTAAACCAATGCATTGGAAAGATAGGACATATGGTAAGAGGCCCCCTTGGCTTAACCAGGAGATCTTCAGTGACCTGAAACTCAAAAAGAGTCATACAAGAAGTGGAAAGTAGGTCAAATTACAAAGGATGAATATATATATAAAAAACACAAGCATGGAAGGACAAAATTAGAAAGGCCAAGGCACATAGCAAGATTAAACTAGCTAGGAATATAAATGGTAACAAGAAAGCATTTTACGAATATATGGGAAGCTAGAGGAAGACCAGGGACAAGATAGACCCATTACTAAATGAGGAGGGAAAGACAATAACAGAAAATGTTGATTACCTGTTCTAGTCATTCCCTTTGAAGCACTTGGCATTGGCCACTGCCGGAAGACAGGATATTGAGCTAGATGGATCATTAGTCTGACCAACTCTGGCCATTCTTATGTTCTTTTCTTTTTTGTTTCAGTTTTCACCACAAAGTTAGCAAGGATCAGACAACTAACATAGAGAACAAAAGTGTAAATGGGGCAGGATCTGAGGGTAAAATAGAAAAAGAATTACTTAGACAAGTTACATGTCTTCAGATTGGCAGGGCCTGATGAAACACCTCCTAGAATGCTTAAGGAACTGACTGAAGAGAACTCTGAGTCATTAGCAATTATCTTTGAGAACGCATTGGAGGACTGGAGAGATACCTGAGGACTAGAAAAGCACAAATATAATACTTATCGCTAAAAGGGGGAATAAGGACAACCCAGGGAATTATAGACCAGTCATCTTAACTTTGGTACCTGGAAAGATAATGGAGCAAATAATCAAATGATCAATTTGTATCCACCTAGAAGATAATAAGGTAATAAGCAACAGTCAACATGGATTTGTCAAGAACAAGTCAAACCAAGCTAATATGCTTCTTTGACAGAGTAACAAGCCTTGTGGATGGGGAGAAGCAAAAGGTGTCACATATCTCAACTTTATTAAGGCCTTTGATACTGTCTCACATGATCTCATAAACAAACCAGAGAAATAAAGCCTAGATGAATCTACTAGAAGGTGGATGCACAACTGTCTGGAAAACCATTCTCAGAGAGTAGTTATCAATGGTTAACAATCGAGCTGTATGGGCATATTGAGTGGGGTCCTGCCGGGATCTGTCCTGGGTCTGGTTCTATTGAATATCTTCAAAAATGATTTGGATAATGGCATAGACAGTACACTTATAAAGTTTGCAGATGATACCAAGCTAGGAGGGGTTGCAAGTACTTTGGAGGACAGGATTATAATTCAAAATGATCTTGACAAACTGGAGAAATGGTCTGAATTAAACAGGAGTAAATTCAATAGGGAAAAATGCAATGTACTACACTTAAGAAGGACAAATCAATTGCACATATGCAAAATGGGAAATGACTGCCTTGGAAGCAGTACTGCAGAAAAAGACAGGGGGCTATAGTGGATCACAAACTAAATATGGGTCAACAATGTAATCCTGTTGTAAAAAAAAAAAGTTAACATCATTCTGGGATGTATGAGCAGAAGTGTTGTAAGCAGGACACAAGAAGTAATTATTCCACTCTACTCAGCACTGATAAGGCCTCAGCTGGAGTATTGTGTCCAGTTCTGAGCACCACACTTCAGGAAAGATGTGGACAAATTGAAGAAAGTCCAAAGGAGAGCAACAAAAATGACAAACGATCTAGAAAACATGACCTACAAGGAAAGATGGAAAAAACTGGAGAAGAAAAGACTGAGGGGGGACATGATAACAGTCTTCAAGTACAGAAATGGTTGTTATAAAGAAAAGGGTGACAAATTGTTCTCTTTAGCCACTGAGGACAGGACAAGAAGTAATGGGCTTAAATTACTGTCAGGCATAGGTGCTGGAACTAGGGGTGCTGGGGGTGCTGCAGCATCCCCTGGCTTGAGGTAGTTTCCATCATATATAGGGGTTACAATTTAGCTCAACAGCTCTCGGCACCCCCACTATACAAATTGCTCCAGCATCCCTGCTGTCAGTGAGATTTAGGTCAGACATTAAGAAAAAACTTCCTAACTGTAAGGGTAGTTAAGTACTGGAACAAATTAACTAGGTGGGTTGTGGAATCTCCATCACTGGAGGTTTTTAAGAACAGGTTAGAAAAACACCTGTTAGGGATCGTCTAGATAATACTTAGTCCTGACTCTGTGCAGGCAACTTGACTAAATGACTTAACAAGGTATCTTCCAATCCTACATTTCTATGATTCCATTTGAAAAATATTATCACAGTATTTTGAGCTCCTCCAATAAAAGGCATGTTAGAAGTGAAAAATAATATTAACCATTTTTAATTTTTGAAATTTGAAGTTATTTTATCAATAACATATGAGGCATTAACGAGACCATATAAAGAACATTACTAGATGAGTTACTATGATCATGATGCAATTCAATTGATGTAGGACCAAAGACACCAAAAGTTTGGCAGGATATCACAGATTTTGAAATAAAATGTGAGTCTATGAATGTGTATAAATAAAATACTGTGTGCCATTTTTGCATGCATTAATAATTTTTCCTTCCCATTGATCAATGCAAGTTTGGGTGCTAAGTTCTTCTGAAAATCTGTCCCCTAATTTTCAGAAATTCTGATTACCCATAATTCCCAATGACACCCAAATTCTGACCATTAGATTTAAGACTCACAATACACATAAATATTGTTATTCCCATTTTACAGATTAATCCCACACTGCATCACCGTCTACAGTAATGTGTACATAAATATGGCATAGTACCTCCTTTCTTAAAATATTAGATTTACACAATTGTGTACTGACTACACTTCGGCTTTTAACTGAGATAGTGAAACTGAGTGTGTTTTTATTAAATGTCCCCTGGATAGATTTAAATCAAAATAAAATTTTGTGATGGTCATGATAACTTTAGTTATCTCTGTGAGATGATACACTTAGTAACGCAGAGCCAGTCCTGCAGTCCTTATTCAGGAGAAACTCCCATTGAGGAAGGACTTCAGGACTGGATCTCTAGTAACATGGATTTTTCCAGTAAAAGGCAGAGGTTTTTAAAAGGCATTTCAGTATCCATTAAGTTAACGTTTTGCAATTTTTAAAAGTAGACCCCATTAAGAACCAGATTCTAATACCCTTACAATGAACTCCAATACAATGAACATCATCGTATACTATTAGTGGTTCCACTGACTTCAACTCAATGTATTATTCAACATGAGCAGAATATCAGAATCTGACCCTAAGGCAAAACCATCTAATGATAACATATTGGGCCCAAATCTTCAGCTGCTGTATATGCCCAACTCTTATTGAAGTTAATGGATATTACATGCATGCACCAGACACAGGCCCATTTAGGCCTTGTCTACACACACAGTATGTAGTATTCCTTTAATGATACCGGCATTGTTAAAACAGTGCAACTTCTCTAAAGTGCATATAATTATACCAGTATAAAAGTGCTTATATTGGTATAGCATATTCCTGTACAGGAAGGGAAGAAGCTAAACCAGTATAAGACACTAGTATATGGATATAATGGCACCCACACTAGGAGATTCACTGGTATAACAATTTTGGTTAAAAAAAAAATTACACTCCTAATTGAAATAATTATACCAGTATAAAATCTGTGTATAGACCAGGCCTTGGTGTCAAGAGACTATGTCATGAGCCTAAATAATATTCCTCTGTAATTTTTTACCCAAGAGAGGGATATAATTTTACATATCTGACTCAATCTTATACAATATTTTTATTAATGACTTTGGCACAAAAAGAAGGAGTGTCTTTATGAAATGTGCTAAGGATACAAAGTTGAGAGGCATTGCTGACACAGAGGAGGATTGGAATATTGTAAAGGAATATCTGGATGACCTTTAAAACTGGAATAACATGAATGGGATGAAATTCAAAAGTGCAAAATGTAAGGATATGCACTTAGAGTCTAATAAAAATAATTTCTGATACAAGCTCTGGGCTTATCAGCTCAAAGCAACAGAGTAGGAGAGAGACGTGGGTGTGTTGGTCGATCACAGGATGACTATGAGTAAGGCTATGGGTCGGTCATAGAATCCTTGATGTCTGTGATTTACGTGACCTCCATGACTTCTGCCCTGGGTGTCAGCCCCAGGTGGCGGGTCTTCGGCTGTCAGCTCCGGGTGGTGGGGCTCGTGCTGTCAGCCCCACACTCTGGGGCTTGGGCTTCCCTGATTTATTGTTTATTGCCGACATCCTGTCTGAGTTTTACTAAAAATACCTGTGACAAAATCTTAGCTTTAACTATGAGCTACCAATGTCATATGGCTGCAAAAAAGGTAAATGCAATCCTAGGATATTTTAAGTGAGGCATTTCCAGTAGAGATGGAGAAGTATTAATGCCATTGTACAAGGCACTGGTAAGACCTCTTAGTTAATGAATGTTGAGTGGTAGTTTTGATCTCCCCTTCCTCTGAAGCATCAGAGATAGCCATGGCTAGAGATGGAATATTGGAAGGGTTGAGCCAGTGCTCTGAGGCACAGGTGCTGGCTTCCTCCTTGCCCGAGGAGTGCTCAACCCATGCTCCACTTCAGGCCCCATCCCCATCCAATCCCCAAGACCCCATCCCCACCCTGCCTCTTCTTGCCCCTGCTCCACACCAGGCCCCACCTCCACTCTATCCCTTCCCCCAAACCCCAACCCCTGTCCTTCCTATTCCCACCCTGCCTCTTCCCACTCAGTTCCATCCTCTCCCCTGAGCATTCCCCGTCCCTGCTCCTCCTCTCCCCCCAGCACCTCCTGCATGCCACAGAACTGCTGATCAGTGGTGGGCAGGAGGCGCTGGGAGGGAGGGAGAAGAGTTGACTGGCGGGGCCACCGGTGGGCAGGAGGTGCTGAGAGCTGGTGGGTGCTACTCTATAAATCTTGTATTTTGTTGTCTACAACTTGATTTGCCTTATTCAGAATTAAATCTAATCAATCCATACACTGGATTAGAACATGAAAAGGACAGCTATCAAACATGGGTAAAATTATGCCTTATGCAGGAAAAACCTTTGTAGGGGCCAGGAAACTTCCTGAGTTTGAATCTGCAGAGTTTCCTACAGATAATTTGTCCTACTGTAGAGTGGGCTGGAGCACGATCCTCTAACCCCCAGATGTTCTGAGATCCATGGGAAAACCACCAGAGGGTCAATGCTTTTGGACAGAGGCCCACACTACTTCCCCAATCCCCTTCTTACTTGCAGCAGGCTCCCTCAGGATCCCTGTATCCACTGGTTTCCTGCCTGCCCACTTCCCTTTCTCCCTTAGGGAATATGTTTGTGAAGGGGAATGGTGTTATAGTGTGGAGAAGAAACTCTCAGAAATCACTATTATTTACAGAGGGAAATACCACTTGTGGATTGCATGGCTATTTAAGGGGGATATCAAACAATGTTTGAAGGGGAATAACGTCACAGATTGTGCCCCTCTCTCTGATAAGCCTCCACCCTCTCTGCCCACCTATGCTCCCCTCTGCTGAGCCCAAAATATTCACTGGAGTCAAAATGGGGACAGAGTGGTTCTGAAAATAAAATAACTGGTATTTTTCCAGTGCATATTCTGCATTTTCCTCACACTCCATGGGATTTTCCTGAGAGCATGATCTGCTCTTGCAGCTGTGATTTTCCCCTTCCCTAAATATATTCTTAGATCCCTCCTGAGCTGGTGTGAATTTCTTGTTTCTGGTGCTGCCTTAGACATTTATTTCCATGTTTCAATCATCTTTTGTGCCTGACTTGCTTGTGGACAAGTCCTCTCATGTGTAACTCATCTCTTCTTTCTTTGAAATATTGTGCCAAATTGCTCATTGGTATGAATCTGCTCTTCTCTTTGGTCTGAATCTAATCGGTTCAGAATTTCCTTTTGTATCTCTGAGACAGCTCAAACCAGACTATTTTAAACACTGCTGTTACTGGATGTGGGGCTTCTAGCCAACCAGACAAAATGTAGTCTAAATATTGCCTGTATTTAGGTCACAAACTATTTCTTTTTGCCCAGTAGTGCATTTGCTGTTGTTTTAGAAAATGGTATGCAAAGAGAGACGGCAAGAGAGAGAGAGATGTGTTGTAAAGGTGGATTCAGACAGACATAATATGTATAATACAAGTACATAGGAAAAATATTTCTTTGTCTTTCTCTGTCTCTGGGGCACATTCAAATATTTCTCACTTTTTCCTCAATATTTAGAATCATAAAGTCATAGAACCATAGGACTAGAAGGACCTCGAGAGGTATTCTATAGTTCAGTCCCCTGCACTTATGGCAGGACTAAGTACTATCTAGATCAATTTAGCACTAAAGATCTCTGACTACAGAGATCTCTTGTCTACACTAAAGGAAAAGTAGATCTAAGCTACGCAATTTGAGTTATGTGAATAGCATAACTCAAATCGACATAGCATAGATCTACGTACCACGGGGTCCACACTACGCGATGTTGATGGGAGATGCTCTCCCGTTGACTCTCCTTACTCTTCTCAATCAGGTGGAGTACAGGAGTAGATGGGAGAGCGATCAGCAGTCGATTTAGAAGGTCTTCACTAGACCCTCTAAGTCGACCGCCGATGCATCAATAGCCGCATCATCGATCCTCTGGTAAGTGTAGACAAGGTTGTCTTCCGTTGTACTTTTATGATGACTGCAAAGTCCTTCCATTAATTTTGTGACTGTAATTTCACATGCTGTAACATTGTAAATGAGAGGACATTAAAGACTTAGATTGCCAAAATAACTTTCACCTTTGTAAATTCACTACAAAGCCTTTCAGTGCCTGTTACTGCCAAATGTTTTGCTGATGGCTTTAGTTAGTGTACTCTCCCTAGCCACCATTATGTCCCTCCACGGAGCTCTGATCTTTGTCATGCTCTTATGCGGACTGTAATTCCTTAGCCCAAACCATCATCAGTGAATTTCAATGTGGTGAACTGAATGTGAGACATACTGGTTCATAAACAGATTCATTTCAGATAATTGTTACCTTGTTATTTTTTTCCTTCATCTTAATATTTCCCCACCCCAGTGTTCATCACTCCTGCAGTTATGCTACTCTTTTGGATGTGATCTTCAACTTTTTAAATGAATATTGAGGAAAAGAATAAATTCAGAAGCTGAACTCTGTGACAGGCTATTCTCCTTTAAGGTATTTTTGTGACCAGGTTGCAGTAACCTCTATTTCTTTCCTTCTTCTCCACCCCCACCCCCACTCTTTATCAGAGTATTAGCCAATGTATTTTTAATTTATTCTACTATTCTGTTCTGTTAAGGTTCTTATACCACCCTCAGGACCACAGAGCTCTCTTCTAGCTTCCTCCTTTTATAAGTGATATGGCAAAGAGAAAAACTGAATGTATTCTACATGGGAAAGAATACCCCTGTAAGAGCAGAGCATGATGGGAACACTTACCAGGGTATAAAACAGAGGGTTACCAGAAGGCACCTACTCCAATAAAGATACTGATAAGACCTGTAAATGAAGTGTCCTAATGTTTAGTTAGGGGAACGAAGCTCTGAGGATGTATGCTTTGCGGGTGTGTGTTGGGTTTTTTTTTTTTTTTTTTTTTTCCTGTCTGACAGTATTTGTTTGTTAGCATTAAGAAACTGGGATTGTTTATTTCCAGAGTGATGCCACATATTTCATGCTCAGAGCACTCTGATCCTGATGACCCTATGTCACAGAAAATGTCTAGCTAGCTTCCCTACCCTTCTATTAATGCCTTTTATTCTTAGCCAGGTTGTTAATTTTTCATATATGTAAATAAATATTTAATTCTATGTTTTATTGATTTTATTTAATTTATTATTTGACTTTTCTTCTTATTCCTTCTTTAAAATTCTGTAATTATAATCAGCTGCTTTTTTATCATGTCCCTATATACAAACTTTACATTGTCTGTATTTCTATCTTTGTTGGGAGGGCTTTTTGCATCTGAGGGCTCCTGAGTTTCTCCATTTTTCATTTATTTCCTTTAAAGTCCAGTTTTACTGTAAGGGCTGGTCTACACTGGGGGGGGGAGGTCGATGTAAGATACGCAACTTCAGCTATGGGAATAGCATAGCTAAAGTCGATGTATCTTATTTCGACTTACCTCAGGTCCTTACAGCGCGGGATCGATGGCCACGGCTCCCCCATCGATTCCACTACCGTCGCTCGCCCTGGTGGAGTTCTGGAGTCGACGGGAGCGTGTTCGGGGATCGATATATCGCGTCTAGGTGAGACGCGATATATCGATCCCCGATTGATCGATTACTACCCGCCGATTCGACGGGTAGTCTGTACGTACCCTAAGTTTACTATTCTATCAGTGGTCAAGATCTGGCTCAAACCGCACCCTTGTCTCCCTGACCGAATCCTATTCCTGAAGACAAGACACATTTTGACATCAGGTAAAGTCAAGGTTTGTTTTATTTATCCAATTAAATTGGTTCTTCTGCTGGCCTTGAGTGGTCACTGGCCTGTCCTATGAGTCAATGGGCCTTTATTGATGACTGTTGGACTTTCTGATTGGATGGCTTCTTGACAGTTGGCTTCTCTTAAATACTTGATAGTATCTCCTTTTGCGAGCTTGCTCACTGAGCATCACTCCTAGCTGCACGTTCTTCAGTCTGAGTTCTATCTTCCCCCATTTCCTCTCCCTCTGAATATATCTGTTTTCTCATGCCCCATATTTCTTCCCTCCATCAGCACTCACAGCTCCACCCCTGCTTTCCATATTTTACTTGCTTTGTCCCCTTCGTTTTAATCTGGTCTCTCTCCCTTTCTCCATCAGGTTTCCTCCCACTGCTTATTCTTTTTCCCTTTGCTCTCTTACTTCCTCCTTCTCGTCTCCCCTTTTACCACTCTCCATGTTTCTCTTCCCCATTTTCCTTGCTTAACTTTCTCCATCCCTCCTTCCCCTCCATGATTCTACCATCTTTATCCTTCCATCTGCTAGCTCTAATCCATCCACCTATTCTTCTACTGCCTTTCTTCTTCCCTTGGTCCTCAAAGAAGGTTGCTTCCTCTTTGATTAATCCCAGGTGACCTCTTTCTTCTCCCTTTGTTTCCTACGTTTCTTTTTCTTCCCATCATATGTCCTCTTATAATCTTAGGATTTCTACAAGTGTTCCCCTGTATGAAAGGGATGTTTATTCTGTCCCAGTGAGATGCTGGGGTTAAGTGCATCTGATCTGTGCTTTGCTCTCCATTTGATCCAGGTAGGACAAAGTAGGAAGCTGAGCACTAAGCACAGGCACTGAACCAATTGAAACTGTTTTAGGAATACTATGAACAGTGCTCCCCCACCATGGGTGCACGCCCAACATTCCACTCCCACTCCCATAAAAACCAGAGAGACATCCTGGAGACCAGAGTATAAGAATACATCACTCCATCAAAACTGCAGGCCAGTAGTGATATCAGGAGAAATCATATTCCTTCCAGCTGAGAACTAGATAGGATTTTCTTCAAGCCCGTGAGAGCCTCTCATTAATCAACCAGAGGGCTTAGAGTTGCATTGTAAGGCTCCCCATCCTTCCCAATGTCTGTGTATATTCACATCGTGGTATTCTTAAACATATGTAGTTATTTAACATCCTCCCCACTGCCCATGCCCCATTCTCCACTGTAACGCTAACTAGTTTATTCATCTAAGTATACAGTATGTCCTGTATTTGATCAGATTTTGCTTTCTAGAATTTCAATGTTTTCTCCTTCATCTTTTGTATTTTTCATCTTCAATCTATTGCAGATCCTACAACTTTCCCAGGCTCTCTGTATTTCCCAATACTAGCTCAATGGTTTATCTTGATTAGTGATAGTTATACTAAATTAGCAAATGATCACATACCAGGCCATAGTCGCAGCGCTTAATTTAGTAAGCCCTATATCTAGGCAATCCTATTTGATTCAGAGCTGCCCATGAAACTGCATAAAAGGATGTTAGAAAGGTCCCCTTTCTTCATCTACACAGCCAGGCTAAGTTTTTGAATTATGGGACAACGCAACTTACACAGAATGTTTAATTCATGCTTTTATTACTTGAGAATTGTTCATTGGGCTGCCTAATAATTTCTTAATGCATCTTCAGTCTACCCAAAATGCAGCAGTCTCTCTGCTGACTAAACCTCCCCCCCCAAAAATGAGCAAAGTCATCTCAGATTTCTCACTTTGTCTGTCAGTCCATTTCATGACTGATTTTTTTTTAAACTTATTTCAAGTGCATCTATGGCACCACATTAAGCCATTCAACCACATTGGTAACATCCAGTCAATTTCTCCCCCACACAGAAGACCAGCACAAAGCCTACATGCAACTTCAATCACATTTTTATGGTTTAAATGGGACTTAAGAGAAGCACAGGTCTTGTGTTGGCCCCCTGTGCAAGAGTGAATTTCACCTACCACAGCATACATCTCACAGCCATCAAAAGATCATCTTAGGTTAAAAAACAGAGGCCCAAGTGCACAACCTAAGGGAAGGGTAAAGGAGCTGTACACCACTTTTACTCTCTCTCTCTCTCTCACACACACACACACAAGGCCAAGTCAACCCATGCTGTAATTCAAGGCAGACTTAGGGGAGCTCTAAATTGCTAGCAAGGATCACTAGAGCCCAGCAGCATTCCAGCCATGCCCCCTTCCTCTCAGGCACATCTCCTGCAACAGAAGTTATAAGGGAGGGTAGCAGGGCTGGCTATTCCAGCTTGGCACCACCAGAAGATTCTCCTATCCATAGGTAACCTTCAGCTGGCCACCTAGGACAGGTTAAGCATGCTAAGCTGTGCTGGAGTCAGGGCCATTCCTAGGGGGATGCGGAGCCTGGGACAAATCAGCTTCCCCACTAGTCTCCTCTCTGTCCGCCTGGCGCACCCACCCGGTGCTCACCTCCCTCCGCCCGCTTGTTGCTTGCCTCCTCACCCGCCTGCCCGCCTCCCTGCTAGTTTCCTCACTGTCTGTCTGGTGCACCACCACCCCCGTCGCCCGACTGCTGCTCTCCTCACTGTCTGCCACCTACCTGCCTGCCGCTCACCTCCTCACCCTGCTTGCCCATCCACCTTCTGCCTCACATCCCTGCCTACCTCCTCACCTGAATATCAGGACAAATGGCATCCTGATCACACATCGGTTGAGATGTGGGACAAAGGGCTAAATATCAGGACAGTCCCAATTTTATAGAAGTGCAGGGCCCCCCAAAGCGTGGGGCTCAGAGCTGTCACCCCAATTCACCCTACCCAAGGCTCTGACTGGAATGGTGAAAAGCAGATTTAATGGTGGCCAGGATCTGGCCCCAAAGGCTCTGGTGCCAGATTTTACAAAGAGACCCCACAGCAATCTCCCAAACTGTTTAAAAAAAGATTATGAGTGGGGCAGAGTTTAGGACTGGAGTAATAATTTTCCTTTTCAGGATGCCATTTTATGATTGATTATTTTATTGTTGTTTACTTGGTGTGGGGGAAATTCAATCCCATGTTTGTTAAGCTCAACAAAGGTATAGTTTAACTAGCACTTTATAGAATAAATATGAGCTACATCATTCCCTCTAGAAGCGTAGGATGCCTTCATGCCTGGGAGTCTCTCACTCCCTTGTGGAAAGGGGGCTCAGCCACCTCTGTAACAGTTTCCGTCTGTGCCCCCACTCCTGACCTGGCAGAACTCTCTCCACAGGATGCAGGTTTTTCACTGGGGGAGGGATCAGAGATTGGGTGGGCCAAAAGGATTAAAAAACTGTCTTTCTGGATCTGCAGAATTTACCAAGGACATGGAAACAGTAATACAGCCTACGTAGCCAAACTGGAGTGCCTGGCCCCATTGCAGCTGGGAGGAAGAAGAGTCCCTCCAGCACACCTGTGCAGCCAGGGGGACCCCAGGGACAGGAGTTCATGTAGAGCCACAGGGAGTCTCCACACATGGCTCTGTCCTCCTGCAGAGCCCCCAGGTTCAAGAGTCAGCCCTTACAGCTCCTTCCATGAATGACCCAACCCCCCCTCCCCCCCACCACCACCAAATGATTTGGAGAAATCTCCACAAGGGAACTGTTACAGCTTTTAACATGGAAGGGGTGGATTTGGGCCTCAATACTCCAAAATTAATAAACTTTCAGTTTCTTATAACCCCTCTGGTTGCGCATTCAGAAATTTAGATCTTTGCATACAATTCTAACACATACCACAGACTCAAATACTTGGGTAGAAAATGAAGTATTTGATAGCTTTCTTCAGTTACTGTTTAAGGTAATAAAACAGGCTGGTCTAGATGAAAGTGCAGGCACCATAAAACACATATCAATCCTGAGAGAATTTTTATGAGACCACAATGCAATGGTTGCTGCTTCACAGCTTTCTTTAGGTCATGTGGTTGTATAGAAAAGGCTGAGCAGAGAAACTAGGACAGAAAATATTTTGTTTGCTAATTCTCAGCAGGCATTTCTGAGCTTAGAAGATTTCACTTCAAATCCTAATAACAAAATCCATCTGCTAAAACTGAATATGTTCTGTCAGGAATTGATTATTTTAAGCATATTACATTAAATATTATGGGCCAAAATCTGCCATCCTTACTCCTGTTAGGGATTATCTTACTTCATGAGTAGTCCTGTTGATTTCATTACTCAGGAAGAAAGGTAGCAGAATCTGACCCTATTTGATTAACAGACACTTTCAATTAGTCTGTTGTACATTAACATTTCTTCTAAGGGTCCTGTACCTTTATGAGATCCCTGGTTTCCTTTTTTAAAATTATACATGCCACGTCTTGTTCATTTGTTGTTTATCCCTCCCTCATAATTTATGTTCCTAAATCATTTTGTACCCTTCACTACATCTTTACACTCTCAGCAATGCTTTTCCTTAAATAAGGTTACCAGAACTGCAAATAATTGTATTCTAAATACAGTATGCACTTTGAAGTAACACCTGATGCCAAAGAAACTTCTACCAGTTGTACTTCTTACTTTATACACTTAACCCCAGGAGCAGTTGTGCTTTCTCATTACTTACAAATATTGTACAAGTGGTTTAAGTGCATTATCCTTAACCACCCCAAGTCTTTTCTATCTACAGTTTGTTATTTTATCTGTATACATTTAATAGTTTGTTGTTTACTAGTAGGCTTTGGCCACCATAACTACCTATTTTTAATTCTATACATTAGCCTAACTTCTATACAATGAAGTCCATTGGCAAATTAATACACAATCTATTCAAATACTTCTGAATGTTCTTAATCTTTCTTTGGTATTTGAACCTCTCCCAAGAAATATTGTCAATATTGAATGTGATATTTTACTAGCTTCTATTCATGTGAGTATGAATCGCTTAAGTGTTGGATTTGTATACAAACCAAACCCAAACAGAATATTCACCTCATTTTGGATTTTAAAAATATTTCAGTATTTCTTTCCCTAGCCTATGTCTTCTGATTTCATAAGTCAAAGTAATTGACATAATAGTAAAACATTCCATTAATCCTAGACTGTGTCCAGTATTTTACCTAACAGTAAAGTAATGTGGTCAAAGAATTCAGGCACATTTGCCAGCTATACTATGAATCCATATTGATTAGGTATATGATGAACCAACTTTTTTTAGTACCCAGGCAAACTCTATATGGCCCGTATTGATTATAACCACAAACAAACAATGATTTTGTGAGCAAGATTTTGCAATGACATAGGATTTCTCTTCAATCAATAAACAGACATACCAGAGCAGGGCATGCTAACTTCAGAGAGCTCCACAGAGATATTGATAACCCCTTCACCTAATGAAACCAGAAAACTTGTATTTCATTACAATTTTGTCCTCATCATTCCTACAGACTTGCAATGTGTCAGTGATTATTTTGTCAGTGACTCCCTGATTATATTTTCCTTTTTTAATTTGAATTTTTACTGTGCTTTGCTGATTAGCAAAAAATTGAGGGGTGAATGAAGGGAATATAGAGTAAAAGTTGGCTGAGTGGTCCATTAGTTACAAAACCTGTTTACAGACTATAGATTCAGCCTCTCCTCATGCTAACCACCAAAGCCTGAAATACCTGGGAAGATGCAGTTCAGGAGGACTCTTAGGATCAGCAGCTCTCTGCCTGGGCCCTCATTATCCATAGAAGGGTGGTGAAAGGCAGAAATTTCAGGGTATGGGGAGAAGTAAGAGGAGTCACAGTCTTTGGTTCTGCTGTAGTGCTTATATTCTATAGTAACTGGCAATATATAAATACCTTAGATAGAGAGCCCTCTGCCTTAGTAGCTTTTTCATGGGAAATCTATAAGCTCTTGCTTGGAATTACAGAAAGCCTAGTCATGCTTGACCTGTCCACAGACTTCTATAAGGCAGATATGCTTTCTAGAAGGGACTACCTTTCATAAACATTTTAAGAATAACTGGTATTTTACATACTTTATGGAGGTTGTAAATTACATATTTACATTAACTCATGAAGCAATCTGTATCAGTGATCAAAAAGATATAGCTTCTTAACTGGAACACATAAGGTGTGATTTTCAAAGAGATTTCAACTTGACTTCTTTTTATATAGACACAAATACTTGTGCATTCACTTTTTAAGATGCAATACCCCTGCATGCAGTTGATATAAGTTTAACACCTGGACACGCAGGTGACAGAAGCAATCACAGGTGTTGGTGTTTGCACCAGCAAAGTTGTCTTTAGATTAAATGAGGACACTTTTAGCATCAGGCCCAGACACTTGGGGAATTTTGGTTGTTTTGTGTATACTTGAGAGAGGGTTTTGTATCTGCTTATATTTGTAATAGAGTCTATAATATCTTGGGGATAATTTTTGAGAGTACTGTGGAAATTCATATATACTCAAGGAGAGAATCATATATACTTTTCCATATTCTTTGGGGTGTGGAGTGTTTATTCTAGGCAGAGCAGGTAGTAATGCTTATAGTTAAGGTTGCCCGATGATGTCTATGACAAGACACTGTTTCAATTGTTCATAACATTGTCTGCAAGAACAGTTGTTTGGCCATTTCCATGCCAGATGTCTGGCTCAGACTCAATTTTATTTTTTTAAACTTTCAGCTAAAATGGCCCAGCCATTTCTGAGAACGATGTTAGGGAAGATATGTTGTTTTGCTCATGTTAAAAAAACATTTGTATAATTGTTTTATTGAGAAGTTGGCAATCCATGCTCTGGAACAGGTACTTCAAATTTGGCAGGGGCAGGAGCCACCCTGATTTCAGGGATGTGCCTTTTGCTGTCTATGAAGATATGTTAAAATCTGGCCAATTAATAAGCCTCTGAAAAAGTCCCAGTTCACGCATCTTCAGTAGAATCTTGGTAAGAATTTTGCAGCTAAATACTCTGAAGAGTCTGTCTGCATTGAGCATTCTGCACCACTTCACAGCTCCTACATGCCAGGCAGACCGCATGCACCTTCCCCACAGAGCTCCATCACAGGACTTTCCCTGCAATTCTCCTCCTAACAGTTGGGGGCCACTGTGGTACTGGAACTGAGAGCAGAGGGACTGTCTCCTGTGCTTCCTCTTGCTGATGGCCATAAAGTGTGGAGGAAGTGGAAGCACCCTGATTTGAATGCGGGGAGGGGGAAGGACAGTGCAGGATGCAGGAGGAATAATAGGAGTCTTGGAGCGTGGTTAGGAGCAGAAGCCAGCAGGAGGGAATGGAACAGAGAGGGGAAGATGATGGGGATAGAGGATGACAGTAATAAAAAGGAGTAGAGGGGATGGGGAATGAGAAGGAGCCATGGATGGGGGAGGATAGGGATGGGGGAAAGAGCAGGAGCCATGAAGGGGAAAGGATAGGACCTGGGGGGTGGGGGAATAAGCAGGAGCAGGGGACACAAAGAGAGAGGGGGCAGGAGTCAGGGAGCTAGGAGGACAATGGCAGGAGTTGGGTGAGAGAGACAGCAGCAGAAGGGGACAGAGACAGAAGGTGGGGAGGATAGAGGCAGAAGAGCACAGGCAGGCAACCCTAATTCTGGCTTTCCCTAACTTTTCAGTGCTTGATTTTCCAACCTTAACAGTCTTCTACAATTTTTGTAAATATCGTCGTGTATTGTGACCAAAGGGTTTTTAGTTCATTTTAGTGCTTCATTCAAGAGTTCTGGAATGTAAGCCATCTGGGTTTGGTTCTCCACCAAATGACCGTACTTCTGATTTCTCCCACCCCTAGCACTGGTGAAATGTTAAAGCTTTTAAGCATTTCTACCTTGCCCTGATCACTCCCAAACAAAATGTCTCAGACTTTCAGAAGTTATTCTCTACTTCTGCATAAATATAGAAGAAAATAAATTATTGGGTTTTAGAACTATCAAAGCTTTTGTCACTAAGTTTCCACCCTGCCTTCTATTTTCTGCACCCTAACTGAGCCATCCTGTTGCTAAGAAACTATGCGTATCATTTATCCTTCTGTCTTTGATATATGTAGTTTCCTTACTTTCTCTTTGTTCCTAATTTGTCACATTCCTTTAACACATCTTTAGTGTCATTTTTGCATCATCTTCCTTCTTGAAGTTTTCTAGGCCCAGTTTTCAAAAACATAATGCCAATAGAGAATTTGGCCAAACTCCTCTGAATTGTAGTTAGCCCAAAATATTTATGGGCCTCTAAAATTGTGCCTGAAATTTTACTCATGCAATAAACTGCTGGTAAAAACTCTGTATTTGTGGAACCAAATCAGACAGATATTTAATTTGTGGATGTACACAAATGGGGAGAGGGTCAATCACATATTTAATTGCCTGCATAAAATTGAGACTAAAATCTGAGTTGAGACTATCTGAAATGTTGACCTGACCATGTATACTTAATATACTTGTGTATCTTCTATAAAAATAGACAAAAACATGCATTGAAAGATCATTAAGTCAAGCACTCAAAAGTTGCAACCTTAATTTGCCCCTGTGACAGGCAACACTCACCTCTCAAGTACCTCCTGCTGCTGCACGTAATGCAGGCCTTTTCCTGCTCCTGGCACCCCCTGCAGGTTACCCTCCTCACTTGATGGGTCTTCACTGGCTCAGCCCTCCAACCAAGTCACACAATCACAAGTGAACCTCCCTTGCAGGGTAGCAAAGAGTTAACCAACTGCTCACCCTCACCAGGGTCTTCAGACCCCTCTCTGGGCCCTTTAAATCCAGCCCTTTGCTTAGGCTTCTAAAGGAGCTTTGTCCCCTCCACAGGGCTTAGGCCACTTAGCCAGTGGTGAACCAAGGCCCACCCACTACTCCAGGTCCCAACCCAGGGACCTTATAAGCAGCAGCCACATACTGCTTCCTTTCATTGGTTGCTGTTAAATTCCCTGGGCCTCTTCCCACCTGGTCTCTTCACCTCTGTCCATTACTTTAGAGCTATAGCTCTTGGGTCCTCTTGCTTCTAGGTTTTAAAAATGCAACCCATAAAGCTCCTTTGGCCAGATTAAACCAACCTTCCTTACCCCTCTGGCCCCATCCAGGAACTGATGGGCTCAGGAGGGCCTGCAGCTCCTTTTATATGAGCCTGCTGGGCTCTGATTGGCTGCTTCCACAAGGCCTCTCTAGGCAGGCCTGGAGGACCCACTTCCGTTGCTCCTCTCTGTAGTGGGGAGTAATAGGACCACAAGGCTTCCAGGAGGGGGCCTCAAAGGGCCTGATACACCCCATCATAGACCCCCTTTGGCATATGATACAGTCTTAACTATATGATTGCATACAATGTTTTCCATGGGACCCCTGCCTCATACAGTGCACAGGATGGACAGTGGTCACTGAATGAACAACTATTCAATATTTTCTTTTCTCCTCATGGTACATGGTTAATTTACTGCACCCTGTTTAAACCTGAAGAAAGAATGATTAATTTCCTCATTGGCTTTTATATGGTGCTCATCACTATAGAAGCTGAGTGCTTCACAAACATTAATTTATATATTTTTATTATACCCCTTTGAAATGACAAGACATTTTTATCCCCATTTTACAGATGGGAAGATGATACACACAGATTAGAGTAAAAAGTATCCACCAATTTTGGGTCCCCAATCTGAGATTGCTTAAGGCCTGATTTTTCAGAGTACATAACATTACATAGCAATTTTTATGTTCAAAGCACAGTTTCCATTGACTTCAGATGCAGCCGAGAATGTTCAGCACTTCTGCAAATCAGACCCAGGGTCACAAATCAGGCACCATAAAATAAGGAACACACAATGATTGATCACCTGTAGAAAGTTTGATGTAAGGCCTGGTCTACACTACAGAGTTAGGTTGATGCAAGGGACTTACGTCAACCTAACTATGGGAGTGTCTACACTTAAATTTCACTCCTGCAGATGTACCTATTCAGGGAGATTTTGGCAAACCAGTAAAGTGCCTGAAATCACTATTGCTTATTGCTAACAGTAGTCAAGTTAGCAGGCAGTACTGAACCACTATTGCTTGTTGCTAAAAGAAGCCAAGTCAACAGGCCGTAAAATGGTCATGCAGTTGCCTTAGCATCACCAAGGCAGGAGGGGAGGGGGTTTTGGGTGCCACAGACAGGGCAGCTTCACTCTGCGTCCTTCCTGCTAAGAATGTTGAAATTGCTGATATATGAATTTTAGAAAAACAGGAAGCTTGTCTATAATGTACCCAGAGGAATGTGTCTATCAGGGTCCCAAGGCCTGGACACTGAAAAAAAACCATATCTGGTTAATTGATGATCATAAGGAAACCTCTTGCTTGACCTTTAAAAACTGCTTGCTTAGCAAGTTTTCTTTAAGCGATATGTCATTGTATTACTAATGTATAAATAAGGGGGAAAAGTTTGAGGTAGCGGGATTTCTCAGAAGGAGCTTTTCAGGGATTCTCCCTCTGGGTGCATCTTGTGTTCCCCACCGGCAGACGGGCTGCCGCTGTGCCACTCAAGAGCCACACTCAGCTTCGGTAATTATCAAGGGTTGGGGGTGTTTTATTAACCTGTTGCGGACATGTGTAAATGCTTGAGACTAAGTAAAGTTTAGCTTTAAGTGAAAGCACTCTTGTGTTGTCCTGTTTGTGCCAGACATCTATCGGTTGGACGGCCATGTCTCCCCTGATTTATTTCCTGACACCACCTTGCATGGAGTAAAAGTTACCAAGAGCTTTGGGTTGAAAGAACCCCGGGTAACATACCTGCCCTGCTCCACTGTCTTAATACCTCCACCTCCATGAATGTCATACACCCAAGGTCGATGTAGTTTGGTAGACACATTGTCAGTGTAGATATTGCATTGCTTGTGTCAACTGTTACTGGCTTTCAGAAGCCTTCCCACAATGCCCCAGACTGACAGTACAATTGATACAAGCACTCCTGATGAGGATGCACACCACCAACACAAGGAGCAAAGTGTAGAGACACACAAGAGACATAATTACCGAAGCAGCTGTATGCCAATGTAAATTAGGTCAACTTAATTGTGTAGTGTAGACATGGCCTAAAGTGACTTGCCTGACACCACGCAGAAGCTGGTAGATAGGTATGGATAGAATCCAGGGCTTCATTCAACTACCTTAATCACAAGACCATCTTTTCTCTTCCTGCAATGCCTGGTCTCACTCACTACACACCTTCCAACTTCTGCAACAAATGAAGGAATCCTACAGCAACAGTCTCCTTACCAAACAATCCTGACACATTCAGAGCAGTCCTATTAAAAAAAAAAAGTATATGATCATATAATCAAAGTTTGTATCATAATATATATGCACAATGGAAGCCTAATTTTATATAAAAATTTATGCACAGGCAACCTAATTCTAGCATTTCCTATCTTTTGAGTGTTTGTCTTCGCAACATTAATAATTATCTTTTAATGTTTTTTTGTATGTAATTGCCTAGGTATTTAAAAAGGCAAACTGAAAAAAAACAGAAATTCTGTCATGTAGCATCATGTTGACACACATGGGTCATCAGCAATGTTGGACCCTTTAGATCAGGGGTCGGCAAACTTTCAGAAGTGGTGTGCCGAGTCTTCATTTATTCACTCTAATTTAAGGTTTTGCGTGCCGGTAATACATTTTAACATTTTTAGAAGGTCTCTTTCTATAAGTCTATATTGTATAACTAAACTATTGTATGTAAAGTAAACAAGGTTTTCAAAATGTTTAAGAAGTGTCATTTAAAATTAAATGAAAATGCTGATCTTACTCCACCAGCCAGCTCAGCTCGCTGCCAGCCTGGGGTTCTGTTCACCTAGGCCAGCAGCGGGCTGATCAAGGCCTGCAGCCAGGACCCCAGACCTGGGGGGGGGGGCGGGTTTCCAGGGGTCAGGGCAGAGGGCTGGGGGAGGGGGTTCAGGGCAGAAGGCTGGGGTGTGTGTGGGGTGGGAATTCAGAGATCAGGGCAGAGGGCAGAGGGCTGGGGGGAGCAGGGCAGAAGGCTGGGTGTGTGTTAGGGTGTGGGGGGTTCAGGGCAGAGGGCTGGGGGTGTGTGGGGGTGCAGGGCAGAAGGCAGGGTGTGTGTTGGGGTGGAGGGGTTCAGGCCAGAGGACTGGGGTGTGTGGGGGGTGCAGGGCAGAAGGCTGGGGTGCTCGGCTCGTGGGGGTGCTCCCAGCCCCCTTGCCTGAACTGCTCATGGCAGGGAGCTGGAAGGGATATGCCCTGTTCCACCCCCTTCCCCCAGGCTCCATCCCTACCTCTCTCTGCGTCCTCTACGGAGCTGTGTGCACGCTGCCGCTCTTCTCCCTCCCCCTCGCTATGGCCATCAGCTGATTGGCCAGGAAAAGAGAGGAGGAGGGGCTGGAAAGCACCACGCTGGGGGAAGAAGCGGGGGAGGGGGGAAGCTTGGCTGCCACAGAACCAAGCTTCTGCCTCCTGCCCCCACAGGGGAGAGCGGTGGGGGGGGGGGCTGCTGAGTGGGGCTGGGGGCCGGGACCGTGGCAGGGAACTGCATGCCACTGAAAATCGGCTTTCGTGCCGTGTTTGGCACGCGTGCCGTAGGTTGCGACCCCGGCTTTAGATTCACTGCACAGACTTCTGCCATTTGAGCTAACAGAGTAAATGATAGCAGAAGTAGGTTATCTTCCTCTTTATAGGCCAGCATTAGAGGGGAATAAGACACTTTGCCAGTGAGATTCACAGATATTTGCTGATAGCAGAGGAATGGTGAGACTCAGGAATGTTGGGTCACATTCCAGGCTCTGGAGGGAATGTATCTAATGGCCACAAACTCTTCTGCTCATTTCTCCAACCCCCAGCACAAGCTTGATCCCTTCTGCCCTCCAACCTCTCCCTGTCCCAGTCCTGCCTCTTCTCATCCCAGTTCTATTCTCCTCACCTAACCAGTCCCAGTCTCCACTCCTTAGGTTTCTCATAACAATCCCAATCTCCTTGCCCAGACAGTTCAAGTCTCCCCATCTGGACTCTCTGTCCCAATCTCCCCCCACTCCCAGTCTCCTTGCTCAGTCATTCCAAGTTTTCCAAAGTCTCCCAGTCTCCTTGCCCAGTCAGTCCTAGTCTTCCGCATCAGACTTCCATTGCCAGTCTCCCCCCATTCTCAGTCCCAGTCTCCCTGTCCAACCAGTCCCAGTTCCTCCCCTCCCCGTCCTCATCTAATCTGTCTGCTTTTCCCCTGGTCTCCAGTCACTCCCAACCCCACCCACATTCCCCATCCCCACCGGTGCCCAATACCATTCTCCCTCCCTAGGTTCCTCATCCACTCCCAATATTTTTCCTCCCTTTGCCCAGCCAGTCTCAATTATCCCCTGGCACCCTGACTCCTCAGCAAATCTGTTTTCCCTTCCCCCACCCTACTAGTTTTCAGTCCCAGTCTTCATCTTCTTGCTCAGCCATTTCCAGTCGCCCCACAGTTCCAGTTTCCCTCTCCTCCCACCACACTCCAACCTCTATTCCCAATCTCCCTCCCCCCCACAGGCTCCTTTTCCCAATCTATAATAATACCTAGGTCTTATATACTACTATACATCAGTAGATCCCAAAGTGCTTTACAAAGAAGGTGAATATCATTATTGCCATTTAACAGATGGGAAAACTGAGGCACAGAGAGTGACTTGCCCACGGTCATCCAGCAGACCAGTGACAGCAGAGAATAAAACCCAGGTCTCCTTAGTCCTAGTCCAGTTTCCTATCCAATAGGACATACCCTCCACCTACTTTGCTCATCCCCCAGGTCCATTGTTTGTCCCTTCTGCATTAGTATCAGGGATATATGTCCTCCATGCCCTGTGCACAGTGGGAGGGGACACTGAGAGCACAGAAGAAACAGTTTCCCTGCTCTCAGTTTCGGTGCTCATCCCGGGTCCCAGCTATGGCCTGGCCCACTGCAGCCCAGAGCTGCAATTGCAGGGAAAGTCCTGTTCAGCCCTTGGCTGTAGCATGGTGTGACACTCTGTACCCCAAAGCAACACCCTGGCACCCCCATATTCACCACTGTCATATAATTACGATATGTTTTGCACAAGGTATGCCTTGTGAGGTATCATTTTTAAAGTCTTGATCTGTTGACCATTAATATCCTGTTGAATTGTATGTGCTAGCATTGTATGGGAAGTTATGAAGTTTTGCTATGTGTGTATTACTGAAATATGTTGTAAGGTAAGAAACACCCACAACCAACCTTTCATGAGCAACAATGGAGGAGCCAGACCTGTTGATGGCCCATTAAGGGGAATCCACACTCACAAAGACTACCCCAGAAATAGTATACAATGGAGACCCCTCAGAAATAGCACATAGACAATGGAGATTGCTTGACTCATGTCATAACAAAGGATCTTTCCAGCAAGCTGGAAGAAGCTATAAAAGGGGGGAGTGACATCATCACTGGGCCTCTCTCCCCCCAAAACTCAACACCTGAAAACACATCTGGGGGACAAAGACTGAGCTGAGGAGGTGGTCCCAAGGTTGGAAAGGAGAATCCCAGCTTGTATATTAAGGAACTATACCATCAGGGTGAGAAACTGCCTGATTCAAATCTTGTCTAGTTTATAGAACTCAGATTGCGATTTTACTTTTATTTCTTGGGTAACCAACTTTGATCTGTAGGCTTACTACTTATAATCACTTAAAATCTATCTTTCTGTAGTCAATAAACCTGTTTTATATTTTACCTACACAGTGCTTGGGGAATCTGCTCAGGGACAAAAACTGGTGCATGTCCCCTCCACATTGAGGGAGGGGCAGACTGGGTAATAAACTTACACTGGCCAGGCTTCTGACCAGGGCAAGACAGTATAGCTCTGGGATCCTAGGCTGGGGAGCTGTGGGGAGTTGGCTGGAGCCTCTCTATTGTTGGGTCATGAGTGGCTGACAAAAGCATTCATGTAACTAAGCTGTGTATGTCCCTGCCTGTGGATGTCTGTGTTAAGTGCAATACCTGGAGAGGTCTGCAGCTTGTCACAGCATCACACAGTGTGAGAGGGAGCCCAGGTTGGTAAGACAGAGAGCTCAGTGATACCCCATTTCCAGATTGCACCGTGGGGAACCCATCACACATGGTTAATACAAACAGAATTTTCAGGGAATTTAGTTGCAAAGCTCTAGCTAGTCTCCACTGAGCCTGTGCAAGCTGCAAATTTTCAAAGGCTTATAAATTGGCCAAATTTGGACAGATATTTACAGGGATGGCAAACTCACATCCCTGACACAAAGGCCATGCCCTACCAAATTTCAAGTTCCTGCTCCAAAGTATGGGGGAGCTAGAGCTTCTCAAAGAAAAGGTCACCAAGATTATTTAACATGAGCAAACATATTTTTCATCAGCTTCATTCTCAGAAGCAGCTGAACCATTCTGGCTGAAATTTTAAAAAAACTTTGAGCCTGAAACAGACATCCAGCATGGAAAATTTCATCCCAAATGGTTGAAGTTCAGTGAAGTCAAAAGTAACTAAAAACAGGGCCTTATAATGGGACATATTGGGCAACATTAATAGTAGGCAGTGTTATGAGCCCCAGCTGTGACACTGACAACCTTCTCATTCATTTCATTAGAATTGTTAAAAATTATTATTATTATTTTATATGGGAACACAGATCTTTTAACCAGCAACATAGAAGATTGAAAGAAATGAGTTCCAGCAATCTCCATTCACCTACCTAATTCTAACAGATGATCCCAGCAAAGTGTTCCAGAAAAAGGAGAACATTCCCTAAATTCCCCACCTTTATGCTTCAGTCACATTCTATTCTTTAGAAATTAGTATTTTTTTTTCTGTTCTATAGCCCAACTATATATATGGAGATATACTTATCTCATAGAACTGGAAGGGACCAGTCATTGAGTCCAGCCCCCTGCCTTCATTAGCAGGACCAAGTATTGATTTTGCCCCAGATCCCTAAGTGACCCCCTCAAGGATTAAAATCGCAACCCCTTGGTTTAGCAGGCCAATGCTCAAACCACTGAGCTATCCCTCCACCCATACTACATTAGTATCCTCAGCACACCAAGAGGGGGTAAAGGGAAATGGTGAAGAAAAGTCCTTTTATAATTTCTAGATATTAAACCTACCAAATCAACAATCTAAAATTGCAGTAACCCTAAACAGAAAATATTTAAAAACCCTACAAATACAAACACATCCTTACTTCATGTCTACATGCTTCTGACTATAATATGTAAAGACAGTGAAAATCTTGTTAAGCTGTTCAACATCTCTTACAGCCAGATCTCTTAATGTAGAAATCATCTCTGAAAATGGTGGCATCCTACAAGAGGGGCCAGATTCTAGTAGGCTTCAATCAACATAGCTCTGTTAACTTCATTGGAACAACACTGATTTACACTAGCTGAGAATCAAACCTGGGACATATAACACTGGTGTTCCACTGAGTTTACTACCTGATCTAGGCAATAACAGTGTGGATCTCTCCAAACAGCCAGACTTTGCCCTATATCTTTCCATATTCACACCATGCTTTTATTTTATTTAGTTTTAGAGTTTTAAAAATGTCATTGATTATTACCGTTCTCCTTTGCAGTAAGCTAATAAAAATAATTACATGTACTGTACATTTATTTTCAAAATACTAGGTCCAGTTGACGTGTATCAGCTAAAATCTAAACGCTCAACTCAGCTATAAATGAAAATAGCCTGCCTTCATCCCCTCAGCAAAAGCAGAGCAGCATCCTTGCCATACCCAGGATGAAAATTGACTGAAGGGGTCCAGAAAATCTGAGAGCTCCACCACCATAGGTGCCAACTCCATGGTTCTGGGGCCCCCAGGCTGGTCGCTGAAGTTGTTCAGTGGGCACCGGGGTAGCCTGCAGAGTAGCCTGCGGCTGGCGGGAGGCACTCAGGGGAGGCAGAGAGGAGTGAGTGGCAGGTGGGGGGGGCTGGGGACAGAAGGGGCGGGAAGAGGTGGGGGGGGCAGGGCCTCGGGACAGAGCAAGGGTGGAGCACCCACCTGGAAAAAAAAAGTTAGCGCCTGTGTACACCAGTCCTTCTCAATAACCTCAGTATCATCTTCCAATCAGGCTTCCATTCCATCTATACTATGATACTTTGTCTATACAAGCTTTCATTTCTTTGCTAAACTTCTTACCACAAATTCACAGCTATGTCTGGCTTCTACTGGGCACACCTTGGTGGAAGTACAATACAGGAGGAAATTTTCCAGGATTTTTCTTTTTTCCAGGACTGTTGTTGGGATGTCCCTTATTAATCCTTTCATTTTAGTACTAAGCATTCTTATAACCACTTCATTCATTCCTATGGAGCAAACTAATTTATTATCATAGAATCATAGAATATCAGGGTTGGAAGGGACCTCAAGAGATCATCTACTCCAACCCCCTGCTCAAAGCAGGACCACTCCCCAGACAGAGTTTTGAATTTTTTATCACCACGTTTTGAATTTTCACCCTGCAATGCTCAGTTTCTCATCTCCTGAATTTTATAGCCACAAAGGCACAGTGGAGGAAACTGTTCATGTTGAAGTTGTAACCTTTTCCTTCCCTTATATTCTTCTTATCTATTCTATCAAACTTAACAAATACAGTTTCCACAAATCAATACTCCTGTTAAGAAAATGAAATTTACATAATGTATTCAAATAAATCATGCTCAGTTTGAGATAAAACTTTACAAGATCTAGGAGAGATCAACCAAAATATAAATAGACAGGGCCATCCCTAGGGGGATGCAGGACCCAGGACAAATCAGCCTGTATGGCCCCCTCTTAACATTTTTATACAGGTGAAATCTGGTGTGGGGAGGGGACACCCGTGCTGGAGGGCGAGCGACGATGGAGAGTCACAGGGTGACACCTGTTGTAGGGTTGAGGGGCCCCCTGTGCTGGAGGGTCCTGGGGGACAAGGGCAATGGATGGAGTCAGCCTGGCACTGGCATGTTGCAGCAACGCTAAGACACTGGCAGCCGGTGCGGCAGGCAAGCATGAAAAAGAAATACAATGCGTGCTTCCTGCCGGTGAGTGCAGGCCCGACCCTCGCTGCTGGCGCCAGGACCCCACTGGCCCCCTGGATCGGCCTGGCCCCCTAACCTCACCCTCCAGGCTAGCCCAGCCCCTCCCGCACAGCACACACACACTGAAGCGCAGAGGCCCCCAAAGCGCAGGGCCCACAGTGGTCGCCCTGATTCGCTATACCCAAGGGATGGCTCTGTAAATGGATGCAAGTTATATATTGGAAAATATTCAGAGTTATGTCTCCTAGCAGCACTTTATATTTTGCTGTGTTTTGAATATTATTTTTATCTGTAAGATTTTACGAAGCCTGTTCCTTTAATAAGGATTTTGTACTATTTTTACTCTGAAGTATGTGATATAAAAACAGCTAAAAGAAAGGAAGGAAATATGGTTTTGTGGTTAAGGTTGTTTACTGGGACTCAGAAGAATTGGGTTCAATTCCTGGCTCTGTGAAATACCTTCTCTGCAATTTTATGCAGGACACAATCTCTCTGTGCTTTGATTTCCTAACTGTAATATGAAAATAGGTAAGTCCTATCTTATAGAAGAGATGAGAAGAAATGATGCTCAGATACTATGGTAAGTGGAGTCATGTAAGTACTGAGATAGAAAAAGCCTATAGTCCAAATGAATGGGTGGGGGGGTAAGTCACGGAGGCCTAAGGAGAATAGGATTGTCAGTTAAATACGTGGACAGAAAGAAAAAAAAGTACATTGTCACCAACATGTGTGAGAAGAAAATGGAAGTTTCCATTCAGTAAGAAGAAAAAGAATTTCTAGAATGCTAGTTATTTTAATGTAATAACACTTATATATAGGGAAACGTAGACACAGTTATGTGAATTACCTGAAGTCATAAAGAAATTCTGTTATAACTAGTAATCACATTTCTTGATTCCCAGTGGTATACTATAACCACATCACCATCTTTCAGTTAAGGGTAGGAGAACACAGATGCAAAGCATACATATGTTGCAGACTACAACAATAACGGATGAAACTGGCAACTTAAAAAAGGTTCATGTATTTCAGTTAATCACACATAATTATTTTCTTTTAACAACAAACAGCAATTGGAAAGCTATTCACATTTCTGCACTTCCTTCCATCTGTTACTGCAAGACTTCTATTGGAGAATCTAGATTTAAGTGGTGTCCCAGGAGAACTCTACCTTCTGCTCCAAGAAAAGTGTCCACCACATACACAATATTGGTATTCTACTGGTAGCAAACTCATGGGGAACACAGGTTACTATCATCCACAATGATGATTACTGTCCAGCTTCTCTGTGTGAAAGAGTTTTGAAAGACACTCCCTCCTAAAGAATCTTAAAATATATCAAATATTGTGCTGTATGAAGTGGTTGGTCAATATTTATGCAAGTTTATAAGTAGCAGGCCTTTGGGGAGGATGTTTTATTAATGTATGAAATTCTCCCAGCTATATGGGAACCAAGCCAGACTGTGTGATTTAGTAGCAGCCAAATGTCTAGACCATTTGGTACTCCGGCCTATCTATGGGCCTGAGTCCTAAACTGTTTGAGTCTTGCTCTGCCTGGGACCAAGGCTCCAAACTACAGACTGCTTGGCCCTTCCTAGAGAGTCAGGGTCTCTGAGACTGCTAATTCCCCAGCACCTTACAAGAGACACGAGAGCAAGGGGGAGTGGCCTTCTCCAAGACTGACGGGGAGGGACAGCCACAACCTACTACACCTTGTAATAGGGAATGAATAGCACAAGACTTCTCATGAAAGATATACTCTTCCCAGAGATACTGATAGCATCCAGTATTTTGATTAGTTTCTTTCATTGTTAATAAGTTTTCAATTATTTACCCACCACAGTTTAGTATATCTCTATACCCTAGCCCTAGTGAAGCCTAGAGAATGCAACAGAATTTGAGTTCCTATGTCAAGCTATTTTAAAGACATTCAGTGGCAAAAAAAAGTGTTAGAAGATTTTTCCAAAGTGGAATATCAGTCCTTTTTTTGAAACTGTATAGCTCATAAATGGATGAACCCCTGAACTTGGAAGAACAAATTCTTCTCTGGCAGAAGTCCACATATGTAAAATTTTAGGCAAAAGGGAACTTTTGTGTGAAAATCAGATGGGAATTAATATTGGCTTTAACAATAGAAAACATTTCCTTCATGGAACTCCCAGTGATTCAGAAGTTTTGTGTCAAATAAAGCCATATTTTTCAGTCCAACCTTACTAATACAGACCCAATGTACTAATTTGTATTAAAGAACAATGTACAAAAACAAATTTGAGGTTTGTAAACCCAGTCATTTTAAGCCATATTTAGCCACAAATAAAAAACAGTCATTTTTCAAAAATGAAAAGCCATGAATTTTCTAAATCCCATAATTCAAAAAAAGTTTGTCTGATTAACCTCAAACTTTTCCAGACATTATTCTCTTGATTAACAATGACAATGAGAAAAAAGCTTTTTTCCAGAAAGTTAGACAGGATAAGTCAAAAGCAGACCTATACTGGAAATGGTCTCACAACCTTAACTATACTGTGCCTGATTATGTTCCTGGCCCACCCTGTCCAATCTGCCATATCCAGCTGTGGCCATCCCTGATTCTTTATAGGAAGGAGATCAAAACTACAGCCCAACATTCAACAACTAAGAGGTTCCTAGATTAGATAGAAGACAGATTTATGATCCAAAAGGTATAGGATCCAGCCAGAAGAGAAGCCACCTTGCTCTGCTTTTTACCAATAGGAAGGAACTCACTATAATTATGAAAATAACAGGAAAGCTTGGTACCAATGACCACAAGGTTCTTGAACAGAAAAACTTGAGTCCACAGAAAGAGTAGTATAAGAGTATAAGATTTCTGGAAGGCATAAGAAAACTACTGAACAAGGTGCAAATACAGGAAATGTTAAAATCCATCAGAGGGGAACAAGCCTGGAGATTGCTAAAAGAGATGGTAGAATAAAATAGACAATAATTCCTCGGGAGAAAAAAGAATTCAAGGGACAAGGATCTGCCATGTGACAAACTATTTAAAGTTTGGAGGATAAATCCTGCTCTTCATTTCTTAATGGACCTTCTTTCTCTGTAGTATTTATTTTCCCTTTGATATATGTATACCATCCATTCTTATTCCTCCTAAGCCGTCTGCTAGTATTAAATCATTCTGCTGTTGTGCTGCCCTTTTCTTTTCCTTGAAAATCTCAACTAACTCTTTTTAGTCCTGTTTGCCTGCTTCCCCCCTTTTCATTTCTAGCTCTAGGTTTTGTTGATGTTGTATTGATTCCTGCAGACCTTGAGCAGTTCTTCAAAGAACCACACTGGTCATTTCGTGTTCATTCCATTCTTATTTTGCAGAGGTATTTTAGTGTATGTCCCTGTCACTCACTGGGCCTTTACACCACTGTGAATCAGGAGTAAATCACCAGAAGTCAGTTCCACTGATATTAAACTAGTGTTATGAGAAAAGAATCAAACTCAGTGCCTTTTCCTATGTTTCAGCCTTTTTCAATCCTAGTAGATTTTAATATTTCTTCTCATCGGACCCTTCCCTGAAATCTAATATCTTTGTACTGCTCTGTTCTCTGACCCTATTCCTTACTATATTGAATCTATGTACCCCATATTTACTGATCACACATTATTTTATTTTCACACTTCCATTATATAAATTGATGGTACATCTTCACCTGGAATGCTGTGTTCATTTTTGGTCACCTCATCTCAACAAAGATGTAGTGGAAATGCAAGGAGTCCCAAGTTGGGTGATGAACACGATTAGAGGCTTGAAAAGACTTCTGTGCTCAGGTGACAATGAAAAGTATAGACTGTTTAGTTTAGGGCAGTGATACTGTACTCAGACTTCAGTGGTTCAGGAGCCAAATTAGTGATCAACATTACCCAAAAGAGCCACAGAGCCACAGTAGTGTGAATTTATTGTTTCATTTACTATAGTATTATAGATTCGTATTTAAACAGTATGACAAGGGAAATATTTAGGTTTATATATATATATATTAATTAATTAATTAAAATTCTCACAGCAAAATGACTGACCTAGTATTATTATTTTATAAACTACAATTGGTTAATAACATAGTAAAAGCATTCTGATTGGTTAATAATTAAATCACACAGTATTTTAATATCATGTGCTGCAAAGAGCCACAGGAGACATATTAAAGACCCACTTCTTGGCTCGCAAGCCTCAGCCTGAGTATCACTGGATTAGAGATAAGGGGGCAGAGCTACGGATGTCATAGCTCCACTGAAGTCACTCAAATTGTGATCATTTCTACCAGCTGAGGATCTTCCATATATAAGAGAGGCCACAGGGGTTACGGAACTGGGAGGATGGGAGACAAGGAAGGCTAGTGCCCCCACAATGGAAATATTGCCAAGGTTCCAACCCCACATAAACTTGTGCATGCCCAGGGATGGGGGATGGGGTGGAGGAAAAAGCAGAACTCAGAAAGACTGAAGTGGCCTCCATGGTGCCTAGGCTTAGGCCAGGAAGCAGGATCCAGAGGGGTTAGAATGATGCCAGGAGCAGGTAGGAGCCCCAAACCCCTTCCTAGCCTATAACTGCTTCTCCCTCCCCCTCACCCCCCGAGTCTCAGTACCTCTTCTCACTCCCCATCCTATCCCTCCATCCCCCTCATTCACAGGGAGCTTCCACCCTCCCCCAACCCCCATGAGGGGACATGATAGAGGTATATAAAGTAATGAATAGAAATAAGAAGATAAATCAAGTCATCGTATTTAGTCTCTCTTATAATATATGAACAAGGGGATATTCAATGAAACTGAAAGACAGCAAATTTTAAATGGATAAAAGGAATTTTTATATGATGCTTAATTAACTTTTTGAACTCACTGACACAAAATATCACTGTGGCTAAAAGCTTAGTAGTATTCAAAAAGGAATTAGACATTTCTATGGACAGGGACTCTGAACCCACTTTACTAGAGACCCAAAAAGCCACAATCCCTTTGTCACCCCCTCGGGGAACAGAGATCATGGCCCCTTTAAAACCTTGACTTGAGGCAGAGGAAATGCTGGTTGTTCCAGGGGTGTGGAGACAGGGCCATCCCTAGCTATTTTGGTGCCCTACGCAGCCCCTCCATGGGAGGGGGGGTCCGTGTGGGGCCCCAGGCCTCTGTGGGGGGGAATGCAAGGTGGGCTGGCCGCAGGCCTCCATGGGAGAGGGGGGCTGGCCACTTCCTGAGGGAAGTGGAGTGACCCAGCCCCAGCCTGCTCTGCTCCCCTGGCTCCCAGGCTTGGGGGGAAGGGGGAACTGCCCCCCCCCCCAGCACTCGCCGGCGGCATGGCTGGGAGCCAGGGGAGCGGAGCAGGCTGGGGCCGGGTTACTCTACTTACTGGTGAGTGCAGGCCCGACCGCTTTTGGAGTCCTCAGGGGAACGGGGGTGGGGCTTGGGCGGGGTGGGGTGGGGAAGAGGCGGGGCGGGGCGGGGCAGAGCAGGGGCCCTGTGGAAGAGCTGGAGTAGGGGCTGGAGCAGCATGCAGCTGCACAGGGCACCAGGAAATTTGGTTCCCCAAACAGCGAGCAGGCCCTCACATAGCGAAGCAGCTAAGAACCAGCCCAAAGCCTGGAAAGGATGGGGCAGCTGCCCGGGGATGCCCCAAGACAAGAGCCAGAAGAAACACTGTTCCAGGGAGGAATCACCTGAGAAAGACAAATTGGAGCCAGACCTAGTATCCAGAGCTCTGCCACCCAGAGCTGTATGGGGCTGTGAGTACTGGGGCTTGTGACTTTTCATTGGGAATAAGGAGGGAGGCTGTAGCTAGCTAAGGGGGAAGGTTGTAACTCTGTGTGGGTTTGCAGAGAGTGGCAGAAGAGGGCACCAGAGGTGTTTTCAGGGGCAAGTTTACTGGTGCCAAAGATAACTAGGAGTACCCAGTCACTGCTGGACTGGAAATCTGCCCAGGATTCCTGCACTCTGAGTGTAGATGCATTGCTCGGCATCTGCCCTTTCATATTGTGGTACCACTGGTCCCTTGTGTTGGATTTAAGCCTGTTTTACTGCTCTCCCTACCTTTTCCCCTGTTGTTATCTCCATTAATCCCTCTGTAAATAAATATTTCCCTTTCCTGTATTCCTTGTATTATTCCAGTGTGTGTGTGTTTAATCTGGGTGGGGGACAGGTGCCCTTGGGGTAGAGGGGAGTTTCCCGGCTGTGTTCCTGCACACACTTTTTCTTGGCCAGAGCCACCTGCAAAGCAGACTCCATCTTGGCCATGAGAGTGCTATAGTTACACCACAATGAAAGGAGAAGGCCATATTGGTTAAAAAATTACCTGGTTTAGCAGATAAGTGAAGGCAGATATAAGACAAATGGAAGAAAGGGAAAGTTGATAGTAATGAATATAAATCAGAAATTATAGAAAATTAATAAGGGAAGCAAAGGGACACAAGGAGAAATATATGGCCAACAGAGTTAAGAACAATAAGGTGTTTTTTCAGTGAATTAGGAACAAAAACAATCCTAACAATGGTAGTGGGCCATTTCTAAATGGAAATGGTAGAATTATCATTAATAATGCAGAAAAGACAAAATTGTTCAACACATATTTCTGTTCTATATTTGGGGAAAACAAAAGAAGTAGTCATATCATAATATAACTCTCTTTTCATTCCACTCATATCTAAGGAGGATGTTAAACAGTGGCTACTAAAGTTAGACACTTTTAAACCAGCAAGTCTGGATAACTTGTACAAAGGGTTTTTAAAGACCTAGCTGAGGAGCTCACTGTACTGTTAATGTTGATTTTCAATAAGTATTGGAACATCAGGGAAGTTCCCAAAAACTAGAAGAAAGCTAATGATGAGCCATTATTTTTAAAAGGGCAAACAGAATGACCCCAGTAAATACAGGCCTGTCAATCTCACATCAATCCCAGGCAAAATAATGGAGCAGCTGATACAGGATTCGATTAATAAAGAATTAAGGGTAATATAATTAATGCCAGTCAACATGGTTTATGGAAAATGGTACTGTCAAACTAACTTGATATCATTGTTGAATAAGATTACAAGTTTGGTTGATAAGGGTAACAGTGTTGATATACTTAGACTTCCATAAAGCATTTTCCTTGGTACTGCATAACATTTTAGTTATAAAATTAACGTGGCACACATTAAATGCATTAAAAGCTGGCTACCTGATATGTCTCAAAATGTAATTGTAAACGGGGAATCATCATTGAATGGGTGTAAATATTTCTAGTGGGGTCCCGCAGGGACTGGTTCTTGGTACTACAGTATTTTTAATTTTTATTAATGACCTAGAAGAAAACATAAAATCATCACTGACAAATTTTGCATATGACACAAAAACTGGGGGAGTGATAAATAATGAAGAGGACAGATCACTGATTCAGAGCCATCTAGATCTCTTGGTAAGCTGGGCTCAAGCAAATAATATGTGTTTTAACTTTTAAAAGTTAAAAGGTGGGGAGGGATAGCTCAGTGGTTTGAGCATTGGCCTGCTAAACCCAGGGTTGTGAGTTCAATCCTTAAGAGGGCCACTTGGGGATCTGGGGCAAAATCAGTACTTGGTCCTGCTAGTGAAGGCAGGGGGCTGGACTCAATGACCTTTCAAGGTCCCTTCCAGTTCTAGGAGATGGGATATCTCCATTAATTATTTTTTTTAATTAATATGGCTAAATGTAAATGTATACTTCTAAGAACAAAGAATGTGGGCCATACTTACAGAATGGGGGACTTTATCCTGGGAAGCAGTGACTCTGAAAAAGATTTGGGGTCATGGTGGATAATCAGCTGAACATGAGTTCCCAGTTCAACGCAATAGCCAAAAGCGCTAATGCAGTCCTGGGATGCCTAAACAACTATTGCTGTGGCATACCATTGTACAAGTCTCATCCAGGAAGCCTTTATTCATATGAATAACCCTTTCTTCTGTGAGTAATTTTATTGAAGCAAGAGCTTGGGACATGGCACAGTCAAAATGCAAGTGTATTTCAACTTTCTCACTTCACTGGCACAAATGCCACATTGCATAAAATGTTGCCATCTCTAAGTCTTGCATGACAGTTAAAAAATTCTCTGTTGCTAGGTTTATGTAGTTCTATTTTTAGATGTAACCTAAATAGCAGCTGTAACAACATTAAAGGGTCACTACACTCTGTATGTGCACACACCATACAAGCCTTTCACCAGCCCAATCGTTTTTTTAAAAAATGGGTATGGCACACCCTGGTTAGATCCTGATCCTTGAAACTTTTGCTCAGGTAAACAGTCCTTACTTATGTGACTAATCCCGCTGAAGCTTCTGTCTGTAGCATGGCACAGTTTAAAAGCAGAGTGTTATACTTTTTTCACTTCACTGTCATGCATGCATGCCACATTGCACAAAATGCAGCAATATCTTGAAAGACATATAGTTAAGATATACCCTACTGCTAGGCTTTATGCAGTTCTAATTTTAGATGTAGCCTAAATATCCTATGTAAAAACACAGAACAATCTTACATGTCTGTATGTGTAAAGAACATCCAAGACTTTCATATAACTCAACAGTAAAAAAGTACTAACAAAGAAGCCAAACTAAATCATATATATTTCCCCTAAATATAATTTCTAGACATGTATCCCATTTAATTTTCTTCCGGTATATCTAAATATTTAGACATATTTTGGTAAGTGGCAATTCTAATAACTATATGAAGAAAAGGTATTTAAAAGATGGATTAAGTCCTGCTTTAAATAAAAATATTTGTACAACCTTAATTATTGAGTTTCTACCAGTGCCTTTATATTTAATATTTTATGGTAGGTATGTATATAGTAATCAAGAGTAATAATACAATCCTATTCAGAAACACATAGTGTCAAATTCTGCCCGTAGGTACATATTTGTAACCACCAAAAAGTCAGTGTGAATGCATCTAAAGGTAGAATTTAAACATTTAACTTTAATTCCAATACAAAAAGATAAGAACAGAGTTGTTCTTTACTAATAAGATGATCCTGTGATTTTCCTATGCACATAAATCACACCTAAATCAATAGGAGTTCTGAGTGTGGATCAGTTTTCCAGAATTACTGCAAATCTTGAAGCCCAAGGTCTTATATACCATAACAGATCACAGGAAAATTTATAGTCTAGTATGTCTTTATCTTGGTAAGGCTTAATTTTATTCTAAATCTCTTTGAATACATAAAGCAAGCAAATTATTGTGTATATTCCAATTACTTTTAGAATCAGCATAATTTGAATGGACTTCAATACTGTAAAAACACATAACTTATGCTATATGCATAGTTAATTCTTAGGCAGACTAATCCTCATTTTCAGCAACAATAAAATCAACAATAATAACTAACTGACAGCACTCCATTTTTAAGAGTTGACACTGCTATTTTTGTTGGTGCCTTTGGTTCATTTGCTCAACTTTGTTCTACTCATCCCAGATATAACCTTTGGCCTTTCACTGGGTTATATCTGGTCTTACCACCATTTCTGTTTAGTGGATTTTAGCTAAGAAAATAGTCAAAGGACAAATCTGGGATTTGTTTTGCCTCTGCTTGGGGGCCCATAAGAATGAGTGTATCACATTTCAAGATTCTAGTTTAAAAATGCACATGAGAGGTTGAAATCTAATAAGGAAGACTGATGACCTTTTCATGATCTGTGGTGGAAAGCTCAATGGTTAATTTGTGGTTTCTTACTATTCAATGCTATACTGAAATAATGAACCCTATAAAATAATAATGAGATTCTAGCTCAATAGGAACATGGACGTTAACTGTGTCAATCAGTCACCCGAGTACAATTATCTGTAGTACTATCACTCCTTTACACTTATGTACCATTTTCTATTGAAGCAAGTGACTTTAAAACATGAGGTTGTTCTTGCAGCAACCCTGTGGGTTAGGGAAGTTCCAGAAAACTTTTGATAATTCTCCCTTAAACTAATTGTAAGCTGGGTTGTTTTACAAATCCTAAAACTGAATTGTCAGTGATGTTTCCAGTCCAAGCTCCCCAAATGCAGAGTATCCAAAATATCCTCTTGATGCTCCTAATTGCTATTTTCTTGGACCACACAAGTTCTTACCAAAAGCTTTTGAAAATTCTGGGTTTTGTAAAATTCATTGATTGTATTCCTTCATTGCTTGGTGGTAGATCTCTGAAATGAGTGACCATTTATCAGCATAGTAATCAGTAAGAGGACTTTAAATCTGCTACCACTTTGATAATAAAACTAGTGGGGTAATTGTGAGTAAACCAAACAATGACAAACATTTAAACCTGTAGCTGTTATAGTTATGCAGGCCGCAACTGTAATGAATAATTAGAGGGGTTCAGAGAAAGGCAATAAGAATGATTAGGGACATGGAAAAATCTTCTATATGAAGAGTGATGGAAAAGAATGGAATTGTTTACCTTAGATGAATAAAAGACATGATATAAGAATATTAAAATGGAATGAACTAGAAGGTAGATATGGTGGCTCTGTTCTCCTTGTGTCATAACACAAGAACAAGGATATATTCAACTCAATTAAAAGGTGCAAATTCAAAACTCATAAAAGGAAATACATACTGTGTGAAAAAGTAATTAGACTAAGGAACTCATTGTCAAAGGAAGTCATTGAGGCCAGGAATTTAGCAAAATTCAAAAAGGGACTGAAATGTTATATGGGTAACAGAAATATCCTATGTTATCAAACTTAATGACAACAACGATTTTGGAAATGATATTAAACATACTTCAGGGCTATAGCCAATCTGTAACTATTAGTGTTTGCCTACACAGAAAAAAAAGTGGCAGTGAGTCTCTGAGCACAGATCAATTGACTGTGGTGGAGGGGCTCAGTCTGCAGGACTAAATATAGCAATGCAGATTTTGGGGCTGAGGCGAAGCCTGGAGTCTGAGTTCCTCCTTCTCCAAGGATTTCGGAACCAGAGCTCCAGCCCCAGCAGGAATGTCTACACTGCTATTTTTAGCCTCACAGTACAAGCCCAAGTCAGTTGACCCAGGCTCGCTGCCAAGTCAGTTGACCCAGGCTCGCTGCCACGGGGACAGGGTTGCTGTGTAGACGTACCCTTAGAGACCAGGGAGAGACCCTTATGTGGGGGGAAGATTATTCCATAGCTGTCTACTGTGAGGCACTTACACCTTCATCAAAAGCATCTGGTACATGCCACTATCAGAGACAGGACAGTGGAGTAGATAGGTCTCAGGAGTGTTCCAATACAGTAACTTCTATGTTCCTACAAATGACTAGTCATTTTGTCACCTCTGTCTTTGGGTGTCCAACTGGAAACACCTTAAACATAGCTGATTTTCAGAAATTGGGTAATCAAACTAATAAGGCTCTTTTAAGTTGTCTCAGATTGGACATTTTGTCACTTTTAAAATTCTTAGCCATAAGCCATAAAGTCTAACTGAAGATACCATTCCTTTCTAGTGATTGCTGGTACAGTATACTGAAAATAGCCCAATATTTTGTGTATCAACCCAATCAAATTAATGAAAAGCAGATAAATGCATGTAGCTCAGACTAAAGTTAGTGCTTTTGTGATGCATAATTGCAAACTGCAGGTTAGTTTTGATTATAGATAAACATTTAGAACTTTTACCATCCTCAGAGCCTCTCAAAGTTATGCAGGAGCATTAATTAAAACTCATAAGACATCTCGCAAAAAGGTATCATCATTATTTTGCTGATTGGGAAACTGAAGCATAAGAAACTGGCCAAAGGTCACTGAGCAAGTCAGTGACATCCTAGTGACACCATTCTACTTTCTTGACTCACAGTCCTGTGCTGCAATCTAACAAAATGATTCCGCCTCAGAGGGAGGTCACTTGTATTGTGACAGGACCAGAAATTATTTTGAGTTTCACAAAATCCTCATATTATTTGTAGAAGATATAATTGAACTGCAAATCTAAAGCTTTGAGGGTGGAGCCTGAAGGAGCTGGGCAACTAATTCCTTTAGGTACCTTGGAAAAGTCACATTAGTACTTTAAAATATCACCTTTTCATATGACATTATTTTCTCTCTCACCATTTCCCTCCCTAAAGGGAAACTCTCAATAAGTGGAAAATTTTAGAATCTAGAAAGTTCAGGTGGCATCTCTCTTTTTTGGATTTTTTTTGTTCTCATGCTCTAGATATTAGATAGTTGAACTCATAAGTCAATTTACTTTTCACTTATTTCACAACCTCTTTCCATCTAATTGTTGTTTGGTGAACTTGTACATAGAATACATAGTTCCCTCAGCCTGAGCACCATCTGACTTTATATGGCATACTGTGTCCATGCTACATTCAAAGGTATTTTTTTTCTCGTATAGTTCTTCGGTTTAAAACAGAATTAGGAGATCCTGATTAGAATTATATTAGGCGATTTCATTTTGCTAGTGTTAACATAATGGCATCTGCTATCCTGTGATTAAATCATTTCCCTAAACTTCGCTTTTTTACAGGATTAGCACTGGAACCGCTGGGTAAGTAAATTTAAAACCAAACAGTCCACGTACCTTTAGGTTAAATGGGGATAATTTAAACAAAAACTACTTACCACTAGAATAGCATTAAAGTGATCGCTCTTCACCTTCCGGACTTGAACACAGGCCGTGGGCACTTGTAATCCTGCGCCACTGGAAAGATTTCCAGCGTCTCCATTCAGCAGTAAATTGTTATTGCTAGGACCAACACCCAAAGAAGCTCTGTACAAATAGGTCTGGGTCAGTTTGCCCACTCCTGAGACCTCCACCATGTCAGGTGTTAAATGAGATCTTGGGAGCATGCGCACGTTGAAGCGATACTTGTCATGCTCATCCACTGGGCAGCACCCTGAACAGCAGCCGCTGCGGGAGGGGTTCGTTCTGCAATGGAAAAACCTTGTGAGAAGAAGAAAGAGTACAAAGCCAAGGAACACAAAGGAAATTGAAGCGAGCGAGATGATCAAGTAAAGGTTCAGGCTAGTGAGCTGCTCTTGTCCCTCCATCCCGTCACCGAAGTCAGGGAGGGCCTGGGGAAGGGAGTCAGCCAGCAGGATGCCCAGGGCTACCGTGGAGGAGAGGGATGGCTCCCCATTGTCCTTCACTAGAATGACCACTTTGTGTTTGATGGAATCCGTGGACCTCATGGAGCGAGTAGTCCTGAGTTCTCCTGTATTGGGCAAAACCTTGAATAGGCTGGAGTCGGAAGATTGCTGCAGATGGTAGGAAAGCCACGCGTTCTGCCCGCTGTCCGCATCATCCGCCACCACTTTAGTCACGAGGTAACCGGCATCGGCTAACCTAGGGACTATTTCCACCGCGACCGAGCTGTTCCTGGCCCCAGGGTATAGGATGACCGGAGCATTGTCGTTCTGATCCGCGATGAATATATTCACAGTTAAGGCCGCACTCAGGGCCGGGGATCCGTTGTCCTTGGCTATCACTTGAAAATGAAAACTCCTGAGTTGTTCATAGTCAAAGGTGCTTTTTGCATAGATGTTTCCATTCTCTGAGTTAACGGATAAAAAACTGGTCAAGGAGCTGCCTGCAATGTCGATGTCCCTGAGCGCATAAGAGACCTGGCCATTCCCGCTAATGTCGGGGTCAGATGCTGACACCCGGAACAAAGATGCTCCAGGATGATTGTTCTCCGTCACAGAGATGTCACAGGACTGTCTGGCGAACTTGGGAGGGTTATCGTTCACGTCGGAGATTTGCACCAATACTGTCTTTTGGGTGACGATTGGCGGGGAACCAAGGTCTGTGGCGGTGATGGTGATGTTATATTCATTGACCAATTCTCGGTCCAGAAGTCCATCAGTGATCAAACTATAGTAATTGTCGAAAGAGGGTTTTAGCTGGAAGGGAATGTTAGCAGGGATCTGGCAAGTTACCTTCCCGTTCTCTCCAGGGTCTTTATCCAGAACACTCAAAAGAGCTATCACAGTGCCGGGCACAGCGTCTTCGGGGATGGGACTGGAAAGAGACCTGACTGTAACCTCTGGGGCATTATTATTTACATCAGTGACCTCCACCAGCAATTTAGCTGTACTGGACATTCCAAACGCACCTTTATCCCTTGCCTCAATGAACATCTCTAGAACAGATCTCTGAACATCTAGAATGCCATTCACTTTTACCTCCCCGGTCTGGGGGTGGATTAGGAATAGTCTCTGTAGATCAGCAGAAGTGCTATTGCTAAAGGAGTATCTGATCTCTCCATTTTGACCTTCGTCTAAGTCAGTGGCATGTACTTTGGTTACCAACGTGCCGTTGGGGGAGTTTTCCAAGATACTTGCCCTGTAGAGCGAATGTTCAAACGCTGGAGCGTTATCATTGGTATCAAGAACAGTCACAATGACTTGGGCGTCACCGGACCTCTCGGGATTCCCACCATCTTTGGCTGTAATTACAAGTCTGTGGGTGGATTGCACCTCCCTGTCTAAGGGCTTCTCCAACACCAGTTCGGGGTACTTACTCCCATCCCCGCGTGTTTGCATTTCCAGTCGGAAATGTTCGTTAGGGCTCAGAGCATAGGTCTGGACACTGTTGGTGCCTTCATCAAAGTCTTGGGCATTTGGCAGTGTAAATCGAGCCCCAGGAGATAAAAACTCGGCTACATTTAAGTGATATTCATTTAAAGGGAACCTGGGGGAGTTGTCATTTATGTCCTGTATTTTAAATTCCATTTTATAAAGCTCTAGAGGGTTTTCTAGCACAAGTTCGTAATTCAGAAAACAGGTAGTTTTTAATTCACAAACCTGCTCTCTGTCTATGGGCTCATTAACTGACAAAGCCCCGGTGCTTACATCCAAATTAAAATATTGCTTACTTGAACTGGTGAGCATGCGAAATTTCCGGAGTGAAAGTGTAGTTGCATCTATTTCTAAATCCTTTGCTATATTCCCAACAGACACACCACGTTCAGTTTCTTCGGAGATGGAATACTCTATTTGCCCATTCACGGTGTAGGAAATAAGGCAGAACACCATTAAATGGACCCGCATTCTTCCTTCCCTGGCTCAGCTCCCTGCAGACGGTTTCAACAGTAACATAATCCAATATCTCAGCAAAGAGCTGAAGTTACCACAGCAGAGCAAAGTGGTAAAATAGTAAAACAAAAAACAAAAAGAAAAAACCCACAAAATAGTTTTCTAAAATGTGGGAAAAGAGCATATGCTCTTCCTTATGCTCCCTGAAATCATCACCGGGTTATCTGCTGCTGAGCCAGCCACTGCCAGCTCTTTTATATTGCAGCTGGCTTTGCTATATGTGATCATGTGGATGGAAAAGATCGTCTATTACACTTGGGTACCTTACTGGTGGACAGCGCCACCTAGAGGTCTAACCGCTGTCGTGACAGCTAGTAAAGAACAGTCTCCGCCACAGCACTGGATTAAAGAAAAGTGTTAAAATGTTACAGAATAAATAGATCGTATCCTTCTAAATGCCCTCATAGAACATTTTGGAGCTATTTTTGAAAGCTGGATATGACAAACTTGGAAAAGACGCGGAAAATTCTCCATGCCGGAGATCCTGCCGATTCCGTACACATCTGGAACATAACAGCCAGCATTAGCAAGGGAAAACGCCCAAGCCATGCTGTCAGTACATCTAGGCATAGAAGTGACGTGTGAAAGGGAAGTAACAGCTCTCATTTAACAGAGGTCACCACTGCCCTAGCAAGCTCCTGGCTTAGCACAAAATTCTTCCGCTTCTTAAGATGCCATTTGAAAAACGTAAAAGTCATCTTTGTCTCTAACTAATTTCAGTGGAGTGGTTTTATTCTGAGCTCTTCCCGCCCACTTCTTTTTGCTAACTTCTGAGCTCACTTACTAATGTAAATGAACTTGGATTATTCAGGAGAAAGGAGAATGATCACCGCACTAAGATTCTGATCCTACGACCACTGAAATCAATGGCAAAGCTCCCAGTGACTTCAACAGACGCAGGATCAGGCCCTGAATTTCTAGCTGCACAACTCTTGCAGTTTGCACTGGGATCTGCTTCTCTTAACCGAGTTATGTGCAGGAGGGTAGGTGCCCCCATCAATACTTGCTTGTATGTTTATTAAAAGTGTTACAGATCTCAATGACCTTGCACTTTGCTCTGTAAATAAAGGGAGAGAGTGATTAAAACCGATTCGCGGGTGGCACAAAAACTATTTATTACTCCGAAAGCATATGAAGAAGTTACCCACCCACGTGCTTTCCTTAGGATGTTGGTCCAGTGGGAGAGCCAGAAAGACATCGGGTTCTAAGAACACAGAGTAGAGTCTGGATACAAGATGGGGTATGAGAGAGATCACCCTTAGCAAGACTCGGATCGCTTTCGCAGACTATTTTCCTGCAAGGGGACAGCTGAAATTCTGCAATAGTTTATGTGATTGGGCTGCCAGTTTAACTCCCCAGGCTAAAGGAAAAACCCTCGCTCCTCAGAACTTCTGACATTAATGATGTCATCAGTGATATTTTTACATTTTGTTTTTGTTTTGAGAGTTGACGTTATGGAAAACATGCGACTTTTGGATCCAATGACTCGGTCTTGAGGTATTTAGCAGGGATGACTTGAAGAGCTCCCATGGCTATGGCTACTTTGACATCAATCCATTGAACTCAGCTTATGAACTCCTTGCTCACATTGCTGAACTCTTCCTCACACTAGTAGCTCTGCTAAAATTAATGGGACTACTCGAGTGAGTAACGCCTCATCAGCATGAGTAACGAACGGTGTCACAATCTGCTGCTTAAAGTTGCAAACCTAAAACCAATCCTCTCTTTTAATTGAAAACAGCAGCAATGTAATCGAACTGATCCAAATAAAGAGCACTATTAAATGTTCAACTGATCCTTAGCAAAAATATTTCTCTTCCTTAAGAGTTAAACTGTCTTCACAACAGAAAAGCTGACGATAAAATAATATTTTAGCCTAAATGTAACTCTGATGTTCACTAGTTAATGTAATCTCTTGCCTCAGTTTCATTCACTGAGTTCTTTTCCTTTCTAGATATAAACTTGAAAATGAGATGGATTGAAAGTGCTATTTACCGTTAACGTTGCATTAAAGTTCTGCTAGGTTAGAAATACAACTTATGGAGAATGGATTCCAAACAGGCCATAAAACCACCGACATCCAAGAAAACGTCACTTCTTCTTCCCACCGGGGATTCGGGTGGTAAATAATATTTTGAAAGGTGGCCAATGAAGTCTTTACAGACACCGGAGTCCTAAGTAAGACATTTCTTCTGTACGAGACTTTTCTTCTGGGAGCGGCGCTTTGGTGCAGGTAGGACTGAAAAACACAAAACCAACCCGGAAATGGAAACCATGTTGCTGAATAAACAGAAGCTGAGACTGACTGCAGCACTTACTTAATTTCCTGCCACCTCACTAAAATCCAGAAGGACGTGAATCAGGGAAGAACAAGCCAATATTGACCGTGACTGAGGGTATGTCTACACTACGAAATTAGTTCGAATTTATAGAAGCCGGTTTTATTGAAATCGGTTGTATACAGCCGATTGTGTATGTCCACACAATAAAATGCTCTAGGTGCTCTAGTCGGCAGACCGCGTCCACAGTACGAGGCTAGCGTCGACTTCCGGAGCATTGCACTATGGGTAGCTATCCCACAGCTATCCCACAGTTCCCGCAGTCTCCGCCGCCCCTTGGAATTCTGGGTTGAGATCCCAATGCCCGGATGATGCAAAACAGTGTCGCGGGCGGTTCTGGGTACATGTCGTCAGGCCCCTCCCTCCCCCGTCACAGCAACGGCAGACAATAGATTCGCGCCTTTTTATCTGGGTTACCTGGGTTACCTGTGCAGACAACATGGAGCCCGCTCAGCACAGCTGAGCTCACCGTCACCATATATCCTCTTGGTGCCGGCAGACGTGGGACTGCATTGCTACACAGCAGCAGCTGCTAACTGCCTTTTGGCGGTAGACGGTGCAGTAGACTGGTAGCCTTCATCGGCGATCTGGGTGCTGGCAGCCGTGGGGCTTGCCTTTTGGCAGTAAATGGTGTATTATGACTGTTAGCCGGCCTATTACAAGTCGGGTCATCGCACATTAGCAGAGTCTTCCCTGAGCAGCAGCTCGTGCAATAGGCCTGAAGACCATCGTCATACACCGCCCCGTATTTGCTGCCAAGCACCCAGAAAGATGCCGAGGGCTATCAGTCACGCTGCACCGTCGTCTTAAGATGTAAAAAATAGATTTTCTCTGTATTCATTTGCTTCCCCCTCCGTCCGTCAAATCAACGGCCTGCTAAACCCAGGGTTTTCAGTTTAATCTTTGGGGGGGACCAGTCTGTGACAGTTGTTTGTGTCTCTCCCTGATGCACAGCCACCGTTCTTTATTTTAATTCCCTGTGCCTGTACGCCATGTCGTCACTCGGCCCCCCTCCCTCCTTCCCCTAGGCCGTCAGATACTACGTTTGCGCCACAGCTCGAGCCGCGAAGCGGTTCACGCCTTTTCTTTGAATTCTGGGTTGAGATCCCAATGCCCGGATGATGCAAAACAGTGTCGCGGGCGGTTCTGGGTACATGTCGTCAGGCCCCTCCCTCCCCCGTCACAGCAACGGCAGACAATAGATTCGCGCCTTTTTACCTGGGTTACCTGGGTTACCTGTGCAGACAACATGGAGCCCGCTCAGCACAGCTGAGCTCACCGTCACCATATGTCCTCTGGGTGCCGGCAGACGTGGGACTGCATTGCTACACAGCAGCAGCTGCTAACTGCCTTTTGGCAGTAGACGGTGTAGCATGAGTGATAGCCGTGGGGCTGGCAGCCGTAGGGCTGCATTGCACCAGCCCCTTCCAGGCGATGGTATATTATGACTGGTACCCGTCGTCGTCGTACTGGAGTGGCTGTCAATCATGGCCACCTGGGCAGACATGCTACTGTCTCGATGATGACGGTTACCAGTCATAATGTACTATTTTCTGCCAATTGCCCAATATTGTCTGCTAAGCACCCAGAAGAGGCCGAGGGCGATGCTGGGTGCTGGCGGACGTGGGGCTGGCAGACATGGGGCTGCATTGCTACACAGCAGCAGCCCCTTGCCTTTTGGCAGATGATGGTATATTATGATTGGTACCCATCATCATCATACTGGTATGGCTGTCACTCATGCTGCAGCGTCGGCTGCCACCTTAAGATGTAAAAAATAGATTTATTCTGTGTTCATTTGCTTCCCCTTCCTCCGTGAAATCAATGGCCTGCTAAGCCCAGGGTTTCCAGTTTAATCTTTGGGGGGACCATTCTGTGTGACAGTTGTTTGTGTTTCTCCCTGTTCCTGTACCTGTACGCCATGTCGTCACTTGGCCCTCCCTCCCTCGCTCCCTCCCTCCCGCCCTCCTTCTCCTGGTCCATCAGATACTACTTTCGCGCCTTTTTTCTGACCAGGCGCCATAGCTAGCACTGGGATCATGGAGCCCGCTCAGATCACCGCGGCAATTATGAGCACTATGAACACCACGCGCATTGTCCTGGAGTATATGCAGAGCCAGAACATGCCAAGGCGAAACCCGGACCAGGCGAGGAGGCGATTGCAGCACGGCGACGAGAGTGATGAGGAAATTGACATGGCCATAGACCTCTCACAAGGCACAGGCCCCAGCAATGTGGAAATCATGGTGTCACTGGGGCAGGTTGATACCGTGGAACGCCGATTCTGGGCCCGGGAAACAAGCACAGACTGGTGGGATCGCATCGTGCTGCAGGTATGGGACGATTCCCAGTGGCTGCGAAACTTTCGCATGCGTAAGGCCACTTTCATGGAACTTTGTGACTTGCTTTCCCCTGCCCTGAAGCGCCAGAATACCAAGATGAGAGCAGCCCTCACAGTTGAGAAGCGAGTGGCGATAGCCCTGTGGAAGCTTGCAACGCCAGACAGCTACCGGTCAGTCGGGAATCAATTTGGAGTGGGCAAATCTACGGTGGGGGCTGCTGTGATCCAATTTGCCAGGGCAATGAAAGACCTGGTGATAGCAAGGGTAGTGACTCTGGGCAACGTGCAGTCAATAGTGGATGGTTTTGCTGAAATGGGATTCCCAAACTGTGGCGGGGCCATAGACGGAACCCATATCCCTATCTTGTCACCGGAGCACCAAGCCACCGACTACGTAAACCGCAAGGGGTACTTTTCAATGCTGCTGCAAGCCCTGGTGGATCACAAGGGACGTTTCACCAACATCAACGTGGGATGGCCGGGAAAGGTACATGATGCTCGCGTCTTCAGGAACTCTGCTCTGTTTCGAAAGCTGGAGGAAGGGACTTTCTTCCCGGACCAGAAAGTGACCATTGGGGATGTTGAAATGCCTATCGTGATCCTTGGGGACCCAGCCTACCCCTTAATGCCATGGCTCATGAAGCCGTACACAGGCAGCCTGGACAGGAGTCAGGACCTGTTCAACTACAGGCTGAGCAAGTGCCGAATGGTGGTGGAATGTGCATTTGGACGTTTAAAAGCGCGCTGGCGCAGCTTACTGACTCGCTCAGACCTCAGCGAAAAGAATATCCCTATTGTTATTGCTGCTTGCTGTGCGCTCCACAATATCTGTGAGAGTAAGGGGGAGACCTTTATGGCGGGGTGGGAGGTTGAGGCAACTCGCCTGGCCGCTGATTACGCGCAGCCAGACACCAGGGCGGTTAGAGGAGCACAGCAGGGCGCGGTGCGCATCAGAGAAGCTTTGAAAACGAGTTTTGTGACTGGCCAGGCTACTGTGTGAAACTTCTGTTTGTTTCTCCTTGATGAACCCTCCAACCCCCCCCCCCGACCCGGTTCACTCTACTTCCCTGTAAACCAACCACCCCACCCCACCCTCCCCTCCCCCTTGCAGAGGCAATAAAGTCATTGTTTTTTCACATTCATGCATTCTTTATTAGTTCCTTACAGAGGTAGGGGGATAATTGCCAAGGTAGCCTGGGATGGGTGGGGGAGGAGGGATGGAAAAGGACACACTGCATTTTAAAACTTTAACTCTTATTGAAGGCCAGCCTTCTGATGCTTTGGCGATCATCTGGGGTGGAGTGACTGGGTGGACGGAGGCCCCCCCACCGTGTTCTTGGGCGTCTGGGTGAGGAGGCTATGGAACTTGGGGAGGAGGGCTGTTGGTTACACAGGGGCTGTAGCGGCGGTCTCTGCTCCTGCTGCCTTTCCTGCAACTCAACCATACGCTCGAGCATATCACTTTGATGCTCCAGCAGACGGAGCATTGCCTCTTGCCGTCTGTCTGCAAGCTGACGCCACCTATCGTCTTCAGCCCGCCACTTGCTCTGTTCTTCCCGCGATTCAGCCCGCCACCTCTCCTCTCGTTCATATTGGGCTTTTCTCATCTCCGTCATTGACTGCCTCCACGCATTCTGCTGTGCTCTATCAGCCTGGGCGGACATCTGCAGCTCCGTGAACATCTCGTCCCTCGTCTTACGTTTTCTCTTTCTAATGTTCACGAGCCTCTGCGAAGGAGAAACATTTGCAGCTGGTGGAGGAGAAGGGAGAGGTGGTTAAAAAGGACACATTTTAGGGAACAATGGGTACACTCTTTCATTACAAGGTCGCATATTTCGGCTTGCAGGCAGCCATCGTAGGCCACAGTGTTTTGGCTTTTTTAACCTTCTTAACATGCGGGAAAGGTTGCAAACAGCAGCGCATTTCCCATATCAAGGATGAATTGGGTTGTCCATTTAAAATGGGGTTTCAATGTAAAAGGAGGGGGCTGCGGTTTCCCGGTTAACATGCGGCACAAACACAAGTAAACCACCCCCCCCCCACACACACACACGATTCTCTGGGATGATCACTTCACCCCTCCCCCCCACCGCGTGGTTAACAGCGGGGAACATTTCTGGTCAGAAGAGCAGGAACGGGCGCCTCTGAATGTCCCCCTTAATAAAATCACCCCATTTCAACCAGGAGAGCTTTCTGGAGATGTCCCTGGAGGATTTCCGCCCCATCCCCATACACGTTAACAGACTTGCTTGCTTGCTTTTTTTTTGTAATGTTTACAAATATTTACAAAGTTACACTCACCAGAGGTCTCCTGTGTGCCCTGAGGGTCTTGGGTGAGTTCGGGGGTTACTGGTTCCAGGTCCAGGGTCACAAACATATCCTGGCTGTTGGGGAAACCGGTTTCTCCGCTTCCTTGCTGCTGTGAGCTACCTACAGTACCTCCATCGTCATCTTCCTCGTTCCCCGAACCGTCTTCCCTGTGTGTTTCTCCAGTGAGAGAGTCATAGCACACGGTTGGGGTAGTGGTGGCTGCACCCCCTAGGATCGCATGCAGCTCCGCGTAGTAGCGGCAAGTTTGCGGCTCTGCCCCGGACCTTCCGTTTGCTTCTCTGGCTTTGTGGTAGGCTTGCCTTAGCTCCTTAATTTTCACGCGGCACTGCTGTGTGTCCCTGTTATGGCCTCGGTCCTTCATGGCCTTGGAGATCTTTTCTAATACTTTTCCATTTCTTTTACTGCTACGGAGTTCAGCTATCACTGCTTCATCTCCCCATATGGCGAGCAGATCTCGTACCTCCCGTTCGGTCCATGCTGGAGCTCTTTTGCGATCCTGGGAGGACTCCATGACGGTTACCTGTGCTGATGAGCTCTGCGTGGTCACCTGTGCTCTCCACGCTGGGCAAACAGGAAATGAAATTCAAACCTTCGCGGGTCTTTTCCTGTCTACCTGGTCAGTGCATCTGAGTTGAGAGCGCTGTCCAGAGCGGTCACAATGAAGCACTGTGGGATAGCTCCCGGAGGCCAATAACATCGAATTCCGTCCACACTACCCCAATTCCGACCCGCAAAGGCCGGTTTTATCGCTAATCCCCTCGTCGGAGGTGGTGTAAAGAAACCGGTTTAAAGGGCCCTTTAATTCGAAAGAAAGGGCCTCGTTGTGTGGACGTGTCCAGGCTTAATTCGGTTTAACGCTGCTAAAGTCGACCTAAACCCGTAGTGTAGACCAGGCCTGAGAGAGCTGCTTCGCCATTACCATTGGCCGTCCTGGGTGCTCTGGAGTCAGAGGAAAGAGGCGCAGAACTGGGCTCAGTTGGCTGTAACAAATCATAACCGTCTCAAACATCTGGCTGAGCGTCCATTCAGTGCCACAGTTAGGATCACCAGGTAACCTTCTTGTGCGCACCACGTCCAGAGATACCAGATGTCCCGTTCCCAGAAAGGGAGTATCACTGCTGCGTTGTAATTCGGATCTACCACATAATGACCACATTTATGGAGCTCCGGAGCAGAGTTAGGCCGTGGCTGTGGGCTTTAACTTGGACTTGGGAACCCTGAAGATGCTCAGCATAGAATGGCGACTCTGGGGGGCGAATGGACACTTCAGACGAGGCAAAGACCCGCGCCAAGAGAGACAGACACTCCCAGGGAGGATTTTGTTAGCACTGGCGGGACGCCCAGCCAGTCCCTGAACAGTGATGATAATACTCGGACACTGTCTCACGGTCCAGAACCGCATCCGTACCTAGAGAGTGACAGTTCTTCACGTACCTTTCTGTTCCCAAAGACGTCTGGAATCCTCCAGCAAACTCTCTCCTTGATTCCTGAATCTTTGTCCATCACAGTAATGAAAGGCACCCTTCTTCCGGGCGCTGGGTAGGCACTGGGCTGAAAAGACAGGCGAGGACAATTTGGGGAGAGTTCCAGTTTCCCTCAGTTATCTCTACGGACACTGCAATGCCCGGACCTCGCTAACATCCGTCCCGTTAGAGTGGATGTGAAAATTGTATAAAGATGCAGGCGGTCAGAAGCTTCTGCGCATCTCAGCCTAACCTGCGCACTGGTTCAGACCTGGGTGGCTGAATCCGGTGCTCCTGCCGAGGCAATACGTCATTCCCCCAAGGGATCCGGCATAAGGCAACTGCTGTGGCCGAGGTGAGTGAAATGCCTTCAGGAACGCTGCCCCGACAGTAACCCGATCCACACACTGGCTGAACACCGAGGCGTTGTCACCAGCACCCAGGACAGTAACAGTCCAGGTTATCAGAGAGCCTCTGTCTTTTGCAAAGGTGCTTCGCTGGTAGGGTGACCAGACAGCAAATGTGAAAAATCAGGACAGGGGTGGGGGGTAATAAGAACCTATATAAGAAAAAGACCCAAAAATCGGGACTGTCCCTATAAAATCGGGACATCTGGTCACCCTATTCGCTGGTATATTAGCTGCTTTTTACGAGGCTTTACCAATCCTAAAAAGAGAAAGCACATGACATCGCTTCGGGGCTGCAGATCCAATAGGAAGAGCTCGTTTTAATGGGGACGTTCGTTAGATTGTCAGAGAATCGCTGCCAACAGTTGGGTCCTCTGTTCTCTCTAGAGGGACAGGCGGCCCTGGAATCACAATCAACCTCGGTAATAGACTCGAATTGTTTGCGTGGGAAATCGGGACTTGTTTATCTGTGTCACTTCGATTTGAATGGACCAGAACTTGTAGGGGATTTTCCATCACCGCTTTCGGGTGCAAAAAGCAGATTAGTTTGGAGTCACACGTGGCTTCTTGGTCTATGGTACAAATAATACCCCGTGTCTGAAATCAGTTGTGAGCAGCTCCGGCTCATGCTGGAGACGTGGGGGTCCCAAAATCTGCAATCCCTAAATCCTTAGAAAAATTGCCCAAACGGATCGCAGCTCGAATGCTTTAGGAACACATGAAAGCCGGACCCTCAATATCTCAGCAAACCTGCAACAAGGGGAAATCAGGCAGAACTGCCGCACTTGGGTGGGTAAATGGCTCGTTGAAAAGGCCATTAAATTAAAGATAGGCTAGTGTGAAAAACAGCACAGGAGACAACACTCTTGTGTCAAGTATCAGGGGGTAGCCGTGTTAGTCTGTATCTACAAAAACAACAAGGAGTCTGGTGGCACCTTAAAGACTAACAGATTTATTTGGGCATAAGCTTTCGTGAGTTAAAACCTCACTTCTTCGGATGTATAGAGTGAAAGTTACAGATGCAGGCATTATATACTGACACATGGAGAGCAGGGAGTTACTTCACAAGTGGAGAACCAGTGTTGACAGGGCCAATTCAATCAGGGTGGATGTAGTCCACTCCCAATAATAGATGAGGAGTGTGTGACTGTCCCTGAGATCTGCAGCTGCAGAGCAGAGTTAGACCCTGAGAACTATTGCATCATGTTAGCGGACAGCGACACACACTCTGCCAGTAGAAGGAGAAACTTCCCCTCGGATACAGAGGCCGAAGAGGAGCCCCCTATTGGATCGGATTGGTGTAGCATTTCTTTAATCGAAGCGATCGATTCAGCCGTGTGCATCCGTGAAACCTCACAGCCTTTAAAAATGGAAAAGACAACTTACATTCTTTGATGTTGCTTCTAAAGAGCGAAATGCATCCTATAATTTAGTAGCGGTACTTTCTCAGGTACCCAGTCAGGCTAAAATCACATTAAAAGAAAAAGACGTGGGCCTGAGATTTCCTGAATTAAAGCGAAATGAAGGAAACTGCAGCAATACGATTAGCATTTATCACCCTTTTTGCTTGATCAGAGAAAAAGACTATGATTAGAATGTGATATAATGAGCTAGTTATGTAGAAATATCAAATGGAAAAATATAATCAAGGTTAAATTTTCATTTTAAATATTTGTCTTGTAATAAACAATGAATATTACGTTATTCGGGTTACTTTGCAAGAGAGTGGAACATAATTTATAGCATATTCATTTCAGAAGACCTTCATCCAGTGATATCTATTAAACAGTACAGAGGACATCCACTTTTCACAGCTATTTATATCGTCTAACTTTAGTGGCCGGCAATCTACCTCTCTCTTGCATTTCTAGCTGCCTTCACACAAGGATTTTAATTACAATAATCAATCAAAAGCAAGAGTCGATACATATGCTGTAAGGTCAAATTTTAACTCTTTCTATGCACTCTTACCCATGCCCTTTCGAGACACTTATTTTATATAGCAGCTAATTCCACAGCACAGTAGAAACAAATATTCCAACCAAACAGAGCAGCCTTTACAAAAATTAAACAAACAGTGACACACTCAGAGACGGCTTTCAACGTGAGCCCACGTGTTGCAATGAATCTACATTCACTGGAATACAATGAAGCGCTATCAAGAAAGAAGAAAGTAAAAAATCTCTGGCAACTAGTAAAGTCTGCCTAACCTAAAATACCTTCCTATTGAAACTGTATTTTAATCCTCCCCCTTTTCTGATTCCCCACCCCCACATTTCTGAAAACGATGCGCCTTTCACCACCTAACAAAAAACAAAAGTTATCATCTGATTATTATTCAGAGGCTTGTGTGAAATCATTCCTCCGCCCAATCCAGTTCGCAGTTGACAGGTGTTCAAACAAACAAACAAATTCCCCACCACTAGCACGATTTGTCAGTATCAGCAGAAAAGCCAAGGTCTGAAAGGAGAGGGACCGATCTCCCCTCTTCAAATGTAATTTTCCTCCCAGTTTACAGTTAAAGAACACGGCTGGATAGTGTGCGGAGGCTTACTGTATTGCTCCCATAGTCCACCTGATCTGTGGTAAGAAGACTTAAGTCCTCTGAGCTGTCAATATGATACTTAATTTACACTAAAATCCCCTATGTAAAATATTAAAACTAAATATCTTTGTCTCTTGATGTCACCTGTGTAAAATAATACCTTCTCTTGATTTTATCCGCCCCTTTAATACATTTGAAAATCTGTTATGCAATGTTAATATCTGTACTTTTGTAATTAGAATATATCCTTAATATTGCCTTATAAACAATCTCAGATTTGATATCAGCTTCCTCACTCTCTTCCACACCATCTCTAAGGCAATGATATTCTTTTTTATCCAATAATGACCAATGTATCGCAAATGTTTCATACAAAATAACTGTAACAAATACCTTAATTTCACACACAAACACTAAGTGAGTTTGGGTGTGAAATTGTATATCGTGTATATTTTCTTCAATATGTTGCACTGATATCACAATATATATATTGTTAGCCTTTTCAATTCCTCTGTACCTGGGAATAAGATATTTTATTTTTTACCTTTTTCCAGAATAATCCACAAATCAGGTTCCTGATCAGTGTGCTGTATTTTTAATTTAATTTAATTTAATTTATGTATTACTTACTTATTCAGTACACACTACTTAACTTGACTTCTTGTTTCCTGTAAATGGGATGAGTTCCTACCTAATCCTCACCAGAACACACGACCCTGAGTCAGTATCCAAACTTGCCCCCTTCCAAGTGTTGAAGAATTTCCAGACAATGTCTGAAAAAAAATTACTGCTCAATCAGTTCCTGGTTTGTCTCTCCTCTTACTAATACTTTGCACTTCTTATAACATCTTTCACCCAATAATTTCAAAAGGCCTGACTCAAAGCCCATTGAAGTAAATGGAAAAACTCCCACTGATTTCACTTGGCTTACAATCAGCCCAAAATGATGTGTAAAGATAAATTAATTAATCCTCAGAAGATCCTTGTGAAGATGTTTATTAGTAACCTAAACATACCAATAGCTGAGACACAGAGGGGGTTAATCACCTGTAATGAATCAAAAGGGAACCTAGGAGTTTTGGGTCCCCAGCCCTGACCAAATGTCCTAAGCATTTAATAAAATACTATAAAGTAGCTGTGGTTGCTTATCTTAAATACATTATTGAAAGCGCATTAGGTTTTGAAAAAAATCACTAAGTTACTTGCTGGTTTTCCTCAACATTAAGGTATATGTGCAACTTTGACCCGAAACAGGTCTACACTTAAAACTCTGCATCCGGTACAGCTGCACCAATGTAGCTATGCTGCTGTAGCTGCAGTGCTGTACCGTTTTAATGAAGACGCTCTAGTCTAAGAGAGGGGAGAGAGCTCTCCAGCTGATGGTTAATCCACCTCCATCAGAGGCCGTAGCTATGTGGATAGGAGAAGCTCTATGCCCACATAGCACTGTTTACACTTGTGATTATGTTGGAGTAACTAGGAGGCACAGGGGTGTGGATTTTTCACACCCCTGAGCCATGCAGTTATAAAGGAGTAATTCTGTAGTGTAGCCCTGCCCTTAGTTTAGCAACCTTTTAATAGCTGTTTATATCAGATGTGCTATCTCCCTTTTCAAAAATGTATCCCTGCTTTCTCACTGATCTAAAGATGCATATGAAATGCTTACTTAGAGACATAGAATAGCACTAGAAGTTCATCTAGTCTGACCTCCTGTATCTCACAGGCCACCATCACCTCTGGCACACTAAACCCAACAAAGGAAATAAGACCAAAGTAAATGAGACCCACAGGAGACTAGACTATTATGAGCAACAGGCAAATAATAGAATGGACCAAGGTGCACCAGTGCTGAAGGCCCCTGCAACAGCAGGGAAATAATTAAATGAGATATACTCAGATAATCCTGGCAAGTGACCCACAACCACACTCTGCAGAGCAAAGTGAAAAAAAATCAAGGTCACTGCCAATGAGATTTGGGGGGAAATTCCTTCCAGTCCTACATATGGCAATGTTAACAACCCTTCTGTTTCTTTTTTCCTTTCTCAAAGTCAGTGGTCCCCAAACTTTTGACAGCATGCCCCCACTTGCCCCTGTCCACACTCCCAACCCTCAGCTGTGGTTGGGAGCTGGGCTGGGAATGGGGCCATGGTCAGGGCTGGGGCCACTGCAGCTGGGAGTGGGGCCATGGTCGGGCCCGGGGGCCGAGCTCGGACTGGAGCCACAGCCAGGTCGGGAGCCGAGGCCAGGGCCATGACTAGGGGCAGATCTGGGGCCAGGAGCAGGGCTGGGGGTGGAACCGTGGTTGGGGCCATAGGCCAAGGCTGGGCTGCGGCTGCAGCCAGGGCCAGGAGAGGATTGGAGCTGCCGCCAGGCCAGGAGCCCAGGGCTGAGGCTGGGGCCACAGGAGTGGGTGGGACGAGAGCAGAACAGAGGGCAAAGTAAGGCTGGGTGGGGCTCCCTCCCCACCACCTGTGGGGGCTGGCTCGGGCCCTGCCCACCCTCCCCTCAATGTTCCTCCACACCACCCCCAATACATGCATCCGACGAAGTGGGTATTCACCCACGAAAGCTCATGCTCCAATACGTCTGTTAGTCTATAAGGTGCCATAGGACTCTTTGCTGCTCCCACAGTTCAGACACCACTTCCCTAAATTCTCTGTTTCCAATTTAAAGTGGCCAAATTGATTTGAAATCATTCTTCTACTTTCATTTACTGTGCTTGGAAAAATCCCCTAATATTACTTTAGGTGGTTTCTGTATATTTCCACTTATTACTAAGTTTTGTTCTTCATTTTTATTATTTCTCTGTCTAACTCTACTGATAATTCTCCATCCCATTCTTTTTATATTTTTAAATGTCTTCATTTACACACCTCATTGCCACCCTATTTTATCACTTTGGTTTCTGTTGCCCTTTTAGCTGTTTTGAGTTTACTAATGTAAAAATTGCTAGTAACTTCCTGAAAGAGAATGTACCTCAGGAAAATACTGCAACTAACCATATCTTATGGAGTTATGCATGAACATGAATATTGCACGCTGCACTGCTAATAATGAAGTTGAACATTGACTCCAACAAGAATGGAGTTATCTATTTGTATGTGTACAGCTAATTACAATATTTTACAGATGTTGTTGTAGCCACCTTGGTCCCAGGATACTAGAGAGACAAGGACCAACTTCTCTTGGGGAGAGAGACAAGCTTTCGAGCTTTCAGGACCTGAAGAAGAGCTCTGTGTAAGATGGAAAGTTTGTCTCTTTCCCCAACAGAAGTTGGTCCAATAAAATATATTAGCTCACCCACCTTGTCTCTCTAATATTGTAGAGACACATGCAGAGTGTTTTGACAAATATTTTATTTATAGGTATGAGGAAGTAAGTGAATTAAAATATTACTGGAAGAAGGGCAATTCATTGTAAAACTTTTCATGCTTCAAAACAAACTGGTTCTTTATTTTTAAGAGGCAAAAAGGTGGCAACTTTCGGGGGGGGGAGGGCCTATTCTCCTTTATCTTCCTCAAATTACAATCAGAAGTACTGTAAGTGTTTAACAACTTTTAAAATATTAAGGGCTGGATTCACCACTGTGTTACTCCAACACTGAAGTAAATTAATTACTTTAGTATAAAATAGGAGTAAAATAATAGTGAATCAAGCCCTAAATCTTCCCTGTGAAGTGATTGCATTCCCTGGATGATTCAGAGATCTACTCCTCTATCACCAAACTCTTCTCCATATTCAGTTTTGCATATCCAGCAATCAGTCAAATATATTTTCTTGGATTTCATGTCACTGTCTCAAACTACAAAACTGACAAACCCATTATCCTTTTCTGATGTTATCTAAATAAAATATGACCATATAGATCATTGTTGCAACCACTGTTATATATTTGCAGCAAATATTATACAAAGTTTGTTGAGTAAGATGCCTATGAAAAGGTTATGGTTTTCTGGTTATGATTATGCTTTCTGTAACCATGTATCATTTTTGTATTTGAAGTTATAAATATTGGCTCTATACCTGAAGATCAAATTAGCCAGCACATCATGGAGGGACTATTCAAATTGAGTGGCCCATCAAAAGAATATTTAACTGACAATGGACCATGGGAGATGAGTATCTACACTTAATGAAATTTCCTGCCGTGACTAGGCGAAATGCATGGACATGTGACTTGCCCATGTGACTCCAAAGTCCATCTTGTTGCTGTAATTTTCCATAGTAAGAAAATTTAGCTGCGGCGCGGCTCGGGTCCTGGGGGCGGGGCTTGCAGCAAGCCCCGCCCCCAGGAATCGGGCCCCGCTCTTGCTAAAGCCGGCCCTGTCCCTCTGCATGGCAGAAGATATAAAAGGCCCTGGAAACACCTTCATTTTGTCTTTAATCCTGCTTCTTACCTGTGGAGGAACCTTGCTGCAAACTGAAGCTCTGAACAAAGGACTGAATGACCCATCTAAGCTGTGGATGTACTCCAGAGACTTGACTTAAGATAGCAGTTTATTCCATCACTGCTACAATCCTGAACCAAGAACTTTGCCATTACTCTATGTAATTGTTTCCTTTAACCAATTTTAACTCTCACCTTTCTTTCTTTTTATAAATAAACCTTTAGATTTTAGATACTAAGGGATTGGCATCAGCGTAAACTTTGGGTAAGATCTAAGTTGTATATTGACCTGGGTGTGTGGCTGGTCCTTTGGGATCAGAAGAACTTATTATTTGATGAGACTGGTTGTAAAGAACCATTCATCTCTGAATCCAGTGTTTTTGGTGGTGATATAAGAACTGGAATGCCTGAGGAAACTGCCTTTATGTTTTCTTGTTAGCCAGTGTGGTGAAACAGGAGTTTACTTTTGTGGCTGGCTTGGTCTATCTTATAAAAGAATAACCACCAGTTCAAACTCAGAACTTTAAGGCAATTTTTTAGTCTCCTCCCCTTTCCAGCCCCTCACTAATTCTTGTCATTTCTTTCCATTTAATATCATCAATATCTTCCTTTCCCTCACTATTCCCACTTGCAAAGCACTTGTTCAGGCCTTGGCAATTTTTCACCTTGATTTATGTAACCTTTCCCTCTTCAACATCCTTACCTCTGACTTTGCGTTTCTGCTTCAAAATGCTACTGCTTACATTATCTTCTGCTCTCCATCTATGTCAGTCCTTGCATCTCTTCATTATCTTCCTACCTCATAGTAAATAAAATTCAAGATCCTCATCCCTATTTCCAGCCCTACATAATCTCCCCCATGTTGTTTCCTTATCCCCAACTTTTCCACTGCACACTTCCCAAATTGCCTTTCCTACTGATCTCCCTCACACTCTTTGCACCACCATACATGCTGCCATTAGCCTTTGAACAGTCTCCTACTACTTGTACACAAAAGACCTTCTTTTCCCTCCCTTCCTCTCCATTTCTTCAATAAATCCTTCCTACTTTCATTGTTTGGTTAACAAAACTCCACAATCCTCCATTTCTCCAATTATTGTGCTGTGTTTTGTCTTGACCTCATTTGTCTTTTCTATGCTATTCTTAATCTGGGTTTGTGACACCTACATACTATTTTGAAGCATTCACTAAAATGCGTAGCCAGTCAGACAGATGGACAGCCTATAGCTATCTAAGACAAGAAACATATCTAACTCTGTGTTTAGACAAGGGCAGGCTCACTCCAACATTAAACTCATTTGCCCTAAAAAAGACATATCTTCAGGCTGAGATGTAAAAATTTATATATAAGTTTCATATATATGATGTGGCCTAGTACCAGGATTTCAACTTTACAGGGCTCAGTGTGAAAAGAAAAATACAAGTGATAAATGTAAGACATATCTTAAAACACTTAAAATAGATTTTTCTAGACATAACATGTCACTGTTTAAAAGACCAGTACCTTGGGCACTTCCAGGGCTGCTAGCACCTGCTGTCCCATTGGAAAATAAACAATTCATTTTCTGAATAATAAGATGGGTGAATTTGAGTTCCCCATATTAAATGAGGATATTGATATAATAGGCATCACAGAAACCTGGTGGAATGATTACTGCTGGGGGAATTCTGCACCACTGCGCATGCACAGAATTAATGTCCCCCTCAGATTTCTTTGCTTCCCCACAGAAAAATTACTTTCTGACAATGAAACAAAGGGAAACTGCAAGAGCAGTCATGCACCACTCCCTAACTGTGCAGGTACATTGTTTCAGGCACTCCAGCCAGTGGCTCCTAACCTGAGCCAGGATCAGCTGCTAGTCTTGGAGACAGGAGAGGATGGGACTTCCTACAAGGAGTGGCTGGGGCTATGTCAGACCCACCCCCAGAAACTGCCCCCGACTTCAGGAAGCTCAGCATCCTCCCCTGCTTCCTGCCCGCGTGACTCCTCAGCTGCTGGGGGAGGGGTCACTGTACAGGAAGCTGCTCCCTCATCTGCCCTACCCCTGTGAATCTGGACCTCCCATGCCCAGACACCCCCACCAAGTCTCATCCTGTACACCCAGAACCCCCCTAGCCCTCTATATCTGAACCCCACCCTATTGAACCTCAACCCCTGCAGCTGGAGCCCCTGCACCCAGACCCCCTGCCTCTGGACCCCCACCATTGCACCCAGACCACCCCCCATTGATCTCCCTGCACTCAAACCCCCATCCTGATAAGCCCCACCCCCTGCACCATCCTGAGCCCCCACATCCAGACCCCCACACCACTGATCCCCAATTAGCTGCACCCAGACCCCAACCCCACCAGGCCCCACTCCCACAGCACCCAGACCTCCTGCTATTAAGACATCCACACCCAAACCCCTCTGCTGTGCCCCAACCACTTTCACCTGGAAGCCCCTGCAGTGTCCCATTGCCTCTGCATCTGGAACCCGCCCAGTGAGCCTCTGTGCATCCAGATCCACCCACACCTAGACCCCCCACTGAGCTGCCTGCACCCAGATTGTCCCACACAGAATCCTCTCACACCACACCCGGATCCCCCCACACTGAACCCTCCCACACACACACACACACTTGGATCCTGCCTGGTTAGCCTGCGTGCCCCATACCGGGTGTGCCTGGTGCAGAGAGGCAGAGCCTGAGGGTGTTTCTGCGGCAGGCCTAGGCCTTGTGATGTGTCAGGATCAGGTGCAGCCTCACCACTGAGACCATGTCCCCAGGGTGGAGGGTGGGGAGGCTACAGGATGATCACCCACCCTTGTGCAGCCAGTGGCCTGTGCTCCCCACTGCCATGCTGGAGCCTCTACATTTATTTATTGACAAATAAAACTTGCAGAATTTTAAAATGTTGTATGCATAATTTTTAATTTTTTGGTGCAGAATGTCCTCAGGAGTAAATGATGATAATCAACAGGATTATCAACAGTAATACCAGGGTACAAAATATATCAAAAGAACAGAATAGATCATGCTGGTGGGAGAGTGGCACTATATGTGAAAGAAAGCACAGAGTCAAATGAAGTACAAATCTTAAATTAACCAAACCATACCATAGACTCTCTATGGATAGTAATTCCATGCTTGAATAATAAGAATATAGCAGTATGGATATACTTCCGACCACCTGACTAGGATGGTGATAGTGACTGTGAAATGCTCAGGGAGATTAGAGAGGCTAGAAAAATTAAAAACTCAATAATAATAGGGGATTTCAACTATCCCCATATTGACTAGGTACATGTCACCTCAGGATGGGATGCAGAGATAAAGTTTCTTGACACCTTAAATGACTACTAATTGGAGTAGCTAGTCCTGGAACCCACAAGAGGAGAGGCAATTCTCGATTTAGTCCTAAGCACAGGATCTGGTGCAAGAGGTGAATATAGCTGAACTGCTTGGTAATAGTAACCATAACATAATAAAATGCAACATCCCTGTGTGAGAGGGAAGAAACACCACAGCAGCCCATCACGGTAGCATTTAATTTCAGAAAGGGAAACTACACAAAAACGAGGAAGTTAGTTAAACAGAAATTAAAAGGTATAGTGCCAAAAGTGAAATCCCTGCAAGATACATGGAACCTTTTTAAAGACAACATAATAGAAGTCCAATTTAAATGTATATCTCCAATTAAAACACATAGTAAAAGGACTGGAAAAGTGCCACTGTGGCTAAACAACAAAGTAAAAGAAACAGAGGCAAAAAGGCATCCTTTAAAAAGTGGAAATTAAATCCCACTTATTAGACACATAGATGAACATGATTTGTTGGGGAAGAGTCAATGTGATTTTTGTAAAGGGAAATCATGCCTCACCAATCTACTAGAATTCTTTGAGCAGGGGGGATCCAATGGATATAGTGTACTTAGATTTTCAGAAAGCCTTTGACAAGGTCCCTCACCAAAGGCTCATAAGCAAAGTAAGCTGTCATGGGATAAGAGGGAATGTCCTCTCATGGATCAGTAACTGGTTAAAAGATAAGAAACAACGGGTAGGAATAAATGCTCCATTTTCAGAATGGAGAGAGGTAAATAGTGATGTCCCCCAGGGGTCTGTACTGGAACCAGTACTCTTCAACATATTCATTACTGATCTGGAAAAAGGGGTAAAGAATGAGGTGGCAAAATTTGCAGATGATACAGAACTACTCAAGATAGTTAAGTCCAAAGCACACTGCTTAGAGTTACAAAGGGATCTCCTAAAATTGGGTGATTGGGCAACAAAATGGCAGATGAAATTCAATATTGATAAATGCAAAGTAACATTATCCCAAGTATACATATAAAATGATGGGGTCTAAATTAGCTGTTACCACTCAAGAAAGAGATCTTTGAGTCATTCTGGATAGTTCTCTGAAAACATCCACTCAATGTGCAGTGGCAGTCAAAAAAGCTAACAGAATGTTGGGAATCATTAAGAAATGGATAATTAATAAGACAGAAAATATCATATTGCCTCTATATAAATCCCTGGTATGCCCACATTCTGAATACTGCTTGCAGATCTGGTCGCCTCACCCCAAAATATATATTGGAATTGGAAAAGTACAGAAAAGGGCAACAAAAATTACTAGAGGTATGGAACAAAGGAGAGATTAATAAGACTGAGACTTCTCAGCTTGGAAAAGAGATGACTAAGGGGGGATATGATAGAGGTCTATACAATCATGACGCGTGTGGAGAAAGTAAATATGGAAGTGTTATTTACTCCTTTCTCATACCAAGGAACCAAATGAAATTAATAGGCAGCAGGTTGAAAACAAACAAAAGGAAGTATTTCTTCACATAACGCACAGTCAACCTGTGGAACTCTTTGCCAGAGGATGTTGTGAAGGCCAAGACTATAACAGGGTTCAAAAAAGAACTTGATAAATTCATGGAGGATAGTTCCATCAATGGCTATTAGCCAGGATGGGCAGGGATGGTTTCCCTAGCCTCTGTTTGCCAGGAGCTGGGCATGGGTGATAGGGTATGGATTAGTTGATGATTGCCTGTTCTGTTCATTCCCTCTGAAGCACCTGTCATTGGCAACTGTCAGAAGACAGGATACTGGGCTAAAGGGACCTTTGGTCTGACCCAGTATGGCCATTCTTATGTTCTGAATAATATAAAGCTTCAGTTTCTAGACCTGCTAAATCACAAGTTAGCAGATTTTAAATCTGTCACTAGTGCATAACTGAATTCTGATTATTCAGACAGCCATTTTCATTTTATTTGGAGAGAAGGAAAGAAGTAGATATGCTCTAGCATGCTGATTTTTTAAAAAGTTTGCTTATTGGGTGGTTGGAATATTAGTAGGTCCAGCAGAAATGGATTAGTGAGCAGAGGGGAATGCATTCAAAGATGTATAATAAAAGCAGTTTATCACATGACTCTGCAGCAGATCAGGTGGATATCATCTCCTCGTGTATAGTTAAGTGCGTATGTGTGTGCATCGTCATTCACATTAAAATATCATTTGAGGTAAAATCAACATTAATCTCTTCATCATTAACCTTGGAGCCATCCATTGTAGGCATTGGACTAAGTGATACCGTGTAGCTACACCTTTGTAAGGGGTTTGCAGAACCTTCTGATAAATTAGGATAATTTGCCTGGGGAAATGTCCCATATAGGTGTCATATCTATAGATTTCAGAGTAGCAGCCGTGTTAGTCTGAATCCACAAAAAGAAGAACAGGAGTACTTGTGGCACCTTAGAGACTAACAAATTTATTAGAGCATAAGCTTTTGTGGACTACAGCCCACTTCTTCGGATGCATATAGAATGGAACATATATTGAGGAGATATATATACACACATACAGAGAGCATAAACAGGTGGGAGTTGTCTTACCAACTCTGAGAGGCCAATTAATTAAGAGAAAAAAAAAACTTTTGAAGTGATAATCAAGCTAGCCCAGTACAGACAGTTTGATAAGAAGTGTGAGAATACTTACAAGGGGAGATAGATTCAATGTTTGTAATGGCTCAGCCATTCCCAGTCCTTATTCAAACCGGAGTTGATTGTGTCTAGTTTGCATATCAATTCTAGCTCAGCAGTCTCTCGTTGGAGTCTGTTTTTGAAGTTTTTCTGTTGTAATATAGCCACCCGCAGGTCTGTCACTGAATGACCAGACAGGTTAAAGTGTTCTCCCACTGGTTTTTGAGTATTTTGATTCCTGATGTCAGATTTGTGTCCATTAATTCTTTTGCGTAGAGACTGTCCGGTTTGGCCAATGTACATGGCAGAGGGGCATTGCTGGCACATGATGGCATATATCACATTGGTAGATGTGCAGGTGAACGAGCCCCTGATGGTATGGCTGATGTGATTAGGTCCTATGATGATGTCACTTGAATAGATATGTGGACAGAGTTGGCATCGGGGTTTGTTACAAGGATAGGTTCCTGGGTTAGTGGTTTTGTTCAGTGATGTGTGGTTGCTGGTGAGTATTTGCTTTAGGTTGGGGGGTTGTCTGTAAGCGAGGACAGGTCTGTCTCCCAAGATCTGTGAGAGTAAAGGATCATCTTTCAGGATAGGTTGTAGATCTCTGATGATGCGCTGGAGAGGTTTTAGTTGGGGGCTGAAGGTGACAGCTAGTGGTGTTCTGTTATTTTCTTTGTTGGGCCTGTCTTGTAGGAGGTGACTTCTGGGTACTCGTCTGGCTCTGTCAATCTGTTTTTTCACTTCAGCAGGTGGGTATTGTAGTTTTAAGAATGCTTGATAGAGATCTTGTAGGTGCTTGTCTCTATCCGAGGGATTGGAGCAAATGCGGTTATATCTTAGAGCTTGGCTGTAGACAATGGATCGTGTGGTGTGTCCTGGATGGAAGCTGGAGGCATGTAGGTAAGTGTAGCGGTCTATATACACAGCAGAAGAGAGGACAGCTGTGGTATCAGATTTCTCGGTAAGAGCGCAATTTCACAGCAATTAGTATCAATATCAAAGAAAGGAAATGGCCCACAAAGAAATTATTAAATAAAGATTTAAACCTGAAAGAGGCTGGTCATCAATAAAATTAAGGAGAACGCGAGGTACAATGTCCATCAGCAACATCCAAACAGTCACTGATGTGGAAAGGGAAGGGGCACCATTGTCTTTGATAAGACAGTGAGTTTCTCCTTTGCTGCATTTGTGTCTTTAATAATGCACTTAGTTCTCATTTCCCTGGACTGTGGTGAAATAGTGAAAAGGCTGGGGTCAGCAGAGGAAGGAAGATGGAAAGACAGCTAGGCAGTTTTCTCCTGCATCTTTGTCATCTGCCCCCGCTTTTGTAACCAAGTAGCCCACACCTGCGGTTTGAGGCACCATTTCAACTATGGGTATATCTACACTTACCATGTAAAGCGCAAAAAGTCTCTTTTTTGCGCTAAAACCGCAGGAGCATCTACACTTGCTAATGACTTTTTGCAGTGAAACTCAGAAGTTTCGCAGCAAAAAGAAAACCACCTTCACGAGAGGCATATAGCTCTTACTGCTGTTCTTTTTGCGCTGCTATGAAAGTGAAGACACGTTCTACCAGCGTAAACTCCTTTTGGCCTCCAAAGGATATCCCACAGTTCCAAGTGACCACTCTGGCCAGCATCTCCTCTGCTCTGATGCAGGGACATCCACCCCTCCCCCTGTAAGCCCGGGGAAGTTTGAAGCTCCCTTTCCCTTTGGTTGTAGATGTGGCAGGGAAAGCAGCCAGACAGCAGGAGGTTTTTTTAAAAATGCCAGAGAAGAAACAAGGAAGTAATGGGGCTCCTGAGACATGAAGTAGGGCAGCTTGGGGCACTGAACAGGGACCCAGAATGCCTTCCGCTCACCCCCAAAGACCTATGGAGAGAGCTGCACTGTGGGATAGCTACCCTACAGCAGGGATCTCATTGGTGATGGAAGTGCTGGTAGTGTAAACACTCTCTGACGCCAGCGGAATTGAGTGATACACAAACCAGCGCTTTACTTTCACTGGTAAAACTTACAGCGCAAAAACTCTGTAAGTGTAGACATACTCTAGGGCCTTGGCTACACTTGCGAGTTGCAGCACTGTAAAGCTGCCCCTAGCACTGTTACTCACTCCCCGACCACACTGGCAAGGCATTTGCAGCGCTGTATCTCTTGGTTGCAGCGCTGCATGTACTCCACCTCTCTGAGAGGAATAGTGAGTGCAGCGCTGCTGCTGCAGTGCCGCAGCGCCAGTGTGGCCACCCAATGCGCGGTGAATGGCCTCCAGAATTATTCGGCAGTATCCCACAATGCCTGTTCTAGCCACTCTGGTCATCAGTTCAAACTCTACTGCCCTGGCCTCAGGTAACCAACCATGTGACCGACCCTTTACATTCCCCGGGAATTTTAAAAATCCCCTTCCTGTTTGCTCAGCCCGGCGTGGCATGGAGTGCTATCAGCAAATCTTTCCAGGTGACCATGCCTCCACGCACCATGCGAGCCCCACATGGAGCAATGGCGAGTTGCTGGACCTCATCAGTGTTTGGGGAGAGGAAGCTGTCCAGTCCCAGCTGTGCTCCAGCCATAGGAATTACGATACCTTTGGGAAGGTATCAAAGGACATGATGGAAAGGGGCCATGACCGGGACGCCCTGCAGTGCAGGATTAAAGTTAAGGAGCTGCAGAGTGCCTACCGCAAAGCCCGCGACGCAAACGGCCGCTCGGGTGCTCCCCCCGCCACCTGCAGATTCTACAAGGAGCTGGATGCGATACTTGGGGTTAACCCCACCACCACTCCGAGCACCACCATGGACACTTCAGAGCCGGTGGGTGGGGGGGGAGGAGGAGGAGAAGGAGGAAAATGGGAGTGATGGTGGTGGGCCGGATGGAGACACCCCGGAATCCCTGGAGCCATGCAGCCAGGAGTTCTTCTCAAGCCAGGAGGATGGTAACCAGTCGCAGTGGCCGGTACTTGGTGGAGGACAAACAGAAGAGCAGGTTCCCGGTAAGCGTTTTTTTTTTTTCGGGAAGGAATTTTTTCGGTGCGGGCTCTTTGGGAGAGGAGGGTTAAGCATGCATGCCTAGATGCGGAATAGTGCATTGATGTGGTTTATCACATCGTGGTAATCGGCCTCAGTAATCTCCTCGAATGTCTCATCCAGAATGTGTGCAATGCGCTTGCGCAGGTTTATAGGGAGAGCCACCGTGGTCCTTGTCCCAGCCAGGCTAACGTGTCCACGCCACTGTGCCGCGAGGGGCGGGGGGACCATTGCTGCACACAGGCAAGCTGCATATGGGCCAGGGGGGAAGCCACATTGCAGTAGAAGACCCTCTCTTGCTTCCCAGGTCACCCTCAGCAGCGAGATATCATCCAGGACGAACTCCTGTGGAAAATGTTGGGACAGTGTTCAGTGTAGGTGCCCCCTGCAGCTGTTGGCTTTTCCCAAGGTACAGAAACGCAGATGACAGTGCAGCCCTGAAACAATCAGTCCCCATTACTCACCATTTTGAGGCTCCCATGGGATATGCGTGCTCTGTTTCGGACGGGAAAATTATGCTATTGTGTAGACCCAGTGTGTTTTCTACTCCTTAAGTGCGGGGGGAATCATTACTCTGTCTGGTATAAACAAAGCTGCCTCCGTTAAATGTTACGTTTTGCCTATACAGCTGCATCAACCTTGAGACTTCAGCCATCCCTCTTATCGCCTGCTCAGAGACTGCAAAGACTCAGGAAGAGACCACGAAAAAGCAAAGAAGACATGCTGCAAGAAGTGATGCAGCAATCTATTAAAGAGAACGAGAAGGCACAGGACTGGAGGGAGAGAGAAAGCAGGATCCGCCAGGAAAACGCAGCGCACTGGCGGCAAAGCACCGTGCACCGGCAGCAAAGCACTGATAGGCTCATCAGCATCCCGGAGCGCCAAGCAGATGCTATCCAGGAGCTGGTAGCCATGCAGAAAGAGGAGCAGTACCGAAAACGCAAACGCCACCCCCCCTACACCCCTTGTCCCAAAACTCTTTCCGTTGTGCTCCACTGTCACCTCCAACCCACTTTCCCCAACTTCCGTGTTCTTCACGCCACCCGCTGCCGCCAACACCAGTATCTTCACCACCCAACCCTGAAGACCACGACCCTTACCCTCTGCACTCAACCCCCATCACCATGCAGTATAGCTGCCCTGAAGTGCAGCACTCACTGCACAGCACACCAGACAGGACATACACGAATCTGTGATTGCACTGTTCCCCACTCCACCCCCTTGTTTCTTTTCAATATATTTTTTTTCTTTTCAATAAATGGATTCTTTGGCTTTGAAAACATTCTTTATTATTGCATAAAGTAAAAGCTCCTTAGCCCAGGAAATAAACAGGCACTGCAAGTCTGCTTGTCTGCTAAGCAGACACTGATTCCTAAAGATTGGAACTATTGCACTTCACTCCCTTGCAGGGCACCAGATATCACTGCTGGTTTTCAGCCTCAAATTGTTCCCTCAAGGCATCCCTAATCCTTGCAGCCCCGCGCTGGGCCCCTGTAATAGCCCTGCTCTCTGGCTGTGCAAATTCAGCCTCCAGGTGTTGAACCTCGGAGGTCCATGCCTGAGTGAAGCTTTCACCCCTCCCTTCACAAATATTATGGAGGGCACAGCACGCGGATATAACCGCAGGGATGCTGCTTTCGGCCAAGTCCAGCTTCCCATACAGAGATCGCCAGCGGGCCTTTAAACAGCCAAAGGCACACTCCACAGTCATTCGGCACCGTCTCAGCCTGTAGTTGAACCGTTCCTTGCTGCTGTCAAGGCTCTCTGTGTAGGGTTTCATGAGCCACGGCATTAACGGGTAAGCGGGATCTCCAAGGATCACAATGGGCATTTCAACTTCCCCTACCGTGATCTTCTGCTCTGGGAAAAAAGTCCCGGCCTGCATCTTCCTGAACAGCCAAGTGTTCCGAAAGATGCATGCGTCATGCACCTTTCCAGGCCAGCCTGTGTTAGGGTGACCAGACAGCAAATGTGAAAAATCGGGACGGGGGTGGGGGGTAATAGGAGCCTATATAAGAAAAAGACCCAAAAATCGGGACTGTCCCTATAAAATCGGGACATCTGGTCACCCTAGCCTGTGTTAATGTCAATGAAACGCCCAGGGTGATCCACAAGCCCCTGGAGAACCATAGAGAAATACCCCTTCCGATTAACGTACTCGGATCCTAGATGGGGTGGTGCCAGAATAGGAATGTGCGGCCCATCTATCGCCCCTCCACAGTTAGGCTTTCCCACTCCAAACTGGTTTGCGACTGACTGGTAGCTGTCTGGAGTTGCCAGCTTCCAGACTGCAATAGCCACCCACTTCTCCACTGGCAGGGCAGCTCTCAATCTCATGTCCTTGCGCCGCAGGGTGGGGGCAAACTCCTCACACAGTCCCATGAAAGTGGCTTTTCTCATCCGAAAGTTCTGCAGCCACTGCTCGTCATCCCAGACTTCCATGACGATGTGATCCCACCACTCGGTGCTTGTTTCCCGAACCCAAAAGTGGCGTTCCACGGTGCTAAGCATGTCCATGAATGCCACAAGCAATTTCGTGTCATACTCGTTACACGTCTCAATAGCATCGTCGGAATCCTCACCCTCACTCTCACTGTCACTTTGGATCTTAAGGAATAGTTCGAAAGCCAAACGTGACGTGCTGGTGAGACTCGTCAGCATACGTCTCAGCAGTTCGGACTCCATTTCTCGCAGACAGATCGCGCTGCACAGAAACCGTTGAAAGATGGTGCCAAAGGTGGACAGAAACAAAGGGATTTCTGGGATGCAAAGCGATACATCACGGGGCATTGGGACAGGACCCAGAATCCCCCGCACCCACGCCCCCTTCCCACAACCCATGGCACCAGAATGGGAAAAGGTGCTCTGTGGGATAGCTGCCCATAATGCACCACTCCCAATAGCGCTGCAATTGCCACAAATGTGGCCACGATAGTGCGCTGGGCAGCTGTCAGTGTGGACAGACTGCAGCACTCTCCCTACTCAGCTGCACGAAGTCAGGTTTAACTCACAGCGCTGTACATCTGCAAGTGTAGCCAAGGCCTATGACCAATCCTGCAAGGGGAGAAGGGTGCAGGATTTCAAGTGCATTGTCATTCTGATCCACCACCAGAGAGCTGTGGAGAACCTCCATCCTGAGCTTGGGCGCTAGTGGAAATGTCTTTTAACTTCTCAGAGTGGAAGGTTGATTGTGTGTAGATAATTCCGCTTCCGGAATTAATGGCGGAGTACCTGGAAACAGAGAGTCCTTCATTCAGATTCTCCCATATGGAGTAGGTGAGCAGGCCGTTCTGCTCAGTGTCGGGATCCAAAGCAGTCATTTGACAGATGGAGACACCCGAGCACTGCTCCCAGCGATAAAGCGCTGTCTATACTGGCGCTTTTCAGCGTTAAAACTTTTGTCGCTCAGGGGGGTGTTTTTTCACACCCTTGAACGACAACAATTTTAGCACTTAAAGTGGCAGTGTAGAAACAGTGGCCGATTGAGGCGAACCGGAGCCAAGAGCAGACGAGTGGATCTCGCTGTCCAGGAGCGAATCTGTGAGCAGGTAGTAATAGTGATCCGCGGAAGACACGCGAGAACGGAAGATGCGAAGGAATCTGACAATGAAATTTCCCATTCCCTCCTGAATCTCTGTAACTGACAGTGACCAACGACTGTGCCAGGCAAAGCGTCCTCAGGCACCGGGCTGAAAAGCGAAGCCACCTTCACTTGTAGCGCGTTATTACTGATAACAATGATCTCCTCCAGACTTTGTCCCGGATGGGAAAGCGCGTAGGTTCAGGTGTCTGTGTCCCGTTGGTACAGTTCGTAAACGGTTCACGTGCTGCTGCCTTCAGTGTGACGTCGCCACTCTGAGCATCCAAGGAGAAGACCCGTTTGGCTTTGCTGGAGCTTTTGCTGGAGGAGGAATAGGTCACGTCCCTGTTTGCGCCTTCGTCTAAATCAGTGTCGTGACATTGCAGCACCTGTGACTCCTGGGGCTCCATGTACACTGACTCTTCAAACTGAGGCGCCTTTTCATTGCCTCTACCACATGAACCGGGATGTGGGTGTCCCCGGAACGACGGGGAATCCCACCATCCAGAGCTGTCAGAACCAGCGGGTGCACTGGCTGCTGCTCGCTATCAAGGGGCTGCTCTAGCCCCAGCCTGATTTGCTGCAGTCGCTGGAGCTCTGCGCTCTACCCCAAAATGCTCTTGAGGCTGAACTTGTAACTTCGGATAGAATTGGTACCGACGTCAGGATCGAGCGCTCCCGCCTAACAAAAAGCGAGAGAGCTCGCAGCCACTAACTTCGGGGTGTGTAAACTAATTATATACGAGGAACGTTTCTATCCAGTATTTCTATGTCTACCCCATACAGTTCCAAGGGAGTCTCTATCACCAGGTTTAAGTTAATACAACCTCTGCTCTCCGACTCACAGAGCTGCTCTCGATCCCAGCGGTCACTCACCAGCAAACGCCCATTGCTTACATTCAGAACAAAATAATGCTTACTTAAGTCAGACACCAGCCGTGCTCTGCGGGATACCACTTGCGGAATATCCAGTCCCAGATCTCTGGCCATGTCTACTATATAGAATCCAGCTTCTGAGTCTTCCGGCACACCGTATGCAACCTACATGGAAGCATCTCCCAGATCGAGGCAGCTAAGAAGTGAAATAATTAATAGACTCAATGGCTTCCTGCTGGAACTGAGCATTTCACCTTTGGAGCTAAGTCTCTTCTGAACTTAATGCCAGAGCCACATCCGCTTTGTAGTTTCGTGACACAAGTCTAACAGACAGCTCCGCGATCCCTAGTGTCTGAAGCACTCGACTCCAGTACAGAGGTTGGGAAATGTCCTCCGAGGAGAGTCACTGCAACAGAGCGCTGCAGTCAGCTCTGAACGCCGTTCTAGCTTCAAGAATTATTGTCTTCCTCCCTGTTTACATCTTCCGATTAACAGCGCCACCTACTGTCTAAAGGCATAACTGCACAGATGAAAGACGGTGCACTAAAGTTTTTAGTCAACGTACAACTATAGCTGCAAAAATGTTTGATTTTTGGTCATACCGTGACTAGTGTTCCTGGGTCCTGAACTACAATGATTATTCATCTTGCGCTATTTTTCAAATACAATAGCTAGAGAAATGCTAATATGTGAAGTAAATTTAAACATCGCTATTGCCTTTTTTAAATACGTACCTGCCTGCCAAAACCGCAAGTACAGCAATCTATGTATAATATGTTAATTTCTGAATAGCAAGCTTTGGGACAATCCTTCCTGGCAAAACAACTGGCACAATTAAACACTCAAAGGACAAGTAATAACTAGAGGCGGTAGTTGTGATGATCTAATAATCACAGATCACTGTTTCTTTGGATGGATGTATACAAAATTCTATCCATTGTCAAAAGAGGTTACATTAGCATTTTAAGTAAACAGGTATGGATATTTTCAGCATATTCTATTAAAGTAGGTCAATAATAAAATATCTCAGTTAATTCAGAACAGAAAACAAGCTAGTCGATTTTTAAAGTTACATACAAACATGTTTTCTAAAACTGAATATCTGAAATAAGTATTCTCTACATTGCTCAGTTCATTTTAGGAGTCAGAGTAGAGGGAGGAGAAATTTATGGAACTATGCAAACTCCTCCCCAAATCCCGACCCAAAACACTGCCAGTGACGTGACGTAGTTATCAATGTTCACCTTCATTGTCATCAACAAGGATTCAGACTCAGCAACCCCTTTATATGAATGACGAATATGTCATCTTTATAATACTCGCCCAAATTCATCAATGTAATAACTCCACTGACTTTATTCAACCATGGTACAGCTTGACATCGGAGGAATGACACTAGCAATTAATTTACTCGCATTGTTCCTGTCTGTTGTACAAATGTAGTAAGCACACTGGTTCACACTGGGAAGGTGTGCTTCACATTCTTAAGGACAAGAGCATTTTTTAAAAACAAAACCTTACATTCTGCACAACCTGAGTCCCCAAAGAAACGCTGGTAGAGTGCAACCTTGTACCTAAAACACATGTGCTGTCTGCTGTGAATTGCTTGATTCACAGTGAAAGAATCTCCCTTTTGTTCTCAGAAATGTATCTTCTTAAAACTCTACTCTCCCTTCCCCCCCTGCAGCTGCAAATGCTTCTATGCTTCCCACATGAACTCCGTCCCTGAGGTTATCGCAGATTAGAAGGCAAAAAACCGCACTTGTGATATGTTTTCAGAGCTCATGCAATCCTCCCGCACTGATAGGGCACAGCTGAATGCATGGAGGCATTTGGTTGCAGAGGCCAGGAAAGCATACAGTGCACCCTGCCACTCAACTCCAGGGGGTGGTCCAAGCAACAGAAGGCTGTTATTCAAACAGCTTTGACTTGTAGTGTGGCTACAATAAGCAATGTGACCTTGTCCTTCCCTCCTCCCCCACCCCACCTCTTTATCAAACCCTTTGTACACCCACACTTCCTTTTACTAGTCAGCGTTGTCAGTGATCTCAAGTTTTTTTAATAAAGAATGAATGGATTCAGAACCATTGGGACTTTATTTCTTGTGCCAGCTGTGGTTGAAGGTGGAAGGGGGACTGGCTTACAAGGAAGTATATTCATCAAAGGAGGAGGCTTTGTATCAAGGACAAACACACACAACTGTCACACCGTAGCCTGGTCAGTCATTAAACTGTTTTTCAAAGCCTCTCTGATGTGCAGTGTGCCTCGGTGTGCTCTTCTAATTGCCATGGTGTCTGGCTGTTCAAAACTGGCCACCAAGCAATCTGCCTCAACCTCCCACCTTACTCTCACAGATATTTTGGAGCACACAGCAAGCAGCAATAACAATGGGAATATTGCTTTCACTGCCATCTAACCTACTCAGCAAACAGTGCCAGCGCCCTTTTAAATGTCCAAAGGCACATTCTACCACCATTCTGCACTTGCTCAGCCTATAGTTGAACTGCCCCTTACTGCTGTCCAGGCTGCCTGTGTACGGCTTCATGAGCCATGGGAGCAAGGGGTAGGCTGGGTCCCCAAGGATAACTATTGGCATTTCAACATCTCCAACAGTAATTTTCTGGTCTGGGAAGAAAGTTGCTTCTTGCAGCTTTCCAAACAGCCTGGAGTTCCGAAAGATGCGAGCATCATGCACCTTTCCTGATCATCCCATGTTGATGTTGATGAAACGGCCCTTGTGATCCACCAGTGCTTGCAGCACCATTGAGAAGTACCCCTTGCGGCTTGTGTACTCTTTGGCAAGGTGGTCTGGTGCCAAGATAGGGATATGTGTTCTGTCTATTGCCCCACCACATTTAGGGAACCCCATTGCAGGAAAGCCATCCACTATGACCTGCACTTTTCCCAGAGTCATAGAATATTAGGTTTGGAAGGGATCTCAGGAGATCATCTAGTCAAACCCCCTGCTCAAAGCAGGACTAATCCCCAGACAGATTTTTACCCCAGGTCCCTAAATGGCCCCCTCAAGGATTGAACTCACAACCCTGGGTTTAGCAGGCCAATGCTCAAATCACTGAGCTATCCCTCCCGCACCACCCTTGTTAGCAAAATGTTATTGATTGCCTTGGCTACTTGGATCACAGCAGCCCCCATGGTAGATTTGCCCACTCCAAATTGATTTCCGACTGACTGGTAGCAGTCAGGCATTGCAAGCTTCCACAGGGCTATCGCCACTCACTTCTCAATTGCCAGGGCAGGTCTTATCTTGGTATTCCTGCGCTTCAGGGAAGGGGAAAGCAACTCACAAAGTTCCATGAAAGTGGCCTTACACATGCAAAAGTTTCGTAGCCACTGGGATTCATCCCATACCTGCAACACTATGCGGTCCCACTAGTCTGTGCTTGTTTGCCAGGCCCAGAATCGGTGTTTCACTGTATCAACATGCCCCAGTGCCGCCATGATATCCCAATTGCCACATCCCATGCTTTCAGGAACGTCTGTGTCCCTGTCCTCCTCACAATCTTCCTCATGCTGGCGGCTCCTAGCTAGGCTCTGCACATACTGCAGGATAATGCGTGAGGTGTTTGCAACTCTCACAAAAGCAGTGTGCAGCTGAGTGGGCTCCATGCTTGCCTTGCTATGGCATCTGCATGGATAACCCAGGGAAAAAGGCGTGAAATGATTGTTTGCCATTGCTTTCAAGGAGAGAGGGAGGAAGGGGCGACTGACGACATGTACCCAAAACCACTTGCAACAATGTTTTTGCCCCATCAGGCATCGGGAGCTTAACCCAGAATTCCAATGGGCAGCGGGGACTGTGGGATAGCTACCCACAGTACACCACTCCGTGAGTCAATGCTAGTCACAATATTGAGGAAGCACTCCGCTGACCTAATGTGCTTACTGGGGACATGCACAACTGACTGTATAAAATCGGTTACTAAAGATCAACTATAAAATTGACCTAATTTCATAGTGAAGACATGCCCATAGTCAGTAGAAACCTTTCCACTTATTTCAAAGGACTTTGGATCAGACCCTCAGACATCAAGAATGACAGCAATGAATCAGCCAGCCAGCCAGATACTAACTAGACAGTGCAAGTTAAGCACAAGGAAACAGTTCTTCCTTGGTAATTATGTCTCTGGGTGGTCGGTATTCTGGCTGCTTATGTTAAATTACCATTTCTAGATACACTCTGGTTTCTGTTGTTAAATACCCTGAATTGCTTTTCTTTCAAAGCTGTGATTAAAAAACTGGTGATATCTTTGTTAATAGCTTCTTTGGATAGCATGGTTAGACAGCTAGTCTTGGTTCCTGTCTACTATTATCATTAACTCTGATTTGATTGCTTTTTCTTTTGTTTTGATCTCATTCCTCCTTCTTCTACAAAATTTATGTCTTGGGCATGGATACTTATTACTCCGCCTCAGTACTTCTTCAACAATCCCTCTCTGGGACACTTTCTCTTTTCCCTCCTGTGTTTGATTGTATTTGGGACGACACCAAGTTAATAATTCACATTTTGGACCAATCATTCATGTTCTGAATTATATGCCCCACCTTCACTGGTGGGGGAACTCCTTCTTCACTCTGAAAAACTCCATTTGTGCTCCATCCATGGTCCTAAGACTGTTTCCATTATCCATGACAAAATTCCCATTCACTAGAAAATTGTTTGGCACAATAGCATTAGTAATTTCTTTAGCGTCAGATTCTGACATCTTTATTTCAAAGGACCTACTCAGAGCAGGGCTTTGGAGCGGACCGTGGAGCTGGAGCATGGAGCAGTGGAGCTGCAGGTTTTTGCCCGGAGCTGGAGCGGAGCCAGAGCAGTCACTATTGGTGTTGGAGCAGAGCTGGAGCGGAGCAATTCAAAAATTTGATTGCTCCAAATCCCTGACTCAGAGAGTAGGTTACTACTCACTGTGAGTAACGTTCTTGCAGTCTGACCCCTACCTTTTGAGGACAACAATTATAAGACCTGACTGTGACCCATTTGCTCACCTGTGTGAGCAGTGTAATTACTCACAGGGGCAGTCACAACAGTCAGTGGAAGGACTACTGGGAGTAACTGCTGATTAGTGTAAGCAGGGAAGGAAATCTGGCCCATAAAGAATGCTGAGAAATGTCAGTTTGGCAGTGGAGATTCCTTCCTTTTTTCTTATACAACTGCAGAGTTCCAAAATCTACTATTTACAAAACCAATTCTGTCAGAGACTTTTTTAAATTACAACTTTTACTATGCTCCTGGGACTATCCAAAAGCCAAAATTTCTTGGGTTTGCAAGTAATCTTTTATTTTAAAGTTACATCAAACTGGTACATCCCAGGCATGTTCTTAATGAAAACAAATTTCATGAAGTGCCAGTAAACTCAAGCCCTCAAAGGGAATTCTCACACAGTTTGCAGAAAACTTATAATATCCACTCTTTTTCCATAACCAATGTAGCAATGCAAACACTTCTCTTTTTAATATGACCATTGTATACTTTGTATGTGATTAACCCTCAATCTCAATAAATACTGTGTAATACTAAAATACTCTGCATAAAAATGTGTAACTTTCTTACTATGGAGGTGTCACAGATCCACAGGATCAGGACTATGGCCCCAACTTTGTAATAGTCTCTAGAAGGAACCCCTTCAGTGTGCTAGACTCCCTAGGGGTTTCACACTTCCTCCAAGTTATGCCATGCGGCTTCACCATCTCCTTAGACTGGATCTCTGGGCCTGCAGCAGTCCTGCTTCACACCATGAGCGCTGCTCAGTGAGAACCACTGAGACACACCTCTGATGGAGACTTGTACACTCTTAGCTATGAATGCACCTCAACAAGCATTTGCAGTGACACTCATACAGCATTGTCAAAACAGCAGGTTTCTTAGTCAGCTGGATACAGCATAGAAAGTCCTTAGGCTAGCATAGAGAAATGAAGGTTAAAGCATAATCCATTCTGGTTAGCACAGCAAAGCTGTTGTGAGCCCCATTGGGAGCCAAAGGGAAGGCTAGAACTTTTTAAAATTGAAACAAGACCCCACTTTTGTCTGTCTGTGTTGTTCTCCCAGAGAGAAGGGACAGAGACTATGCCATAAAAAGCTTGGGTCCAGGTATGAAAAAATCATCAGAATCATACCTAGAAACTACTCATTTACAACCCCAGATATGTAAGTAGATCCGGAAATGTCTAGAAAGACGCAATTAGGTTTATTGCTTTTATTTCTTTATGGCTTGTGGACTCCTCTGTGCTAACCCCAAATGCTTTTGTTTTGCTTGTAACCTTTAAACTTTACCTCAGGAAGGTTATTCTTGATGCTTAATTATTGTAAGTGGGTTTTTTAAATCTAGCAATAGCCTGAGTTTCAAAAGTATTTCTTTCTTTTTGTTTTTAATAACATTTACCTTTTTTTAAGAAAAGGATTGGATTTTGTGTCCTAAGAGTTTGTGCACATGTTGTTTAATTATATGGGGCAACAGCTGATTTCCTCTGTTTTCTTTCTCAGCTCTTCCCTGGGGGTGGAGAAAGGGCTTGAAGGTATCCCACAGGAAGAAATTCCCAAGGGCGCCTTCCTGGGTTCTCAAAGGGGTTTTTGCACTTGGGTGGTGGCAACATCTACCCATCCAAGGTCAGAGAAAAGCTGTAACCTTAGGAGTTTAATACAAGCCGGGAGTGGCCAGTATTAATTTTTAGAATCCTTGCGGGCCCCCACCTTCTGCACTCAAAGTGCCAGAGTTGGGAATCAGCCTTGACACTGGGGTTAAACTACTCTCAGTTTAAATGATAACCCATTCCTCAAGTATTGATACTTCCAACTGTATTCACAAATTTCAGCAATTTAACCACCCCCCAAAAAAGTATTTCAATTCTACCAATGAAACATGCAGAGCTTGAGTTAGTCACATTTGTTAAATTGTGGAATCACAAATAGCATATAGGTATCCTCATTTTTCATCACAAAATATGTATCCAACTCCTGACATAGAAAAAATAATGGATTTGACTATTACATATTAAACAGCTGAAATTAAGGATCATGTCCGGTTGTAGCAAAATTCATTGGGTGAGTCATGCTTGGTGTAATTCCCTTTATCTTATACGAGAAAGTTTTTTTATATGGAGATATACATATCTGATAGAACTAGAAGGGACCCTGAAAGGTCAGCAGGTCCAGCCTGCTTCCTTCACTAGCCGGACCAAGAAGTGATTTTGCCCCAAATCGGCACCCTCAAGGATTGAACTCACAACTCAGGGTTTAGCAAGCCAATGCTCAAACCACTGAGCTATCCCTCCGCGCAAATTTAGCCATTGATTTTCTAGAATTCTGCCTATTCTGAGGAATTAAAGACATGCATAAGAACATATTCAATTGGGAAATAAATGAATAAGCCTTCCTTAGAGATCAGGACTGACTCCAATGACTCACCATTCCTGATGCATTTGGTGTAAGCAATTGCCCCTTCCCTGCCTCTCCATTCTCCCACGAGTTAGGAAAGTTGGGGCTGAAAACCATGAGGTCATTCTTGGCGGTGCCTTCCCCTACACACAAATTCCGGCTCTGGCGCTGAGAATAGGACCAACTCCCCACTTCGCTCGAGCACACCACGGTGGCATTCCCAGGCCCGCACATCACTTCCGGACCCGGGTGGCATCTCAGGCCAACGTACACGACAATCACTAGCACAAACAGCCCGGACACCGAGGAAATGCCGATCATTAAAGACACGTTCATGTCAACCAAGGGCCCTTCGCTCCCGCCCCTTTGCCTCGAGTCCCATTTCACAGCCTGGGGACTCTCCCCCAGGGACAGGCTGACAGTGGCTGTGGCTGACAGCGCCGGTTCCCCATGGTCCTTCACCAGGATCACGAGTCTCTGGCTGGGGCCGTCCGCCTCCTCCAAGGCCCTCGTGGTGCTGATCTCCCCGCTGTACACACCCACCCGGAAAGGCCCCGCAGCCCTGGGCTCCTGCACTTCGTAGCGAAGCCACGCGTTGTAGCCGGAATCCGCATCCACAGCTCGGATCTTGCCCACCACGTGCCCTGCGCCGGCCGACAGCGGAACCAGTTCGGGCCCTGGCGAGCCGCGGCCGGAGCCAGCCGGGGACACTGCGGGCGCGTTGTCATTTTCATCCAGGACAAAGAGCTGCACAGTCACGTTCCCGCACAACGACGGGAACCCGGCGTCCCTCGCGCTCACCTGGAACTGCAGCACTTGCAGCTCCTCGTAGTCAAAGGGCTGCAGGGCATAGATGTGCCCGCTCTCCGAGTGCACCGAGATGTAGCTGGACAGGGGCTGCTCTCCCACACTTCGCTCCACCACCGAGTAGCTCACAAAGGCGTTTTCCCTCAGGTCCGGGTCCGAGGCCGACACGGTGAAGAGATGGGTCCCGGGCGGGTTGTTTTCCTTCACAAACACCGTGTAAACTGGCTGAGGGAAAGCAGGGGCGTTATCGTTCACATCCGCGATCGGCACCAAAATGCTGCTACTGGCCGAGAGAGACGGGGCCCCTTCGTCTCTGGCTGTCACCAGGATCTTATATTCAGACACTCGCTCCCGATCCACGGCCTCCGCCAGCACCAGCGAATGATAATTCTTAAAGGTGGAGACGAGCCGAAAGGGCAGGTTCGGGGGGATGGAGCAGGTGACTTTGCCGTTGTCTCCCGAGTCCCGGTCAGAGACGCTAATAAGAGCCACCACTGTACCCGGGGGATCGTCTTCCGGCACCGGCAGGGAAAGGGAAGTCACGGCCAGCTCAGGGGCGTTATCGTTCACGTCTAAAATTTCCACCAAAATAGTGCATTGTCCGACCATTGGAGGATTACCTCTATCCGTAGCCTGAACCCGAACTTCATATAAATTAGTGTCTTCGAAGTCCAATTCTCCGTTGACTCTGATCTCTCCTGTGTCTGGAAGTAGGCTAAACACGGCACTTCCGCTGTGTATCGCACTGCCGCGTATCGAATATATAATATCTTTATTAATTCCATCATCCAAATCTGTGGCGTTGAGTTTGATGACTAACGTCCCATTAGCTGCATTTTCGAACAATCGGGTCTTATAAACAGACTGATTAAATACCGGCGCGTTATCATTCACATCCAGCACCGTGATCACCAGCTGAACTGTGCCGGTGAGCCCCGGCTTGCCCCCATCAGTAGCAGTGAGTAATAAACGATGCACAGGGGTTTCCTCTCTGTCCAGTGTTTTTTTCAATACAAGAACTAAAAACTCACTGTCTTCGTCGTTCTTTTGCAAGTCTAGAATGAAATGTTCACTTGAGCTGAGTTTATAGGTTAGCAGAGAGTTTGTACCAATATCTCCGTCAGAAGCGCCCTCTAGTGGGAAACGTGAGTCTGGCGTTCTCGATTCTGAGAGACGCAGTTCTTCATTTACAGGGAACACAGGAGCATTGTCATTTATATCCTGTATCTCCACTTCCACGTGAAATATCCTCAGGGGTTTGTCCACTATCACCTCCAGGTCAATGGCGCACAGGGGGCTCTGGCCGCACAGCTCTTCCCTGTCTACTCGTGAATTAACAAACAAAACGCCGTTCTGCAAATTTACCTCGAAATAGTCTCTCCTGCCGTTGGAGACCATCCGGAACATCCGAGGCACCAGCTCCGCCACCTCCAGCCCCAGGTCCTGGGCCAGGCGGCCCACAAAGGTGCCGTGTTTGGATTCCTCCGGCACGGAATAACGGACCTGGCCGCTGCCCACCTCCCAGGCCGTGTGTAACAGAACCAACCGCAGCAGCTGCCTGGTTACCAGGGCGTCTCGCCGAAGAGCCATTGCGGACACGGGGCGGTTCTCATTTATAAATCAGTGACTTGAACCGCCTAATTCCGTATGAATTTCGTCATGCGGGATCTCTGAAAGTAATTTCATTTAAATCCAGTCCTGACACATCCGGGAGGCCGCCTGACGCGCTGACAGGCAGGATTTTCAGTACTTCTGAGGGAGGAGCTGTGTGTTTCTTTCCTGTTAAAAAGCCTTTTTAGGCGACAGCGACACCTTGTGTCTGAGACCTTTCCATGCTTTAAATATACAGATTAATATAACAATGCACGTAATCCTTACAGTTTTCTGAAGTTCTTTTTGTTTACAACCTATCCGAAGGATACTATTAGCTCTACGTCTTAACGTACTTTGTTTGGAAATAATTAATTGGTAGAATATGGAGATATCCTGATCTCTATATAGCCGAACGAGCAAAATAAATATGGGATACCTTAACCTTGGAAAATTGTCTTAATGTTTAAAACACAGACTTCTGGTCTAACATTGCACGTTTTTATTAAGTGTGCTACAGGGGAGAGTCAAGCATTGACTGGTTAGCATATGATAATATTTTCCTATAGCCAAATAATATTATGAAACACAGTAAAGATTTTAGGCCAAAATAGTTATTTGTGGTAAGCTATTGTTGCCTTTAAATCTTTGAATAACATTTTAAAACCTGATTCTTTACTTTTAAAATGCTGTCATAAAATCCCTTTCTAGTGACTTATAAGCTCATATACTTTATATCTCTACATGTCTATAGACACACTGTGTACCTATAACAAACAACAACGCGGAGTCCTTGTGGCAGCTTAGAGACTAACGAATTTATTTGGGCATTAGCTTTCCTGGGCTAGAACCCTATACACACACACACACACACACACTCAATCAATCAAAACATGTGGAAAGACGTTTAAGGGTAGTGAAACACTCATAACGCAAGCAACCTAGATTTGGTTTTTGGTTATTTGATGTGTTGTGAATGAAGCAATTGTTCAATATTTATTTTTATCCTCAGAGTTCATTGACCATCCTGTGCAAGGAGGAAGACAGACACTTTCTGAACCTCTGCCTCATACATTTCACAACCCTGCCTCTTTCTCCATCCAACTTGCATAAAGAAGGAGACAGTGGCCTGAAGAAAAACTTTGTTAAAATGTAACCAAAAATTATATTATAATGATTACATACATGGCTCAGAACTAAAGTTGTGTGGGACCCCTTAACTTCCACATTTCCTGACTTTTCAGGGATTTTTTGGCAACCTTACCATTCTAACAGGTTTCAGAGTAACAGCCGTGTTAGTCTGTATCCGCAAAAAGAAGAACAGGAGTACTTGTGGCACCTTAGAGACTAACAAATTTATTAGAGCATAAGCTTTCGTGGGCTACAGCCCACTTCTTCGGATGCATATAGAATGGAACATATATTGAGGAGATATATATACACACATACAGAGAGCATAAACAGGTGGGAGTTGTCTTACCAACTCTGAGAGGCCAATTAATTAAGAGAAAAAAAACTTTTGAAGTGATAATCAAGCTAGCCCAGTACAGACAGTTTGATAATAAGTGTGAGAATACTTACAAGGGGAGATAGAGTCAATGTTTGTAATGGCTCAGCCATTCCCAGTCCTTATACACAATCAACTCCGGTTTGAATAAGGACTGGGAATGGCTGAGCCATTACAAACATTGACTCTATCTCCCCTTGTAAGTATTCTCACACTTATTATCAAACTGTCTGTACTGGGCTAGCTTGATTATCACTTCAAAAGTTTTTTTTCTCTTAATTAATTGGCCTCTCAGAGTTGGTAAGACAACTCCCACCTGTTTATGCTCTCTGTATGTGTGTATATATATCTCCTCAATATATGTTCCATTCTATATGCATCCGAAGAAGTGGGCTGTAGTCCACGAAAGCTTATGCTCTAATAAATTTGTTAGTCTCTAAGGTGCCACAAGTACTCCTGTTCTTCTTCTTACCATTCTAGTGGAATTCCCTAGGTGACTAAAAGACAAATAATATAGTAAAGAAATGCAATCATATGGAACTATTTGTTGGGCAGTAGTAGAATGGTCTGTCTTTCAAAATACCTGAACTCAGTAAGGGATGGGCTCCTCTGAAACCCAGCCTCCATGAGTGCAAAGTTGCCTAAGGAGCCCGGGCTCATTCAGTGTAGACAAATAGATCCTATTAATAGATAGATATAATAAAACATGGCTGAAACCTTTCATACAACATATGGAATGAGACAGGCTCCTTTAGAGCTTTGCTTCCTTCAATGTTCAACTTCACAGATCATACTCTACATACCATCCACAGGTAAAATGTGAAATTCCTCTCTACTTTGCATAGAGCCAGTGGAACATAGCGAGTCCTTATATTAAAGTGAATTTCCACTCAGCTATACGTGACCATATACACAGTGCCAATACAGACCATTAAAAGAATTATATACAACAAAACAAAACCCAAACACATTAAAACACTGCACATGTGCATAGTGTACCTTAAACTGATTTTAACTGATCAAAGCTGAGAAGACTTTTACCAGACCACTGAAGACATATCTGATGCCTAAAGCTTACCTCTTAGTCAGGTTTTAAGTTTCTACCACCCCCTGCTTAGACACTACAGCTGTTCAAAAAATGTCACAACAGTTTTCTTAATTATGGCAAAATATATTTTTAATTCTCTTTTCATTTGAAAATAGCTAAACCATTTTTGATCTTTCAAAAAAGAAAATGTGCTGAGACCAAACTTCCAGAATTTCAGTCCCTGAAGTAAAGTTTGGGGAAAACATAAGCAGTCAGAAAAGGTCTTAGAGCATGGAAACAAATACTTTAGGTTAATTTATATATAGGTGTTGCTACATATTCCATCTATTATATGTAAACATATCTCCATAAATTGATATATGTATATAACAGGTGAAGAAGGTGTATAGTGAAGGCTTTCTGAGGCATTTTAACTGATAGGGTTTTTTTTTTTTTTAAAAAAGCACCACTATTCTTTTTAAAAATGCATTGAAAATGTTTGCACTTAATTCTAAAAGTATTGGGTACCTTTGTCCTCTTTTGCTACAAATGAAATCATTAGACTTTTGGGGTATGGAAGGACTGCAAGAGCAGACCCCATTAAGGCTTTGCTCCAGCAAATCACTTAAAAACCCAGTTAGCTTTAAGCATGTCAGCGAATCTACTCAAGAGTTTAGTGTTCTGCTGGTTGGGGCCCATATGCATAAGGAATTCAGCACATTAAAATGGCTCTCCAAACAAAAGGTATTAGAGCCAATTTCTATCTCCTCTTGGTGTCAGCAAAGCATGTGGCCATCTGGTCAGGTCCAAAAGGAGGTATTTGGGTAGCTTGATAACTTCTCTCAAGAAGTATGGATAACTGTCTGCCTCTTCCTTTGGGATAATAAGGGTATCTAGCCACCACTTGAGGCAATTTCTCTGCATTTCCATACTGCATGTCAATAACATTGTCACTTGTGATTATAACCCTCCAATGTATAACACCACAAATCAAAAACATCTATGGAACAGCGGAAATCACACATTCTTAACCATCAAAAAGTTATTGCCTCCATCCAACAAATAAAAATAAAATAAACATGCCAAAATGTTCTCTTCACTATGTTTACTTAATTATTTTTATTTTTAAATCCACATTGCAATTCTTTTAAATATTCTAGGATAAAGTACTCAGTTGTGTTATTTTTAAACACAATTTTCATTGTTTTAAGCAGAAGATATCTCACTCTTAGAGGCCATCTGCTGATTTGCACAGAAATGGGACTGGAAACAAATAAGAAAAGGCAATTTTCTTTTAAAGTTGGGTTATTTTCAGTATTCCAGCATCCATTTCTATGGAAAAGAAAGCAGACATGAAATCTAGAAACAACTGAAAGTGACTCAAGGAAAGTGAAAAGAAATTAAAGGCAGTAGAACCCAGCCACTGCGTTAATCACATTAATCCCAATTCTTAAACAAATCAGTTCAAATGTGGGGGAAAGGAAATCAATTATAATATATGGTGTGAAATCCCAGCTCCATTGAAGTCAAAGCAATTGACTTCAATGGAGCCTGGATTCCCTCTATGGTGTTTAGTCTTATTCTTGACAAATTACACATATATTTGTTCACTTAGCTGTCCCTTATCAGGAAGAAAAGACCTTCCAGGTGGTGGAAACCTGTTTTACAGCTGTAATAATATAGTTATAATAATTTTACAGCTGCAATATTACAGTTGTAATAATACAAAAGTAAAGGGAAAAATATATCTAGTTTCAGATAATCCATAAGAAGTAAAAGCAAGGTCTATACATGTCTGATATATAGGTAACTGGCACAACCAGTATGTTTCTGTTAGTGTATCCTGTCACCAAGGATTATGACTTTGGGAATAAAACGTTGATGAATATAATACTATAATTACAGGATTTTGATGCTTACATTGATTCACTGGAACTTTGTGCGAACTAACATATAATAAAATGCTTTATGATGATAGCTCAAAAAGAAAAACATTAGAAATTCTCATTTTCTGTAAAATACTTCTGTGCTGCACTATAAAAAGAAGAAACATATTCCATGTAATGAGAGAGAAAAAATGAGAAGGGGCCAATGACACCACCCATGTTTGGGAGGAAATCCAAGGAGAAGAAGGATGAACTTCTGGATAAAGCACGACTGGAAATCCAGAGATGTGCGCACTCATGTGCCTAGATCTACCACAGATTTTCTTAGTCTTGGACAAGTCACTTCACTGCTCGAGTTCCCGTTTGCCGCATCAATAAACGGGATTAGTTACATATACTTCACGGGGGTATTAAGAGGCTAAATTAATTAACTGGTGAAATTCACCTTAGTGCAGAAGGCCACTGCAAGGTGACATGCATCTTTTAAACGATATTGTGCGGCTTAAGTAGAATTAAGCGTACATCGGTTTTGTGCTTGCCCTCTGTACATGGCGTGAGTTTCACCTTTAAAGCGGGATTTAAGTGTCAAGGTTCTTTGTACTGGGATGAAATTCACACTAATTCTCTAAAGTGCATTGACGTCCTTTGACGGAAGGTACTAGGGAAGTTAAAAGTTGTATTATTACAGAAGTTGCAATAATAACTGCAATCATTATAATCAGCGATCAGTGTTATGAGGGATGGAATTGAGAGTGCCTCACAATCGACATATCAAGAGCAATCAGTGATGGAGGTTGCCTGATAAATTTTTGAAGGAATTTATTCCCCCGCAAAGAAAATGTCTGACCCCATTGTAAGGATATTTTGACCCGAATATTAAAATGAGACATTGCTGATAGCAGGGTAAACCGTGGAGCTCATTCTACATTTTAAAAATGAATTGCTTATAATACTGTATAAAAATAGCCATACTATTCCAGTCTTCTCTTTGTACCCCTTGTACATTTGTATATTTCATAAAGAGGAATTTAATCGTATCACAATAAAAACATAAGAACGGCCACATTCCGTCAGATGAAAGGTCCGTGTAGCCCAGTATCCTGTCTTCCGACAGTGGCCAATGCCAGGTGCTTCAGAGGGAATGAACAGAACAGGCAATCATCAAGTGATCCCTGTTTCCCATTCCCAACTTCTGGCAAAGTTTAAAGCACTGACATCACCCATCATCAAAAAAATATGAAAGACAATTCTAAATCACAGCCTCTGTACTATCAATATTTTTCATTATCTGAACTGTGAATCTTATGAGAAAAGCAACTTTTAATATTGTGCTGGAAGGTCAAAATATTGATATTAAGTATCTCACACGAACATGGGTTTCCAGAAACGTGAATATTATTAACACCTGTCGATGAAGTCTGAAGATTGTTATTTCAAAAGCCCCTTAAAATACTATTGGGAAACATTTATAGGCTAATGGAAAAGTGATAAGGGGATGAAAAATATAAAGAGAATTCCCAGATAAAATAAAGTTTAAACAACTATTGCTATATTCTTTGTTAATACAAACTGAAATCACTACAAAGATTACCTATTCAAAACCGCTCAACAAGAGGGAATGATTCCATACCCAGGATTTTCGCTACATACACACCACATTTATGGGGAAAATACAAGTCGTTTAATATTAAAAATACCATATAGAACTTCAAATCCACACCAAGACACTACTAGCATATTTAGAAAAAAATTGTTCAGTTACACAGAAGTAACAAGCTTTCTGGAGGTGCAACAATCTTTCACTAACCGTTCCATAGACTTGGGACGCCATCTCCTGCTGTTTCAACTTCTCCCCGTTCTCTGCAGAGTTAGGAAAGTTGGGGCTGAAAACCATGAGGTCATTCTTAGTGGTGCCTTCCCCTACACACAAGTTCCGGCTCTGGCGCTGGGAATAGGACCAACTCCCCACTTCGCTCGAGCACACCACGGTGGCTTTCCCAGGCCCGCACATCACTTCCGGACCCGGGTGGCATCTCAGGCCAACGTACACGACAATCACTAGCACAAACAGCCCGGACACCGAGCAAATGGCGATCATTAAAGACACGTTCATGTCAAACAAGGGCCCTTCGCTCCCGCCCCTTTGCCTCGAGTCCCATTTCACAGCCTGGGGACTCTCCACCAGGGACAGGCTGACAGTGGCTGTGGCTGACAGCGCCGGCTCCCCATGGTCCTTCACCAGGATCACAAGTCTCTGGCTGGGGCCGTCCGCCTCCTCCAAGGCCCGCGTGGTGCTGATCTCCCCGCTGTACACACCCACCCGGAAAGGCCCCGCAGCCCTGGGCTCCTGCACTTCGTAGCGAAGCCACGCGTTGTAGCCGGAATCCGCATCCACCGCTCGGATCTTGCCCACCACGTGCCCTGCGCCGGCCGACAGCGGAACTAGCTCGGGCCCTGGCGAGCCGCGGCCGGAGCCAGCCGGGGACACTGCGGGCGCGTTGTCATTTTCATCCAGGACAAAGAGCTGCACAGTCACGTTCCCGCACAAGGACGGGAACCCGGCGTCCCTCGCGCTCACCTGGAACTGCAGCACTTGCAGCTCCTCGTAGTCAAAGGGCTGCAGGGCATAGATGTGCCCGCTCTCCGAGTGCACCGAGATGTAGCTGGACAGGGGCTGCTCTCCCACACTTCGCTCCACCACCGAGTAGCTCACAAAGGCGTTTTCCCTCAGGTCCGGGTCCGAGGCCGACACGGTGAAGAGATGGGTCCCGGGCGGGTTGTTTTCCTTCACAAACACCGTGTAAACTGGCTGAGGGAAAGCAGGGGCGTTATCGTTCACATCCGCGATCGGCACCAAAATGCTGCTGCCGGCCGAGAGAGACGGGGCCCCTTCGTCTCTGGCTGTCACCAGGATCTTATATTCAGACACTCGCTCCCGATCCACGGCCTCCGCCAGCACCAGCGAGTGATAATTCTTAAAGGTGGAGACGAGCCGAAAAGGCAGGTTCGGGGAGATGGAGCAGGTGACTTTGCCGTTGTCTCCCGAGTCCCTGTCAGAGACGCTAATAAGAGCCACCACTGTCCCCGGGGGGGCGTCCTCCGGCACCGGCAGGGAAAGGGAAGTCACGGCCAGCTCAGGGGCATTATCGTTCACGTCCAAAACGTCTATCAAAACTTTGCAGTGTCCTGACAAAGGAAGGTTACCTTTATCGTCAGCCTGAATTTGGAGATCATATACTTTATTTTTTTCGAAATCTAATTGTCCTTTAATTCGGATCTCCCCGGTATTCGGTTCTATTGTGAAGACATCTCTTCCACTTAGAGGAACAAAACTACTGAAGGAGTATGAAATAGCCTTATTAATTCCTTCATCGAAATCTGTGGCATTGAGTTTGATGACTAATGTCCCATTAGCTGCATTTTCGAACAATCGGATCTTATAAACGGACTGATTAAATACAGGCGCGTTATCATTCACATCCAGCACCGTGATCACCAGCTGAACTGTGCCGGTGAGCTCCGGTTTGCCCCCATCAGTTGAGATGAGAAATAAATAATGCACGGGCGTTTCCTCTCTGTTGAGGGATTTCTTTAATACAAGGACTAAACCGTCACTGTGTTCGTCGTTCTTTTGCAAGTCTAGAGTGAAATGTTCACTTGGGCTGAGTTTATAGGTTAGCAGAGAGTTTGTACCAATATCTGCGTCAGACGCGCCCTCTAGTGGGAAACGCGAACCTGGAAGAGTTAGTGATTCTGCTATACTCAGGTTTTGTTCATTTACCGAGAAAACAGGAGCATTGTCATTTATATCCTGTATCTCCACTTCCACGTGAAATATCCTCAGGGGTTTGTCCACTATCACCTCCAGGTCAATGGCGCACAGGGGGCTCTGGCCGCACAGCTCTTCCCTGTCTATTCGCGAATTAACAAACAAAACGCCGTTCTGCAAATTTACCTCAAAATAGTCTCTCCTGCCGTTGGAGACCATCCGGAACATCCGAGGCACCAGCTCCGCCACCTCCAGCCCCAGGTCCTGGGCCAGGCGGCCCACAAAGGTGCCGTGTTTGGATTCCTCCGGCACGGAATAACGGACTTGGCCGCTGCCCACCTCCCAGGCCGTGTGTAACAGAACCAACCGCAGCAGCTGCCTGGTTACCAGGGCGTCTCGCCGGAGAAGAGCCATTGCGGACTACTTAGAAATCAGTGTTTTCACTGAGCGAACGCGCAGAATCCAGGGAATGAAGAGGATGCGTTGCAGGTTTGAAAACCGTTTAATTACATGCAGTTATTACATCCGGGAGTCTGCCTGATGCGCTGAAAGGCAGGATTTTCAGAGCTTCTGAAGGAGGAGCTGTATGTTTTCTCCTGTTTAAGTGTCTTTTTAGCCGACAGCGACATCTTGTGTCTCAGACCCTTCTGTAGTTTATATCTTCCAAACTACGTCTTCTTTAATCCAGAGAGTTCAAGCATACGGTTTTTTCATCTTCTCTTCCTCCCCCTTTCCCTCCGCCCGCCGAGCTATCACAGAAGATATGCCTTCGAAGTTATGTCGTTCCGTGCTCATGATAGGAGATAATATTTGGCAACAGACAGAAATTTTCTAATTTTGCCTCTATAGCTGAACCACCAAAAGAAGTCTTTTAGTCTTTTATCTGTTAGTCTTTAAGGTGCTACCAGACTCCTTGTTGTTTTCAAAAGAAGTCTGGGGTTCCTTACCTATAGAAAGATGTTTTAATCTTTTCCCTTTCAGATCTTTAAAGATTTCATCACTTGATCCTGCACTACAGTCCAATGCACTTCCACTGACACACACGCGTCTACATCTTAATATCTCTATATCTTATATTTATCTTACAGAGATACATACCTACCGTTATCTCCGACTCGGACAGACCGCAAAATATTGAAAGAACATGGAGGTTTTTGAAGGAAAGCATTCAAAACTCAGGAAATACCAAATTCTTCTCCCTTGTGAATATTCATGTAGATTCGGTTATTATTATTTTATTACATCGCTAGTTGATTGGTTGGTTGGTTGGTTGGTTTCTTTAACTAACTCATTCAAGGTGAAATTCTGTGTATAGAAGCATAGTTTTATTTTGAAGGCTTAAATTACTTAAATTGTGCATTGCCCTTGTGCTGGTTTTCCACAAGTGCCTAAATGTGTATTTACATCAGTGCAGAGGATACATGGCATTCAGTAAATATGGGAGCTGTTTAATATTTATGTTTATTCTTATTATTTTGCCAGTTACTCTCTGCCTTACCTGCAGATTATTATTCTACACAGAGTGAAGCCGATTTTTTCTGGACTTCTTCCTCATTCAACTTCACAACCTTTTAAACTGGAGAAGAAACCAATCTAATTATTTAATTAAAAACTGCATTTTAATGAATATGCATAAATGAGCACAGTTATCGATGTGTTAGAAACCTGAATGTTGGCATTTCCCGACTTTTGAGTGCTTCCTTTTGCAATCTTAGTGTTCTTCAACATTGTTTTTAATGGAATTTCCTACGTTTTTCAAAAATAAAATTGACAAAAACAAATAACTTCCATTCTATTTTTAGGCAGAAATGAAATGCCTTGGCCTGTACAATATGTGCACCCTCTAAAACTAGGGCTTATCTGGAGTCCTGCCTCACACAATACATAGATTAACAGAACATACATAATGGGGTATGGCTATACCCCCATTACATACATAGCTTCAGATTTCACGTGGGAATATGTAGGGCTCCTTTACAGCCCGATCTTTATCGGCACACATTTTCGCAGACCACATTACATAAACACTTGCATATTAAATGTTAAATTCTTCTTAACTTATAGGGTTACCATATTTGAACATTGAAAAAAGAGGACACTCCACGGGGCCCCAGCCCCGCCCCAACTCCGCCCCTTCCTCTCCCCCGCTCCACCCCTTTCCCCGGCCCCGCCCAACTCCGCCCCTTCCCTGCCCCCATTCCAACCCCTTCCCCAAAGTCTCTGCCCCTTCCCCTGAGCACCCCACATTCCCCCTCCTCCCTCCCAGCCACACGAAACAACTGCACCAATTCTAAAGTCAGGCACTCCACTAGTATAGACTCCCATGACTTTAATGAAGCTGCTCAGTGGAGGATCTGCCCCAGCGCTCAGTTTTTGGGAGCGGTCAGGACACGTAGCTCACACTGTTCTGTTTCCCAGCTCCCCAGATGCCTTGGAGCACCCAGTTCTCCTCCCTGCCGGGTAAAATCCCGGACATTTTGAGCTATTTAATTCTTTAATTCTAAAACATAATTCTTTATATGTAGTGAGTCCTTTCCTTTCACCAGTTCTTCAGTTTTCTTTCTCCTCATGTGCCCACGCATACTTCTCTGCAGATCGCATTTTTCTCAGCAGTGGTTGATTGCTCTTTAAGAAGGCATGAAAGTCTTTACAAGAAGTTTGTCTGAAGTTGTACTGTACAAGTAGAATTCCTTTCAACGACTCAACATTCAAGTTGGTCCTTTCCTTTGTCCACTGGCTTTGCATCAGTAAAAAAATTCGCTCTACATTTGCATTGTGAGAAGGAATAGCAAAGAAAAACTGTGCAATCTTTAACAGTTCTGAATGACACTCAATGTTTTTGGATTTCTCAAAATATTTGGTCCACTTCTGGTGTGCTAGCAAATTACTGAACTCTTCATCACTGTTGCAACTTTCTGTAAACTTCTTCAGGTTGCTGAACTGATCAAAACACTTCACGTCATCAATTTGCATCCCCTTATCAGTCAGGTACTTGATACAAGGTTCCACATCACTCCAATTCGGTGTCTCACTCAGGGTAATCCACCTGAAACAAGAGAAGTCTTCAAGGGGTCTAAGCCACATCTCCAAATATTCTAAGCATCTGCTGTACATATTATTCACTTCAGCACAGAATTTGTCACACTCTTCATCAATTCCTTCCATGCGCTTTTGTGCCAGTAGTCCCTTAACTTTCAGGGACATAAAGTTGTGAGTCTTGCGTTCAAGAAGGATAGTCTGAACCGAGTTCAAACTGTTCAGCACTTCCACAACAGAATTGCTTTCCCTTTCAATTTCTTGGATGTAAATTTGGAATACACTCATGAGTGAATGCATGTGCCAGAGGTAAATCTCACTTAATTCATACTCAAAAAATGTCTTAAGCACTATGGGTGGTTTGTCCTGTGACAGAAAGAATGACTTCAAGGCTGGAAACATCTGTATCAGCCTTGTAATGCCCGGAAATAATGACAGCCATCGTGTCTTGCTATGAGAAAGCAGCTTTCTGTATTCAACATCAACAAACTCACAGTACTCCTTCAGTCGCTCAGTTCGGACAGTGTAGATATGAAAGTACTGGTAAATTTTAAAAATAATGTTCTCAATGTCAATGTTCATTCTTTCTGCTGCATGGTGAACACAGTTGTTCAAAATGTGTGCTGAGCAACCCACACCAATTAATGTTCTCTTCTGCAACAACTTCTTTAAGTTTGCAAACACGTTCTTTCCATCTTCATCACGCCGGAGTCCTCCAAACATTGTATTGCAGTTGTCACCTGTAAATGCAATACACTTCTCGAACAAACCATTTTTTTCAAGCGTTTCTTTTACGTAATGAGCAATTGTGTCGGCAGTCTCATTAGGTGTGTTCTGGACCTCAATCAAACTTGACTGCAAACCGCCATTCTTCCAGTTGAAATACTGAATAATTACTGGAAATATTTTCACTGAACCGTGATTGCTTCCATCTGTAGCTACTCCACAGTAAGCTATGTCATTTTCTTCAAATGTTTTCAGAACAACATCAACAGAATGTGGTGCAAGCACAGAGATAACAATTGCTTCTGTCTTGGTTCTAGCACTTGAAAATTTCCGTGCCACTTCAGAATCAGGGAATGTCTTCTTCAACAAGACAGATGTGCAATCCATTGACTTAAAGCTATTATGATGCTTAACAGTGTGAAATGCAAACGCACCCTCTGCTGCAGTAACAGCATCCTCTGATTCGCTGCCTGGTTTTACAAAATAATCTGTCAATTTTGTTGATGAGCTCTCTCCTTGAACTGCTTTTTTGTGCTTGTCTGAGTCCACATGAGTTTGTAAATCATTAGCACCTTTATTTTTCACAGAGATGTAAGTACCAGGTCTACATACCATGCACTCAGCTTCCCATTCATCTCTACCACTTTGAAAACATGGGAACTTCGTCTTTAGTTCTGCAGTGAATTTACACTTTCATTTTGGCATTGTGTTTGCTCCTAGGACCAGGGGCAGCCAGGGTCTCCACGTGCTGGGCCCGCCACAAGCAAAGCTCAGTGGCTCCCATTGGCTGGGAAAAGCTCCAATGGGAGCTGTCGGAGCCAGCCCCTGCAACTCCTGCCCCCACAGCTCTGATTGGGCAGGTATTTCGCAGTGATCCACCACACTGCTGTGTCTCATCACAAATGGGGAGCTGAGTGCCATACAGCACACCCCAGGCCCCAGGAGCTCTGATCCACTTGCAGGCAAGGCAGCCCGATGCCCATCGCAGCCAGAGCTCTGATCCCTCTGCACACTCCTGCCTTTTTCACACTGCCCTCCCCTCCTCCCCCACCACAGTCAGTGCTTTTTGGCGACTCCCCGGAGCAGCTCCCCCAGCGCTGCCCCCCACCTGTGCAATCAGCGGCGCATGGTACTCCCAGCTTTGCTGGCATCCCTGGCTTACCTTAGAGCAGGCTCTGGCGACTGCTGCTGCTCCCTGACTCTTCGGCTCTGTTTAAGAGCCAAGCTGCCCTAGTGCTACCGGCTTCAGGCACTTCTCCTACCTGGGCTCCAGCTGAGCTGCTCCTCCCAGCTCAGACTGTAAGAGCTGAGCTGCTGGCTTCTGGCAGCCCTCCCCTGCCTCAGGACCCAGAGCTGGCTGGGCACGTCCCTTCCCCGGCTCCAGCCGAGCTGCTCGGCTCCTCCCACTCAGACTTACAGAGCAGAGCTGCAGAAGCCAGCGTTACCGGCTTCGGGCAGCCCCCCCCCTGCCTCCGGACCTTGCACCACGGGAGCAGCTCAGCTGGAGCCGGGTAGGAGAAGTGCCTGGCTGGGGGCTCGGGGTCCGGAGGCAGTGGGGGGCTGCCCGAAGCCAGTAGCGCTGGCTTGGGCAGCTTGGCTCTGTAAATCTGAGGGAGGAGGAGTGGAGCAGAGCCCCAGAGGGAGAGGAAGTGCCGGCCATTTTCCCGGACATGTGTGGCTTTTCAGCAATTCCCCCCGGACGGGGGTTTGATTGCTGAAAAGCCGGACATGTCCGGGAAAAACCGGACGTATGGTAACCCTATTCTTAACTTTCTTACACATGCAAGTAGGGAGCCAGTAGAACATAAGTGATACCGGATACTAAAATAGAATGGATCAGTTACATGCACACATTTACACAATGCGAACGGAACATCGGGAGATCATTAGAAAGAAAACAGCAACCAGTGCATACGGTCAAAGTATGTTTCCCAACCCTTTTTAAAGTCAGCAAATCTCAAACCATTTCAACAGATCACTGAAAAGCATATATGCTCCCCTTTAAATTTAAAGTTTTTACAGACCACTTATTTAGGCACTAGAGCTGTTTTCAGAAATGTTACATATTTAAGGAAAATAATACATTTTATTCTGTTTTTACGTAAAAACAATCCGTTGTAACCATCTCTCAAAAGCTGCTCTCTACTTTGACTAAACCTGCAATTTAAACTAAAAAGGTAAAAGTTTGAGCAGGTTATAAGCAACTGGAAAAGGCCATTGAGAACGCAAATGTTTAGGCAACTTAACTACAGGTGTTTGTAAATACTTCGCTGTATATATATATAATAATTTTAGGCAATATCAGTAAAATAGTGGTAAAATATAGCACAATCTGAAAAATAGTTTTGGTCTTGGGCTATGTTACTAGAACCAGAGGCTAAGGCGATATATACACCTATTTTATATGACACCATTTTTAAAAATTGATATTATTTGAGACAGTGACTATCTCTTTCTTTCCCTTTTGCATTTTTGTATGCACTATAATGTGTATGTGCGATTTGTTTTGCTTTACATTTGTCTATTAGAGGCTTGGGATGTACAAAGAAGGCGGGAACAGACCCATTTAATGCTCAAATAATTCAGCACATTAGAACGGCTTCCCCATGTTGAAGGTATTGGCACCAACTTTCATCCACTCTTGGTGACAGGAAAGACAGGCCAGCTGATCAACTCCTCTTCCTAGCAGGAGAACACCCGAGAAGACTGATAACTCCTCTCCCCCAATGGAAGAAGTTTGTACAGCTGTCTGTCGCCTCCTGGTGGATAGTTAGGGTATATATAGTCACTATGTCAGTAATTTTTTTTCGGTTCTTTCAGTCACATGCCAATAAAGTTATCACAAATACAGGATTATCTTCCAATGTATACTATGCTTACTAACGGCACAAATTAAATCAGTCAGATTGTGTATCGCAAAAATGGTCGAAGTCACAGCTGGCTAGCTACACACCACCCAAAAAATGTTCCCTGCATCCAAAGGGAAAAAATAACAGGATAAATATATTAAGATGTTCTCTTTACTATTTTTTATTTATTTTCTAATGTAGTATGTTTTCCTCTTTGTAATTCTGTTCCATTTACTAGGGAAAATGGGATACATTCTATAACTATTTCTTCCTAAAACAATTCTTAGTTCTCTGAGCACAGGATCTCTCACTCTTAGTAGTTACTTGTTGACTTTCTGTGGAAATGGAGGTATAAAAATAAGTTACCGTAATTCTTTTTTAAAGGTTGTAAAACCACTGCATTATTTTCCATGTTCCAGAATCCATTACTATTGAAAAAGAAACCGAAATGGAATCTGAAAACCAAAAACTGGAAATGACTCATAAAAAGGAAGTACTTACATGGGTTATAATGCATCACAAATCTAAATAACCATTGTTAATTTTTAAATAAAATCCAAAAGAAGCAGTTAATCATAATGAACAGTATTTTGTAAGATTCTCAAAGATACACACTCATTCAGTTATTTACTTGTGCATTATCAGGAAAAGGAGAACTTCCAAGTAATAAAATCAATTTACAAGCTGATAACATAGTGGTAAACAAAAAATTGATCTATTATAAAATCTGTAATAAATAACATAAAATAGGGCTGTCAAGAGATTTTAAAAATCAATTGCACTGTTAAATAATAATAGAATACAATTTATTTAAATATTTTGAGTGTTTTCTACATTTTCAAATATATTGATTTCAATTAAAACACAGAATACAAAGTGTACAGGGCTCACTTTATTTTTTTTATTACAAATAATTGCACTGTAAAAAAAAGCAAAAGAAATAGTATTTTTCAATTCACCTAATACAAGTACTGTAGTGTAATCTCTTTATCATGAAAGTTAAACCTACAAATTTAGAATTATGTAAAAAAAACTGCATTCAAAAGTAAAACAATGTAAAATTTTAGAGCCTGCAAGTCCACTCAGTCCTACTTCTTGTTCAGCCAATCACTCAGACAAACAAGTTTGTTTACATTTTCAGGGAATAATGCTACTCTCTTCTTGTTTACAATGTCACCTGAAAGTGAGACCAGTCATTTGCATGCCACTGTTGTAGCTGGCGTCGCAAGATATTTACATGCCAGATGCACTAAAGATTCACGTCTCCACCTTCAACCACCATTCCGGAAGACATGCGTCCATGCTGATAATGGGTTCTGCTTGATAACAATCCAAAGCAGTGCAGACCAATGCATGTTCATTTGCTCGGTGTCCGGGCTGTTTGTGCTGGTGATTGTCGTGTACGTTGGCCTGAGATGCCACCCGCAGAAGGTTGATTTTCTTTTTTGGTGGTTCAGGTTCTGTAGTTTCCACATCAGAGTGTTGCTCTTTTAAGACTTTTGAAAGCATGCTCCACACCTCAGCCCTCTCAGATTTTGGAAGGCACTTCAGATTCTTAAACCTTGGGTGGAGTGCTGTAGCTATCTTGAGAAATCTCACAGTGGTACCTTCTTTGAGTTTTGTCAAATCTGCAGTGAAAGTGTTCTTAAAATGAACTACATGTGCTGGGTCATCATCCAAGACTGCTATACCATGAAATGTATGGCAGAATGCAGGTAAAACAGAGCAGGGGACATACAATTCTCCCCCAAGGAGTTCAGTCACAAATTTAATTAATGCATTATTTTTTTAATGGGCGTCATCAGCATGGAAGCATGTCCTCTGGAATGGTGGCTGAAGCATAAAGGGGAATATGAATGTTTAGCACATCTGACACGTAAAATACCTTGCAATGCCAGCTACAAAAATGCCATGCAAATGCCTGTTCTCACTTTCTGGTGACATTATAAATAAGAAGAGGGCAGCATTGTTTCCTGTAAATGTAAACAAGCTTTTTTGTCTTAACGATTGGCTGAACAAGAAGTAGGACTAAGTGGATTTGTAGGCTCTGAAGTTTTACATTGTTTTGTTTTTCAGTGCAGTTATGTAACAAAAAAATCTATATTTGTAAATTGCACTTTCACAACAAAGATTGCACTTCAGTATTTGTATGAGGTGAACTGAAAAATACTATTTGTTTTGGTTATCATTTTTACAGTGCAAACATTTGTAATAAAAAATAATATACACTTTGATTTAAATTACAACACAGAATACAATACAATGAAAATGTAGAAAAACATCCAAAATATTTAACAAATTTCAATTGGTATTCTGTTGTTTAACAGTGCGATTAATTTTTTTTTTTAGTTAATCGCATGAGTTAACTGCGATTAATCAATATTAAAAGCATATACATTTCTGGTAATAGGTACACCCAGGTATTCCTCACTAAGATGTTTCTATTGGTTTATCCTGAAAGCCATAAAGAATACTTTAGAAACAGAAAATTTTAAAATATGGGTATATAATTACATTCATTTGGGTACTTCCCTAGATTCTCTGGACTCTTGTAAGAGATTTCATACTAACGTGCTTTAGGTTGATGGTCTAGGAAAGAATAGCAAAAAAACTCAAAAAACTTTGTAAAACACTTCTCAACTGCATTTAAAAGAGAACAAATAACATGTAATAAGCAGGAGAGAAAATGATAAAGGACAAATGGAATCACCAAATTTCGGAGGAGATCCAAGGAAAGCAAAGATGATTTTCTAGGCAAGAAGCAAGACTGGCAACCATGAATTCTACACTGTGTTTCTATATCTGTTGCAAACCTTCTGTAACTGTGGACAAGTCACTTCACTGCTCTGGGTCTCAGTTTCCCCACAGAAGGAAGGGGATAATTGCATATAAGTTGCAGTGGCACGGTGAGGAGTAATTCAGAGCCAGCACGCAGACTGTTCACCAGTCATGTCCCACTTCAACCCAATTTTGAAGGTTTAAGATTCAATTATAATAGGTTTTCAGTGGGGATAAAGCGGGAATAAAGCATTACATTTTAACTCATCCTAATGCTTTAACATGTTTTGGCTTCTTCAGGTGGAACGTATTAAACCATTCCAAAGTATTGTTCTTTACGGTGTCGTCATCATCAATGGAAACTATCAGTCAAGAAGCATATAAAGAGCCATCTCTAATAACAAAAAAATATAAGGAAGTAATTCTTGGAGGAATACTCCCCAGGCAAAGAACACGGATGCTACCACCAGATCATGGCTATTTATTTCTTCTTCTTAAAAAATATAGTGTTCTCATGGAATTAACAGCGCAGGTAGTGCTACTAAAAAAAGAGCAAACAAGAGCCAATACAATTGCAAATTTACATGCATAATATTATATCCTTTGACTTTTATCCATTCTAACTGACATATTTCGAATTTCATTCGAATGCAACTAAAAACACTTACGTTTAAAAAACTGTATCCGAAGTACCCACCCAAAAGCAACAAACAGAAAGTTGGATCGCTAAAAAGATTCATTATTCGTCATTCAAACATGCGTTTTACAAAAATATAAATTAATTAGAGAATCGCTACTAACTACTTTAAAATAATCTTCAGTGAGACACTGGAAACAATGTATTGTGGCGGGAAATATTATTTAACCAACCGTGCCGCATAGATTGGGCGTCTCCTTCTCCTTGTTCTCTGCGGAGTTAGGAAAATTGGGGCTGAAAACCATGAGGTCATTCTTAGTGGTGCCTTCCCCTACACACAAGTTCCGGCTCTGGCGCTGGGAATAGGACCAACTCCCCACTTCGCTCGAGCACACCACGGTGGCTTTCCCAGGCCCGCACATCGCTTCCGGACCCGGGTGGCATCTCAGGCCAACGTACACGACAATCACCAGCACAAACAGCCCGGACACCGAGCAAATGGCGATCATTAAAGACACGTTCATATCAACCAAGGGCCCTTCGCTCCCGCCCCTTTGCCTCGAGTCCCATTTCACAGCCTGGGGACTCTCCACCAGGGACAGGCTGACAGTGGCTGTGGCTGACAGCGCCGGTTCCCCATGGTCCTTCACCAGGATCACGAGTCTCTGGCTGGGGCCGTCCGCTTCCTCCAAGGCCCGCGTGGTGCTGATCTCCCCGCTGTACACACCCACCCGGAAAGGCCCCGCAACCCTGGGCTCCTGCACTTCGTAGCGAAGCCACGCGTTGTAGCCGGAATCCGCATCCACCGCTCGGATCTTGCCCACCACGTGCCCTGCGCCGGCCGACAGCGGAACTAGCTCGGGCCCTGGCGAGCCGCGGCCGGAGCCAGCCGGGGACACTGCGGGCGCGTTGTCATTTTCATCCAGGACAAAGAGCTGCACAGTCACATTCCCGCACAACGACGGGAACCCGGCGTCCCTCGCGCTCACGTGGAATTGCAGCACTTGCAGCTCCTCGTAATCAAAGGGCTGCAGGGCATAGATGTGCCCGCTCTCCGAGTGCACCGAGATGTAGCTGGACAAGGGCTGCTCTCCCACACTTCGCTCCAGCACCCAGTAGCTCACAAAGGCGTTTTCCCTCAGGTCCGGGTCCGAGGCCGACACGGTGAAGAGATGGGTCCCGGGCGGGTTGTTTTCCTTCACAAACACCCTGTAGACTGGCTGAGGGAAAGCAGGGGCGTTATCGTTCACATCCGCGATCGGCACCAAAATGCTGCTGCTGGCCGAGAGAGACGGGGCCCCTTCGTCTCTGGCTGTCACCAGGATCTTATATTCAGACACTCGCTCCCGATCCACGGCCTCCGCCAGCACCAGCGAGTGATAATTCTTAAAGGTGGAGACGAGCCGAAAGGGCAGGTTCGGGGGGATGGAGCAGGTGACTTTGCCGTTGTCTCCCGAGTCCCGGTCAGAGACGCTAATAAGAGCCACCACTGTCCCCAGGGGAGCGTCCTCCGGCACCAGCAGAGAAAGGGAAGTCACGGCCAGCTCAGGGGCGTTATCGTTCGCGTCTAAAACGTCTATCAAAACTTTGCAGTGTCCCACTAACGGGGGATTCCCCTTATCCTTTGCCTCAACTTGAATTTCAAACAGATTAATATCTTCAAAATCTATATTTCCTTTAACCCTGATTTCTCCAATATTTTGTTCTATCCTGAAAACCTTTCTTATGTTTGGAGAAATTTGGTTGGTAAACGAATAGGAAATATTCTTATTAATGCCCTCATCCATGTCAGTGGCGTTGAGTTTTATGACTAAAGTCCCGTTAGGTGCATTTTCCAATAATTTGATTTGATAAACGGATTGGTTAAATACAGGCGCGTTATCATTGGCATCCAGCACAGTGATCACCAGCTGAACTGTGCCGGTGAGCTCCGGTTTGCCCCCATCAATAGCCGTGAGTAATAAATGATGCGCAGGGATTTCCTCCCTATCAAGAGGTTTCTTTAACACAAGCACTAAAGATTTACTTTTCTCCTTCGTTTTCTCCTCTACAATGAAATGTTCACTTGGGCTGAGTTTATAGGTTAGCAGAGAGTTTGTACCAATATCTGCGTCAGACGCGCCCTCTAGTGGGAAACGCGAACCTGGAAGAGTTAGTGATTCTGCTATACTCAGGTTTTGTTCATTTACCGAGAAAACAGGAGCATTGTCGTTTATATCCTGTATCTCCACTTCCACGTGAAATATCCTCAGGGGTTTGTCCACTATCACCTCCAGGTCAATGGCGCACAGGGGGCTCTGGCCGCACAGCTCTTCCCTGTCTATTCGCGAATTAACAAACAAAACGCCGTTCTGCAAATTTACCTCAAAATAGTCTCTCCTGCCGTTGGAGACCATCCGGAACATCCGAGACACCAGCTCCGCCACCTCCAGCCCCAGGTCCTGGGCCAGGCGGCCCACAAAGGTGCCGTGTTTGGATTCCTCCGGCACGGAATAACGGACCTGGCCGCTGCCCACCTCCCAGGCCGTGTGTAACAGAACCAACCGCAGCAGCTGCCTGGTTACCAGGGCGTCTCGCCGGAGAAGAGCCATTGCGGGCATGGGGTGCAGGGTTATAAATCAGTTTTTTAACTGAGCGAACCGCAGAGTCCAGTTAATGAGGAGGATGAAGTACCTTTGAAAACAGTTTATTTAATCCAACCCTCTCACATCCGGGAGCCCTCCTGAGGCGTTGACAGGCAGGGTTTTCAAGTCTTCTGTAGGAGGAGCTGTGTGTTTCTTTCCTGTTGAAAAGTCTCTTTAGACATCAGCGACACCTTGTGACAGAATGTGTAAATACAACAGCGAAGATTTTCCCCCATATATGTCTTTTCTACTTAATCAGGACTTTACTTCATCTTTCGCTACTCTGCTAACAAAATTTCTTTACTGAATTTTTACTTATTTTACAACAATGCATTAGGCAGTAAAATAGATTATTATCGTTTTGGGAACGACTGACAACTGATTGTTTACTGTGTAAATTTGTATAATATTCATATAATAATATTTACATTTTCTTACCCCACAGTCAGGTATATAAGTAAATCAACTGTTAAACTTAATTTGAAGCCACAATTAAAAAAAATATTTTTCTGCAAATTTCACTCCAACAGCTCCTCTACTGGTTTCATAATCTCACATATTTATCATGGGAAAAATATTTGTTAGTAAATGGAGATGTCAGAAATTCATTCCCATCTTTAACCAGCATCATAGTTCTGTGAGGTATTAACTATGAAAGTTGACTTAATATTTACGAGATAGATACCAGGACAACACTGTCCATTCCTCACTGATTAAAACTATAAAAAGGGGTAAGTTTTCCCATCTTTTTCAATAGTCTTGTGAAACCTATGAGACTTTATATGTGTATTTTGGACTTTCTTTCTTGCTTGATTTCTAATTTCAACAAAATTAATGAATAAAATCTACACAAATTGAAACCAATGTCCAAATCAAAATTCACTACTCCTACCCTAAGACGGGGTCCACACTACAAAGTTATGGCAATGCAAGGCAGCTTACATCTACCTATTTGTGCATGCGTCTACACATAAGTTGGTCTCCCACCACTGTAAACACCTTAAATAACCAGACTTCCATACAATAACCAGACTTCCATACAAACGGACTTCACTAAAATAAGACAGGAGATCTACATTACACACTTCACCTCTCTACAAAGGAAAAAGGACTGTAAGCTGTCTAAAATCCTACCTGCCACATGGGGCCACAACAGTGGTACCCCTAACCCACCCAGCAATATCGTCAATCTATCCAACTACACACTCAGCCCGGCAGAAGAGTCTGTCCTATCTCAGGGACTCTCGTTCTGCCCTGCCACCCCCACAAACATGATACAGTTCTGCGGCAATCTGGAAGCCTACTTTCGCCGTCTCCGACTCAAAGAATACTTTCAAGATAACACTGAACAATGCACTGATACACAGATACCTTCCCACCAACAGCACAAGAAGAAGAACTCCACATGGACTGCTTCTGAGGGTCGAAATGACAGTCTGGACCTATACATAGAATGCTTCCGCCGACGTGCACAAGCAGAAATAGTGGAAAAACAACATCGCTTGCCTCATAACGTCAGTCGTGCAGAACGCAATGCCATCCACAGCCTCAGAAACCACCCTGACATTATAATCAAAGAGGCTGATAAAGGAGGTGCTGTTGTAATCATGAACAGGTCTGACTACCAAAAGGAGGCTGCCAGACAACTCTCCAATACCAAATTCTACAGGCCACTTCCCTCAGATCCCACTGAGGAATACACTAAGAAACTGCACCATCTACTCAGGACACTCCCTACACTAACACAAGAACAAATCAACATACCCTTGGAGCCCCGACCGGGATTATTCTATCTACTACCCAAGATCCACAAACCCGGAAATCCTGGATGCCCCATCATCTTGGGCATTGGCACTCTCACTGAAGGACTGTCTGGATATGTGGACTCTCTACTCAGACCCTACGCCACCAGCACTTCCAGCTATCTCTGTGACACCACTGATTTCCTGAGAAAACTACAATGCATTGGTGACCTTCCAGAAAACACCATCCTAGCCACCATGGATGTAGAGGCTCTCTACACAAACATCCCACACACAGATGGAATACAAGCTGTCAGGAACAGTATCCCTGAAGATGCCACAGCACAACTGGTTGCTGAACTCTGTGACTTTATCCTCACACACAACTATTTCAAATTTGATGACAATATATACCTCCAGACCAGTGGCACCACTATGGGCACCCGCATGGCCCCACAATATGCCAACATGTTTATGGCTGACCTGGAACAACACGTCCTCAGCTCTAGTCCACTCATGCCCCTTCTCTACCTACGCTACATTGATGACATCTTCATCATCTGGACCCATGGGAAGGAGACTCTGGAAAAATTCCACCACGATTTCAACAGCTTCCACCCCACCATCAACCTCAGCCTGGACCAATCTACACTGGAGGTCCACTTCCTAGACACCCTGGTGCAAATAAGTGACGGTCACATTAACACCATCCTATACCGAAAACCCACACATGAAGCCTACCTTCATGCCTCCAGCTTCCATCCTGGACACACCACACGATCCATTGTCTACAGCCAAGCACTGAGGTACAACTGCATCTGCTCCAACCCCTCAGACAGAGACCAACACCTACAAAATCTTCACCAAGCATTCTCAGAACTACGATACCCGCACGAGGAAATAAGGAAACAGATCAACAGAGCCAGATGTGTACCCAGAAGCCTCCTCCTGCAAGATAAGCCCAAGAAAGAAACCAACAGAACACCACTGGCCATCACATACAGTCCCCAGCTAAAACCTCTCCAACACATCATCAGTGATCTACAACCCATCCTGGACAACGATCCCTCGCTTTCACAGGCCTTGGGTGGCAGGCCAGTCCTCGCCCACAGACAACCCACCAACCTGAAACATATTCTCACCAGTAACTACGCACCACACCATAATAACTCTAACTCAGGAACCAATCCAGGCAACAAACCTTGATGCCAACTCTGCCCACATATCTACACAAGTGACACCATCACAGGACCTAACCAGATCAGCTACACCATCACCGGTTCATTCACTGCATGTCCACCAATGTAATATAGGCCATCATATGCCAGCAATGCCCCTCTGCTATGTACATCGGCCAAACTGGACAGTCCCTACATAAAAGGATAAATGGACACAAATCAGATATTAGGAATGGCAATATACAAAAACCTGTAGGAGAACACTTCAATCTCCCTGGACACACAATAGCAGATTTAAAGGTAGCCATCCTGCAGCAAAAAAACTTCAGGACCAGACTTCAAAGAGAAACTGCTGAGCTTCAGTTCATCTGCAAATTTGACACCATCAGCTCAGGATTAAACAAAGACTGTGAATGACTAGCCAACTACAGAAGCAGTTTCTCCTCCCTTGGTGCTCACACCTCAACTGCTAGAAGAGGGCCTCATCCTCCCTGATTGAACTAACCTCGTTATCTCTAGCCTGACTCACTCTTGCTTGCATATATATCCCTGCCTCTGGAAATTTCCACTACATGCATCTGACGAAGTGGGTATTCACCCACAAAAGCTCATGCTCCAATACGTCTGTTAGTCTATAAGGTGCCACAGGACTCTTTGCTGCTTTTACAGATCCAGACTAACACAGCTACCCCTCTGATACTTGTAAACCTTGTTACACTGACATAGTAACAGCACCTCCCTGAATGGCATAGAACCATGAATGATGTACTTAAGTCAATGCAGTGCGTGTGTAGACACTATTTTACTTACTTTTTACTTTTACTATCCTAACAGTCCTCCAGCAGCTGTCCCACAATTCCAGACACTGAGCGCTTTGATCACCATTGTGAACTTCACTGCCTGGGGAGACCGAAATCTCTCCCCTGCCCTTTAAAGCTCTGCAAATTTTTGAAATTCTGTTTCCTGACTGCCCAGCTTGGTGAGCACACCTACAAACTCTCCACTGTTGAGTGCAACAGCCCACCTGACCATGCCAGCAACATGCACCAGACGCACTCCTGCCTGGAGTAGACAGGAGATATTGGATCACCTGGGACATGGGGAGAAAAGGCTCTGCAGTCACAGCTCTGAACCAGCCATAGAAACATTGACATCTATGAGCAGATTGCTCAGGGGATGCAGGAGAAGGTCTATGAAAGGGCTCAGCAGCAGTGCCACATGAAAGCCAAGGAGCTGTGGCAGGCATACCAGAAGGTTGGGGAGGCCAACAATCGATCTCGTGCCAAGTTGCAGGCCTGCTGCTTTACAACGAGCTGCATGCCAGACTCAGCAGAGACAACACCACAGCACCGTGGATACCTCCAAGAAGCCTGAGTCACAGGCCTCTGTCATGTACAGTGAGGAGGAAAAGGTTGTGGAAAAGTAAAAGGAGGAGGGGCATGGGGGACAGGCAACAGGGGGATCCAGCTACACAGCAAGCCAGGACCTGTTTTTGACACCACCATAGTCCAGCCATTCCAGCCATTTGAGCACAGGTGAACTCGATGCACGTGAAGGAAACTTGGGTAAGTGTGTAGATAAATTTTCAATTACAAGGATGGCACCCCCAAAGAAGCAGGACACAACATTTGGCTTTTCATTAATATACTTGTGCTAGAAGGGGTAGTGGTACAACCAAGAGAAGTAAGGCTGCTATCTGCTTTTCATTCCCATCCAAAGTTAGGCAGGATTGGGGGGACCTGTCGAGCAGTTAGTTTATCTACACAGGTATGTCCCTCTCTCTCTCCTGAGAGAACTTGATGAAACTTTCATGGAGATACTCTGCAATCCTCTGCCCAAAGTTTCTAGGGAGGGCTGCCTTGTTTCTTTCTCTGTGGTAGGACACTTTCCCATGCCACTCAGTGAGAACTTCAGCAGGCACCATTGCAGTACACAGACTAGGAGCATACTGACCATGGCATCTTTGGTGTGCATGTGCTGGAGGGCTGGGGTGAGCTCAGCGCACAGATCCAGAAATGTGGCCTTGTACATCCAAAAGTTCTGCCACTGCTCAATGTCCCAAATCTGCATTATGATGCAATCCCACAAGTCAGTGCTTGTTTCTTGGCCCCAGAAGTGGCATTCCATCTGCAGCTGCTCCATGAATGCCAACAACAACCTGGAATTGGTTCACACTGTGTTCCACAGCAATCTGTCCTCCAATGAGTCATCATCCCCAGTCATTTGGTTCTTACTGTGTCTCTGCAAATACTACAGGATTGTGCATCCTGTGCTTGCAATGCTCATGACAATAGTGTAGAGCTGTGCAGCCTCCATGCTTCTATCAGAGATGATCATAGAATCATAGACTTTAAGGACAGAAGGGACCACTATGATCATCTAGTCTGACCTCCTGCACAACGCAGGCCACAGAATCTCACCCACCCACTCCTGTATCAAACCCCTAACCTATGTCTGAGCTATTGAAGTCCTCAAATCATGGTTTAAAGACTTCAATGGACAATGAGGAGGGTATTCAGGTTTTTAGGATTTTGAAAAAAGGTGCAAAAATTATGGGATATAGATACCTTTATGGGATGGAGACATTTGCAAACTGAGAAGTTGACCTCATGCTCCCAGTCACCGCTGAGTTGACTTGTTTTGGCCCCATCATACATTGGCAAAACTTCCCAACAGTGGCAAGTTGCACAGTGGAATGCCTACCCCTAGTGTGCCACACTGCATCAACACAAGCACACCCAGTGGGTACGCACACCACCAACACAAGGAGTCAAGTATGCACACATGCAAGCGAAGTACTAACTGCAGCAGCTGTATATCCACGTAACTTGAGTCAACATAAGATTGTAGTGCAGACATAGCCTCAGACTATCATCACCATCAATCACTTCCATCTAGGGTGACCAGATCACCAAAGACAAATATCGGGACGCGGGGGGGTGGGGGGGGGTGACGTGGGGGGGGCGTGGTGGGGGGCGGGGCCAAAAAAAAAAAAAAACACCTTCCTCCGCAAGCGCTGGAGGGAGGCCCGGGAGACGCAGGGGAAGCGCGGGGCCGGGGTGAGTGAGAGTCCGGCCTGGCCCCGAGCAGGCAGGACTCAGTTGGGTGGTAGGGCGAGGAGGGGGGCAGCCCGCGGGGCCAGGTGGCGGCTGTTCTCCCCCCCGGGCAGCGGGACTCGGGAGCAGCCGCTGCTGCAGCTCCCACTGCCGCGGGGGGAGGAAGCGGCCATGGCGCTCCGCGGCTGCGGCTCTGGTGCCCCCGAACCCCCCGAGCCGGGGCCTGCTGCGGGGACCCAGCAGCGCGTACGCTGGGCCCAGCCCCTGGCCAGTCGCGTCTGGGCTGCTGCCCAGCTGGTGCTATCCCACGGCGGCCCCGGAGTGGGGGCAGCAGGCCCCAGCCCCCCCGTCCCGCTCGGGTCCCGCAGGGGAACGAACGGGGCTGGGCTGCCGACGCCTCCGCCCCAGGGCCGCCGCGGGATATCACCAGCTGGGCAGCAGCCCAGACGCGACTGGCCAGGGGCTGGGCGCAGCGTGCGCGCTGCTGGGTCCCCGCAGCAGGCCCGGGCTCGGAGGGTTCGGGGGCGCCAGAGCCGCAGCCGCGGAGCGCCATGGCCGCTTCCTCCCCCGCGGCAATGGGAGCTGCAGCAGCGGCTGCTCCCGAGTCCCGCTGCCCGGGGGGGAGAACAGCCGCCGCCTGGCCCCGCGGGCCGCCCCCCTCCTCTCCCTACCACCCAACTGAGTCCTGCCTGCTCGGGGCCAGGCCGGACTGTTACTCACCCCGGCCCCGCGCTCCCCCTGCGTCTCCCGGGCCTCCCTCCAGCGCTTGCGGAGGGAGGGGGAATGGTGAGCCCGGGGAAGAGGCGGGGATTCGGGGAGGGAGCCAATCGGGGGAGGAGGGGGAGGAGTCGGGGCGGGGGGGGGGGGGGCGAGCACTTCCGGGCTCCAGGCTCCGGGGCATTTCCTTGTTTGTCCGGTTGTCCCGACCGCATGTCGGTCGGGACGCGGGACAAACAAGGAAATATCGGGACGGTCCCGATAAAATCGGGACGTCTGGTCACCCTACTTCCATCAGCCCTCCTTCACCAAAAAAAAATTTGAAAATTGATAGGATATGAGGTGTGTCATCTAGGTCAATACACTCACATTCTGGTGCACCGATAATCAGCAGGTTCTAGATTCAGGGGCCCCACAGTGAAAAATATCTGGCTTCCAGTCCCCTCCCAATTCTAATTAGGATCCTATGAGTTCAGGTGCCTCAGCTGATCTCAGTGGAGCAGACAGGCAATCTGATTTCACTTCTGATTGTACGAGGAGAGAGGCAGTCCCTGAGATACCTATGAAACAAAATATTTAGATCTTAATAGGCTAAATTCAACAACCTAAATTGCACATAGAATTAAGCTGCAAAGTGCAAACTAATACAATTAATGCAGAATGAGTATAATGCACACTCTGTGAGAAGCACCATCGAGCAGGCAGCCATATTCTGCAATAGCTGATGTTTCTGGGTGTATTGCAGGTGTTACCCAATGTATTTGCAGGAATCCAATATGGAAATGACAAAAGCATGGATTACTGTGGTGAACACCACATCCAAAATAAAAGGATGCAACTTCCTGGCCAAGAATAAATGGCAAAACCCACTCTGAGCCATTGCTAACTAGATTTCTAGGAGCACCTGAAGATTCCACAGAAACTGTGGACTAAACTATTCTATAGAAACTAAAATCTATGAATCACAGAAATAAATGTTACCCAAGCATCATAATTCCTAGCAACTGAACCATCCGAAGACACCCACAGTCTCACTCACTATGTTCCCTAAAAGCTTCATGTACACATGGAAAAGGAGGGTAAGAATAGTAATCCACGAGTCCCCTTGGGCTGATAAGAAACCATCCAATGCTAAATCCTTTCACAGAAAAAGGAATTAAATCAATCAAATCCAACTCTCTCTCCAACCTGGCCAGTGTTAACAGCCATGTCAATAATCTTATTGTCAAGACTTTCAAAGGCAGCTGATAGAATTGTCTAAAATAACAAACATGGACACTTGATCTTCATCCATTGCAGGAGAGGACTGATATACAAGATAAGTACAGTATGCTTACCATAACCAAGTCTAAAGCTATGTTGATTGGAGTCAAGAAAATTTGGATCACAGGAACATAAAAAATGTAATTCTGGATCAGATCTGTCTAGTATCATGTCTCCAAAAGGACCAATAACAAATGCTTCAGAGAAAAGTGAAAGAAACCCCAGACAACAGGAAGAGATGGGATAATTTGTCCTCCATAAATTTCTCATTTTAATCCCTAACCTTAGAAATTGTCTTAAGCCCTGAAGCTGGAGGTTTTATATGCCTTCAAAAACTTTTGAACATTAACTATTATTATTCTGATTATTTTTGTTATCTGTCTAGAAGTCCAATCCGTCTTTGTGTCTTGCTAAATTCTTGGCCTCAACAACATCCCGTAGTGACAAGTTCCACAGTCTAATAATACTCTGAGTGAAAAACTAGTTCCATTACTCCTGGGGGATTTCTGTGCCAAAAAATTAAACATTCTGCTCTAAAACATTAAAAATTCCGTGCACAATACTTTAAAATTCTTCATATTTTATTTGTCAAAATAACACAATATAATCATGCCAATTTCAATTATTTTGGTAATTTATTTCAAAATATCTGTCAGCAAGTATGTCTGTAACAATACAGACAAAAAAGATTCTAGTAATTTCTTTTTTACAAATAGATTCCTTACTATGCATATTAATACAAAACTTTAAGTAATTCATTTAAATTACAATACAGAACTAACAAGGAGTCTGGTGGCACCTTAAAGACTAACAGATTTATTTGGGTATAAGCTTTCGTGGGTAAAAACCTCACTTCTTCGGATGCATAGAGTGAAAGTTACAGATGCAGGCATTATATACTGACACATGGAGAGCGGGGAGTTACTTCGCAAGTGGAGAACCAGTGTTGACAGGGCCAATTCAATCAGGGTGGATGTAGTCCACTCCCAATAATAGATGAGGAGGTGTCAATTCCAGGAGAGGAAAAGCTGCTTCTGTAATGAGCCAGCCACTCCCAGTCCCTAGCCAAGCCCAGATTAATGGTGTTGAATTTGCAAATGAATTTTAGTTCTGCTGTTTCTCTTTGAAGTCTGTTTCTGAAGTTTTTTTGTTCAATGATAGTGACTTTTAAATCTGTAATAGAATGACCAGGGAGATTGAAGTGTTCACTTACTGGCTTATGTATGTTACCATTCCTGATGTCCGATTTGTGTCCAGTTATTCTTTTGCAGAGGGACTGTCCGGTTTGTCCAATGTAAATGGCAGAGGGGCATTGCTGGCACATGATGGCATATATAACATTAGTGGATGTGCAGGTGAATGAGCCCTTGATGGTGTGGCTGATGTGGTTGGGTCCTCTGATGGTGTCGCCAAAGTAGATATGGGGACAGAGTAGGCAACGAGGTTTGCTACAGGGATTGGTTCCTGGGTTGGTGTTTCTGTGGTGTGGTGTGTAGTTGCTGGTGAGTATTTGCTTCAGGTTGTGGGGTTGTCTGTAAGCGAGGACTGGCCTGCCTCCCAAGGTCTGTGAGAGTGAGGGATCATTTTCCAGGATAGGTTGTAGATCTTGGATAACACGCTGGAGAGGTTTTAGCTGGGGGCTGTAAGTGATGGCCAGTGGTGTTCTGTTATTGTCCTTGTTGGGCCTGTCCTGTAGGAGGTGATTTCTGAGTACCCATCTTGCTCTGTCAATCTGTTTCCTCACTTCCCCAGGTGGGTATTGTAGTTTTACGAATGCTTGATAAAGATCTTGTAGTTGTTTGTCTCTGTCTGAGGGGTTGGAGCAAATTCAGAACTGTATCTCCTGCACCTGTCAGAAGCAGTCCAAAGGCTTGAGGGAGTCAGGGATAACAGAGAAGCTGAGGGAGAGGAAAGGAGCCTGGAGTGAACCTGGAGGGTTGTTGTGTGCAGCTGGGAGAAATATGGAGTATGGTTTTTTGGGGTGAGAGGTAGGATTTTTAGGGAGTTGGGGAGCCTCCCCCATGAAGATGCTGGCTGACACTAAGCCTCTCCCATATAGTCAGGCACGTTTGTCCCTGTTCCCACACCCCCATGAGTCTCTGCAGCCTCCTCCTCCATCCCCATGTGTCCCTGAAGCCCCCCATTCCTGTTCCCATGTAGCCTTGCACCCCCACCTCCCATTCAACCCCTGGATCAATGCTGTCACACCACTAGCTCCTGAGCCTGCACCCCACTCTGTCCCCCCACTAGCTATTCTGAATCCCAGTGTGTGACATTCACACCTCAGCAACCCCGTGTGCCCCACTCTGTCTGTCCTAACCTGGCTCCGCAGGCAGGGTGCTGTGATGAACTTCTACTCCTGGCGAAATTCTGTGCCACTGTGCATGGATAGAATTTTTTTTCCCCACAGAAAATACATTCTGCCCCAGAAGAACTGCAGTTCTGCCTTTTGTCCTCCGGAGGCCGTTGTGGGACCATTCATGCTGGTTTTGCACCACAGCGTCCTCTGATGGGTAAAAGGTGGAATGGCAGCACTTGTTGGGCAGAAGAGCATTTTCTGCAGAGAAAAAAATTCTGCAGGACACATGAATTCTGCGCGTTCACAGTGGCACAGAATTACCCCAGGAGTATTCCATGTTTGACAATGATCGACCAGGTGCTGACTCTTGCTAAGGCTGTAGAGTGAAATAAAATCCAAGAAAAAGATTCCATGGCAGTACACAATGTTTACACCTACTTTTGACAAGATGCTCCCTCCTCTCCATAAAGTTAGTTAGTTTCTGTTACTAGGAGGGGGTAGATTAACATTTTTGCTTCCAAAGGGATGGCAGTCTGTTTTACAATGATTAATAGTGCAATATATTTAAAATAAGATACAATCATCCATCATATGTGAAGGAGGGAGCCTGGAGTGAATAGTAGTTCTTGAGTCTTTCTTGAGTGAAGAGTAGTTATTACAAACCAGTATTTAGTATTAATAACACTTCATTCTTAATACAAAAAATGCTATTGATATTTCTTCTCAGCAAAGACTAGTAATTTTTAAATTAAGTTTTAAAAGGAGTGTTCAATTAGATATTTCTGTGGCTGGCAGAGCTTCAGTGAACTACTATTTTAGTTACAATATATAACAGTACACTTTAGGGCTCAGGAAAGAACATAATACTTATTTCCACATCTTGTAAACCCATTTCCATGCTGCATTTTGAGAAAAAATGCATTATATGCCCATATAAAGATTAAATTAATGGACCAATAAAATAATCCAGTTTCAAGAAGAGACCCAAAGACACTATCGTCTTGTGCCCATTCTGTTCACAGGGAAGACAAGGTAAGTTTTTTCTCTGATTTTAAAGGGAGTAGGATAGGCACCTTTGTGATTAAGGAGGAAGGGTGGGAAGTAGGAGATCAGGTTTCTATCCCCTCCTTAGTCACACACTTCTGGTATGACCATGGGCAATTTATTTCACTTCCCTATATGAATATCTCACCTACAAATGGGGACAGTCCTATTTAACTCACAGGGCTTTTGGCAGGCTTCATCACTGAAGTCAATGAGAGGAGCGGAATCAGAACCTTATTTAACATTTTTCTAAAATAGTTCGGCATCTTCAGATAGATTTTGCTATCTAAGTGAAAAGTTTTATTTATTTAAGTAAAGCATAGGGCTATTGATGGTCATAACTAACGAGAATTGAAAGATAAACTAGCAATTTTTATAATAATTCCGCAAGCAAATAAAAGTGTTTTACTCCAGGAGAAGGTTCTATAATAAAGCAGAGTGCAAATGGGGACATAAATTCTGCAGTTTTCATTCTACAAACAAAGAAGTATAAAAGTACATATATAGAAATCGAGCCTTCCATTAGGAAATATAAACAATAAGGATAAGGACCAATTAGAAGCAAATCTCTAGATAAAGTTCTTTTGGACGACCCTAAAACTGCAACCCCTAACACTTACTCTATAATATAATTCAAAGTACATCAAGAACAATATTATTTAACATAAGATTTTAATGCATAGAAAATAATTCTATTCCAATTCTTTTCCTTCTGTGAATACAACTGTAAGCAGAGTCTGGATGAGCTCCCCAATGACATCTAGTAATGAGCTGTGGAAAAAGACTTCAGAAGCTGATCTCGTTTGCATGGTCACACCCACCCTGCCTACATGCTCAGCATGATAGGATTGCTTGCCCAAATGATCACTTGTGGCTGGTGTTGGAACCCCCGTCTCCTTGTTATTGGGACAGGAGTAATAATGGGTTGTTATCCTTGTTGTGTGAACCAAGGGCAGCAGAACTGTACCTGGCATACCCCAATGGAGGGACTCACCCTCAACTGAACAGTACTCGCTAGGCAGGGGATGTGGGTTCTAAAGCCCAATGAGAGGGTGATGGGGAGAACAGGTAGCTGTAGTTGGTGGTGTGAGCCCTGTTTCAGGATCCTAGACACCATTTGATCCTTCTTTTCTCCAGCCTATAATACAAGAGCTAATTTAGACTCAATTGAGAGTCTTCTTACAGGCTGCAAAGCTGAAATCACTGATACCTAGGTCTGCGTATTAGACCTATTTTGGGACAGTGTCTCTATTGCAAGAGACTGCCCAGTGTGCACCAAGAATGAGGCTCCCCCACTAGCAGCTAAAATCACTGAGAGCTGTGTTAAATGGGGGAGGGCTCTGAAAACATTTTGGGCAGCTGGTGGAGAGGCGTGACCAGCAGGGAGGCTGGTGGAGAGGTGTGGCAAGCGTCCAGCAGAGAAGCTGGAGGAGAGGGCCAGGGCAGAGCCCCGCAGAGGCATGGCAATCAGCCATTGGGGCAACAAACAAGAGCCCAAGCAGTGCAGCATGTACGGTGCCTCCTTACCCCACCCTGCCTTGCACACAGTGTGGGAGGTGAACTCTGAGGATGAACCTCTGAACTCTGGGGCTGCAGTGGCTAAGGACAGCAACTGTGAGTGGGGTACAGAGAAGGGACAGGCACGTTAAAGGGACTTCTGGATTGCTTAAGAACCCGAGGGGAAAATGACACTGCCCAACTTACTCGTGGGTGGGTTTTTTTCTCATGGTTTGTGTTTATGAACCCTAGGTGTGGTGTTTTCCCAAATTAATGCTAAGTTAATTCCCTTTTATTAAAAGTTTTTGCTAACCACAAACAGAATCTGTGCTTGCGAGAGGGGAAGTATTGCCTCTTACAGGCGGCCACGGGGTGGTGTGTAATTGTCCCAGGTCTCTGGGTGGGGGCTCGAGCTGGTTCTGTGTTGTATTGTTGAAAAGGAACCCCTAGATACTGAACCCAGCCCTTGTTGCTGCTGACGCCACCTGGCAGAAGGATTACATACACAAACCCCTTTAAAAGTATGGGAAGAAACCCATAAAAAAAGATGATTAATATCAAATTATTACTATTGTTACTATTTTACAAAACGAAAATGAGATGATTAATCAATAAAATGCCTGTAAATATCTGCTATAATAAAAGGATTTTGTAATCGATCTAAAAAAATAGGACATCACTAACCGTTCCACAGAGATTCGGCGTCATCTCCCGCTGCTTCTCTTTGTCCCCGTTTTCTGCACAGTTAGGAAAGTTGGGGCTGAAAACCATGAGATCATTCTTGGCGGTGCCTTCCCCTACACACAAGTTCCGGCTCTGGCGCTGGGAATAGGACCAACTCCCCACTTCGCTCGAGCACACTACGGTGGCTTTCCCAGGCCCGCACATCACTGCTGCCGGACGCGGGTGGCATCTCAGGCCAACGTACACGACAATCACCAGCACAAACAGCCCGGACACCGAGCAAATGGCGATCATTAAAGACACGTTCATGTCAACCAAGGGCCCTTCGCTCCCGCCCCTTGGCCTCGAGTCCCATTTCACAGCCTGGGGACTCTCCACCAGGGACAGGCTGACAGTGGCTGTGGCTGACAGCGCCGGTTCCCCATGGTCCTTCACCAGGATCACGAGTCTCTGGCTGGGGCCGTCCGCCTCCTCCAAGGCCCTCGTGGTGCTGATCTCCCCGCTGTACACACCCACCCGGAAAGGCCCCGCAGCCCTGGGCTCCTGCACTTCGTAGCGAAGCCACGCGTTGTAGCCGGAATCCGCATCCACAGCTCGGATCTTGCCCACCACGTGCCCTGCGCCGGCCGACAGCGGAACCAGCTCGGGCCCTGGCGAGCCGCGGCCGGAGCCAGCCGGGGACACTGCGGGCGCGTTGTCATTTTCATCCAGGACAAAGAGCTGCACAGTCACGTTCCCGCACAACGACGGGAACCCGGCGTCCCTCGCGCTCACCTGGAACTGCAGCACTTGCAGCTCCTCGTAATCAAAGGGCTGCAGGGCATAGAGGTGCCCGCTCTCCGAGTGCACCGAGATGTAGCTGGACAGGGGCTGCTCTCCCACACTTCGCTCCACCACCAAGTAGCTCACAAAGGCGTTTTCCCTCAGGTCCGGGTCCGAGGCCGACACGGTGAAGAGATGGGCCCCGGGCGGGTTGTTTTCCTTCACAAACACCCTGTAAAGGGGCTGAGGGAAAGCAGGGGCGTTATCGTTCACATCCGCGATCGGCACCAAAATGCTGCTACCGGCCGAGAGAGGCGGGGCCCCTTCGTCTCTGGCTGTCACCAGGATCTTATATTCAGACACTCGCTCCCGATCCACGGCCTCCGCCAGCACCAGCGAGTGATAATTCTTAAAGGTGGAGACGAGCCGAAAGGGCAGGTTCGGGGGGATGGAGCAGGTGACTTTGCCGTTGTCTCCCGAGTCCCGGTCAGAGACGCTAATAAGAGCCACCACTGTCCCCAGGGGAGCGTCCTCTGGTACCGGCAGAGAAAGGGAAGTCACGGCCAGCTCAGGGGCGTTATCGTTCACGTCCAAAACCTCTAAATCAATGTTGCAGTGTCCTGACAAAGGAGGATTACCATTATCTTTTGCCTCAACTTGAATGTCATATATATTAATTTCTTCGAAGTCCAAATGGCTTTTGACTCTGACCTCTCCTGTATTTGGATCTACACTAAACGTATCTCCTCCAGTGGGAGGAACGAAACTGCTAAAAATATATGAAACATCCTTATTACTTCCTTCATCCAAATCTGTGGCGTTGAGTTTGATGACTAATGTCCCATTAGCTGCATTTTCGAACAATCGAATCTTGTAAACGGACTGATTAAATACAGGCGCGTTATCATTCACATCCAGCACCGTGATCACCAGCTGAACTGTGCCGGTGAGCTCCGGTTTGCGCCCATCTGTGGCCTTGAGTAATAAATTATGCTCGGGGGTTTCCTCTCTATCCAGAGGTGTCTTTAGCACTAGCAATAAGGATTTCTTGTTGGCATCATTTGATTTAACATTGAGTGTGAAATGTTCACTTGGGCTGAGTTTATAGGTTAGCAGAGAGTTTGTGCCAATATCTGCGTCTGAAGCGCCCTCTAGTGGGAAACGCGAACCCGGCAGTCTCGATTCTGCAATACTGAGATATTTTTCATTTACGGGGAACACAGGAGCATTGTCATTTATATCCTGTATCTCCACTTCCACATGAAATATCCTCAGGGGTTTGTTCACTATCACCTCCAGGTCAATGGCGCACAGGGGGCTCTGGCCGCACAGCTCTTCCCTGTCTACTCGCGAATTAACAAACAAAACGCCGTTCTGCAAATTTACCTCAAAATAGTCTCTTCTGCCGTTGGAGACCATCCGGAACATCCGAGGCACCAGCTCCGCCACCTCCAGCCCCAGGTCTTGAGCCAGGCGTCCCACAAAGGTGCCGTGTTTGGATTCCTCCGGCACGGAATAACGGACTTGGCCGCTGCCCACCTCCCAGGCCGTGTGTAACAGAACCAACCGCAGCATCTGCCTGGTTACCAGGGAGTCTCGCCGGAGAAGAGCCATTGCGGACACGGGGCGGTGCCGGTTTATGAATCAACGATTTAACTGAAGGACCAGCAGACTCCAGTGAATGAGGAAGATGAGCTTTGAAAGCAGCTTAATTTAATCCAAGCCTGACACGTCCGGGAGCCCTCCTGACGCGTTGAGAGGCAGGATTTTCAGGGCTGCTGGGGGAGGAGCTGTGTGTTTCTTTCTTTTTGGAATATCTCTTTAGGTGACAGCTACACCTTGTGACTAAATGTGTAAGTACAATTGCAAATCATGCCTTTCAATTTTTCTAAATCTCAGTAACTATTTTTCTTGATTCAGAAATATTTCTTATATTTTACTAACCCATTAACTATACCGCTTGCTATGTTGCACTAGTTCTTTTTATCATTAGCCTGCTATTGAAATAAACGCTTTCTATTTTGTCCTATTTTATATACATTGAATATTTTGTAAATTTGGTATATATTGTCTCTATATTCAAATCTGAAACAGATTAAATCCTTTTAAAATAACCATTGACACCATAAATATATGACGCTTACGCCGCGCATATTCGTAAAGACACACATACTCATAATTACTCGATAATGGTTGCTATTAACAACCATGTCCCCTCTTTTTTATAATGGCAAAATGTTAGTAGCTTGAAACATAAAATGTAATAAACTTTGCTGGAAGTGAAAAATAATTCTGAGATATCTCAACTATGACCAGATGTCTTAATATGTGAAATTTATATATTCATGACCTGGTAGGTCTCCTATTGAAACCAGGAAATTGTTGGTTCAAGAGCCTCGGCTGATCTCAATTGATGCGGCATCATATCAGGAGAAGGGGCCAGGCAATCTCTGAGGTACTCAGGGGCCATTTGGGATTTGAAGGTTAGAACCAATATCTTTAATTGTATTCAGGAGCTGTACACTACTGTACACTAGTACAGTCAATGGTGCTGGGAGTGTAGTAGGCTCTCTGCCAGGAGCGTCTCTTAACAATCAGGTGAAACATATTTTGCATGAGTTGAAGTTTCCTGATTTTTCCCAAGTAATCAAAGCTCAAGATGTTTCATTATTTCCTGTAACGCCTTCACCTAAAAGTTAAACAGGTGGGAGGAAAGATTAGAACGCTGCAATAACTCACACGAGCTACCCCTTAGTCAGATGAGAAATCAGAAAATATATACCTTCTGAGCCATCTCACAGAGAAAGGTAAATAATCAAGAGCAAATCCATCCAACCCTGCCAGGGTCCACAAAACCTCACTCTCAAGGATATCAAAGGCAGTTGATATACTTAGCTAAAATAATCCACATGGACGCTTGCTCTTCATCCATTGTCAGAGGGAGATCATTGACCCACAAAAAAAAAGAAGGCTCCATGCCATAGCCAGAAGGCAGGAATATGTCCACTACTTACATAAATACTAAAGAACAACAACACGGTTTTCCACAACTGGAAAAAGCTTGAGTCATCTGCCATCTCTTGCAGGTAGTTAAGTTTGGGCCGCTGGCCCCTGATAATTTCTCTCCACAGTGGAAAAAGCGCGGAAAGCCATATGTTTCCTCTTATGTGACGAAGCCCGCATTTGAAGACTATTTTATATATACACATTTCATCACCTTGATGGTGTCACATGCAAGCTATTGCCTTCCAATATCTGCTTGCCTGAAAGGGCAGGCAACAACACAGATATAATCATGTCAGGGTCTAAACAGCATGGAGTCTGCAATGGAATATCGAATCGGGCTAATCTTTTAGAATTCTTTGAATATGTTAATAAAATAGTGGATAAAAAATAACCAGCTGACACAATTTATTTAGACTTACAAAAGACATTTGACAAAGTTGCATGCAGGCAGCTAAAGAAGCTAAGTAGTGTTGAGGTGACAGGTAAAGTATTGTCTTGGCACAAAAACTGTCAACAAGACAGAAACCAAAGGTTGGTGGTCAAGTTGTATATGGCAAAAGTTAACAGGGGTTCCTAAAGGTTTTGAACTCGGTTTTGTGTTGCTTAATATTTAATTACCTGGAAGGAAATGAAATAAATTCAGGTATCAAAATCTGTAGATGACACTAACTTATTTAGGTTAGTCGAAAGCAAAGCAGACAGTGAGGAACTTCAGAGAGATCCCAACAAGCTAGGTGAATGGACAACAAGATGGCAAATGAAACGTAATGTTAAGAAATGCAAAGGAAAGCATATTGGAGGGGGGAAAATAAACTATACCTACACCTTATAAAGTTCTAAATGAACTGTATCAACCCAAGACAGGGACTTGGGTGGTACTGTAGACAACTTAATAAAAACCTCTGCTCAATATTCAGCTGCCGTCAAAAAGTCAACAAGATGTTAGGATGCTACGTTAAGAGAGCTGGAAAAGATTGGGATTGTTTACCTTAGAAACAGGGCCGGCTCCAGGCACCAGCTTAATAAGCAGGTGCTTGGGGCGGCTAAGGGAGAGGGGCGGCACCTGTGGCAATTCTGGGGCGGCAGGTCCCTCACTCCCTCTAAGAGCGAAGGACCTGCCGAGGCTTTTTTTTTTTTTTTTTTTTTTTTTTTTTTTTGCTTGGGGCAGCAGAAATGCTGGAGCCGGCCCTGCTTAGAAAGGAGATGATATAAAATAAGAAAGAAAGGAACCTCTTTTCTCCCTGTCTCATAACATAAGAACAAGGGGATATTAAATTAAATTAAGAGGCAGGACATTCAAAACCAATACAAGGAAATACTTTTTCACATAAAGTGTAATTAGACTGGGGAACCTGTTGCCACAGAAAGTCCTTGAGACCAAGAATTTAACAAGATTAATAAAGATGTTGGATATATATATGGATATCAAGAATAGCCAATTATCATAATTAATGCCACAACGTTTCTGGGAGGGCTATTAAACCATTTGCTTCAGGGTTTAAGACAATCTCTAATTATTAGAGATCGGAATGATACCTAAAAGTGGGGTAGAATATCCCACATATGCCTCTTGTGGGGTTCTTATACCGTCCTCTGAAGCATCTACTACTCGCTACCGTCAGAGACAGGATACTGGACTAAATGTCCCTTTGGTCTGATCCAGTCTGGCAATCCCAATGTTCCTGTGATCTTACTCTATATTAGTTTAATTTATATTTTATCCAACTTTCAATTCTGTAAAATTTGTTAGAAAAATGGTCCTATATTTTTCTCAGGACGGGGGTTAAGCCAATATTAATTATTCTTACCAGCATATACCCATAAAATTTATAAGGAACTATGACCAATAATATGACCAAAGACAGATAATTTTCCCTGACCCAATATCAGACAAGAAGTAAAATCTGGAAAACAACAGCTGAAATGACTCAGGTATATGGATGTACAATCAGCGGAAACAAATAGACAATAAAAACAATCTGCTCTCTTTAATCACTGAAATAAATTTCAAAAAAGCATTCCATTGGAGTAAATAATGGTGATACCTTTCTTTAAAAAGTACATGCTCCTCTTCATAAGATTAGTTAGTGTTCATTACCATGGGATAATAGCTGAATATTATAGGGAACGCTAATCTATATCACACCTGATAGAACAATACAGTTGGGAGATAACTGGAGGAGGGGCATTAGCTGTTATTAATCAAACATCTAAGACCTATAAGTAGAGTCCCTATGATTCTAGTGACCAGCTTGTATTGCCAACAGATAATACTAATCTATTTTAGTACTTTTTTCCTGTGAGCAAGACGAGTTATTTCAGAAATACACCTTGAATATAGGGAAAATTAATTAATTATTAAATGATTTTGTTCACCATGCTCCACTGAAACCACAAGTGATTTAAGTGTAATAAAGGACTCTGGAACTATAATTAAGAAACAAATATAATTTTAAAAAACTGTTTCCGGGATGGTATTCCTATACTTCATTGTAAGGAAATCTAATAGGTAAAAGAGAAAAGTGATAAAACTCCAGTAGGACAGCACAGCTACCATAAGGGAACCAAAGAGAAGAAAGGTGCCCTTGAGGTTAAAGACACATGCTAAGAAATCTGATTTCTCTTTCTGGGCTATCTTCTGCGAATCATTGCATGTTTCTGTCTCAGTTCCCCATCTTCAACTGGAAAAAGCAATATCACAGATGCGCTGAGATACTTAATTATTTAGAAATCCCCAGAAGGAATTCACCGGAGTATTGTTATTTCATTTATTTATACATATGTTTGCAAGTTTATTAGTAATCGAATAGAGTCTAAAAGACACAAGGCACAGGAAGGGTCACCACTGAAAAAGAATAAATTATAAAATAGTCATCTTTGCTGTATAGAATGTATTGACTAGGCACTGAAAATTGCTGACAGCGACTCAATGTTGTATCACTGAGAAGGGCAAAATAAGAGGAGAGTGACGCTGGTGTAAACTGTGGGAAATTGGTTCCATATAAATCAATGGGAATTTACAGAAGATGAATAATCGTGATGTAGGATTTTCTGCCTTGCAGTTTGGAAATTACATTTGAAAGAGCGGAGCGCCGAGTCCAGAAGGCGTCTGGGGTCTCCATATAAAATATAAAGAGGACCATTTTCATCGCCATTCCAATTTCTTACATTAATTCAAATTAAATGGGAGATGAGGGGGAGGGATTCACTATTGACACAGAATAACACTCCCCTGAGCCATTTTTCCTGTCTGTGGCAGAAACGTTTGGAAGACTTTGACACGAATTCGTATTAATTTTAATTGACCTATTCTAAAATATTTAGAAACTTTCCAACAGCCTTAAATTCTCTCCCAAATTAGAAAACGATTAGATAATTTCAGACCAAAAAAAAAAGAACATTGTCACTAACCGTTCCACAGATTTTCGGCGTCATCGCCTGATGTTTCTCTTTGTCCCCGTTCTCTGCGGAGTTAGGAAAATTGGGGCTGAAAACCATGAGGTCATTCTTACTGGTGCCTTCCCCTACACACAAGTTCCGGCTCTGGCGCTGGGAATAGGACCAACTCCCCACTTCGCTCGAGCACACCACGGTGGCTTTCCCAGGCCCGCACATCACTTCCGGACCCGGGTGGCATCTCAGGCCAACGTACACAACAATCACGAGCACAAACAGCCCGAACACCGAGCAAATGGCGATCATTAAAGAAACGTTCATATCAACCAAGGGCCCTTCGCTCCCGCCCCTTTGCCTCGAGTCCCATTTCACAGCCTGGGGACTCTCCACCAGGGACAGGCTGACAGTGGCTGTGGCTGACAGCGCCGGTTCCCCATGGTCCTTCACCAGGATCACGAGTCTCTGGCTGGGGCCGTCCGCCTCCTCCAAGGCCCTCGTGGTGCTGATCTCCCCGCTGTACACACCCACCCGGAAAGGCCCCGCAGCCCTGGGTTCCTGCACTTCGTAGCGAAGCCACGCGTTGTAACCGGAATCCGCATCCACCGCTCGGATCTTGCCCACAACGTGCCCTGCGCCGGCCGACAGCGGAACCAGCTCGGGTCCTGGCGAGCCGCGGCCGGAGCCAGCCGGGGACACTGCGGGCGCGTTGTCATTTTCATCCAGGACAAAGAGCTGCACAGTCACGTTCCCGCACAACGACGGGAACCCGGCGTCCCTCGCGCTCACCTGGAACTGCAGCACTTGAAGCTCCTCGTAATCAAAGGGCTGCAGGGCATAGAGGTGCCCGCTCTCCGAGTGCACCGAGATGTAGCTGGACAGGGGCTGCTCTCCCACACTTCGCTCCACCACCGAGTAGCTCACAAAGGCGTTTTCCCTCAGGTCCGGGTCCGAGGCCGACACGGTGAAGAGATGGGCCCCGGGCGGGTTGTTTTCCTTCACAAACACCCTGTAAACGGGCTGAGGGAAAGCAGGGGCGTTATCGTTCACATCCGCGATCGGCACCAAAATGCTGCTGCTGGCCGAGAGAGACGGGGCCCCTTCGTCTCTGGCTGTCACCAGGATCTTATATTCAGACACTTGCTCCCGATCCACGGCCTCCGCCAGCACCAGCGAGTGATAATTCTTAAAGGTGGAGACGAGCCGAAAAGGCAGGTTCGGGGGGATGGAGCAGGTGACTTTGCCGTTGTCTCCCGAGTCCCGGTCAGAGACGCTAATAAGAGCTACCACTGTCCCCGGAGCAGCGTCCTCCGGCAACTGCAGAGAAAGGGAAGTCACAGCCAACTCAGGGGCGTTATCGTTCACGTCTAAAACTTCCACCACCAGGGTGCAATGTCCAGTCAAGGGGAAAGCACTTTTATCAGTTGCTTCGATTTGAAATTCATATAAACTGATATTTTCGAAGTCTAATTCTCCTTTAAATCTTACTTCACCAGTGTTTGGATCTAGACTAAACATGTTTCTTAAATTAGGATTAAAAGAATTACTAAATGAATATGAAATGTCTTTATTAATTCCCTCATCTAAATCGGTTGCATTGAGTTTAATGATTAATGTTCCATTAGCCGCATTTTCTACCAAACGCACTTCATAGACGGACTGATTAAATACAGGCGCGTTATCATTGGCATCCAGCACCGTGATCACCAGCTGAACTGTGCCGGTGAGCTCCGGTTTGCCCCCATCAGTGGCGGTGAGTAATAAATTATGCTCAGAGGTTTCCTCTCTGTCCAGAGGTTCTTTTAACAGAAGGACTAACGATTTTCTTTGCTCGTTATTTTTCTGCAAATCTACACTAAAATATTCATTTAGGCTGAGTTTATAGGTTAGCAGAGAGTTTGTACCGATATCTGCATCAGATGCGCCCTCTAATGGAAATCGCGAGTCTGGGCGTCTGGATTCTAAAATAAATAGATTTTTTTCAGGTACGGGAAAAGCAGGAGCATTGTCATTTATATCCTGTATCTCCACTTCCACGTGAAATATCCTCAGGGGTTTGTCCACTATCACCTCCAGGTCAATGGCGCACAGGGGGCTTTGGCCGCACAGCCCTTCCCTGTCTATTCGCGAATTAACAAACAAAACGCCGTTCTGCAAATTTACCTCAAAATAGTCTCTCCTGCCGTTGGAGACCATCCTGAACATCCGAGGCACCAGCTCAGCCACCTCCAGCCCCAGGTCCTGGGCCAGGCGTCCCACAAAGGTGCCGTGTTTGGATTCCTCCGGCACGGAATAACGGACCTGGCCGCTGCCCACCTCCCAGGCCGTGTGTAACAGAACCAACCGCAGCAGCTGCCTGGTTACCAGGGAGTCTTGCCGGAAAAGAGCCATAGCTGACGCGGTTTGCCTTCTTTTAAGTTATCTCCTTTCGTAGATATTGAAGTAGATGAGGGGGGGGGGGAAACCTTTAATATCCGCGTACAGGTTTCAATCCAGACATCAGGCTCTGAATGACTGTAATTTTCCGTCGCTGGAGGGAGGAGTTCAATTTTAATTGCTGTTACACCGTTTCTTTAGTGAACAGCGGCACCATGTGTCTGCATGTGGTTGTAGCTTTCTAACCATCAGGGATATTTATTCATTTATTTCAGAATTAATCTGAAATTTCTAGTATTTCCAAATGTTGCCGTTCTCATTTAAAAACTGAACAACTCCCTCGTGAAACTGGGGTTTGTTTTATTGTGTTGGAACAGTTATCTTCATGATTAACTAAAGTATGTTTCTGGCCCATGTATACTAGCCGCCATCTTTTTAATGAATGTTAGAAATCTTAGTGTAAAGATAAATATACTATCGGACAGCGTGAATATATGTTGTTGATATATTTTTGTGGTATGTAATTCGATATGTGCAAAACTTTCACTGCGCTCCCAGAACTTTTCTGTTTTACTCACCATTCTTTCACGCCTGAGAAATTTTCCCGTTACCAATAAGATTTTTTTTAATTATTTGAATTTGTGTGGAGTGCAAACTGCACAATTGTAGACGTTTGCATGTATTGGTTTTCTCTCTGTCGCTCTCTTTTGGACCTGATTCGTTGGTTGTTTTTTGGTTTTGCCTAAGATGAAATAAATTAGTATGCTCAGCAAGGCACTGTGCACCAAGTGAGATGTCCTGTTGATGCTGACCTTAATGAATGTATTCATTTGTGTAAAATTAGGCATGTGCTTAAGTACTTTGCTGAATTGGATGTTATGCTATAGAAGTTACCTCTGCACTGTGTAAGTAAAATTAACATCTGCAGGCTGGCTCCAGTTTTGTAGTTTCTGCATTGGAGTGTTGCTCTTTTAAGACTTCTGAAATCATGCTCCATACCTCATCCCTCTCAGATTTAGGAAGGCATTTCATATCCTGAGACCTTGGGTTGAGTGCTGTAGCTATTTTTAGAAATCTCACGTTGGTACCTTCTTTGTATTTTGTCAAATCTGCTGTGAAAGTGTTCTTAAAACAAACCTGCTGAGTCATCATCCAAGACTGCTATACTGTAGGGACGCATAGCTCCCGAATCGCCAGCCCACAGGTGCGGCAAACTGCTCCCATGGCTACGAGGCAGGAGTGACCTTCAATCCAGCGTTTGTGTTTGGGAAACTTATTTGGCTGATTTGATTGTTTCCTCGCAGCTGGTGTTCACGCGCTCAAGAGATGGGTTTGTTATCTTATGTGCATGTATACTGCCTGGCTTTTCTATGCGCAAGATTTGTACCAATGAGAAGCGTTGTAAGCAGGGAAGTGTAAAGAATAAAAGCCCCAGGAAAAGTTCCTGGAGGTAGAGGGGCTTTTCGGCTACCACAGACCTGGTGTTCTGTTTCCTTTCCTGCGTCGTCACCACACTATACCATGAAATATAAGGCAGAATGTGGGTAAAACAGAACAGGAGACATACAATTCTCCTCCAAGGAGTTCAATCACAAATTTAATTAATGCACTATTTTTAAAATGAGCATCATCAGCATGGAAGCATGTCCCCTGGAATGGTGGTCAAAGCATGAAGGGGCACACAAATGTTTAGCATATCTGGTACGTAAATACCTTGCAATGCCAGCTAAAAAAATGCCATGTGAATGCCTGTTCTCACTTTCAGGTGACATTGTAAATAAGAAGCACAGGGCCAGTGCAACCATTTAGGCGACCTAGGCGGCCGCCTAGGGCACTAGGATTTGGGGGGCACCATTTTCTTCAGCAGTGACCGTGGCGGCTGGATCTTCAGCCGCCCTGGTCCCCACCGGCATTTAGGTGGAGGGAGCTGGGGCAGTGGAGCGCGGGGAGGGCCGCCTGCAGTAAGGGGGGGCAGCACGCAGGGGAATTCCCCGCCCCAGCTCACCCCTGCCCCACCTCCTCCCCGAGCATGCCATGGCTGCTTCACTTCTCCCGCCTCCCAGGCTTGCGGCGCCTAAGCTGATTGGCGCCGCAAGCCTGGGAGGCGGGAGAAGTGAAGTAGCCACGGCGTGCTCAGGGAGGAGGTGGAGCAGGGGTGAGCTGCTTCACTTCTCCCGCCTCCCAAGCTTGCGGCGCCAATCAGGTTAGGCGCTGCAAGCAGAGCCGGCTCCAGGCACCAGGCAACCAAGCACATGCTTGGCGCGGCACCTGGTAAGGGGTGGCCAATCTTTGGGTGACGGGGGGCAGCGTGGCGTGGCATAGCATTCCACAGGGGGGGCACTCTGGCGGCATGGCGCTCAGCGGGGGGCGGCGCGGGGGGCGGCACTCGGGGGGTTCCAGCGGCGTGGCGCTCAGCGGGGGGGCACTCCGGCGGCGCGGCGCTCGGTGGGGGGGGCGGGCTCCAGCGGCGCAGCGCTTGGCGGGGGGACGGCGCGGGGTGCAGCACTCGGGGGGGGGTGTCCGGCGGAGCGGCACTCGGTGTGGTGGGGCTCGGCAGGGCAGTGCTTTTTTTTGCTGCTTGGGGCAGCAAAAAAGTTAGAGCCGGCCCTGGTTGGGTAGTCTCATTTTATCATCTTTCAAGCATCTTAGAACAAATTTGATGTGGCTGCCTAGTACTTAAAATGTGAGTCAATTTTAACTGATCCACCAGGATCACCGAACTGTGCTTTTCTGAAGTAACCTACTCTAGTTATTTTATTCATACCAAACTTTTCCATGGGTAATTACGTAATATCTAATAGACAAATCATAGACAGAAATATGATAAATTAAGGTAAAGTGGGTTTGAATTATAATCCCAGTTGATATTGGGCAGTCTGGGTTTGTTGTTGTTGTGCTTAGGAGCACCAATGTTTGACCAAGACCCTGTTGTGCTAGGTGATGTACAAACACAGAAGAAAAAGACAACCCTTGTCCCTAAGATTACCCAGTCCAGTGACTGCTGCCAAACAGTCTCTTCTTCCAGGCTACTGCCTCTGTCAATAAAAGAACACTGCACATATTTACTGTGCTACTTACTAATGTATCAGAAAGAGAACCAAATTGGAATAGCAGATTTCATTTGATAAAAATATGGAGCATTACTTGTCATACAACCTCACTTTCTGTGTCTATTCTGTTATGGGCTCCGTCCAGTGATGTAGAATTGGAACTCAGAGCATTTGGTCCCTCGCATGATCGGGCATGTGGCCGTTAATTGCAAATTCAACAAGACCACATCAAAAGTTATAGCAACTAAACCCACTAATGTAGAATTTATTTTTATTTTTCAATAAACAAATCATTTTCTACATTTCTGGGGGAATAACACATCATGTTTGAATAACTCATCCAAATATTTAAAAGATGCAAGTTTTGATAACCAAACCCGATTCTTGAACAGTATACCTAAGCATAAAGTAATTGCTAAAATCATGATTTCTTTCTGGATTATTAGGAGTTGAAAGCCATGCTATATGACTGTGTCACTCAGGATCTATTTTCTCCTTGATTTATGACTTTCCCAAAGATTTGACTGCCATGTCAGAAAACTTTGGGCATAGATCAATTTCCCAGATGAGAACTTTCACTGAAGGAAATGGGGAAGATCATGTACTCCTTAACCAAGCAAACCTTCCATTGACTTCACTTCTTTTGGCTTCTTTGGATTTTTTTTTTCTGGAGAAAGGCATTCAGGATTTGGCTGAATAATGGAAATTCTCACATTATGTAAAATTTTAAAGTGTTTATAATGTTTTTTAAAAAATAAATTTATATAAAAATTAAAAATTCATGTAATTTAAATTTCAAAATTCAAATATTTGTAATTTTCAGATTAAATTATAATAAAACTATTAAGAAAATTGTCAAATGTAAAAAAGATTTTTAAAAAAATATACAGTTAAATTATATTTTATCTAACCAAAATCTTCCAGATGCTTTCAGTTTTGCCTTGTATATGAAATACACACTGAAGTATTCCATGTAGGACAGTAATCAAAAAGTAAAGAAATAAAAATGCATTATAGGCAGGTTAGAAGAAATATATAGTGAATATAAAGCAGGAAAAATAGCACAGCAAAGCAATGTATCCTAGTCAAAATCAGAGAGGAAGTCAGCTATTGGTTGTTGACAGAATCATTCAAACATTTATCATTATTTTTTCTCTATTGGTGCTCAAATCAGATGTGGAAAGTTTTCGTCTCCTCAACATCATCACAACCTATTTTTATCCCATGTACTCCCACTTTTATTTTCACACTGAAAATCAACAACACCTCAAAGTCCATAGTTGGACACTGTGGCTTTAATATTAGTAACTTTTTCCTTCAATTCTTCATGCTCTTATCAACAGCTAATTAAATATAAAGCTGTTTTTCCTATACATATAAAATCTTATACTTTGTCTTCCTTATTGCCCTCTCTTGGTAACTGTTGAAGCAAAGATGTCATTATTATTTAGATATGACATAAGGTTAAATTAGATGATACAGAGGATATGTGGAAAGCTTTGCATTCCCCTACAATTTCCATTAAAAGGAAAATGTGTAAAGATCAACACCAAAATCTGAACAACAAATAGATGCACCACAGAAGTAGTTCATTATAAGGGAAGGATAAGATAGAGAATGATGGGTAAAATATTACTGTTTATTCTGAATATTTATTTTATTGCACCACTAAAACTTTTTCCTCTTATGATATAGTCCAAAGACAGTTTAACAGAAGTGGGGTATAAGGTCACATTAAGAACTGATCAGATAAATATACTGGGATTTTGATTGTTTAAGAAAGCACATTGTTTTGTTTTAAATCTACTCAAAAGAATTCAGGAAAGTATAGCTACTTCTGATGGATTAGAATACAATATCCAAAAATGATTATAATGTCCAAAGTGGTGTACCTTGTAATCAATTAGATTTTACTGTAATAATTAGCTCTTATTAAACCTGCCTGGATATATGTTATAGGCTAAATTATGTGGTTAAAGGACACAAGGTCACTATAGAACTAAGGAAAACTCTATCCGATATTTTCTGCATATAAGAAACACATTTTAATGAGAGATGGGAGAGTGGCTTAAAGGGAATATATTTGGGACAAAACTATTATGTCTCTGCCAGAGTTGAAGAAGAATAGCTATTCCTTTATCCAAACACACTAGATTTAAAATAATAGACCAAATTATAGATACCTAATGGTAAATTTATTATTCTCAAAGGAGATTTAAATGGCAGGAGAGTTATAAGAAGATCAATCTATGCCCCTAACTCAAATAAAAAACAGTGTTTCAATGATTAATATAGGACTTTAGACTCTATCCAAGAAGGAGAAATAATTTTATAAGGAAATTATATCTATATATTGAAGCAAAGGAAAGATACAAATCTAGGACATTGTCTTTTTAAACATAGGGACAAAGGGATTGAAATATATTTGAAGTCTCATATGAATAAGATTTCTTATTTTTTTTCACCCATATAACCTTTATTCAGGATAGATTTTGATTCTGGTTAATTCTTATTGCTAACACCATCTTCCTGCAGACTATGCATGCAGACATACATAATATTACATAGTAAAACCATACTCCAGTTGAACTGACATTTAACTTGAGGGACAAAAAGCTCTCTAAGAAAACCAGGAGTTTGAGTTGTCTCCTATGACAAGATCCAGACCAAGTAAATAATTTTAAAATCATATTATTCAATATTTCAAAAATGTGGATGAAGATGTAAGCAGAGTCAGGATGAGCTCTACCCTGACATCTGGTGGTGAATTGTGGCGAGTTGTGGAAAAGAACTTCAGGGGCTGATCTTGATTGCATAGGCACACCCACCCCACCTAGCATGAGCCCAAATGGTCACTTTGGCTGCTGTGGGATCCCCAGTTTCTCTGTTATTGGGGCAGGAAGAATAAAGTATTGTTACCCTGATTATGTGAATCAAGGACAATGAAACTGTTTTATGACAGAGGGACTCGCCATCAACTGAGTAGCACTCGCTAGACAAGAGAAATGGGTTCCAAAACCCAGTGAATTAAGAAAGGCTGGGGATAGTTATTTGTACCTGATGCCATGGGCCCCTTTTGAGAGTCTGAAATACCAATTGCACCTTCTTCTCTCTACTGTAGAATATTAGAGCTCATTTTAATTCTATTAGGAGTCTAGTTACAGGCTGTTGAGCTGAATTCACTTTGGGCCAATGGTGCACCAGCACTGAGGCTCCCCTACTACAAGCTGAAATCACTGAGTGTGGAGGGGGCCTGAAAATATGTTGCTGAGCAGCTGGTGGAGCAGAGCAGTTTGCGGGACAACTGGAGCAGCTTGCGGGACAGCTGAAGCAGCTCACGGGACAGCTGGTGGAGTGGAGTGGCTGGTGGAATGACTCATGGTGAAGGCTGCACCAGAACCCCATGGAGAGGCGGGGCAATTGGCCTTGGACCACATAAGGTGCCCCTTAACAGCACTGTGCCTCTTCCCCCCACCCCAGGCTGGGAGGTAAAACTCTGTAGATAAACTTGAACTCTGGGGCTGCACTGACCAGGGAGAGAGACTTTTGGGGTGTTGGACTTTTGGGACTTTGGGTGATTTTTTGGGTTGCTGAACTTAAGACCCTGAGGGGAAAAGGATACTGCCAAACTTACTTGTGGGGGTGGGTCTTTTGCTCATGGTTTGTGTTATGAATCCTGTTCGTGGTGTTTCCCCCAACATAATGCCGCATTGTTTCCCTCCTTTATTAAAAGGATTTTGCTACACTCAGACTCTGTGCTTGCAAGAGGGGAAGTATTGCCTCTTAGAGGCGCCCAGGGGGTGGTATGTAATTGTGCCAGGTCACTGGGTGGGGTTCAAGCTGGTTTTGCATTGTGTTATTGAAACAGAACCCCTAGATACTGAGCCTGGCCCTTGTTGCTGCCAACTCAGATGGGCAGAAGGGTTACAAAGATATCATACATACACATCAGGGTAAATTTAAGATATCTGGGACCTATTTAAAACAGTCGTGAGAGGTTGCTTTATTAATTGGACCCTCTGAAATTCAAAATAAATAGACTAAGCCAGACTATAATTGAAACCAGAGAAATAAACCTCCGGTAAAAAAAAAATCAACAATAACAAAAAACAAAAACAAATAAGCAAAGGCAAAGCAAACTATTGGTCTGAAAATTAAAAGTAATGTAAACCAACTGTGTCATCCCAATAGTTAGAAATGCCATGGAGAAATGGTTACCCATCCCAAAGAACTACATGATGCATTTTCAACTTATCATAGAAATGCATATAATAGATTATCCATTATTAAGAGAAAATGCACTTTAGATAAACAAAATGATACTCCATATTTCAGTTTTTAGATGTAAATATGTTTGAACAATCTAACACAGAAGAAGACATCTTAACAGCCATTGATAGTATGAAAATGGTAAAGCCCTGGCTCAAGACAGGTTAATTATAAAATATTATAAAGCTCTAAAAGAAAATTGGATAGGCGTCTCACAGATGGGTGTTACACAATATTCAGAGAGAAAGAAATATAAACCTCTGTGCAGAAGTCATTCCCAAACCTGAATTGGATTTTAATTAAAGTTAATTATACAAATCAATTTATTTACTAAATTCACATGTAAGAATTATGGCTAAGGCACTGTAGAGTACACCACTTCCGGTATCACCAAGCTATATTAATAAAGACCAAACAGGCTTTATGAAATATAGATATACCTAACAAATACAAGATGGGAACTAAAAATACTATATTCAGTCCAGATCCAAAAGAACGCTCAGATTCTCCAATCATTAGATATGAGAAAAAGCCTTTGACAGGGTTGAATTGAAATACTTAAATACAACACGTTTCAGAGTAGCAGCCGTGTTAGTCTGTATCCGCAAAAAGAACAGGAGTACTTGTGGCTCTAAGGTGCCACAAGTACTCCTGTTCTTTTTTAAATATAACACTGTGCCCCAGGATATGGCTCTGAATTTATGACGCAAAGAGAAGCATTATATCACCCCAGCCAATAGTTCTTATAAAATGATGCAGCTCTAATACCTTCTCTTTTCAAAGAGGAATAAGGCAAGGATGTAAAGCATACTAATGAATTTAATATAGACAATAAAGACAATAGGGGGAAATGGAAAATTATTTTAAAAGGGACAAGGAAGATATGGCTTTACAAACATTCTATATGTTTAAAAATCTGCTACTGTGCATTACATTTTAAAACTATTGTTGGAGACTGCACAGGAGGCAGACAATGAGAGAGGGGCTGCAAGGAGCAGCCAATCAGGGCCAAGCTGTCCCATATAAGACAGGCTGCAGAGCAGAGAGGCTTCAGAAGCTGTCTGGAGCTCCAGCAGGGAAGATCAGGCTCCTTGCAGGAGGAAGGAGTGCCAGCACCCTGGACAGAAAAGTGCTGCCAGAAGGGACTAAGGAAGCTAGAGAGAGAGCTCCTGGCTAGCTGCTAAGACTGGCAGACTGAAGTCCTGAGGTAAGGGCAAAGAAGGTGCTATACGCTGCGGGGAAGGGAGGAGGGATAGGTCAGTGGTTTGAGCATTGGCCTACTAACCCCAGGATGGTGAGTTCAATCCTTGAGGGGGCCATTTAGGGATCTGGGCCAAAAATCTATCTGGGGATTGGTCCTGCTTTGAGCAGGGGGTTGGACTAGATGACCTCCTGAGGTCCCTTCCAACCCTGACATTCTATGATTCTATGATAAGTGGCCCAGGGAAATGAACTGAGGAGTCAGAGGGGATGCAGCAAGTGGCAGCCATCTACACCCAGCACAGGGTGCCTGGGCTGGGACCCAGAGTAGTGGGTGGACCCAAGTCTCCTCCACCCTCACCGCTCCCATTCTGAGGCACCTATCCATTTCCATTCATTGTATAGGGAGTCTGCATGCATAAATCTGGCTTTGTGCATCCCAGCAATTTTCTAGGTACCATGACACTCAGCATCACAACACCTATGTCCTTTAATGAATCTAGCTCCAAGAGTCTACAAGGGACAAGAATTATAGTAGGCAAAATAAAGATATTTGCAATGACGGTAGGGTTACTGACATATAGGTTTTCTCTTGCAACCTTAATTCAGCCCCCTTGTGCATAAGCTATTTTTCCTCAGGAGCCCTGATTCAGCGCATACTGAATGGGTAGCTATTCAATATTATTTTTTATCATCATCATTCAATGTGTGGTGCCATGCATTATGTAATACACACCATCCAAACCCTGCACTGAATACAGAATTATTAATTTCCTGTTCTCATAGTAGTATATTAATTCTTTACAAACACTACTGAATTTATTTTTACAACACCCCTGTGAGGCAAGGTGGTATTATTATCCCCATTCACACATGAGGAAATGAGGCTCAGAGATGAAATCCAAAATTGTTAAAAGGATCAACTAATTTGGGTGCCCATCTGAGAAGCCTATGGCCATATCTTCAGAGTACATAATCATTTTTATAGCACTTTATATGTTTGGAACAGAGCTTCCACAGACTTCAGATATAGTTAGTGGTCGGTACTTCTGCAAGTCAGAGCCCAGATGTATCAAGTTGGGTATCCAGAAAAAGAGGAATATACATTGTCCACTTGCATAAATTTAGATTTATGTAGCTTTCCCAGCATCACAGACGAACTCTGTGGCAGAGACATGCACATAATCCAGTTCTCTAAGGTGGCATTCAACTGCCTTAACTACAAAACCATCCTTTCTCTTTCTGCAGTTCTCTGCCTCATTCACTATATACCTTCCAGCTTCTGCAACAAATGAGGTTGGGTTCCTACAGAAAACATACTCATTCACTACACAACCTTGATTCATTCCTAGAGAACAGTTTGTCCTGTGCACTGAACAAGATAGGGGTCCTGTGGAAAATAGTGTGTGTATATAGTTCATGTAATTATATACTATATCATAATGCATACCCACGAGGGGGCCGAGTTAAGATTCTTTGGGCAACCTTAATTCTGACAGTTCATAACTTTTGAATAACTGACATTTCTACCTTAATTTTATTTTAACATAGGTCCTTTTAATGTCATTTCTTAAGATTTTTAAAAAACTTAAAAATTTAAATACAAATGTTTCATCATGTAAAACCATATTGACCCCCAACATGGGTCATCCACAGGTTAGGATCTTTAGATCCACAACACAGGCCCCTACCAACAGAGTAACTGGTGTAGTAGAAGGCTGAGAAGGTTTCACAGCTACGTACTAGATAACAAAGAAATGCTGGGTTCAATTCCAGGTTCTGAAGGGGAGTGTGTTCTAGTACTTAGACCCTTCTGCCTTTGGCCCCACTCAAGCCTTTCTGTCCTCTTCTGCCCCTCTCCTCAGCACCTACTCATATAGCCTGTCTATTGATATCCCTGTCTCCTGATCATCCATCTCCTGCCCCTGTGTCCCTGTCTTGCCCCTCACTCCTTTCTTCCCCTGGCTCTTGCCTGTGTTCCCCCCTCCTTGATCATCTTCTATCACCTACATGGATCCTGCTTTTCCTCTCCTTCCTCCTCCTATCACACTCCCTCCTAGCTAAGGTTGCTACCTCTGAGGTACAGAAAAATGGGACATTCAGGATGATGCTCAGTCCATAAAACTGGACAGCTGGCAGTGTGGACTAAGCACGTTTACAGATTTTTGGGAAAGCTACTCAAAAAAGGATGGGGGGAATTCTGGTAAACACTGGGCAGGTTGCAACCGTACCCCTAGCTCCTGTTCCGTCCCTTTGTTCCTTCCTCTCAGCCTTCTGCCCCCTCCCCCTGCTCCTATCCCTGTCTATCCCCAGCAACTGTCCTAACTCCCATTCCTCTCAGAGGCCCTTAACCCCCACTCACACACACTCCTGCATCCCTTCCTCCCATCCCCCTCTTTACCCCTCTGCATTTTAATCAGGGTGTTTCATCCTTTTCCTCCACTCTGCCTGAGAGCACAGGATACACTGTCTCCCTGATCTCAGTTCCTGTGCCCACCACCACAGTGTCCGACAGCCACCAACAGGAGGAATTACTAGAAAAGGCCTACGCAGTCCCTGCATTCCTGGGATGGAGCATGCTTAATCACTCCGTGGGGAAGTTGTGTGTACTCCAGTTGGCATGTAAAATCTGAAAGGGGATAAAGCATGCTCAGTACATATGGACTCTTCAGGGAATTTAGCTGCCAAATTCCAACCACACTCTATTGAGCATGTGCTACTTGAGATTGTTCAAAAAATTAAAACTTCACTAAATTATGGTGAATTTTCATGGAGATAGCCAAAGGAAAATCCCAGATACAAATTTCAAGCCCCTGCATCAAAGAATAGCAGTGTAAGAACTGTTTGACAAAATACTTGTAAAAACTTTTTTTATTATAGACAAAATATAATTTTCCCCCTTACCTCATTGTCAGAAACAGATAAAAACTTTTGGCTGAAATTTTTGAAAAAAAGAAAAAATCATGTGTTGCAGATATTCACCATGGTAAATTTCACTCTGAATATTTAAGCTTGGGAAAATATTAAGCGACTGAAAAGAAATATGTGAGGCAACCTTAATTATAGGCATGACCAGTACATGTATCACCTATAACACACTAAAAAAAAAATTAGTTTCACTTGTCTTCAAAGAAGGATTACACTATTATGTGAAGAAGAATATCCAAAGTTATAATACTGAACATTAAAACAGAGATTTTGAGAGATATAAAGCCCTGGATTTATTTTCCAGGATTATTTTGATGACAATTAAGCCACTGATTAAAATTTTTAAAAAAATATGTAAATAAACATAATTTGGAGGGGAACAACATAAGAACACAAGAACATAAGAATGGCCATACTGGGTCAGACCAAAGGTCTATCCAGCCCAGTATCCTGTCTGCCGACAGTGGCCAATGCCAGGTGCCCCAGAGGGAATGAACCTAACAGGTAATGATCAAGTGATCTCTCTCCTACCATCCAACTCCACCCTCTGACAAACAGAGGCTAGGGACACCATTCCTTACCCATCCTGGCTAATAGCCATTAACGGATTTAACCTCCATGAATTTCTCCAGTTCTCTTTTAAGAGCTGTTATAGTCCTAGCCTTCACAACCTCCTCAGGCAAGGAGTTCCACAAGTTGACTGTGTGCTGTGTGCAGAAGAACTTCCTTTTATTTGTTTTAAACCTGCTGCCCATTAAGTTCATTTGGTGGCCCCTAGTTCTTATATTATGGGAACAAGTAAATAACTTTTCCTTATTTACTTTCTCCACATCACTCATTATTTTATATACCTCTATCATATCCCCCTTTTCGCCTTTTGTCCAAGCTGAAAAGTTCTAGCCTCTTTAATCTCTCCTCATATGGGACCCATTCCAAACCCCGAATCATTTTAGTTGCCCTTCTCTGAACCTTTTCTAATGGGAGTATATCTTTTTTTGAGATGAGGAGACCACATCAGTATTCAAGATGTGGGCGTAACATGGCTTTATATAAGGGCAATAAAATATTCTCCATCTTATTCTCTATCCCCTTTTTAATAATTCCTAACATCCTGTTTGCTTTTTTGACCGCTGCTACACACTACGTGGATGTCTTCAGAGAACTATACCAAGGGAAAATGTCATCAAATAATAAGACATAATTACAGAAAAATATAAACAAGACATACATATCCCACAATAGAAACTCACCATTCCATTCTCATTTGGTGTGAACTCGGATTCTATCTTCTTCTCCCCATTCTCGGTAGAGTGAGGGAAGTTGGGGCTGAAAACCATGAGGTCATTCTTTGCGGTGCCTTCCCCTACACACAAGTTGCGGCTCTGGTGCTGGGAATAGGACCAACTCCCCACTTCGCTCGCACACACCACGGTGGCATTCCCAGGCCCGCACATCACTTCCGGACCCGGGTGGCATCTAAGGCCAACGTACACGACAATCACCAGCACAAACAGCCCGGACACCGAGCAAATGGCGATCATTAAAGACACGTTCATGTCAACCAAGGGCCCTTCGCTCCCGCCCCTTTGCCTCGAGTCCCATTTCACAGCCTGGGGACTCTCCCCCAGGGACAGGCTGACAGTGGCTGTGGCTGACAGCGCCGGTTCCCCATGGTCCTTCACCAGGATCACGAGTCTCTGGCTGGGGCCGTCCGCCTCCTCCAAGGCCCGCGTGGTGCTGATCTCCCCGCTGTACACACCCACCCGGAAAGGCCCCGCAGCCCTGGACTCCTGCACTTCGTAGCGAAGCCACGCGTTGTAGCCGGAATCCGCATCCACCGCTCGGATCTTGCCCACCACGTGCCCTGCGCCGGCCGACAGCGGAACCAGCTCGGGCCCTGGCGAGCCGCGGCCGGAGCCAGCCGGGAACACTGCGGGCGCGTTGTCATTTTCATCCAGGACAAAGAGCTGCACAGTCACGTTCCCGCACAACGACGGGAACCCGGTGTCCCTCGCGCTCACCTGGAACTGCAGCACTTGCAGCTCCTCGTAGTCAAAGGGCTGCAGGGCATAGATGTGCCCGCTCTCCGAGTGCACCGAGATGTAGCTGGACAGGGGCTGCTCTACCACACTCCGCTCTACAACCGAGTAGCTCACAAAGGCGTTTTCCCTCAAGTCCGGGTCCGAGGCCGACACGGTGAAGAGATGGGCCCCGGGCGGGTTGTTTTCCTTCACAAACACCCTGTAAACTGGCTGAGGGAAAGCAGGGGCGTTATCGTTCACATCCGCGATCGGCACCAAAATGCTGCTGCTGGCCGAGAGAGACGGGGCCCCTTCGTCTCTGGCTGTCACCAGGATCTTATATTCAGACACTTGCTCCCGATCCACGGCCTCCGCCAGCACCAGCGAGTGATAATTCTTAAAGGTGGAGACGAGCCGAAAGGGCAGGTTCGGGGGGATGAAGCAGGTGACTTTGCCGTTGTCTCCCGAGTCCCGGTCAGAGACGCTAATAAGAGCCACCACTGTCCCCGGGGCAGCGTCCTCCGGTACCGGCGGAGAAAGGGAAGTCACGGCCAGCTCAGGGATGTTATCGTTCACGTCTAACACTTCCACCAAAACTTTGCTGTGTCCCACCAACGGTGCGTGTCCTTTATCAATAGCTTCCACTTGAATTTCATATATGTTCTGAGATTCAAAATCCATATTTCCTTTCACTCTTATTTCGCCAGTGTTAATATCTAGGCTAAAAATGTCTTTTATTTTGGTAGACATACGGTTATTAAATGAATAGAAAACGTCTTTATTGATTCCCTCATCTAAATCTGTGGCGTTGAGTTTGATAACTAATGTCCAATTGGCAGCATTTTCATATAAACTCACCTCATAAACTGTCTTGTCAAATACAGGGGCGTTATCATTGGCATCCAGCACAGTGATCACCAGCTGAACTGAACCCGTCAGTTCCGGTTTGCCCCCATCAGTGGCCGTGAGTAATAAACGATGCTCAGGGGTTTCCTCTCTGTCCAGAGCTTTCTTTAAAACAAGCACTAAAGATTTACTTTGATCATTTTTTCTTTGCATATCTAGAGTGAAATGTTCACTTGGGCTGAGTTTATAGGTTAGCAGAGAGTTTGTACCAATGTCTGCGTCAGATGCGCCCTCTAGTGGGAAACTCGAGTCTGGGAGTCTGGATTCTGCAATAATGAAATTATCTTCATTTACCGAAAAAACAGGAGCATTGTCGTTTATATCCTGTATCTCCACCTCCACATGAAATATCCTCAGGGGTTTGTCCACTATCACCTCCAGGTCAATGGCGCACAGGGGGCTCTGGCCGCACAGCTCTTCCCTGTCTACTCGCGAATTAACAAACAAAACGCCGTTCTGCAAATTTACCTCAAAATAATCTCTCCTGTCTTTGGAGACCATCCGGAACATCCGAGGCACCAGCTCAGCCACCTCCAGCCCCAGGTCCTGGGCCAGGCGGCCCACAAATGTTCCGTGTTTGGATTCCTCCGGCACGGAATAACGGACCTGGCAGCTGCCCACCTCCCAGGCCGTGTGTAACAGAACCAACCGCAGCAGCTGCCTGGTTACCAGGGAGTCTCGCCGAAGAGCCATTGCGGACGTAGGATGCCTCTTCTTTGTAAAATGTTACTGCTTTATATCTCGCAAATCTAGAAAATTATTTTAAATATGTGCCAAAATATTATCATTTAATACTTTAAATGCAGTCGGTTTTCCTCCAGTATTATTCCGCCATCTTCTTGAGCTTTATTCACACTGCTCTAAATCAGGCTGGCGCTGTGTTTTTCTCTATTTAAGGAAATACCTTTTTAAGTAGACAGCGACACCTTGTGACTGAAATGGAGTACCACACTATGCAATACCACAATAATTTTTTTCATAGTTGTTCGTTAATATTTTTATTCTCTGTCCATGGGCACTGGTTACAATTGTGTCTCAGTCTTCAAATGCAGTTCTTGCATAAGGTGATCTTTTCTGATATTACGGAAAATTATATTCAAGTAAAATATTTATATCTGAAGACACGTTAAATAGCTATTTAAAATAACGGTGTCTAGAAACAGCTGGGATTTGTTGATTGATTGATTGACTGACTTGATATTTTAGGTGATAATCTCAGTACATATGACATGCGATTTAGAAGTTTCCATTTCTTAATAAATGCATCTAGGAAATTAATCAATTTTTATTGGAATGTTTCCTATCTTATAAAACTCTAATTTTCAGAAAACCGTAGAAAATACAATCTTCTCGTTATCAAGTTACAGTGAGCTCACTAGGTATATGTAAAGATAATACATAACTATGTGTAATCATCTAACTTATGTAAAGGTAGAAGAGAGGGTTTTTTTTAGCAATGGGTCAACGAAAGGGATAGGAAAAATGGCCTCAGAGTTTCTCTAAAGAAGGCAATACTAAGGAGCTCCGTAGTCAAGTGTTTCAAGGTCAAGTGTTTCACTGTGTCTCTGAATGATAGAATATCTCTTCAGTTACAAGTCATAATCTATATGAACAGGGTACTATTCCTTTAAATAGTTTGTGATCCCTCTAAGGGCGCTTATTGTGTTCTATATTTTGAGAAACTACTAGAAACCAGCCAGAGATGGTATGTAGTTAGGAGTTCCATGTTTATGTATTTAGTACACACTTTTATCTGGTCTTTAACTATGCCCTTGTGGTTTTTCTTACTAGTTTTGTTGTACAAAGAACAAAAGTCATAACATAAATCATGTGAGATGAACAGCAGAAGGCCTTAGGAGAGGAGGAAGACGTAGTTTGAACTGTAGTTACCTGCTTTAATATCTCATATATTGCTTTTCTTCTGTTTTCTCCTCTGGATGGTTTATCTGTTTTCTGTTACTCTGTGCTTTTAAAAGTTGCTCTGCAAAATGTTTAGGCAACATTTCCATTTCTAACTTTCTGTTAGTGATTGCTTCAAGAGATATTGAAGTGCATGCAAACTGGAAATTAGTTATACAGAAAAAACACCCACATTCATCCCACACATAGTACAATTAAGGGAGGTTATTTTCACATTCGGATACCTAGATTCTGAAACTCTATTGAGTCCGTCATCTCTCTCAATAAATGACACATGTATATGTGATGGTGTGATGTAGTATAGGGATTTTTATCATCAACAATTTGAGATGGTCTCTTGACAGCCGTGACTGAGTCCGCAGAAAACATCTGAAGTGGTCACAGAGAAATTTATCACATAGTTCTACATTTTATCACATATATATCACCATAATATCCGTGGCTTGTGTGTTCCTATGTAAATATATTACCTGAATTCAGCCTCCAAAGTTCTGCCGCCATTAACTTAATTAACTTTTTTTAAACCATTTCCAAACATATGCTAATGGAATGAAGTCTTAAAATTGTTTAATTTAGTTTTTTCTCTCTCTCTCTGAATGACTGGTAGTGTGGAAACAGGAAACCGTTTTCTTTAAAAAAAAAAAGTATTAATTCCTTCCTGTTTACGTCCTAGTCCTAGAGTCTGGAAAGATTGTAATCTCCTTCTCCCCGCGTCCCCAAATCAGAAAGTACCAGTGGTTACTTTTACAGTTAACTATTTCCTGCAATTATTTTTCGTAGCTCTTAAAAGCAGTAGAGGCTCCAATGAGAATCCCTTCCAAGTCCCTCTGGCCATTTTCTGACACACACAACTCTTTTCTTCACAAGAACCGCTTTCCCTCATCCCTTTTATTCTTTGGGAATTGCTCCCTCCGTTCAGAGGACTGGGGGGGTCCTTAGCTGTGGGAATCCCAGTTTCTCTAGCAGTTGGCGATCTGATCTGATTTCCACTTCCTCAGTACTACTACTGTATCCGCGCCCCTGTGCAGGACACAGCTTCTGAGGAGGTAACTATGAGAAAATCCTCATTCAGTCTCTTGTTTTGGTTATTTTCCTATTCCCACGACCATTAAAAATGATCTTTTCTCTCAAATATTGCTGGTGTGGGGATGTCATGAATACGTTACGCTTTGGTAAGGGTTTGCACAAACTGTTGCTTAACTGACAGCTGATTGTGTGTGTCAAGATGAGAGGGAAAGTATCTTCCGTAGTATGCAAGGAATTCTACTATGTCGAAGAAGCTGTCATGTATAGAAGACTCCATTCTGGGGGGTAGGAGTAGAAAGTCATTATTCGCTGATTTAGCTTTGAGTTAGTACATATTCTAAAAGTAAATCACTGCTTAACCCAGCTACTATTTTCTGTTGTGGATAAAACCCAGAAACGAGCATTAGTCTAGAACTAGGCCTGTTCCTTCCATTAGTAGCTTGGGTGCTCTCATTCACGTTCCTCTTAGAAGTTGTGACTGCTCTGTTGCAATGCATTTACAACCCCACTGTTTAATTTAGAGCTAATTTCTATTAGCCTTTATTTATTTCTGTAAAACAGAATTTCTATATGGAGCTTTCCTAGACCATTGCAGCGAAATAAACAATGCAATTGAAATGACATAGATTCTCTGGTAGATGCATCTGCACTGAAGATATTTATTTTGTTTCCTTCAATATTGGATTGTTCCGCTTACACTGAAACATTATTCTGGTTCTTACTAATTACTGCGTATTTTGTAAATAATCTAAATGTTATAGTGATGGGGAAACCGGCTGAATAACCTAAGATAAAATAAAAGGGAAAGAAAACATTCAGATTAATATCTATCCATTCCTATAATCCAATTTTACTTCTTGTTTACTATCAAGTAGAAAAAAAGGTGATCATTCCTGTAATCCATGGACTCTATAGTTAAAATGAAACCTCCACTTACTTGCTATCTCCTTCTTGGGTGGCAAGTATGATATCAATGACTCATGTTCAAAGATCAATCCCTAAAATTTCAGTGTTTAAAATTAGACTGACCAGCAAAAAAATAATTTGAGAAATGAAAGCCAAAATAGGGGAAAGAACATGTTAAAGAATATTTAGATACCTTAGATAATTCAAGTCGGCAGGGCCTGATGAAATTCATCCTAGGGTACTTAAGGAACTAGCTGAAGTTCCCAGAAGACTGAAGGAGGGAAAACACAATACCTATCTTTAAAAGGGGGAACAAAGAGGACCAGCGAATTTTAGGAGAGTCAGCCTAAATTCAATACCTGGAAAGATACTGAAGCAAATTATTAAACAGTGAATTTGTAAGCCCCTGGAGGATAATAGGGTTGTAAGGAATGGCCTGCATGGATTTGTAAAGAACAAATAATGCCAAACGAATCTAATTGCCTTATTTGAGGATTTACTGGCCTAATGCATAGGGAGGAAGAAGCAGGTTACATATTAGGAAAAACTTTCTAACTATAAGAGTAGTTAAGCTCTGGAACAGGCTTCCAAGGGAGGTTGTGAAATCCCCATAACTGGAAGTTTTAAAAAACAAGTTGGACAAACACCTGTTAGAGATGTGTTCACTTGGCTCACCATAGCACAGGGGCCTGGACTTGATGACTTCTGGAGGTCCTTCCAGTTTCAGCCCTACATTTATATGATTATGCTACAAATAACCATTATTGTTATCTTCATCACCAGGACTCCTGGTACAGTCAAGGAACTATGATGTGATTGGAATAACAGAGACTTGGTGGGATAACTCACATGACTGGAGTACTGTCATGGATGGATACGAACTGTTCAGGAAGGACAGGCAGGGCAGAAAAGGTTGGGGAGTTGCATTTTATGTAAGAGAGGAGTATGACTGCTCAGAGCTCCGGTATGAAACTGCAGAAAAACCTGAGAGTCTCTGGATTAAGTTTAGAAGTGTGAGCAACAAGGGTGATGTCATGGTGGGAATCTGCTATAGACCACCAGACCAGGGGGATGAGGTGGATGAGGCTTTCTTCCGGCAACTAGCAGAAGTTACTAGATCGCAGGCCCTGGTTCTCATGGGAGACTTCAATCACCCTGATATCTGCTGGGAGAGCAATACAGCGGTGCACAGACAATCCAGGAAGTTTTTGGAAAGTGTAGGGGACAATTTCCTGGTGCAAGTGCTAGAGAAACCAACTAGGGGCAGAGCTCTTCTAAACCTGCTGCTCATAAACCCGGAAGAATTAGTAGGGGAAGCAAAAGTGGACGGGAACCTGGGCGGCAGTGACCATGAGATGGTCGAGTTCAGGATCCTGACACAAGGAAGAAAGGAGAGCAGCAGAATACGGACCCTGGACTTCAGAAAAGCAGACTTTGACTCCCTCAGGGAACTGATGGGCAGAATCCCCTGGGAGAATAACATGAGGGGGAAAGGAGTCCAGGAAAGCTGGCTGTATTTTTAAGAATCCTTATTGAGGTTGCAGGAAAAAAACATCCCGATATGTAGAAAGAATAGTAAATATGGCAGGTGACCAGCTTGGCTTAACAGTGAAATCCTTGCTGATCTTAAACACAAAAAATAAGCTTACAAGAAGTGCAAGATTGGACAAATGACCAGGGAGGAGTATACAAATATTGCTCAGGGATGCAGGAGTGAAATCAGGAAGGCCAAATCACACTTGGAGTTGCAGCTAGCAAGAGATGCTAAGCGTAACAAGAAGGGTTACTTCAGGTATGTTAGCAACAAAAAGAAAGTCAAGGAAAGTGTGGGCTCCTTACTGAATGAGGGAGGCAACCTAGTGAGAGAGGATGTGGAAAAAGCTACTGTACTCAATGCTTTTTTTGCCTCTGTCTTCACAAACAAGGTCAGCTCCCAAACTGCTGCACTGGGCAGCACAGCATGGGGAGGAGGTGACCAGTCCTCTGTGCAGAAAGAAGTGGTTTGGGGCTATTTAGAAAAACTGGACAAGCACAAGTCCATGGGGCCGGATGCGCTGCATCCGAGAGTGCTAAAGGAATCGGCGAATGTGATTGCAGAGCCATTGGTAATTATCTTTGAAAACTCATGGCGATCGGGGGAGGTCCCGGATGACTGAAAAAAAGCTAATGTAGTGCCCATCTTTTAAAAAGGGAAGAAGGAGGATCCTGAGAACTACAGGCCAGTCAGCCTCACCTCAGCCCCTGGAAAAATCATGGAGCAGGTCCTCAAGGAATCAATTCTGAAGCACTTAGAGGAGAGGAAAGTGATCAGGAACAGTCAGCATGGATTCACCAAGGGCAAGTTACGCCTGACTAACCTAACTGCCTTCTATGAGGAGATAACTAGGTCTGTGGATGAGGGGAAAGCAGTGGATGTGTTATTCCTACACTTTAGCAAAGCTTTTGATACTGTCTCCCACAGTATTCTTGCTGGCAAGTTAAAGAAGTATGGGCTGGATGAATGGAATATAAGGTGGGTAGAAAGCTGGCTAGATCATCGGGCTCAACGGGTAGTGATCAATGCCTCCATGTCTAATTGGCAGCCGGTTTCAAGCGGAGTGCCCCAAGGGTCGGTCCTGGGGCCAGTTTTGTTCAATATCTTCATTAATGATCTGGAGGATGGCGTGGACTGCACTCTCAGCAAGTTTGCAGATGACACTAAACTGGGAGGAGTGGTAGATACACTGGAGGGTAGGGATAGGATACAGAGGGACCTAGACAAATTAGAGGATTGGGCCAAAAGAAATATGATGAGGTTCAACAAGGACAAGTGCAGAGTCCTGCACTTAGGATGGAAGAATCCCATTCACTCTTACAGACTGGGGACCGAATGGCTAGGAAGCAGTTCTGCAGAAAAGGACCTAGGGGTTACAGTGGACGAGAAGCTGGATATGAATCAACAGTGTGCCCTTGTTGCCAAGAAGGCTAATGGCATTTTGAGCTGTATAAGTAGGGGCATTGCCAGCAGATCTAGGGACGTGATCATTCACCTCTATTCGACATTAGTGAGGCCTCATCTGGAGTACTGTGTCCAGTTTTGGGCTCCACACTACAAGAAGGATGTGGAAAAATTGGAAAGAGTCCAGCGAAAGGCAACAAAAATGATTAGGGGGCTGGAGCACATGACTTATGAAGAGAGGCTGAGGGAACTGGGATTGTTTAGTCTGCAGAAGAGAATAATGAGGGGGGATTTGATAGCTGCTTTCAACTACCTGAAAGGGGGTTCCAAATAGGATGGATCTAGACTGTTCTCAATGATACCTGATGACAGAACAAGGAGTAATGGTCTCAAGTTGCAGTGGGGGAGGTTTAGGTTGGATATTAGGAAAAACTTTTTCACTAGGAGGGTGGTGAAGCACTGGAATGGGTTACCTAGGGAAGTGGTGGAATCTCCTTTCTTAGAAGTTTTTAAGGTCAGGCTTGACAAAGCCCTGGCTGGGATGATTTAGTTGGGAACTGGTCCTGGTTTGAGCAGGGGGTTGGACTAGATGACCTCCTGAGGTCCCTTCCAACCCTGATATTCTATGATTCTATGATTCTATGACTCGGCATTTCTGAAATATCTTCTCTTGCACTATACATAATAAAAAGGCATTAAGTATATAACCCTCCTCCTTCAAGACCTGAGCAACCAACAACTGTCCTGGATTAAGAAGAAGCTTCCAACTGGCATGCTAGTGTTTATCATTGGAATTTTACACCTTCTTCAAGACATCTACTAGTATGCTACAGTGACAGTCATTGGTGTAAGGCAGTTCCTATGCTTCAAAAAATAAGGTGAAAAATAATCATAATATTATATTTATGAATCAATAATTAGAAACTGTACTTCCCAGGATATGAGTTATTCCTAATAAAGCCAATAGGAGTTCATTGTTTCTTATAGATAGAGGATGGGGCCATTGGAATGCCTAATTACATTGGATTTACACAAGTGTAATCAAGATAAGGTCCTCTCTTTCTCTTCACAATTACTTCTTCCCACTACATCATAGCTGAAATTTCTGAAATCTAAACCCATAAACTTTTAGAAGTTCCTAATGTCCATTTGCCAGATCCTACCATCTCCAATGAATATTTAGCAATTGCATTCAGGAGGACAGTTGAAATTCAATGCTTCGGCCTAACACTTAAAACTACTTTTCACCATACAATATTATACGGTTGTCTTTACCTCAGTGTTGAGAAAAAGAAACACCGTCCACCATTGATTCCAAACTCTCATCACTGACAGGAATACTTGTCTCGTTGTGAGAATTTTGCTACAAAATTGGGAAAATAGGAGATGGCAACATTTATTGTTCCTCCAATTGACTGTAGGACACTGAAAAAATTTGAATGTTTGTATTCCTAACAGGAGCCTTCATCTTCCTTCTGAGCTACAGTGTCTCCATTTCTTCGTTTTAACTAAGACTAAAATTAAGTCAGGGACTGAAGGAAAAACAACCATGCTTTCATTAAGGGATGGAAAAGGAAATCAAGCATCTATTTTCAGATTAATAAAATCGAACTGGAACACTCCTTGAAAGTGACAGTCTGTTCAAAATAATAAATAAATAAAATCTAGCAGATCTAACAACTCACAATCAGAGCTAATTTTTCAGAAATTTAAATATATGCAGCTGTTGCACAACTTCAGTTCCTAAGAATCAAACCACACAGAGGCTGAAATCTATGTCAGCTCGAAATCAGTGCCAAATAAAAAGTGTGATTTTCCTGCAGACTTTAACTAAAAACACTCCCGGGGTTACTTACTGATTAAAATTAAAGGGTATCATTAAAAAGATAAAATATCTTTAAAATATTAATTTTCATTATGAAAAACAATCTATCCAGGCCTCAGGACTGAACCCTCCCCTTAAATTTCACCAAAGCTTCAAATCGCTCATCAAAAATACAGAAATCACTATTAAGCATCATTCATTCCGTGTGAAACCGTTAGATATGTCCTTAAAAAAACAGCGATTACTTTCAAATATCTTTATTTTAAAAGCCATCTCAAATAACCATTTATACAAAAAGCAGACGAGATACTATCACTGTCCTCTCTGAGAGACTACTCACAACATTCCATACAGAGACTTACCTGTCCTGCATCATTCGCGATGAGCTCCTGCTGTTTCTCCTCCCCATTTTCCAAAGAGTTAGGGAAGTTGGGGCTGAAAACCATGAGGTCATTCTTGGCGGTACCTTCCCCTACACATAAGTTCCGGCTCTGGCGCTGGGAATAGGACCAACTCCCCACTTCGCTCGAGCACACCACGGTGGCTTTCCCAGGCTCGCACATCACTTCCGGACCCGGGTGGCATCTCAGGCCAACGTACACGACAATCACCAGCACAAACAGCCCGGACACCGAGCAAATGGCGATCATTAAAGACACGTTCATGTCAACCAAGGGCCCTTCGATCCCGCCCCTTTGCTTCGAGTCCCATTTCACAGCCTGGGGACTCTCCACCAGGGACAGGCTGACAGTGGCTGTGGCTGACAGCGCCGGTTCCCCATGGTCCTTCACCAGGATCACGAGTCTCTGGCTGGGGCCGTCCGCCTCCTCCAAGGCCCGCGTGGTGCTGATCTCCCCGCTGTACACACCCACCCGGAAAGGCCCCGCAGCCCTGGGCTCCTGCACTTCGTAGCGAAGCCACGCGTTGTAGCCGGAATCCGCATCCACCGCTCGGATCTTGCCCACCACGTGCCCTGCGCCGGCCGACAGCGGAACCAGCTCGGGCCCTGGCGAGCCGCGGCCGGAGCCAGCCGGGGACACTGCGGGCGCGTTGTCATTTTCATCCAGGACAAAGAGCTGCACAGTCACGTTCCCGCACAACGACGGGAACCCGGCGTCCCTCGCGCTCACCTGGAACTGCAGCACTTGCAGCTCCTCGTAGTCAAAGGGCTGCAGGGCATAGATGTGCCCGCTCTCCGAGTGCACCGAGATGTAGCTGGACAGGGGCTGCTCTCCCACACTCCGCTCTACCACCGAGTAGCTCACAAAGGCGTTTTCCCTCAGGTCCGGGTCCCAGGCCGACACGGTGAAGAGATGGGCCCCGGGCGGGTTGTTTTCCTTCACAAACACCCTGTAGACGGGCTGAGGGAAAGCAGGGGCGTTATCGTTCACATCCGCGATCGGCACCAAAATGCTGCTGCTGGCCGAGAGAGACGGGGCCCCTTCGTCTCTGGCTGTCACCAGGATCTTATATTCAGACACTCGCTCCCGATCCACGGCCTCCGCCAGCACCAGCGAGTGATAATTCTTAAAGGTGGAGACGAGCCGAAAGGGCAGGTTCGGGGGGATGGAGCAGGTGACTTTGCCGTTGACTCCGGAGTCCCGGTCAGAGACGCTAATAAGAGCCACCACTGTCCCCGGGGGAGCGTCCTCCGGAACCGGTAGAGAAAGGGAAGTCACGGCCAGCTCAGGGATGTTATCGTTCACGTCTATAACGTCTATCAAAATTTTGCAATGGCCAGCCAGTGGGAGATTCCCTTTATCCTTCGCCTCAACTCGAATTTCATATACACTGTGTACTTCAAAATCAATTTCTCCTTTAACTCTGATCTCACCCGTATTTGAATTTATACTGAACAAGTCTCTTCCACTAGGGGGAAGATGACTAATGAAAGAATAGGAAATATCCTTATTAGTTCCCTCATCCAAATCTGTGGCGTTGAGGGTCATCACTAATGCACCATTAGCTGTATTTTCCAATAATTTTATTTCGTAGACTGACTTATTAAATACAGGCGCATTATCATTGGCATCCAGGACAGTGATGAGGAGCTGAACTGAGCCGGTGAGCTCCGGTTTACCCCCATCAGTGGCGGTGAGTAATAAATGATGCATAGAGGCTTCCTCTCTATTCAGTGGTTTCTTTAAAACCATATCGGCAGAGGTGATTTGATCATTTTTCGTTTGCAAGTCTAGAGTGTAATGTTCATTTGGGCTGAGTTTATAGGTTAGCAGAGAGTTTGTACCAATATCTGCGTCAGATGCGCCCTCTAGTGGGAATCGAGAGCCCGGCAGTCTAGATTCTGCAATAAATACATTTACGTCATTTGCCGAAAAAACAGGAGCATTGTCATTTATATCCTGTATCTCTATTTCAACGTGAAATATCCTCAGGGGTTTGTCCACTATCACCTCCAGGTCAATGGCGCACAGGGGGCTCTGGCCGCACAGCTCTTCCCTGTCTACTCGCGAATTAACAAACAAAACGCCGTTCTGCAAATTTACCTCGAAATAGTCTCTCCTGCCGTTGGAGACCATCCGGAACATCCGAGACACCAGCTCCGCCACCTCCAGCCCCAGGTCCTGGGCCAGGCGGCCCACAAAGGTGCCGTGTTTGGATTCCTCCGGCACGGAATAACGGACCTGGCCGCTGCCCACCTCCCAGGCCGTGTGTAACAGAACCAACCGCAGCAGCTGCCTGGTTACCAGGGCGTCTCGCCGGAAAACTGCCATCGCGAACGTGGAATGTTTCGGATTCAAATCTGATTAACTCATTACTAGCCGTTCTATATAATATTTTTGAGCTACCCTGGAGTACTGTCACAATGAATTCCAGCCGCTCTTGTCTCATCCAGTATGATCCAGTTATTCTGAGGCTGGGGCAGCCAGTGTTTTCTTCCTCCAAGGGTGGAGCTATGTTTTCGTTTTCCAGGGATAACGCGGTTTTTTAGTAGACAGCGCCACAAAGTGGTACATGTGAGTTACAGCAACAAATTATTTTTTCGTATTTATATTTAATTCATCATTAAGAATAAATATTTTCATGTTACTTATATCTAAAATAATCTGATTTCTGATCATTCTCATATTATATCTGTACATAGGAAAATCTGAGTGAATGATGCTGTAATAACCGGTGATAGACTGAAGGAACTTTCTTTCCCCAATAAAACAAATATTGAAATATTTAACTGTAAAGCAGATATAAATGTAAAATGATAATATCTATTTTATATTTTTCCTCCATCTCTAATACTCAGAGTGTCCACTTTTTATTGATAGAAATGGGAAATGCGGCTGCCACAATCATCTCAGTTAACATTTGAAAAAATTACTTTGCTAATGATTCTGGCCTTTTCTTTACAAAGAGTTCTGACGTTTGAAAACAGGAGTTCCCTACACTTCGTTTCGCTTTTGAAACCCTCCCTAACTTGCTCTATCCTACCTCATGGGTCCTTTGAAACTCTCGCCTTCTCTCCTCCCCACTCCTTCTGCTCCTTTAGGGCCTGATTCAAACCTCAGTGAAACACCACTGACGTAAGAATAAGATTCTTTCACTCAGGGCCGGCTTTAGGCCGATTCCCCCGAATCGGGCCCTGCGCCTCGCGCCTAAGAGGGCCCCCCACCCAGCCAGAGCGCGGCAATCGCCGCGACCCCACTCCTCCCAGCGGAGCGCGGCAAGCCCTGTGGCCCCGCTCCCCCGGCCGGAGCGCCGGCCGAGCGCTTCAAGTCCCGCGGCCCTGCTACCCCGGTCAGAGCGCGGCAAGCCCTGCCGCCCCCTTCCCCCAGCCAGAGAGCGGGCAGACAGCTCTAAGCACGCGGCCCCCTCCCCCGGCCGGAGCGCGGCAAGATCCCGCGGCCCCGCTACCCCGGCTGGAGCGCGGCAATCCGAAGTGCCGCCGAAGACTGGGAGCGCCGCCCGGTGAGTACAAGACCCACGAATCCGGCTCGCACTTGCTAAAGCCGGCCCTGCTTTCACTAATTTTAATAAGCTTTGGCTCAGGCCCTATTTCCTCGCATTCGGTCCGCAATCTTACCTCCCCAGCTCTATCCTTTTGGAACAGTCTTTTATATATTTCTGTCCAAATGACTCTCCAGCTCTAAAATCTCATCTATAACATTTTTCTCTTTACTTTTTAATTTCTCTTTCTTTTTTCTATTATTTATTATTTAACTCCGTAGTCGTATAATTTACCGTAACCCTGTAAAATGCTTTGAGGCACACGAAGATAAATGCAGTGGAAAATAAAATGTTCTTCTATTGTTTCCTGGGTTGCTGTTTATCATTTATTGAGCCAGTGTCCAGCATTTGTCAGTAGAAGGAACAAGAATTTTAATGGAGAGTAAAATTTGTTACCAACAGCTAAACTGTGAAACAACTACGTTTTCCCTTTTAAAAAGGTCAATTTCTATTTCCTACTAATAACAAGTCACTTTTAAATAGAAGTGCAGCTGGTACCAACAACAGATCAGTTTAATAAAAGAAGATGAAATATATTTATCTATATTTTATACTATGCCCAACGCCATGGTATCTAAGCGCCTTACAAAACTGATATGTGTGAGTGGATTACAGGCAGCTCTCATATTTTGTTTCTCTTCCTTGTCCAGGGATATCTAGGATCAAATTCACTTTTCTCTTCTTTTCTTTGTATTCTTGTCATTCCTTGTATTTCTATTCCTCTTTCTAAGAGAAAGCAGAATAGTAGCTTTGAGTTGTTTCGCTTTTGTGTTTGTGTAAGCATTTGCAAGTGGAAGTGTGTGCGTTGGTATGAGCCAGCGAGTATGTTATGGGAAGGTTATGTCAAAGAGTTGGGTCTTGTATTTTGTCCTGAATATGATCAGGACCCTTGCAATCCTCAGCTCTTCAGGAAGGGAATTCCCTGCTCATGAACCAGCAAAGTTCTGTTTCCCATTCTCACTATTCTTACTCTTTACATCAGGCATTTCATCGTCCCAGAGGATCTCAGCCATCTCGGGAGGTTATGGTCACAGAGGGAGACGCAGCCTTTCAGATTCCAGCTCACTGAGAGTTTTGAAGAACAAAATCAGGGGCCTAGTTATTCTGTCTGTTGCACAAGTGTATCTCCCATGGAACTGTAGCAAAGGGGAGCTCCATCCACCCATCCGACTGGATGATCGCGTCACAGGACTTAAAAACTTGATCTAATAATGTCCAGTGCGCTACCAATGCAGAGCTACGATCCAACTGGCAGTTGTTTGTCATCAGCCGGGCTGATATATTTTGCCTCATAATGAAGATGACGAGTAGCAATAGCAGTTGCACTAGTAGTAATGATTAGAAAGAGGATGGCACTGGTGCTAGTGGTGGAGTGCAATACGTGCGTATAGCGCCTTGCGGCCAATTTCAATGCACTGGCGATGTGCCAAGGAGTTTACAGTCTATTTCAGAAAGTAAATATGAAACACAGGAAATAGTTATAATATCAGTTTTAGCTGGTACAATATCATGGTGCAGATGAATAATGGGAGGTTTTATCAACTGAAAGGATTCAAGTAGGAATTCAAGTAGCATTTGCAGGGTCAGTTAGGCAGAACTTCAGAATGAGAGTCTCAATGCCTGGATGGTGTAGGGAGGAGTGTTTTAGGTTTATTAGGAACTGGGAAAGCATATGGGAACAGAGGATCCTGTACAGGAAGGATGGGCTCTACCTAAACCAAAATGGAACTAGATTGCTAGCATATTTAAAAAAAAGTTGCAGAGAATTTTTTGAACCTAAGGCCTGTGGGGAAAACAACAGGTGCAGAGGAGCACATGTGGCGATATCCTTTGGGGGATAAATTTATTAAAGAGGGGACTCTACATCCTAGTAAAAGAAGATAGGAAAGAAGTTGGTAAAGGGAAGGTAGGAGTTAGTGAGGAACAGTTAAATGTGCAGAGGCAGTCAAAAAAGCAAACAGGATGTTAGGAATCATTAAAAAGGGGACAGAGAATAAGATGGAGACTATCTTATTGCCCTTATATAAATCGATGGTACGCCCACATCTTGAATACTGCATACAGATGTGGTCTCCTCATCTCTAAAAAGATATACTGGCACTAGAAAAGGTTCGGAGAAGGGCAACTAAAATGATTTGGGGTTTGGAACAGGTCCCATATGAGGTGAGATTAAAGAGGCTAGGACTTTTCAGCTTGGAAAAGAGAAGACTAAGGGGGGATATGATAGAGGTATATAAAATCATGAGTGGTGTGGAGAAAGTGAATATGGAAAAGTTATTTACTTGTTCCCATAATATAAGAACTAGGGGCCACCAAATGAACTTAATGGGCAGCAGTTTAAAACAAATAAAAGGAAGTTCTTCTGCACACAGCACACAGTCAACTTGTGGAACTCCTTGCCTGAGGAGGTTGTGAAGGCTAGGACTATAACAGCATTTAAAAGAGAACTGGAGAAATTCATGCAGGTTAAGTCCATTAATGGCTATTAGCCAGGATGGGTAAGGAATGGTGTCCCTAGCCTCTGTTTGTCAGAGGGTGAAGATATATGGCAGGAGAGAGATCACTTGATCATTACCTGTTAGGTTCACTCCCTCTGGGGCACCTGGCATTGGCCACTGTCGGTAGACAGGATACTGGGCTAGATGGACCTTTGGTCTGACCCAGTACGGCCATTCTTATGTTCTTATGTTCTTAAGACCGCCTTATTTAAATATAACCCATGAAGGCAAGCAACTGAATATTGACAAAATGTGCAAGTGCTTTATATACAAATGATAGAAGTATAAATACTCAGATGGGTGAACTAGAGTACCTGACATTAAATGAGGATATTGATATAATAGGCATTGGGGAAACTTGGTGGAATGAGGATAATCAATGGGACATGGTAATACCAGGTGCCAAATACATAGGAATAGCAGAGTAGGTTACATGCATGGTGGAGTGGCACTATATGTGAAAAAAGCATAGTCAAATAAAATAAAAATCTTAAATGAATCAAACTATACCATAGAATCTCTATTGATAGAAATTCCATGCTTGAACAATAAGAATATCAGGAGGACTACACTGTCAATCACCTGATCAAAATGGTGACAATGACTGTGAAATGGTCGAAGAGATTGCTGGTAGCCCATTGCTGACAATGATGATGATGATATTGTCACAATTTTCTCTGAAGTCTTACCCTGAAGCACAGAGTCAGCCACACTGAGGGCATGGGAAGTCTAATCTCTGAGGTTTGATGATGCAGTTTTGTGGCACTTTTCACGTGCAGCCTGGAGACCATTTCATCAATCCCACTTGAACCTGTTACATGCTGATCTTGTCAGAGACTGCCAGCGAGCCCTGTTCTGAGCCATTTGCTTGAGTCCTTTGAGATTGATGCCAGCGCACTGGAGATTCCTCCTGAGGTTATCTTTGAAGCACTTATATGGACAATCCTTCTTTCTTTTGCCCCGACTCAGCTCCCCATACAAGATCTGTTTTGGAGACAGTGGTCTTCCATTCTGATGACATTTCCAGTCCACCTAAGTTCTGCTCTGAATAGTATTTCCTGAATGCTGGCTGTGTTTGCTCTCTCAAGAACCTTAATATTGGTCACTCTGTCCTGCCAGCGAATGCTCATTATTGGGTGGAGGGAGCTCATGTGAAATTGCTCAAGCTGTTTACTGTGCCATCTATAAAGAGTCCATGTCTTAGATCCATATAGGAAATACATTAGAACCACTGCACTGTAGATTTTCAATTTGGTGGAGAGACGAATGTTGTGTTGGTGAAGGACTTTTCTTTGGAGTCGGCAAAGGGCCTGGATGGCTTTACTGATGCTGGAAGCAATTTCTTTATCAAGGGAACCATCACTTGAGATAATGCTGCCCAAATACTTAAACTGATCCCCATTTGGAATGAGGTTCTGGTTGGAACAAGACCTCTGTCTTACTGAGACTGATGGTGAGGCCAAATAGCTGAGATGCTTCAGAAAACCAATCAATGATGACATGAAGGTCATCATGTCTATGAGCCATCAAGGCACAGTTATCTGCAAAATGTGCCTCAACAAGAAGTCTCTCCAGCATCTTGGTCTTAGCATTGAGTCTTCGAAGATCAAAGAGAGAGCCATTGAGTCGGTAGCGGATGTATATTCCCTGATCCATGTTCCTTGTGGCATGGCTGAGGACACAGGCAAAGAACAAATTGAACAGCACTGGAGCAAGTACACAGCCTTGCTTCACTCCATTCAAGATTTCAAATGCATCAGAAGAATCACCACTGGAAAGCACTTGCACTGTCGTGTGGTCATGAAACAGATGGATGATTTGTATGAACCTTCTTGGGCAGTCCAGTTCAGGTAGAATAACCCATAGACCCTCTCTGTTTACCATGTCAAAAGCTTTGGTCAAGTTGATGAAAACTGCAAATAGGTCCATGTTCTGCTCTAAACATTTTTTCCTAGATCTGCCTTATGACAAAAATCATGTCTATGGTACTAGGACTTGGTCTGAAACCACACTGCACTTCTGGAAAATTCTTCTCAGATATGTTAGCAATGAGTCTGTGCAGTAGAATACAAGCTAGTATTTTCCCTGCTGTACAGAGGAGAGAAATGCCTCTGTATTTTCTGCAGTCAGCTTTGCTGCCTTTGTTTTTGAACAGTGATACAATAATAGCCATATGCTCTGACTTCCTCAGTTTCTGGGGGATGCTCGACACCCATTGTGCCACAGACCCTGCCCCCACTCCACCCCTTCCCCCAATCCTCCGCCTCGCCTCTTCCCACCCCCACTCCACCCCTACCCCCCAGGCTCGACCCCTGCCCCACCTCTTCCTGCTCCTGCCCTGCCCCCAGTGCCTCCTGAACTTCCACTGAACAGCTGATCGCTGGCAGGTGGGAGGTGCTGGGAGGGAGGGGGAGGAGCTGATAGGCAGGGCCACTAGCGGGTGGGAGGCACTCGGGGGAAGGGGGAGGTGCTGAGCACCCACTATTTTTTTTCCATGGGTGCTCCAGACTCGGAGCACCCACCAAGTCAGTGCCTATGATAATAGCATCTTTGAAGTCTTGTGGCATGTCTTCATCTTCCCAAATGCTACTCAAGATGTTGTGAAACACCTCAATAGCCTTTGGGCCTTCTACTTTGTACAGTTCTGCTGGAATACCATCTTTACCAGGCAAATTGGCTGAAAGTATATTAAAAACAAAGTTGTCACGCACATAGCAGAACATGCAGTGCTTAATTTGTGCTCAGGCTTGCCAGGGCTGAGCCCCAGCACCTCTAAGGTTGGCAGTTCATAGCCCCGTCACCTCTTGGCTTGCTTTATCTGTTATGAAAGTAAAAAAATTGCTCGAGCCCCAGCACCTAATTGCTTGAGCCCATCATTTCTTAAGCACTATGGACATGATATGTTGGGGAAGAGTCAACATGGCTTTTGTAAAGGGAAACCATGGTTCACCAAGCTATTAGAATTATCTGATGGTGTCAACAAGCAAGAGGACAAGAGTGACCCAGTAGATATAGTGTACTTGGATTTTCAGAAAGTCTTTGACAAGGTGCCTCACCAAAGGCTCTTAAGCAAAATAAGCAGACATTGGATAAGAGGGAAGGCACTCTCATGGATCAGTAGCTGATTAAAAGATAGGAAACAAGGATAGGAATAAATGGTCAGTTTTCACAAATAAATAGTGGGAGCAGGGAGACGATCTTTACCGGGACCTCTGATGTTCAACATATTCATAAATGGTTTTTAAAAGGAGGTGAACAGTGAGGTGGCAAAATTCGTATGATGTAAAATTACTCAAGATAGTTAAATCCAAAGCTGACTGCGAAGAGTTAGAAAGGGTTCTCATTAAACTGGGTGACTGGGTAACAAAATGGCAGATGAAATTCAGTGTTGATAAATGCAAAGTAATGCACATTGGGAAAAATAGTCCCAACTACATGTATTCATACACTAGATTAGCTGTTACCACTCAAGAAAGAGATCTTGGAGTTCTCTCTGAAAACATCAGCTCAATATGCAGCAGCAGTCAAAAAAATCTAACAGAATGTTAGGAACCATTAGGAAAGGGATAGATAATAAGACAGTAAATAGCATAATGCCATTTTATAAATCCATGGTATGCCCACAGTTTGAATACTGTGTGAAGTTCTGGTCACCCCATCTCAAAAAAAGATATATTATAACTGGAAAAGTTGCAGAGAAGGGCAATAAAAATGATTAAGGGTGTAAAACAGTTTCCATAGGCAGAGAGATTAAGACTGGGACTGTTCAGTTTGGAAAAGAGATGACTAAGGGGGGATATGACAAAGGTTTATAACATCATGAATGGTGTGGAAAAAGTGAATAGGGAAGTGTTACTTACCTCTTCACATAACACAAGAAGTAGCGGTCACCCGATGAAATTAATAGGCAGCAAATTTGAAACAAACAAAGGGAAATACTTCACACAATGCATAATCAATCTGTGGAACTCATTGCCATAGGATGTTATTATAATGCTTTCTGCACTGACTCAAGAGTGTGAGCACCAACCTCCGGGCAGACTGTTAGGAAGCAGGGTGCAAACCCCAAATTGGTTGTGAATTCTATACTTAGATTTCACCAACCAATTATTTAATGTGAACTCCTCAGGCACTGCAACAGTCTTAACATGGAATCACAGATAGTCCTTTGGGTACTCCAATCTATCTCACCACCCTGGTGAGCACACATTTTTAATAGGTGGTCCCTTACACCAACAATCACAAAAATATTCAGGTTACTCCCAGTCCTAAAGAACCAATCAAACACCAAGTCAATTGCACCGCAGATCTCACACTAAAGACAACACTTGTAGCCAATCCTATAATAAACTATATAAAGATTTATTAAATAGGAAAGGGAAACTAGAGAGTTACTTACAAGGTTAAAGCAGGAAAACATAATTACATAAATGGGTTACAATCTTAAATTTCAAAAGCTAATAGAAGCATCTATAATAAGCAAGTTCTATATGTCCTTTAGGGCGAACCCAGGCTAAGCAGCTGGAGATCTGTTGCTTATATCTAGAAAACTTGCTTTCTAGAGTCCAAGCAGAATAGAGATACCTAGTTCCTTTTGTTTGGGGTTTTACCCCCTCCTGTCTTGCATCCTGAGCTGCAAACTCAGCTGATGGGAGGACTCCACCTGCATGATTCAGCTTCATGGTGGGAGGGGGAACCAGTACAACAAAGTCTTTTGTCCTCTTTAACATCCCACAATAGGTTGTCTAGTGTCAATGGTCCTTTCCTGTAGGGAAAGATATAACTCTTTCTGTTGCAGATCACACCAATTAATGTCTCTCTTCTGTCTGGTGATTTACATAGTCACAGAGGCTCACAATACAACCGCTCAAATATTACCTCTTATCTTGCCCTCTGTGCCAAAAGGGAACAACTTTTCTCCATCTTTTTTTATGGCAGCCTTACAGGTATCTGAAGACCACTATCATATCTCCTCTTAATTTCCTCTTTTCCAAACTAAACATACCCAGTTCCTTCAGCCTTTGCCCATATGATTCATATTCCATCCCTTTGACCATCTTTGTCACTTGTGTCTGGATCCTTCCCAGTTTCTCTGAGGCAATGGGTTCAAGAGGCAATGTGTTAAAACTACAGCATAGCAGATGTAGATTAAATCTCAGGAAAAACTTCCTAACTGTAAGAACAGTAGGACAATGGAACAGACTACCTCAGGAAGATCTGGAAGCTTCTTCACTGGAGGTTTTCAGATGGAGGCTGGATAGTCATCTGTCTTGGATGGTTGAGACACAACAAATCCTGCATCTTGGCAGGGGGATAGACTAGATGACCTTTCTAGTCACTTCTAACTCTATGATTCTATGATGACCTTACAATATGGGATGCACATATTATAAGAGAGCTTAATATATCCAGCAACTCATGAGCATTCAGTAAAATCTAAACTCTAAATATATTCTTATAATTCTAACTCCTGATTTTACAATACTAACACACAGGTGAGCCAGACTGATCCCAGCTATGTATTTGTCAGTGTTCAGCTGAGACTTCGGGACCTTGGCATAAGCTGTCACCTGGTATACCAGCATCACAATTGTGAAGGTCAAAAGTATAACTGGTTCAAAAAAGAATTAGATAAATTCATGGAAGATAGGGTCATCAATGACTATTATCCACGATGGTCAGGGATGCAACCCCATGCTCTGAACCTCCAGCTGCCAGAAGCTGGGGCAAAATGACATAACAGGGGATGGATCACTCAAAATTGCCCTATTCTATTCATTCCCTCTGAACCACCTGACACTGGCAATTCAGATCACAAAGCCCAAGAAAGACAAAGCACCTCACAGTTGGGGTCAAAGCATTCTCGGCTGAGGGGAATCGGACTATAGAACAAATTTCCAGACGGGAGGAGGCAAATCCAGAACCTGACCATCTTTAGAAAACACTGCAAAACCTTCCTTTTTTAAAAAGCTTTTCCACCATAAGAATGACCTCACAGTACTGACACTTCCTCACCCGGGACAACTAAACAAAAAAGGAGGAAAATAATAAAATCGACAAGAAAAAATGGCTACCTTAATCGGAGTTATGACCCTAAAACGGAAGAAGGGCTAGAACCTTCATGAAGTCCACTAGGGATTTCATTATTACCACTGATTTTATGTGGAAGTTGTTCAGTACTATGGTGATAGGTAGCAGTATACCACAGTTTACAGCAGTCGTTTTCGAACTGGGGTAAGGATACCCCTAAGGGTACACAAGCACTCGTCAGGAGGTATGCAAGAAAAATTCTGTAATGGAGGACAATGCATTTTATTTAGTACAGAGGTTTTCAAAATGTGGGGGGACACTCCCTTAAGGAGTAGGAACATTCAGGGGGCAAGCAGCAATGCCAGGTGGCTGACGCCAGCCCCAAACCATCTCCACACCCTGACTCTCCTCAGCGGGCCACCCAGCCCGCCTAGGTTGGGGGGGCACAACCAAAAATTTAAACTCAAAGGGGGAACTCAGATCAAAAACTGAGCCCCCCCCCCTTTGACTTAGTTTTTGGTTGCACCCCTCCCCCCAAACACTCAGACAGGCTGTGTGGCCCCTTAAGGTGAGTCGGGGTGAAGGTGGCATTCCCTCCCCAAGCTCTGCCATGTGGGGTTGGTACCAGCAGCCTGGTGTCACCACTTGCCCCTCCGAACATTCCTCTGTGCCCCCCTTTGGGCATGCTCCACAGTTTCAAAACTTCTAGAAGCTGTTGCTAAATGGAAGGCAGAAATCTCGGGGCACCTGACCCACATGTGTTGTGTCTGCCTATCTCCGATGAGGATATGCGGTAGACTGCATTATTTGGAAAGGGGAAGGCAGCCTAAACAGTTTGGAAACCACTGATTTAGATTAGAGAGAGAGAGAGAGAGAGAGAAATAAGTGAACTGTATATCTCTGCAATCCTGTGTGTATGCGTGTGTTACATTTTATACAAGGGCATAAATAATGACACAATAGTGAAGTAATCCATCCACACTGCAGTGAAATTCATTATTTACAGGGTGATTAAACTTTACTATTGGGGACATTTAAATCCTTACTTTGAAGGCTTTCAGAAAATAATGTAATAAACTTATTTTTAAAATATAGATAAAATATTTGACAAAAATGAAGAACGTGATTAATTCTCCTTCAGTTACAACCCTTTCTACCATAAGAATAAAACACCAGAGTTTGGGGATCAAATATGTGTTTCTTATTATTGCTAACGCTGAGACATAGCAATGCATCAAAAAGACAGAGTTCTGCTTCATGTGTTGTGAAATCGTAGGACAAAACTTGCACGTTTATTGATACCTGCTAATAAAAATATTTTCCATTTGTAAAATATAGGCACTAATAATAGCAATAATATAAATACTAAACAATATAAACATACTCACCCTAAACTGAATCTGCAAGGAATTTTATATTTCTCTAATTAACATTCACAAGACTTCCCCATTTTTTTTAATTTTCTTTCGTATAAATATGACATAAATAGAAATAATGATATAAACATCCAAATACTTGTATTACAATTAATTCTGAATATTAAAGCCCACATTCCTGTCTATGACTACCAAAGTACCTACACGTAAGTAGAAATATAGAAGTTATTGATAACGATTAATTCTCTCAAAAAACTTTTTCCAACTACAGTTGCTATAAGAAACATCCAGTTTTTAAAGAAAGTTGCTTTATCATTAATTTCAAAGACAACATGCCTAAGAACACATGAAGACCTACAACATAAAAACATTTCTAAATAAGGATTCAGTCATATGACTCACCGCCGCAGAAGACTTCAGTGTCAGTTCCTGTTGAGGTTTCTCTATGCCCACATTCCCCAAGGACTTGGGGCTGAAAACCATGAGGTCATTCTTGGCGGTGCCTTCCCCTACACTCAAGTTCCGGCTCTGGCGCTGGGAATAGGACCAACTCCCCACTTCGCTCGAGCACACCACGGTGGCTTTCCCAGGCTCGCACATCACTTCCGGACCCGGGTGGCATCTCAGGCCAACGTACACGACAATCACCAGCACAAACAGCCCGGACACCGAGCAAATGGCGATCATTAAAGACACGTTCATGTCAACCAAGGGCCCTTCGATCCCGCCCCTTTGCCTCGAGTCCCATTTCACAGCCTGGGGACTCTCCACCAGGGACAGGCTGACAGTGGCTGTCGCTTACAGCGCCGGTTCCCCATGGTCCTTCACCAGGATCACGAGTCTCTGGCTGGGGCCGTCCGCCTCCTCCAAGGCCCGCGTGGTGCTGATCTCCCCGCTGTACACACCCACCCGGAAAGGCCCCGCAGCCCTGGGCTCCTGCACTTCGTAGCGAAGCCACGCGTTGTAACCGGAATCCGCATCCACCGCTCGGATCTTGCCCACCACGTGCCCTGCGCCGGCCGACAGCGGAACCAGCTCGGGCCCTGGCGAACCGCGGCCGGAGCCAGCCGGGGACACTGCGGGCGCGTTGTCATTTTCATCCAGGACAAAGAGCTGCACAGTCACGTTCCCGCACAACGACGGGAACCCGGCGTCCCTCGCGCTCACCTGGAACTGCAGCACTTGCAGCTCCTCGTAGTCAAAGGGCTGCAGGGCATAGATGTGCCCGCTCTCCGAGTGCACCGAGATGTAGCTGGACAGGGGCTGCTCTACCACACTTCGCGCCACCACCGAGTAGCTCACAAAGGCGTTTTCCCTCAGGTCCGGGTCCCAGGCCGACACGGTGAAGAGATGGGCCCCGGGCGGGTTGTTTTCCTTCACGAACACCGTGTAAACGGGCTGAGCGAAAGCGGGGGCGTTATCGTTCACATCCGCGATCGGCACCAAAATGCTGCTGCTGACCGAGAGAGACGGGGCCCCTTCGTCTCTGGCTGTCACCAGGCTCTTATATTCAGACACTCGCTCCCGATCCACGGCCTCCGCCAGCACCAGCGAGTGATAATTCTTAAAGGTGGAGACGAGCCGAAAGGGCAGGTTCGGGGGGATGGAGCAGGTGACTTTGCCGTTGTCTCCCGAGTCCCGGTCAGAGACGCTAATAAGAGCCACCACTGTCCCCGGGGGAGCGTCCTCTGGAACCGGCAGAGAATGAGACGTTATTGTTAACTCAGGGGCATTATCGTTAATATCCAAAATGTCCACCAAAACATTGCAATGTCCAGCCAAAGGAAACGGGCTTTTATCTCTGGCTTCCGCTCGAATTTCATACAGGGTTTTGACTTCATAATCGACTTCTCCTTTAAGTCGGATCTCACTAGTATAAACATCAATGCTGAATAATTTTCTCACACTGAATGGGAGATCACTAAAGGAGTATGAAATGTCTTTATTAATTCCTTCGTCCAAGTCCGTCGCATTAAGTGTAATGACTAAAGTTCCATGACCTGCATTTTCTAACGAACTCACCTCATAAACAGATTGGTTAAATACAGGCGCGTTATCATTCGCATCCAGCACAGTGATCACCAGCTGAACTGCGCCTGTGAGCCCCGGTTTGCCCCCGTCAGTGGAGGTGAACAATAAACGATGCTCAGGAATTTCCTCTCTGTCCAGAGATTTCTTAAGCACAAGTTCCGCCAATGTACTGTGGTAATTTTTTACTTGCACATCTAAAGTTAAATAATTATTTAGGCAGAGTTTATAGGTTAGCAGAGAGTTTGTACCAATATGGAAGAGGTGGATGAGGCTTTTTTTAAGCAACTAACAAAATCATCCAAAGCTCAAGATTTGGTGGTGATGGGGGACTTCAACTATCCGGATATATGTTGGCAAAATAACACAGCGGGGCACAGACTATCCAACAAATTCTTGGACTGCATTGCAGACAACTTTTTATTTCAGAAGGTTGAAAAAGCTACTAGGGGGGAAGCTGTTCTAGACTTGATTTTAACAAATAGGGAGGAACTCATTGAGAATTTGAAAGTAGAAGGCAGCTTGGGTGAAAGTGATCATGAAATCATAGAGTTTGCAATTCTAAGGAAGGGTAAAAGGGAGAACAGCAAAATAGAGACAAGGGATTTCAGGAAGGCAGATTTTGGTAAGCTCAGAGAGCTGATAGGTAAGGTCCCATGGGAATCACGACTGAGGGGAAAAACAACTGAGGAGAGTTGGCAGTTTTTCAAAGGGACACTATTAAGGGCTCAAAAGCAAGCTATTCCGCTGGTTAGGAAAGATAGAAAATGTGGTAAAAGACCACCTTGGCTTAACCACGAGATCTTGCATGATCTAAAAAATAAAAAGGACTCCAATAAAAAATGGAAACTAGGACAGATTACAAAGGATGAATATAGGCAAACAACACAGGAATGCAGGGGCAAGATTAGAAAGGCAAAGGCACAAAATGAGCTCAAACTAGCTACAGGAATAAAGGGAAACAAGAAGACTTTTTATCAATACATTAGAAGCAAGAGGAAGACCAAAGACAGGGTAGGCCCACTGATTAGTGAAGAGGGAGAAACAGTAACAGGAAACTTGGAAATGGCAGAGATGCTTAATGACTTCTTTGTTTCGGTCTTCACCGAGAAGTCTGAAGGAATGCCTAACCTAGTGAATGCTAATGGGAAGGGGGTAGGTTTAGCAGATAAAATAAAAAAAGAACAAGTTAAAAATCACTTAGAAAAGTTAGATGCCTGCAAATCACCAGGGCCTGATGAAATGCATCCTAGAATACTCAAGGAGCTAATAGAGGAGGTATCTGAGCCTCTAGCTATTATCTTTGGAAAATCATGGGAGACGGGAGAGATTCCAGAAGACTGGAAGAGGGCAGATATAGTGCCCATCTATAAAAAGGGAAATAAAAACAACCCAGGAAACTACAGATCAGTTAGTTTAACTTCTGTGCCAGGGAAGATAATGGAGCAATTAATTAAGGAAATCATCTGCAAACACTTGGAAGGTGGTAAGGTGCTAGGGAACAGCCAGCATGGATTTGTGAAGAACAAATCATGTCAAACCAAACTGATAGCTTTCTTTGATAGGATAATGAGCCTTGTGGATAAGGGTGAAGCTGTGGATGTGGTATACCTAGACTTTAGTAAGGCATTTGATATAGTCTCGCATGATATTCTTACTGATAAACTAGGCAAATACAATTTAGAGGGGATTACTATAAGGTGGGTGCATAACTGGCTGAATAACCGTACTCAGAGAGTTGTTATTAATAGTTCCCAATCCTGCTGTAAAGGCATAACGAGTGGGGTACCACAGGGGTCTGTTTTGGGACCAGCTCTGTTCAATATCTTCATCAACAACTTAGATATTGGCATAGAAAGTACGCTTATTAAGTTTGCGGATGATACCAAACTGGGAGGGATTGCAACTGCTTTGGAGGACAGGGTCATAATTCAAAATGATCTGGACAAATTGGAGAAATGGTCTGAGTTAAACAGGATGAAGTTTAACAAAGACAAATGCAAAGTGCTCCACTTAGGAAGGAAAAATCAGTTTCACACATACAGAATGGGAAGAGACTGTCTAGGAAGGAGTACGGCAGAAAGGGATCTAGGGGTTATAGTGGACCACAAGCTAAATATGAGTCAACAGTGTGATGCTGTTGCAAAAAAAGCAAACATGATTCTGGGATGTATTAACAGGTGTGTTGTGAGCAAGACACGAGAAGTCATTCTTCCGCTCTATTCTGCTCTGGTTAGGCCTCAGCTGGAGTATTGTGTCCAGTTCTGGGCACCGCATTTTAAAAAAGATGTGGAGAAATTGGAAAGGGTCCAGAGAAGAGCAACAAGAATGATTAAAGGTCTTGAGAACATGACCTATGAAGAAAGGCTGAAAGAATTGGGATTGTTTAGTTTGGAAAAGAGAAGACTGAGAGGGGACATGATAGCAGTTTTCAGGTATTTAAAAGGGTGTCATAAGGAGGAGGGAGAAAACCTGTTCATCTTAGCCTCTAAGGATAGAACAAGAAGCAATGGGTTTAAACTGCAGCAAGGGAGGTCTAGGTTTGACTTTAGGAAAAAGTTCCTAACTGTCAGGGTGGTTAAACACTGGAATAAATTGCCTAGGGAGGTTGTGGAATCTCCATCTCTGGAGATATTTAAGAGTAGGTTAGATAAAAGTCTATCAGGGATGGTCTAGACAGTATTTGGTCCTGCCATGCGGGCAGGGGACTGGACTCGATGACCTCTCGAGGTCCCTTCCAGTCCTAGAATCTATGAATCTATGAATATCTGCGTCAGACGCGCCCTCTAGTGGGAATCGCGAACCCGACAGTCTCGATTCTGAGATAACTAGATTTTGCGCTTGTACCAAGAAAACAGGAGCATTTTCATTTATATCCTGTATCTCCACTTCCATGTGAAATATCCTTAGGGGTTTGTCCACTATCACCTCCAGGTCAATGGCGCACAGGGGGCTCTGGCCGCACAGCTCTTCCCTGTCTACTCGCGAATTAACAAACAAAACGCCGTTCTGCAAATTTACCTCAAAATAATCTCTCCTGTCTTTGGAGACCATCCGGAACATCCGAGGCACCAGTTCCGCCACCTCCAACCCCAGGTCCTGGGCCAGTCGGCCCACAAAGGTGCCGTGTTTGGAGTCCTTCGGCACGGAATAACGGACCTGGCCGCTCTCCACCTCCCAGGCCGTGTGTAACAGACCCAACCGCAGCAGCTGCCTGGTTACCAGGGCGTCTCGCCGGAGAAGAGCCATTGCGGACGCGGGGCGGTGTCAGTGACTGTTTGAGAGATAAAATTCCTAGGTCTTTAACAGAAAATAAATATTCTTAAATATCCTGCCGTGTCTTTGTGCAAATTTAATCCGGTGTCAGGCAATCCTGCCGAATTTGTTGTTTGCTGCAAATAACAGCACAGTCCGAAGAGGCACAGTCCGAAATTTTCCGTTTTTTTTTTTTTTAATATATCTTCCTTCTGCTGTTCATAAATTAAGAAAATCTCTTGAAAACTTTCACACGTATGTTTTAAATCATGAAATAAATTCCATTTGACTCCGGCATTATTCAGCAGATCTCAGGCTGTGAGAGACTGGATACAAAGCAAAGTGGAGCTCTGTTTTTCCTTTTTTTATGAAGTCAACAGCGACATCCTGTGACTAAAACGTGTAAATGCTAAATGGGGCGGGGGGTAAAATATTTTCCTACTGCACTACTCCTGCACCGACCTTTATCAAATTTCTTCCAAAAAAGTATTTTCTTTGAAGATGGCAAAATTTTTAAAAATATCCACAGTTAAATGAGCGACATCTGAACATTCATTAAATTTCCTTCCTTCCTTTTTTTCAATTTTAGATACTAATAGGTGTATGTTTTTATTTTCGATTTAAATTTAAGGAAATAGGACTCGACTTTTATTTACTTTAGGTTAGTGACAACGTTGTGATTTATTACGTGGAGCAGAGTGTTTATGATCATATTTTTCTGTCTTCCTCGATGTATTGTCTTTTGTAACACCAAGGAATCGGACTTCAGTGTTCACCTATGGCCATACTAAGAGTGCAAAATTACAAAGGCTAATTTAAATGTATAGAAATCTACAAAAAAAAGAAGCTAATCATTTCAATCCAAAATCCATAGAAATCGGAGAACAGTTGTCCTCTACTAGTTCGCTTACATGGGGTGGGACGCAAAGTACACAGTTGGATTCCAAAAAAAGAATTTGGTGTCGTAGTGGGTCCTGTAGAGGAGTCCAATGGACAGAGCACTGGATTGGGAGTTAGGAGACCTGGATTCTATTCCTGGATCTATCTCTGACTTGCTATGTGATTTTGGGCAAATCACTTCGCCTTTCTGTACCAGTTTCCCTTCCCACGCATTGACTGTCTTGTCTATTTGAATGATAAACTCTTGGAAGCTGGAATTGTCTTTTATGTGTTTGCACAATGGCCCAGCTCAATGGAGCCCCAACTCATTTGGAACTCCTAGGCTCCACCTTTTCTTCTTCTTTCTATTATTATTACTATTACGTGACCAGAGCATCTGCTTAGAATCACACATCTAAACTCACCTGTCGGAGGCACACAGGGGTTCCACTAGCTAACAAAGTCCACGGGCTGTAGCCGTGGCAGTGGAGTAACGATACAGATACTCCTACAAAGCTACTGGGTTGAGGGACTATTATAATTCCCCCCCCCCAAAAAAAAAATATTAAATCTTTTGCATAAAGTCAACTTATTACTTGGGGTTTGCGCATAGTGGTCAGCTCTTGATCTTAAGATATCTACGAACTACCCTCATTCGTCTCAATGTAATGTTAATTCAGATGCGTAGTGCCAAGTAAACGCACAGATAGATGTCAGATTATGCTGATTCAAATGTAAACCTTGTTAACTATTTCATTGTTTATTTGGTTACCAAAACACCCAACTACTCTGGGACTGTTTGGAGAGTATGAACAGAGTGCACACAACCCCCCTCCCCCCAGTCTATCTCCAGCCCACGTAGCATGGGCAATGTATATCGCTGTTGAATGTCATCCTGTCCCTAACTGCGGGTTTGGCAGCATAGTCTGAATCAGCCCGGAATAGTTTACCAGCCTGATTCAATATATGGATTTAATATATACAGTTCCCATGTCGTCAAATCCTCCCACCTCCTCCTACTGTGCGTTACCAATATTTAATCCCATACAGTGTTTCTCTAATTCCTGCACGACTCTGGTTTCCCAGAAACAGTAGCTGCTTTGTCTCCTTTTCCAAGACGCTTCCCAACGAGTCTCATTCTGTTTGTGCTGAAGACCTACGTCATGGAAAGATTAAAGTCATCCTTTCACATCATACTTCGGGTCACTTGTACTCCTCCTGGCTATGGCCTGCAATGGCTCTTTGCAATTTTTGGAACCATTGACAACTGCAAGTGTTTCTCAGAAGTCCTTACACTTCTAGGTATATAAGATAGATAGTTCTTTCCAGCACAGGATCGCCAATCAAGTATCCCTTTAATATTTATTCTCCCATAAGAATTCTTCCATGAATTATTGGTGGCTCTGGGATTTCCTTATCTCTCTGAATCCTGATTCTTCTGAGATTTGTGGTCTTATTCGCTTTTCAAGTTGATTGGTACCTTCTTGCCAAGATAATACCTTCCACCTTCTGACATGCCCGGACGGCACAGTGAGGAACATCGTGGAGAGTGCTCTGCAGGATGCCATCAAGAAGCAAATTGCCAGGACCCCCTCCAACCAAGATGTAGCCACCTACCTAAGCGACTCACTGGAAGGCAAATTTGGAAGGGGAGGCGACTTTGCTTTGCTTTGCTTTGGACTCATGCCCGCAATGCTGCGCAATAACTGGAGAAGTTTATTGGCTGCCACTGGACATGATGTGAAGAACGCCAGAAGCTGGGAACCCTGGTGCCACAGGTGAAGAATATGGAGTGCACATCATCACTCCAAGAGACAGAACCATGCTGGAGAGGACCCTGAATGATGCCATTCACTGCCAATATGTGGAAAACCTGAAACGGAAGCCAGACCAGGGCAAGGCCTTTGAAGTGACATGCAAGTGGCAAGCCAGCAACCACTTCCTCCCTGGAGGCAGCTTCACCTAATTTGCCGACTGGAGGTTCATCCACCAGGCCTGGCTCAACTGCGTCCCACTGAGTGGAGCTGTCCGCCATGGGAATTGGGACAAGCGATGCAAGAAGTGCGGCTATGCCAACGAGACTTTACCCCACATCCAGTGTAGCTGCAAGCCCCATTCGAGAGCTTGGCAGCTGTGACACAATACCATCCAAAATCACCTCACCAGAGCCATCCAGCCATCCATGGGGAAGGTTGCTGTAAACTCCACCATCCCCAGAACTGACAGCCAACTGTGACCAGACATCGTCATCAGCAACGAGGACCGGAAGAAGATCATCATGGTGGACATCACAGTGCCCTTCAAAAACAGGACTCTGGCTTTCCACGACGCCCAAGCTCAAAAGCTGGAGAAATATGCCTCTCTGGCCAACACCCTGAGAGCTAGGGACTACTAGGTCCAAACTCACATACTGATCATTGGAGCCCTGGGTGCATGGGACCCCGGTAATGAGCGAGTCCTGAGAGAATGTGGAGTCAGTCAACGCTACGCTCAGCTGATGCGGCAACTCATGGTGTCAGACACCATCAGGTGATCAAGGAACATCTACACAGAACGTATCAGTGGACATCAGCAAAACCAGGAGGGATGAGCTGGAGTGCCGATGAGAAGTGCAGTCCAGAAAGTAACTCAAATACTTTCCTGATGGACTGTTTTTTTTTTCTCTAAATGGACAACCTATCCTAATTCTTAATTACTCAGGGACAATCTCCACTCATTGATGTATTTTGCTTTCCACAACCAAATCTCTGTACAACTTTTCATGAGTGCTGTACCCGAGTATTCGGATTCTAATATCTAAGCTGTATTGTTAAATCTATTCACCTAAATTTGGGTTATTGCTGATTATGTACTCTATGTATCATATGACTTTAAAAAAAAACTTTGCATTTGTGGATAATGTAAGCACTATACCCAGATGTACAGACACTCTTTTCCCAACCTATGTATTATATAATTTTTTTAACATTAGCTTTAATAAAATATTATCTCTCCGAGCCCTGAAATAGCATCTAAGGAAGTGAGAAATCTTGTATTTTTCCTCGCTGAGATCTGCCAGATATTCAATCCCCTTTCCTCTTCCATTCAAATTATCTGTTCTCGTCATCCAGTTCCTAGTTAAAGTATCACTGAAATTTTCAGAATATAATTGTGATGTTATCTGATTAAAATATGACCATATAGATAATTGTTGCAAACACTGATATATATTTGCAACAAATCTTGTACAAAATGTGGCATGTAAGATGTCTATGAAAATGTTATGATTTGCTGGTTATGATTATGCTATCTGTATGCATGTATCATTTTTGTATTTGAAGTTATGAATATTTGCTCTGGATTGGATTTCAAAATGTTTGCTCCTTGGTAATGCTCACAAGGTGGTTAGCCTGCACCTCTTGGAGGGACTATTCAAATGAAGTGGCTCATCAAGAAACACTTAACTGACAATGACAACAAAGAGTCTGGTGGCACCTTAAAGACTAACAGATTTATTTGGGCATAAGCTTTCGTGAGTAAAAACCTCACTTCTTCGGATGCAAGTGAGGTTTTTACTCACGAAAGCTTATGCCCAAATAAATCTGTTAGTCTTTAAGGTGCCACCAGACTCTTTGTTGTTTTTGTAGATACAGACTAACACGGCTACCCCCTGATACTTAACTGACAATGGACCATGGGAGATGCCTATCTACACTGAATGGACTGTCCTGCAAATGTGCTGTCTGAAATATAGGTAATGGTTTCCTGCAATAACTAGGCAAAATGCATGGACTTGTCCATGTGACTTCAACCACCATCTTGTTACTGTACTTTCCCACAGTGAGAACAATGTGGTTCCCCCCACATGGCAGAAGCTATAAAAGGCCCTGGAAACCCCTCCATTTTTCCTCTTTCCTGCCCAAACCTCTGGACTATGGACTATACTTATGTGAGGATTCTAACCAATGGACTGAGGTTCTTCCAATGACTTTTCTTTGACTGATATAGCCTCATGTCTGTCAGATGTGAATGAAGGAGAAGAATTTGAAGATGGATTTGGACGGAATTCCCATGTGCAAAAGGCCTTGATTCTCTCTTTGCTTCGGCTTTGCACATTTCTCTCCCCTAACAGTTTTTAGGTGTAGCTACTATTTCCTCTCACAGAATGTGATAGCCCCAGAAACCCAGTGCAGTGAAGATAGAGCCATCCATTCACTGGCTTTGTGCTGAACCATGCCCATTGTCCTTGCCATAAATTTAGAAACTGGAATTATTATAGTTCAATTAATTTATACACAAATTGTGTAAAGCAGAGTTTATTTCTACCAGCCTTCATGTTATTTCCTGCACTATAGAATGTGTTAAATAAACTTCCACAAACCATTGAGCATTGGTGTTGGTGGTTTCATTATTAGTCCAGGGTTTTTGAGGGGGAAATAGTGGAATTTTAATTTAAGAATCTGTAGTGACGTTTTTTTTAACTTCTTTCTGTATGACAGCCTTCTTCATATAGTGTAGCATTTATTTCTTTCACAGTAAGAGCTTGTTTATTTCCTAGCTTTCCTAAATGCTGTAGTGAAAAGAAACAAAATTAAATATCCTGAATCAATTTAATGTAATTTAAAATACTCTAGTTAGTAAAGCCATCCCCAGTTTGGCCTGTCATTCAATTTTACCTTTTGTTTACCATTCTAAAAGATAATGGACAAAGTAATTAAACTCTCCATGATCATCACCTCAATGTTCTCTTTCTTTCCATTTCTCTCATTAATTGTAAGGTCGTAGCCACTTTCTCATGCATAAAGTCCAGAGAGTGAAGAGTTTTAGTCAAGAATATCTTATGCTAAAATTATCAATTACTGCTCTTTATGTCAATGCTGTATACACTGTATCCAGGACACTACAGGAATAGAGTAAAACCTCATGAGAATGTGACCTTTATGGAGAAAAACTGGAGATAAAGAACATAGTGACAATTAGTGTTTCTCAAAACTCCAAACTTTAACAATTGTAAATATTTTGTGAAATTTTTATGACATTAAAAATGTGCTTCAAAAGTCTCTCTCTCTGCCAACTCCCAAGTTGCCGCAATAACTGAAATATTTGTACAAAACTTTGGAAGCTAAATTACATTGAATTACAAAAAAATTTAATGTATGCGCGTCATGTTCTCCCATCAGCAACAAACGTGTGCATCTTTTCCTTATCTAGGAAAGGTCAATGTTACAATCTGGCACTTGATCTTTCACAGTGACATATTGTAAGTATGAACATGTCACCAGTACCTCAATGAACAAAACCAGAAAACACCCTCCAAACTCATTGTAATCTTTGACATCGACATTTTAGTAAGCCTCAGAATTTAGCTCTGCAGACGTCAAGATAGGATATAAGAATATATTATTTTCCACATGACAGACTGTAGAATACTGAAATACAGTGCTTTTTCCTTAAGAAGCGGGGGTGGGGGTGAGGTTGTTTCCTTTTATGGACACCCAGCCAGACAGTTAGCTATAAAATCCCTGTTAGTAGCTGTTCTCTACTTGCTTTACCTGTAAAGGGTTAAAAAATCCCATAGGTAAAAGGAAGGGAGTGGGCACCTGACCAAAAGAGCCAATGCGAGGGCTAGAACTTTTTAAAATTGGGAAAAAACTTCTCTTTTGTCTGTCTGTTGTTCTCTGGAGAGAGAAAACACATAGCAGCAACGCTGTAAGAAGCTAATCCAGGTATCAAAAATAATCAAATCATACCTAGGAATTGCTTATCTGAAACCCCAGATATGTAAGTAAATCAGGGAATGTCTAGGAAGATGCAATTAAGGTTATTTCTTTTAATTCTTATTGGCTTGTGGACTCCTCTGTGCTAACCCCCAAATGCTTTTGTTTTGCTTGTAACCTTTAAGCTGGACCTCAAGAAAACCACTCTTGATGCTTAATTATTATATTTGCTCTTTTTAAATCTAGCAATAGACTACATTCCAGATGTATTTTCTTTCTTTTTGTTTTTAATAAAATTTACCGTTTTAAGGACAGGATTGGGTTTTTGTATCCTAAGAGGTTTGTGCACATGTTATTTAAATAGCTGGTGGCAACAGATGATTTCCTTTGGTTTCTTTCTCAGCTCTTCCTGGGGGATGAGGAGGTGAAAGGCCTTGAGGATACCCCACAGGAAGGAATTCCCAAGCGCTGCTTCCTGGGTTCAAAGTGTTTTTTTGCATTTGGGTGGTGGCAGCATCTATCCATCCAAGGAGTTTAATACCAGCCTGGAGTGTCTAGTATTAATTTTTAGAATCCTTACAGGCCCGCACCTTCTGCACTCAAAGTGCCAGAGAGGGACATCAGCCTTGACACCAGGATCCTAAACGTAGGTGCAATTCAGACAAACCGTGGCTCTGACTCCCTCCCGTGGCTGGAATGCAGCATTGCATTACCCAGTGTTTTACCAAAGGATAGAGACGCGCAAAATTCTATTCTACCAATGGCAATCTAAAGAATCTAAAGGGAGAATTGCAGATTTCTTAGCATTCAATTCAGACATTTTATGAAAAACATTTTTAAAAATATGTAGCTGTTAAAGCTCCAGATGAAACCTAAAAATTGTGAACCAAGTGCAACCCATGAAGAGATGAGTTTTCAGAGAACGTGGAGCAACAGTTCAGAGAAGCGTGAACTGCTCCACTCATGTCAGCAAAGGGTTACCTCAGATGTCCAATAATGATTATTTAAATGTCAACATTGTTAATTATTTCATCAGTCATGTAAAAAAGAAAAGGAAAGGTTACAGATAGACAGAATTCACTGTGAACAATGTTTCATTTTGCTGCCTCAAATGAGTGGCATTTGGGAGATACCATCATTTATTTATTTTTCCCCAGTCAAGAAGGAGCCAAACCCAAGGAGCCCCATGAAACCCATATTCAAGACCCACCCAGGAGGAGTCAAGCTTAAGAGCCCAGTAAAGCGAAACACATTAATATTCATACTATTTTCAAGATCTGCTGTGAGCAATATCTCATTCAGGTGACTCACATGGGTGGAGCACATTTTGTGGGCGGAGCTTAAAAGAGTGCCACCGGGACTTCTGCCAATTTAAACCTTACTAAAAATGTAATTGCACACATTTTCAGTGAAGTAAACAAATTATTCTTTCATTTCACAAAATTTGCTGTAATACTTTAGAATTGACAAATTAGCAACGAAATACAATGTAATACAATATTTATAGAGAAAATACTTAAAATATGGTTTCTTGATTTCGAGTTTAATTTGCTTTATGAAAATTAGGAAGAAGTGATAAATTAGCTTGAGTAACAACACAATTACTTTTAAATTATTATATCCCCATATAAGAATATTTAAATTGACTTTCAGAGCAGAAAACTTACACCACATACTATATAAATCAAAACCTACATGTTCCAGAGTGGTAAGATTACTTACAGAAAACAACCACATATGTAATACACTTTTGTAATTGCAATAGCACAAATATACATAAATGTATTTTAAATACATTTCATGGATTTATTTATTTATTGAATGGATTTATTTAGGAAACAAAATGCACCACAATGAATCTGTAACCTTGAATTCAAATTATATATACTGAAAATCACAATAAGTGTTTTAAAAACTAACAATACCTGTGTGACACCTTGTACCCCATGTGATATGCTGTACCCCATATTCACGATTTTATATGCTTGTGATATATTCTGTACAAAGTATGCCTGTGAGATATCATTTGGAAACTCATAATCTACTGAACATCACTGTCATATTAAAATGTATCTATCAACACAATATATGGAGCTAGGAGATTTTACGATATGTTTGTTACTGAAATGTGTTGTAATTCTGGGGAACACCCACAGACTAGCTCCTGAGAGACAACGACGGTCTGATCACAGGTGATAGAAAACTATTAACTGCTGAAGCAACCATTCACAGCAGGGGAGACCCTAAACAAAGAAATTTACAATTCACTTGAAAGACTTTTCGAATCTCAGGTACACAGCAGATTGTTTTGTCTACAGCCCAGCAAGGTGTAATCCTCAAAGAGAGGAGGGTGATATAAAATAAGAGACAGTGACTTCCTCGTCTCTTCTCCTCCCGCATCTCTACTCAGGGCAGCAAAATCGCTTGAAAGACAATGGTGTATCATTGAACTGTGGGGAGTGGTCCTGACCTGGAGGTTTTCCAGCCAGTACAGACTGCTGAAAGCTTTTGGATGAGAGAAACCTGTTTGCTTTTAAACGTATTGGATTTGGTAAAGTTTAGAAAGTAGCTTCCATGTTTATCTTTTTATTTCTTTTGTAACCAACTCTGACTTTTATGCCTTAGCATTTGTAAATCACTTAAAATCTATATTTCTCTAGTTAATAAACTTGTTTTACTGTTTTATCTAAACCACTATGTTTGATTGAACTGTTTGAGGAATCTTTACCAGGGTCAGCAGGATTGGTGCATATTCATAACCCACTGTCGCAATGACGGACTAATTGTGAGCTGGTATGGTCCAGTGGGCTACTTAACAGTACAAGACACACATTTCTGAGGGATAAGGCTGGGACTGAGGGATCTGCGGGTGTGACCCTGTATAGACTCATGGATGGCTGGGAGAGCATTCATGTATTCAGCTCTCAGTGACTTTACATTCCAGTGGCTGTGAGAGAGCAGCGTCTAGAAGGGTTGCTGTTCTGTCAGTAAACTAGTATAAAAGGCATCACAAGCTGGAGAGCTAAGGGGACACAGCAGTTCAGCTTGCATTCTGGTGAAACTCACAACCTGACTGGTCTGAACTGATGGTTAGAAAGAAAGAAAGAAAGAAAGAAAGAAAGAAAGAAAGAAAGAAAGAAAGAAAGAAAGAAAGAAAGAAAGAAAGGTCACTTCCATGATGATCACAAACCTCTCCACTCCTAAAAGTTCAACAACTTCCACCAAAAGATGAATATAGTTTTAGATTAGGCATCAATACAATATACCCATTAACCATATATGAATCAAGAATATTATTTATTCTTGTCAACAATTACTCATTATTTTAGCATTTCCTAACTAACACAAATAATACTAAAAGCCCTAAAAACCCCTATTGGAACTCACCTGTCCACTTGAATTCGGTGTAAGCTCCTGCTGTTTCTCTTTCTCCCCGTTCGGGGCAGAGTTAGGAAAGTTGGGGCTGAAAACCATGAGATCATTCTTGGCAGTGCCTTCCGCTACACACAAGTTCCGGCTCTGGCGCTTGGAATAGGACCAACTCCCCACTTCGCTCGAGCACACCACGGTGGCTTTCCCAGGCCCGCACATCACTTCCGGACCCGGGTGGCATCTCAGGCCAACGTACACGACAATCACCAGCACAAACAGCCCGGACACCGAGCAAATGGCGATCATTAAAGACACGTTCATGTCAACCAAGGGCCCTTCGATCCCGCCCCTTTGCCTCGAGTCCCATTTCACAGCCTGGGGACTCTCCCCCAGGGACAGGCTGACAGTGGCTGTGGCTGACAGCGCCGGTTCCCCATGATCCTTCACCAGGATCACGAGTCTCTGGCTGGGGCCGTCCGCCTCCTCCAAGGCCCGCGTGGTGCTGATCTCCCCGCTGTACACACCCACCCGGAAAGGCCCCGCAGCCCTGGGCTCCTGCACTTCGTAGCGAAGCCACGCGTTGTAGCCGGAATCCGCATCCACCGCTCGGATCTTGCCCACCACGTGCCCTGCGCCGGCCGACAGCGGAACCAGCTCGGGCCCTGGCGAGCCGCGGCCGGAGCCAGCCGGGGACACTGCGGGCGCGTTGTCATTTTCATCCAGGACAAAGAGCTGCACAGTCACGTTCCCGCACAACGACGGGAACCCGGCGTCCCTCGCGCTCACCTGGAACTGCAGCACTTGCAGCTCCTCGTAGTCAAAGGGCTGCAGGGCATAGATGTGCCCGCTCTCCGAGTGCACCGAGATGTAGCTGGACAGGGGCTGCTCTCCCACACTCCGCTCCACCACCGAGTAGCTCACAAAGGCGTTTTCCCTCAGGTCCGGGTCCGAGGCCGACACGGTGAAGAGATGGGCCCCGGGCGAGTTGTTTTCCTTCACAAACACCGTGTAAACGGGCTGAGGGAAAGCAGGGGCGTTATCGTTCACATCCGCGATCGGCACCAAAATGCTGCTGCTGGCCGAGAGAGACGGGGCCCCTTCGTCTCTGGCTGTCACCAGGATCTTATATTCAGACACTCGCTCCCGATCCACGGCCTCCGCCAGCACCAGCGAGTGATAATTCTTAAAGGTGGAGACGAGCCGAAAGGGCAGGTTCGGGGGGATGGAGCAGGTGACTTTGCCGTTGTCTCCCGAGTCCCGGTCAGAGACGCTAATAAGAGCCACCACTGTCCCCGGGGGAGCGTCCTCCGGCACCGGCAGAGAAAGGGAAGTCACGGCCAGCTCAGGGGCGTTATCGTTCACGTCTATAACGTCTATCAAAATTTTGCAATGTCCGATCATTGGAGCGTGACCTTCATCTGTAGCTTGGACTTGAATTTCATACAATTTAGTACCTTCAAAATCCAATTCTCCTTTTATTCTAATTTCTCCGGTATGAGAATCTATACTGAACATGTCTTTTACTTCGGGAACAATAAGAGTATTAAAGGAATACGCAATATCCTTATTAATCCCCTCATCCAAATCGGTGGCGTTGAGTTTGATGACTAACTCCCCAACAGTTGTATTTTCCGTTAAACTGACCTCATACACGGATTGACCAAAGACAGGCGCGTTATCATTCACATCCAGCACAGTGATCACTAGCTGAACTGTGCCCGTCAGCTCCGGTTTGCCCCCATCAGTAGCAGTGAGTAATAAATTATGAAGAGGGATTTCCTCTCTATCAAGAGCCTTCCTTAACACTAGCTCAGCAGATTTGCTTTTGTCGTTTTTCTTTTGTACATCTAGAGTGAAATGTTCACTTGGGCTGAGTTTATAGGTTAGCAGAGAGTTTGAACCAATATCTGCGTCAGAAGCGCCCTCTAGTGGGAAACGCGAACCCGGCAGTCTCGATTCTGATATGAACAGATTTAATTCATTTATTGAGAAAACAGGAGCATTGTCGTTTATATCCTGTATCTCGACTTCTACGTGAAATATCCTCAGGGGTTTGTCCACTATCACCTCCAGGTCAATGGCGCACAGGGGGCTCTGGCCGCACAGCTCTTCCCTGTCTACTCGCGAATTAACAAACAAAACGCCGTTCTGCAAATTTACCTCGAAATAGTCTCTCCTGCCGTTGGAGACCATCCGGAACATCCGAGGCACCAGCTCCGCCACCTCCAGCCCCAGGTCCTGGGCCAGGCGGCCCACAAAGGTGCCGTGTTTGGATTCCTCCGGCACGGAATAACGGACCTGGCCGCTGCCCACCTCCCAGGCCGTGTGTAACAGAACCAACCGCAGCAGCTGCCTGGTTACCAGGGCGTCTCGCCGGAAAACTGCCATAGCAGAAACACTCCTTTCAAAATTCACCGGCTAAGACGTGGCGAATGCAAATAATTTTAAAATATATTTTAAGCCTTATCTTTGCAAAATGCTCAGTCTAATCCCCCTGCGTCCGGTTTGATCCGCCCTTTGATATTGACGTGATTCACAATACAAACCAGGGAGGGGCTTCCTATTGACTTTCTCACCGAAGGCCTTTTTTTGGTCTACAGCGACACCATGTGTTTAAATGTAGAAATGCAACATAATTGTTATGATTATTTTTATTTTATATGCTTGTATTTTTTCTTCTTATTGTTCTTATTCTTGTCCCTTTTCCAGAATTTTTTTACAATACGTTTTTTAATTTTATAGAAATATGCGTATTTTAATTTGTGATAACTTAGGGTATATTGAAATACATTGTTTTCATTATATATTCAGTGGTAACATTAGTAGCCCCCGTGTGCCGATAACGCCTCTTTTCATTGTATGAGACTTTATCATGTTCAATGTTTATTTTCTGTTGTGATTTCAGAACATGAGCCCCTTACAAAACTGCGATCTTCAAAACAACTGAAGGGTTTATGAAATATATAATTTGGTTTATCAGCTTATAACCTGTCTGTTTTTGTGTTATTATTTTATCTTCCTTATCATGTATGTACGCTGCACATTTACATTCTACTATACAGATACCGAACTCCTATTTCTGTCTTGAAGATCTTAGACTCTGAGTACGCAGTCCTGTAACTTTAATTCTTAGGAGCTGATTCTTATCTACTAAGCCTGAGTGGCGTTACTGGGATCAGTAAGTAACGTGAATAAGAGATTGCAGAGACGGGTTTAGAAGCTGATATGATGAAGTGCACTTAGCTATTTAACTATTGGACGCTGTGCAATTTCTTAGTATCCATAGATCTCTATGATCACACACAGCTGAAATCTATTTTCTTGCCACTTGTCTCCACACCGGAAAATGTCCCCCTAATTTCTCATCTATAAAGAATCATAATTTTAAGTGTGGCGTTTGAGAATAAGCAGAAGAGGCAAAAAATAATGGGTTGTAATTGAATTAGTATCTCCTAATTCTTCTTCAGTAGTCAACATTTATCCTGTATTTTTATTATTTAAATACATGGGGGAATCATGACAATTCTTATTTCTGACTGGCATCAATACCCGGTGTGAGGAAATTCGTTTTGCAGAACTTCTTGTGTTTTTCCAATACATGCTTGATATTTTTAAAATATTTTCCGGCATCTAAATAGTTTATTTATTATTATTTTTGTTCTTGCTGCTGCGACTGATGAGAAGAAGAAGAAGAAGAAGAATTTACATTCTTTTAGCAACACTCATTTTCTGGGATCCAAAATGTCTTTCAGATTCTACATAAGGATCACTCACCTGCTCAGTTGGGATATAGCAATATGTAAATTTATCACGTCAACCAGTTTGCATTATCAAATATACACAACCGCTTTTAGAAGGGCAAGTGCACAATACTGTATCTAATTATAAATGCCATGGAGAATGGATGGTCAGAAGTAATTTCCCTAGCTGGAGCGACATTCTGCTGTCAATTTATGCCAGTACATCTCTGAAGAAATCAATGGAAGATAAAGATCTCCCCTCTGAGAACATTCTATGTAGATGCATTCATATAAAGAAAGCACAATAATGCAAAACACAGTATAGGTTCTCGTATACAATCAATTCTTTTTACAGATTGTATTTAAAATATTAATTTGCATAGACTCCGATTTCATATCTGACTCTTCAGGTGAAAATTAATCGGTGTCGAGGCCCTTCTCCACCTCTTCAGCTGTAGCAATATCTTCTGTCTCTTCCACAGACTTGAACATTTAGAAATTGTCTTCCACTTCGGTATACAGCTGATCGGGGTATAAACAACACCTTTCTGTCCGCTTTCCCCAAATCTTCGATTAAATAATGTCTTTGCATAATTTACCTAAAATTGTCATGTAATGTAGGTAAACACCTACTTTAGTTAGCTTGAAAAGCAACCGGTGCGCTAGCATCTACAATAACTACGATATGAAATGACACAGAGCTTCAAGTTATTAGTACGACACATGGCATAGATTTAGATGAGGGTTTCTTCCCCACCTTTAGAAAGTCTTTTAGTGAAGAGCACTGGACGGGAGTCCCTAGTATCAAACAACTGTAATCATTCAGGTTAATTTTCTAAAAAGTGAAGAAAGATTAGTAGACTCTAACCCACCAAGAACATCAATAAGTCTCAGTTGTTTCCTAGGGGTCTTCTTCATGTCATTCATTTTGGAAAGCAACATATTGTCTCTTACCAGGCCAGTAACAATACAAGCACGGAATGAGGCTGTAGATTCTGGAAGATTAGCTTTCTTCTTCTCAGTGATTCGAAATCACTCCACAAATCTCTCATCTGTAGGTTCGACTTTGCCCTTTATTTAACTAGATGTCTGCAAATTAGCTAACTGTGAATTAGAGACAAATTTAGAAGCAGAGCAGAGCTCTTCATCCAAAGCCCATACTCTATTGCTGGGCTGCTCACACGCACATGGAGGGAGAGAGGCCACCATCTTCCCTGTCTATGTTCTACGACAGAAAAAAAAACCTCTGCCTGGCTACGGATTCTTGTTTTTCTAGACAAGACACACCTCAGATACGTTCAAATAAATTCCAGAAGAGAGCGACAAAAGGAATGCTCAAAACCAAAATCAAATACTGAAAATGAAGATCAGTGGTGCTTGTATGTGCTCTGCTCCCCTCATAAAATTATTACCGCTCTTAAATTATTTTAAAAAGATTAATCATTTGGAATAGTTAAGTAAAATGTGAAATCAGTCAGTAAAAGGGAAGAATACAGGATTATTTAGAAAGTATGAGATTGTTTAATGCCTAATCCTTATAAAACAATTTATGATAATTTATTTCGCATTTATCAGCATTTAATTTCATCTGCCTTTTTGTTGCCCAGTCACCCAGTTTTGGGAGATCCCTTTTAACTCTTCACAGTCTGCTCTGGACTTCACTATCTTGAGTAATTTTGTATTATCCGCAAACTTTGCCACCTCACTGTTTACCCCTTTTTCCAGATCATTTATGAATATGTTGAAAATAACTGGTCCCAGTACAGATCCCTGGGAAACACCACTATTTACCTCTCTCCATTCTGGAAACTGACCATTTATTCCTACCTCTTGTTTCCCATCTTTTAACCAGCAACTGATCCATGGGAGGACCTTCCCTCTTATCCCATGACTGCTTACTTTGCTTAAGAGCCTTTGGTGAGGGACATTGTCAAAAGCTTTCTGAAAGTCCAAGTACACTGTATCTAAACCATCTAAAAGAATTTTAGTAGATTGGTGAGGCATGATTTCCCTTTACAAAAGCCATGTTGACTCTTCCCCAATATATAATGTTAATCTACCTGATAATACTGATCTTTATTACAGTTTCAACCAGTTTTCCTGGTACTGAAGCCAGGCTTGCTAGCCTGTAATTTCCAGGGTCACCTCTGGAATCTTTCTAAATAATTGGTGTCACTTTAGCTATCCTCCAATCATCTGGCACAAAAGCTCATTTCCATGATAGGTTACATACCATACTTAGAAGTTCTGCAATTTCATATCTGAGTTTCTTTGGGCCTCTTGGGTGAATAGTGTATCATCTAGCCCTGGTGACTTATTACTGTTTAATGTATCAATTTGTTCCAAAACCTCCTCTATAGACACCTCAGTCTGGGGCAGTTCCTCAGATTTGTCATGTAAAGAGAGTGGCTCAGTGTGGAAATCTCCCTCACACTGTCTGCAGTGAAGCCCATGCAAAGAATTAATTTAGCTTCTCTGCAATGGCCTCCTCTTTGTTGAGTGCTCCTTTAGCACCTCGATTGCCCAGTGGCCCCACTGGTTGTTTGGCAGCTTCCTGCTTCTGGTGTATTTAAAAATAATTTTGGCTTTTGGTTTTTTGTCTTTTCCTAGTTGCTTTTCAAATTCTTTTTTTGGCCTGCCTGATTATACTTTAACATTTGACTTGCAGAGTGTATGCTCTTTTCCATTTTCTGTAGTAGGATTTAACTTCCAATTTGTACAGGATAGCTTTCTGCCTCTAAATGGACTCTTTTACTCTGTTGTTTAGCCATAGTGGCATTTTTTTGGTCCTCCTGCTATGTTTTTTTAATTTGGGGTATTCATTTAATCTGAGCATCTACTATGATGTTTTTTAAAAGTTCTCATGCAGTTTGTAGGCATTTCACTCTTGTGGCTGTTCCTTTTCGTTTCTGTTTAACTGGCTTCCTTATTTTTGTTTAGTTCCCCTTTTTGAAGTTAAATGCTAATGTGGTGGGTTTCTTTGGTATTTCCTCCCTAACACAAGGATGTTAAATTTAATTTTATTATAGTGGCTATTACCCAGTGGTTCAGCTATATGCACCTGTGGGACCATCTCCTGTGCTTCACTTAGGACTGTCAAGAATTCTCTCTCCCCTTGGGGGTTCCAGGACTAGCAGCTTAAAGAAGCACTTATTAATGGTATCTAGAAACTTAATCTCTGCATCCTGGCTTGAGGTGATATGTACCCAGTCAATATGAGGATAGTTGAAATCCCCCCTTATTATTGAGTTTGCTATTTTTATAGCCTCTCTAATCTCCCTGAGCATTTTACAATCATTGTCACCATCCTGGTCAGGTGGTTAGTAGTATATTCCTACTACTATATTCTTCTTATTTAAGCATGGGATATCTAGCCATAGAGATTCTATGGTAAAGTTTGATTTGTTTAAGATATTTACTATATTTGACTCTGTGCTTTCTTCACATACAGTGCCACTCCCCCACGACCACAACCTACTCTGCCATTACTATATATTTTGTATCCAAGTACTACTGTTTCCAAAGATTGTCATCATTCCACCAAGTTTCTGTGATTTCTATTATACTAGTATCCTCATTTAATACCAAGTTCAGGGTATCAAATTCACCCATATTAGTATTTAGACTTCTAGCATTTTCATACGAGCACTTATAAAATTTGTCACTTTTTAGTTATCTGCCTTCATGTGATGTAATTGAATGGGAATCTTTTTCATTTGACTGTTTCTCTTCACTTCCTATCGGTACTATATGAGATAAATAAGAACTTTAAAAATCTCATAATCTTAATTTTTTTTTTACTGAAATAGGGATATTTAAAATGCCCAACAGATGAGGACATGTTACAGACATGTCTCAAATTCAGATTAAAAAAAATACCAAGTAAGGACTCACTTTTCCAAAGGGATTTTGTGTAAACTAATGCTTCTTTTCTGAAGCCTGAGGGACATTGGGATTATCAACAATGAAAACATTTCTGGATGAGATTTTGCTCAATTGCAAATAATTTTAGAGTTCTTAAGAATAAAACCAAATTCACACAAAGGACTGCACATACAGTATGAGGATGTTTTCACGAATGCCATGCAGACCTACATTTGTAAAATACCTTACTGCGAAGTATAGGATCACTGAGAAAAGAAACACACTGGAACAACCAGATTTTCTTATCAACCACACAGAGCCTGAAAGTCATAGTATTCATAGAGAAAATCTAGGGTAGATTTCTTTAAAATATATAGGTCTGAAGAAATAGAAAATAGTGAAAGGGAATAGAACCCTAACGTAAATACAATGTGTCGGGTAACGTGCTAATATGATCATATCTATTTCCACCAATGGAAAAGACGTTCACCATTTATCTTAAAATACTAGTATGATTTTTTTAAATAAACAACTTTACCCTTAAATTTGCAACCGCAAAGAAGTTTACATCGACTCATACTATTAATAAAAAAGCCGTTCCCATAACAAATTACCGCTCACCTGCTTTCCAATAACCCGTTTGGGAAATGTTGCTAAACAGGATTTCTACGTAAATTATGGTTTTCACCTACACCACATTATGAAATCCTAATACTGTAGCCAATATAAAAATCCTGTAAAAAACTCTTATATCTCATATATTTCTTGTGGATCAATTACATGACTAACCTGCCCATCACAGATTATCTGCTCCTGTTTCCAGTCCCCTTCAATCTTCGAAGAGGGGATATCAAACCTATTGTTTCTGGACATAAGCCAACAGCTAAATGCCAGGGGTTAGCACTGAGTTTCACGTATAATCAGGTTATCCCATAATTCTCCATTTTGGATATCCCTGAAGCTTCCTCAAAAGCATCCCTAACTGGTAACCGTCAGACACAAGATACCAAACTGAAGAGCAATTGTTCTGATACAGCATACATATCACCACCATTTCATTCCCAAAAATAAATTACCACCGCATGTAAAATATAGAAACTGTCCCCATAAACATCTTAAACATCTCTTCTAAAGCAATACAATCGGGTTTAATTTATTTCTATTACATTTTCATGGAAAACAATTCTGTCAACCCACATTAAGATCTCAAAATACTTGAATACGTAATAAATATAGAACAGAATCATGAAACCCACCTGGCCAGATGAATTTGGTGCCAGCTCCTGTTCCTTCACTGTCGCACTTTTCTCTACACAGTTAGGGAAGTTGGGGCTGAAAACCATGAGGTCATTCTTGGCAGTGCCTTCCCCTACACACAAGTTCCGGCTCTGGCGCTGGGAATAGGACCAACTCCCCACTTCGCTCGAGCACACCACGGTGGCTTTCCCAGGCCCGCACATCACTTCCGGACCCGGGTGGCATCTCAGGCCAACGTACACGACAATCACTAGCACAAACAGCCCGGACACCGAGCAAATGGCGATCATTAAAGACACGTTCATGTCAACCAAGGGCCCTTCGCTCCTGCCCCTTTGCCTCGAGTCCCATTTCACAGCCTGGGGACTCTCCCCCAGGGACAGGCTGACAGTGACTGTCGCTGACAGCGCCGGCTCCCCATGGTCCTTCACCAGGATCACGAGTCTCTGGCTGGGGCCGTCCGCCTCCTCCAAGGCCCGCGTGGTGCTGATCTCCCCGCTGTACATACCCACCCGGAAAGGCCCCGCAGCCCTGGGTTCCTGCACTTCGTAGCGAAGCCACGCGTTGTAGCCGGAATCCGCATCCACCGCTCGGATCTTGCCCACCACGTGCCCTGCGCCGGCCGACAGCGGAACCAGCTCGGGCCCTGGCGAGCCGCGGCCGGAGCCAGCCGGGGACACTGCGGGCGCGTTGTCATTTTCATCCAGGACAAAGAGCTGCACAGTCACGTTCCCACACAACGACGGGAACCCGGCGTCCCTCGCGCTCACCTGGAACTGCAGCACTTGCAGCTCCTCGTAGTCAAAGGGCTGCAGGGCATAGATGTGCCCGCTCTCTGAGTGCACCGACACGTAGCTGGACAGGGGCTGCTCTCCCACACTCCGCTCCACCACCGAGTAGCTCACAAAGGCGTTTTCCCTCAGGTCCGGGTCCGAGGCCGACACGGTGATGAGATGGGCCCCTGGCGGGTTGTTTTCCTTCACAAACACCCTGTAAACGGGCTGAGGGAAAGCAGGGGCGTTATCGTTCACATCCGCGATCGGCACCAAAATGCTGCTGCTGACCGAGAGAGACGGGGCCCCTTCGTCTCTGGCTGTCACCAGGATCTTATATTCAGACACTTGCTCCCGATCCACGGCCTCCGCCAGCACCAGCGAGTGATAATTCTTAAAGGTGGAGACGAGCCGAAAGGGCAGGTTCGGGGGGATGGAGCAGGTGACTTTGCCGTTGTCTCCCGAGTCCCGGTCAGAGACGCTAATAAGAGCCACCACTGTCCCCGGGGGAGCGTCCTCCGTCACCGGCAGGGAAAGGGAAGTCACGGCCAGCTCAGGGATGTTATCGTTAACGTCTAACACTTCCACCAAAACATTGCAGTGCCCAGCCAAGGGATGCGGATTTTTATCTGTAGCCTCGATTTGAATCTCGTGTAAACTAGTGTCTTCGAAGTCCAGTTTTCCATTCACTCTCAGTTCACCACTCTTTGAATCTATGCTAAATATGGAGCTGTCAGTGAGCGGAGTGACACTGCGAACTGAATATATAATATCCTTATTTATTCCCTCATCCGAATCTGTGGCGTTGAGATTAATTACTAGTGATCCGTTTGGAGCATTTTCTAGTAACTGGACTTTATAAAGTGACTGATTAAATACTGGCGCGTTATCATTGGCATCCAGCACCGTGATCACCAGCTGAACTGTGCCGGTGAGCTCCGGTTTGCCCCCATCTGTGGCAGTGAGTAATAAACTATGCTCAGGGGTTTCCTCTCTGTCCAGTGGTTTCCTTAATACAAGGACTAACGATTTACTTTTTTCATCATTCGTTCGCATGTCTACAGTAAAATGTTTACTTGGGCTGAGTTTATAGGTTAGCAGAGAGTTTGTTCCAATATCTGCGTCAGAAGCGCCCTCTAGTGGGAAACGTGAGTCGGGGAATCTCGATTCTAAAATAAACAGATTTTCTTTACTTCCAGGGAACACAGGAGCATTGTCGTTTATATCCTGTATCTCCACTTCCACGTGAAATATCCTCAGGGGTTTGTCCACTATCACCTCCAGGTCAATGGCGCACAGGGGGCTCTGGCCGCACAGCTCTTCCCTGTCTACTCGCGAATTAACAAACAAAACGCCGTTCTGCAAATTTACCTCAAAATAGTCTCTCCTGCCGTTGGAGACCATCCGGAACATCCGAGACACCAGCTCCGCCACCTCCAGCCCCAGGTCCTGGGCCAGGCGGCCCACAAAGGTGCCGTGTTTGGATTCCTCCGGCACGGAATAACGGACCTGGCCGCTGCCCACCTCCCAGGCCGTGTGTAACAGAACCAACCGCAGCAGCTGCCTGGTTACCAGGGCGTCTCGCCGGAGAAGAGCCATCGCGGACACGGGGCGGTGCCGCTTATCCAATAAAATCCCAGGTTTTGCCAGATAATAAGTATGCTTTAATATATCGGGCCACGTCTATGTAGAGGTTTAATGCAAGTCCAATGTCAAGCAATGCTGGTGAATATCTGATTTGCTGCAGATTGTAGTATGGGGACGGGGAGGAGCTGTATTTTTCCTTTTCTATGAAAACGTATTTTTAGTCAACAGCGGCACCTTGTGACATAAATATATAAAGTCAGCTACTAGCTATTCTTTTTCCTTATATTTAATCATTCTTAACTTAACTTAACTTTCCACTTGTCATGGACACTGTTTAATCATTAGTCCGTGGCCTAATATACTGATCTTCCAAATAGTTCCCCTTTTTCTTTTTTTGAAGGAAAGAAATCGCTTAAATTATGTTTATGATTTTTAAAAAAATCATCTTTAATTTTATTGGTAAATATCAACTATTTTGAACAAGTTTTTGAAGATTTTCTTGACATCAGACCTTAACTTCAGAGCAGACAATCGTCAAAGATCTGGAACAAGTCTGATACTGGGAGGTTTCTTTCATAAACTCTGTTTTGTTAAGGTGTGGCTGTTGAGACTGCTGTAGTCAAGATAGCTGCAAACAACATAATATTAGTGATATTTAGTTTAATGTCTAAATTAAGTGTATATCATACTTGTTTTCACTTTGGCAAACAGAAAGTCTCTATAACAGGTGCAAATGTATCTTACATATGCAGACTGGAATAAAGTAGTGATGAATATATAACAGCGACAAGGCAGGTGAGGTAGTATCTTTTATTGGATCAACTTATGTTGGTGGGAAGGACAACCTTTCGAGATTCACAGAGCTTTTCCTCAGATCTGGTGAAGATAAGCAGATTGTCCAAGCTAAATACCCGGTGGAACTGATCCTTAAGCATAAGGGGTTCAAACAGGTTTCAGGAGAAAGAAGAGCTCAAAAGTGTGTCCTTTCCAACAACATAAGTTGGTCCAATAAAATACATTATCTACCTCATCTACCTTTTCTCTCTCATATCCTAGGACAAACTCGGCTCCAGCAACAATGCAAACAATTATGAATATATATGCTGCTGTCCATTAAGTTAATTTGGTGGCCTCTAGTTCTTATATTATGGGAACAAGTAAATAACTTTTCCTTATTCACTTTCTCCACACCACTCATTATTTTATATACCTCTATCATATCCCCCCTTAGTCTCCTCTTTTCCGAGTTGAAAAGTCCGAGCCTCTTTAATCTCTCCTCATATGGGAGCCGTTCCAAACCCCTAATAATTTTAGTTGCCCTTTTCTGAACTTTTTCTAATGCCAGTAGAGCTTTTTTGAGATGAGGAGACCACATCTGTATGCAGTTTTCAAGATGTGGGGATACCATGGATTTATATAAGGGCAATAAGATATTCTCCATCTTATTCTCTATCCCTTTTTTAATGATTCCTAACATCCTGTTTGCTTTTTTGACTGCCACTGCAAACTGCGTGGATGTCTTCAGAGAACTATCCACAATGACTCCAAGATCTCTTTCCTGTTTAGTTGTAGCTAAATTATCCCCCATAGTATTGTATGTATAGTTGGGGTTATTTTTTCCAATGTCCATTATTTTACATTTATCCACATTAGATTTCATTTGCCATTTTGTTGCCCACTCACTTAGTTTTGTGAGATTTTTTGAAGTTCTTCACAGTCGACTTTGGTCTTAACTATCTTGAGCAGTTTAGTATCATCTGCAAACTTTGCCGCCTCACTGTTTACCACTTTCTCCAGAACATTTATGAATAAGTTGAATAGGATTGGTCCTAGGACTGACCCTTGGGGAACACCAGTAGTTACCCCACTCCATTTTGAAAATTTACCATTTATTCCTACCCTTTGTTCCCTGTATTTTAACCAGTTCTCAATCCTTGAAAGGATCTTCCCTCTTATCTCATGACAACTTAATTTACGTAAGAGCCTTTGGTGAGGGACATTGTCAAAGGCTTTCTGGAAATCTAGAGGTTAGGGTTAGGGATCCCCCTCGTCCACTGGATCCCCCTCATCCACATGTTTGTTGACCCCTTCAAAGAACTCTAATAGATTAGTAAGACATGATTTTCCTTTACATAAATCATGTTGACTTCTGCCCAACAAGTTATGTTCTTCTATGTGTCTGACAATTTTATTGTTTACTATTGTTTCAACTAATTTGCCCAGTACTTACGTTAGACTTACTGGTCTGTAATTCTCGGGATCACCTCTACAGCCCTTTTTAAATATTGGCGTTACATTAGCAATCTTCCAGTCATTGGGTACAGAAGCTGATTTAAAGGACAGATTACAAACCCTAGTCAATAGTTCCACAATTTCACATTTGAGTTCTCTCAGAACTCTTGGGTGAATGCCATCTGGTCCCAGTGACTTGTTACTGTTAAGTTTATCAATTAATTCCAAAACCTCCTCTAATGACACTTCAATCTGTGACAATTCCTCAGATTTGTCACCTACAAAGGATGGCTCAGGTTTGGGAATCTCCCTAATATCCTCAGCCATGAAGACTAAGGCAAATAATTCATTTAGTTTCTCCACAATCACTTTATCATCTTTAAGTGTTCCTTTTGTATCTGGGTCATCCAAGGGCCCCACTGGTTGTTTAGCAGGCTTCCTGCTTCTGGTGTACTTAAAAAACATTTTGTTATTACCTTTTGAGTTTTTGGCTAGCTGTTCTTCAAACTCCTTTTTGACATTTCTTATTAAATTTTTACACTTAATTTGGCAGTGTTTATGCTCCTTTCTATTTACCTCACTAGGATTTGACTTCCACTTTTTAAAAGATGCCTTTTATCTCTCACTGCTTCTTTTACATTGACAATAGATGAGCTAATTCCAGTCTTGTCTCATTATATTTCAATACATATAAGTTAGTTGTTCTGACAGTAATTGTGAGTGAAGTGAATGTGAAAACACATTGAAATAGTTCCCCTTTGCATCTCTGGGGCTCATTTTATTTTGTAAGATGATATATTTCAGAATAAAATTTCCCCTTGGCGTCAGTTCATTCACTGCGTTCCTTTTACAGGCTTATTAATACAATATGACATTTTATAAATGCTCTATTTTTCTATACAAATGACGGGTGGCGGTCACGTGACCCCAGGTTCTGACAGCTCTATACAGCCACAATTCTGCTCCTGAGCGCTCATCGTCGCCCCCAGAAAGAAACCTAAATGCCTCACATCCCTCCAGAGCACTGTCTCTTCAATACAGGTGACGAAACCATGGAATCGATTCCAATCGCTATTTGCTCCTAATCAGAATCTACTTCACAGTGGGCTTCCCATAGCCACACTCACAGAGTGCAGTGGGAGATAACCAGAGTGGTGTATTAACTGAATGAAAGAATACCCAAAATGTAAATCAAATGGAACACGTGAAACATTCAAAATAGGTTGGTGCTGTTTCAGCTTCCCTTAAAGACATTAAATGGTATCACGGTCTTACAGGAAAGGCTGGTGGAAGCTGAAGCTCAATTAAAGGGGAGAGGAACTTGAGGATAGTAACCTGGCAGGAGGCATAAGGATCGGCAAGATTCAGAATGACTAATTAAAAGTATTTACCAAAGTGGATGATGTGGAGTGGAAGACAGAGTCTGGACTTCACATCTGCATTTAACAGGTTTACCAGAAGGAAACGGAAGCAGTAACATGCTCTGCAGTTTATGGGCTCCCCTGTTAATGATTTATTTTCTGTTAAGGGCTTCCCACCTGTTATTGATCTGAAAGGCCCTCCAAAGGCCAGAAGATTAAAATTACTCCAGGAAAAGGGCTTAACACGGTGATCATGAAATGTTTAAAATTCCAGGATTGGGAAAAGATTCTTCATCTGAAGAAAGGAATGTTGTCTATCACACACTGTAAGTAAACTCGGGTATTTCGCATGTCAGTGCAGAAACCCTATGTAAAAGAATGTTATGTATTTCTGTTTCAAAAATATGAATAGAAGGAGCTTTCAGATTCTGAGATTTTAGAGGCTTTAAGCCTTTTCGGCTCTATGCAGTATTGCAGTTTGTATGCTCTTTGGGACAGGGACTATCACTGATTAAATGCTTACACGGTGCATAGCATGGATTTGCTCTCTACTGACCTGAATTGCTGTGGGAACTTTGCAGTGATAATATTTCGTTCCTTTTAAACACAAGAAGATGCCACATATTTCCCCACATAATTGTCACAACTAGAGGTAAAGTGTCCAGGAACCCAAGAAGCCAGCATGTCATAAATACAGCATTTTTCTTTAAACAAGAATCTTAAATCAGAGTTTAACAATGAAATAGTAAGTGTGTCATATCGCAGTACAATCCAGACCAGTTACAGGGCTGTGTCACCCCTGTCCTGTAATCTGGGGTGCTTTGGGATGTCTTGCTATTGTAGCCTCCAACATGGACAACTCACAACCAGCCACCAGATCACTCCCAGATGTGTTTCTGTAACCGCAGCCTGCCAGTCACACCCTGGCTCTCATTAGTCTTGGTTATACAGCAGGGTTATCCCAACACACTTCAAGTCCTGGGCTTTCCCCCAGAAATGTATGCTTTGTACTGCTCAGCCCTCTCCTTAACAGTCCAAATATAAAAAAGCCATAACTTTAAACTCATACAGGCCAGATTCCACTATGAAAGCTGACTTTTCTGGGACATCAGCATCTAAGAGAATTTGCCTATGCCCTTGAATCAAATCCAAAGTATGTATGAACTTTGCACCCTCCCCCACACAACAGATCAAGTAGGTTCTCTATCTGGGCTGTGGGGTACGGATCAGGTTAGATGATGGCATTCATCCTTCTAAATCCACACAAAATCTCATGTTTTTATCCCTTTTGGATACCATTACAACAGGAGACACCCAGGAGCTTTTTGATGTAGTAATCACTCCCATGTCTAGCATGCTCTCCATCTCCTCCTGAATTGGTCTTTGCATTTCTCCTTTAGCATGGTATGGTCCTGTAATTTTAATGGAATGCACTATTTTGGTAGTTAAACCTGGCAGCTTGGAATATACCCACCTGTGGTATTTCAAGGGCCAACATCTCCTGCTTTTGGGTTGTGTCCAATTTCCCCCTCCCCCAAATCTCAGTGCTCTCCAGAGGGGTTTGTTCCTTACTCTCCCTGACCAGATTAATTAAAGAGGAAGTAAATGTTCCCTCACCAGCACAATAAATCATATTCATTGCCATTTTTCTGTCTTTAGACTTTTGACTCTTTTCAAGGTTCTGATGCATTAATTCCATCATAGCCTTTAAAAAGTCTTTAAAATGAGTGACATGGTCCCCCACAGGCTCTTCTGGCTCTTCTGTACAACCCTCCCTTGAAATGTGCAGGTCATAGTGGATGGCTTTACCGCAATGGGGTTCCCCAACTGTGGTGGGGCGATAGATGGAACGCATATTTCCATCTTGGCACCGGACCACCTTGCCAACCAGTACATAAACCGCAAGGGGTACTTCTCAATGGTGTTGCAAGCACTGGTGGATCACAAGGGACGTTTCACCGACAACAATGTGGGATGGTCAGGAAAGATGCATGACGCTCGCATCTTTAGGAACTCTGAAATTAGACCTAGGGGTACCCTCACCTGAATCCCATAAAAGAGATCAAAGGAAGCAAACACTGTAGACTATTGGAGTATATGCCTGTTAGTGAATAATAAAGAAGGGAGTAACATATCCCACTCATTCCCTCATCAAGTAACGTACAATCTCAGCAGGGCCAGCTTCAGGCACCAGCTTAACAAGCAGGTTATTCGGGGGCGGCAGGTCCCTCACTCCTTCTAAGAGCGAAGGACCTGCCACTGAACTGCCACCACCGATCGTGGCTTTTTTTTTTTTTGCTTGGGGCGGAGTGTGGCCCGTGTGGTGGCATGGCTGTGGGAAAAGGGGAACAGCGGGGGAGGGGTCGGGGACTAGGCTCCCCGGCCGGGAGTTCGGGCCGGGAAGGATGGTCCCGCAGACTAGATCTGGCCCGCGGGCCATAGTTTCCCATGTCTGTTCTACATCCATAGTGGCTAGGATGGTAATTTTCCCTCTGTTGATATTCACACCTTCTGTTCAACTGTTGGAAATGGGCCACATCCACCCTGATTGAATTGGCCTCGTTAGCACTGAACCCCCACTTGGTAAGGCAACTGCCATCTTTTCATGTGCTGTATACTTATACCTGCCTACTGTATTTTTCACTCCATGCATCCGATCAAGTGGGTTATAGCCCACAAAAGCTTATGCCCAAATAAATGTGTTAGTCTCTAAGGTGCCACAAGTACTCCTCGCTGTTAATCCTAATATAGTTTGCTAGGATTTCCTCCTGCTCCAGTCCTGCCCCTGGAGCAATGGTACTGGCATTCACTGGAGCATGTGGGGGAGTAGATCATGGTGTTACTTTAAGCCTCAGGCAATTCAGTTTTATATGATCGAGCTGTTTAGAGAGAAGATGAGTGAGAGGGGACATGATAAAAGCATATAACATAATGAATGACACAGAGGAAGGTCAGTGAAATACTCTGGTTTCCCATTTCTCCTCATATAAGAATTAGGGGGGCATTTAATAAAATTGAGGAGGAACTAATTGTAAACTAAAAAAAGGAAGCATATTTTTGCACCATGATCTATCCACCTATGGAACTCTCTGCCAGGACACATTACAAGAGCAGGAGTTTACTGGGACACAAAAAAGGATTAGATGTCATCTAGATAATTTAAAGCCAGTTACTTTAGATATAATAAAATTCAACAAAAGGGATATCAAACCTAATGTTTCTGGGCATAACCCAACAGCTAAATGCCAGGGGTTAGCACTGAGTTTCACGTATAATCAGGTTATCCCATAATTCTCCATTTTGGATATCCCTGAAGCTTCCTCAGAAGCATCCCTAACTGGTAACCGTCAGACACAAGATACCAAACTGAAGAGCAATTGTTCTGATACAGCATACATATCACCACCATTTCATTCCCAAAAATAAATTACCACCGCATGTAAAATATAGAAACTGTCCTCATAAACATCATAAACATCTCTTCTAAAGCAATACAATCGGGTTTAATTTATTTCTATTACATTTTCATGGAAAACAATTCTGTCAACCCACATTAAGATCTCAAAATACTTGAATACGTAATAAATATAGAACAGAATCATGAAACCCACCTGGCCAGATGAATTTGGTGTCAGCTCCTGTTCCTTCACTGTCGCACTTTTCTCTGCACAGTTAGGGAAGTTGGGGCTGAAAACCATGAGGTCATTCTTGGCAGTGCCTTCCCCTACACACAAGTTCCGGCTCTGGCGCTGGGAATAGGACCAACTCCCCACTTCGCTCGAGCACACCACGGTGGCTTTCCCAGGCTCGCACATCACTTCCGGACCCGGGTGGCATCTCAGGCCAACGTACACGACAATCACTAGCACAAACAGCCCGGACACCGAGCAAATGGCGATCATTAAAGACACGTTCATGTCAACCAAGGGACCTTCGATCCCGCCCCTTTGCCTCGAGTCCCATTTCACAGCCTGGGGACTCTCCACCAGGGACAGGCTGACAGTGACTGTCGCTGACAGCGCCGGTTCCCCATGGTCCTTCACCAGGATCACGAGTCTCTGGCTGGGGCCGTCCGCCTCCTCCAAGGCCCGCGTGGTGCTGATCTCCCCGCTGTACACACCCACCCGGAAAGGCCCCGCAGCCCTGGGCTCCTGCACTTCGTAGCGAAGCCACGCGTTGTAGCCGGAATCCGAATCCACCGCTCGGATCTTGCCCACCACGTGCCCTGCGCCGGCTGACAGCGGAACCAGCTCGGGCCCTGGCGAGCCGCGGCCGGAGCCAGCCGGGGACACTGCGGGCGCGTTGTCATTTTCATCCAGGACAAAGAGCTGCACAGTCACGTTCCCGCACAACGACGGGAACCCGGCGTCCCTCGCGCTCACCTGGAACTGCAGCACTTGCAGCTCCTCGTAGTCAAAGGGCTGCAGGGCATAGATGTGCCCGCTCTCCGAGTGCACCGAGATGTAGCTGGACAGGGGCTGCTCTCCCACACTTCGCTCCACCACCGAGTAGCTCACAAAGGCGTTTTCCCTCAGGTCCGGGTCCGAGGCAGACACGGTGATGAGATGGGCCCCTGGCGGGTTGTTTTCCTTCACAAACACCCTGTAAACGGGCTGAGGGAAAGCAGGGGCGTTATCGTTCACATCCGCGATCGGCACCAAAATGCTGCTGCTGGCCGAGAGAGACGGGGCCCCTTCGTCTCTGGCTGTCACCAGGATCTTATATTCAGACACTCGCTCCCGATCCACGGCCTCCGCCAGCACCAGCGAGTGATAATTCTTAAAGGTGGAGACGAGCCGAAAGGGCAGGTTCGGGGGGATGGAGCAGGTGACTTTGCCGTTGTCTCCCGAGTCCCGGTCAGAGACGCTAATAAGAGCCACCACTGTCCCTGGAGGAGCGTCCTCCGGTACCGGCAGAGAAAGAGAAGTCACAGCCATCTCAGGGATGTTATCGTTAACGTCTAACACTTCTATGAAAACATTGCAGTGCCCGGATAATGGGAAATTACCTTTGTCAGTGGCCTCTACTCGAACTTCGTGTAATTTAGTGTTTTCGAAATCCAGTTCTCCATTCACACTGATTTCTCCAGTATTTGAATCTATTCTAAATGTGGCACTTACATTGGGTTGAGTAACACCGCGAAGCGTATATAAAATATCCTTATTAATTCCCTCATCTAAGTCGGTTGCGTTCACTTTCATTACCATTGTTCCATTAGCTGCATTTTCTAACAATCGAACCTTATAACTAGACTGATTAAAAGAAGGGACGTTGTCATTCACATCCAGCACAGTGATCAGCAGCTGAACTGTGCCGGTGAGCTCTGGTTTGCCCCCATCAGTGGCTGAGAGTAATAAATGATGCGCAGGGGTTTCCTCTCTGTCCAGTGATTGCTTTAAAACAAGGACTAAAGATTTACTTTGCTCTTCATTAGTTTGCACCTTTATGGTGAAATATTCGCTTGGGCTGAGTTTATAGGTTAGCAGAGAGTTTGTTCCAATATCTGCGTCAGACGCGCCCTCTAGTGGGAAACGCGAACCTGGAAGAGTTAGTGATTCTGCTATACTCAGGTTTTGCTCATTTACGGAAAAAGCAGGAGCATTGTCATTTATATCCTGTATCTCCACTTCCACGTGAAATATCCTCAGGGGTTTGTCCACTATCACCTCCAGGTCAATGGCGCACAGGGGGCTCTGGCCGCACAGCCCTTCCCTGTCTATTCGCGAATTAACAAACAAAACGCCGTTCTGCAAATTTACCTCGAAATAGTCTCTTCTGCCGTTGGAGACCATCCGGAACATCCGAGGCACCAGCTCCGCCACCTCCAGCCCCAGGTCCTGGGCCAGGCGGCCCACAAAGGTGCCGTGTTTGGATTCCTCCGGCACGGAATAACGGACCTGGCCGCTGCCCACCTCCCAGGCCGTGTGTAACAGAACCAACCGCAGCAGCTGCCTGGTTACCAGGGCGTCTCGCCGGAAAACTGCCATTGCGAATGCGGAGAGTGCAAGCTAACAAATAAAATCCCGGTTTTTGCCAGAAAATAAATATGTTTTAATATATCCTGTCACGTGTCTGCAAAGGTTTAATTCGAGCCGTATCAGGCAATGCTGGCCAATCGCTGATTTGCTGCAGATGTTATTATGAGTACGGTGGGAGGAGCTGTATTTTCCCCTTTCTATGAAAACGTATTTTCAGTCTACAGCGACATCTTGTGATGTAAATATGAAGTCCGCTGCTAGCAATTTCTTTTCCTTATATTTAATCATTATTCTCCCCCCCCCCCCGCCATTATGGTATAAGGACTCTTCTGATCAACTGTACTTAATTATTGGCTCTAGTCTATTTTTTTTTTAGGTTGTCCTATCATTGGAACTTAATTTCAGTCGGAATAATCGTTAAAAGTCTGGAGCAATGCCGATACTGTGGGCTGTAGTACATGACGTCTAATTTTTTTGCCATCCCCGAGTTGAGATTCTTGTAGTCTGGTATCCGCCCCCAATATTAGTGTTAGCCAAGTTAGTAATTAAATTAATGATCTCTAATACTTGTTTTCTCTTTTGCAAGGAGGAAATCACTGTATCAGCTGACTGTAAATATATAATATGGTTTTTATACTTATCTGAATGCAGAAAGTGAAAGATGGAAAGCCTTTAAAGGTGTTCAATAAAAGAAAAAGTAATACATCATTCTTATTCGGGTTCTAAAACAGTATACTTTCATTTGAAAACTTTCCACCTTATTTTACAAAATGCATTGGTGAGTCCCTTTACAGGCAATGACTGTACCACAGAATGGAACTAACAAGTCACAATGAACTATAACAGGCCTGCTAACTACAACTACATGTAAGTTAGGTGTTGTGACAGTAATTGTTAGTGAAGTGAATGTGAAAATACAAGGGAAATTTTCCCTTTTTCCCAGCTGGGTGCTCGTTTTATTTTGTAAGTTGATGTATTTCTGAATAAATATCCCCATACCGTTACTTCATGCCCGGTGTTCTTATTGCAGACGTATGAATACTATACATTTTGCAAAATCTCTAGCTGTGTTTCTAAATATAAATTGTTGGGTAGACATCAAGTGACTCTATATTGTGACAGATCGCTACAGCCAGAGCTCTGCTCCCCCAGCATTGCCTCGCCTCTAGAAAGCAACTCAAATGCCCTCCAGAACTTTCCCTCTAGATTAGAAGATGGATGAACTTAAAACCAGTCAACAAAAACATAGTGGAATGGCAATTCGGATCTTCTCCAGTCAGAATCCACCTGATGGTGGGCATCCTCTTACAACACCCTACCTGAGCCCTCCACGACACAGACACATTGCAGTCCAATAGATCAAGCAGCCAGTGAATTAGTTTAATGAAAGTAATGGAAATTATTAATGCATTGCACAATGGAAACATGAAACTTTCAGAACAGGTTGGTTCTCTTTTAGCTATCCTGAAATATATGAAACGGCAGAGAGGGCCCTCAGGAAAGGCTAGTGGGAGCTCACTTCATATTAAGAGGTGGAAAGCTTGAATACAGAAAAGCCGCAGAGTGGAAATAAAGATCAGCAAGATTCAGAGTAATTATTTAAAAGTATCTATCAAACATGTAACCTAGAAAACCGCCAGAAACTCTACTCGGCATTTAATTCATTTACCAGAAATGGAAGGAGCCAATACAGTGCTCTACAGCCAAAATGCTTCTGAAATAAATGTAGTCAAACTTTACTAATTCTGGGTCACCGAGAACAAAAATGATGCTTAAAATTGTTGATTGGCTCTAGTTTTCAAGATATGCTATTGGGTCAGTATATACGACCCTTGACTTGGGAATGGCAGAGGATAAGTGAGTTATAAAGGGAAGGGATCTCAATTTGAACCAGAAATGACTAAAATATATCTTTGACTGGATCTATGAATAAATCTATGACTGGGTTTGGACAGTACTTGCTTTTTAGGCAAAACAATGAATGATGCAATCTGAAGCTGGTATTGCATCATACATGATATGAATTGCATCATGTTATTCCTAGAAGTCATGGATGATGCAATCATAACGAAGCTTACATCACTCTGCTGAACAAATTGCCCTATATCAGCTCTAGAAATCATACAGTGTCATGCTCTCTTATTTGTCAGTGTTTGATTTTGCAAAGGGACACATTTCTTTTAGCCAAAGTGAGCAGAGATGCCTCGTACTTGTGTGAACAGTGCAGATAACTTCTGCTATGTTTGTGGTGAAGTGACTTTTGCATCACAAAAGCGCAGTATAACCACTATGGTTAAGAAAGCCTATCACCTTTATTCTGGCTGCAAAATTGGAGATCAGGACAAGAGGTGGGCCCCACACATATGCTGCAACACTTGTGCAACAAATCTTCGCCAGTGGGTGAACAGGAAAAGGAAATCTATGCCTTCTGCAGTGCTAATGATTTGGAGAGAGCCAACAGATCATACCAGCAATTGTTACTTCTGCATGGTGCCTCCAGTTGGGAAAGGTGTGTCAAAGAAGAAAAAGTGGACTGTGCATTATCCAAACATTCCTTCAGCTATACGCCCAGTACCCCACGGAGAAGGACTGCCGGTTCCTGATGCACCAGAATCATTCTCACTTGAGTCAGACGAGGAAGAGGAAGAGGATGAAACTTCTGGTTCTGAACCATCAATGTCACAGGACACACATTTTCTCCCATCCTCCTCCTCTGAACCACAACTCATAACATAAGGTGAACGGAATGACCTTGTCAGGGATTTGGAACTACCCAAGAGTAAGGCAGAGCTGTTGGGCTCCAGACTACAGCAGTGGAATCTCCTGGCAGGTGATGTTAGGGTTTCCACGTTCCGTGACCATCAAAAGGATCTTGTCCCATTCTTCTTCATGGAAGGTGATCTTGTAGCCTGCAACAACATCGATGGTGTGATGGCAGCACTCAACATCGTTCACGATCCAGATGAGTGGAGACTGTTCATTGATTCATCGAAGATGAGTCTTAAAGCTGTTTTACTGCATAATGGCAATGTTTTGCCATCAATTCCAGTTGGTCATGCAGTCCATATGAAGAAAACCTATGGCAACGTGAAACAACTTTTGAGGTGCATAAACTATGACCAACATCAGTGGCAGCTTTGTGGCGATTTGAAGGTTGTTGCTCTCTTGCTTGGTCTGCAGACTGGATACACAAAGTACTGCTGTTTTCTCTGCAAATGGGATAGTCATGCAAGAGATTCCCACTACATCAAGAAAGATTGGCCACTCCGACAGTCATTGGAGCCTGGGAGGAAAAGTGTTCAGCATCCACCACTTGTTGAATCAAGGAAGATTTTGTTACCATCCTTACACCTCAAACTGGGTCTGATGAAGAACTTTGTCAAGGCCATTGACAAAACACAAGCAGCTTTCAAGTACCTCCACGGAAAATTTCCAAGGTTAAGTGAAGCTAAGATAAAGGAAGGTGTCTTTGTTGGTCCTCAGATTCGTGAACTTCTTCGAGATGATGCATTTGACCATGCACTGTGTGGCAAGGAAAAGACGGCATGGAAAGCCTTCCAGTTAGTGGCAATAAATTTTCTCGGAAACAACAAGGCAGACAACTACAGGTTGTTGGTGGAAAACCTCCTCAAGGCATACAAAAGCCTTGGTTGCAACATGTCACTAAAGATACATTTTTTGCACTTTCATCTAGATTTTTTTCCACCGAACTGCGGAGCAGTGAGCGACGAGCACGGCGAGCGATTTCACCAGGACATTGCAACAATGGAGAAATGCTATCAGGGCAAATGGAGCCCATCAATGCTTGCAGACTATTGCTTGACAGTGACAAGAGATGCTCCATTTAATGAATACAAGAGACAAGCCAAGAAGCGCCGAGTAGACACTGAATAAGACTAAACTACGTACATAATAGTTTTTTGCCTTTTGTTTCATAATAAATTTTATTTATATAACCCTTTTGCTGATTTTTAAAGTGTTACATAAACAGGACAGGTGAAATATTATCATGTAAAGCAACCATAAACACATGAAAAGACCTAGGTTTACAATTTATGATTAAAACTCTACTATCTACACAATATACATAGACATAAAATGTAAAAACTTAAATATCTTAGAAACAGTAGCCAATCAGTTGTTTTAATTGTCATATTTGAATTCAGCACATCAAAATACATAATAAATAGCACATTTTATCTCTGAAGCAGACGAATTCTCAAAAATTGTAGACCAGTGTAACATGCTTCAGTTTATGGGCTCCCTTTTTAATGAAATCATTAAGGTCACCTCAGCTGTCATTGATCTGAAAGGGTCCAGAGAATCAACCAGCCCAAAACTATTACAGGAAACTTGTTTACATTTCCAGGATAGGGAAAAGGTTCTTCATCTTGCCAGGGTCAACCACTTACACTCTAAACCAGTGCACACACCAAATGTAAAAGTACGGCATTTGATCCTGTTTTTAAAATCACAAAGGGAAAAAAACATTATTATTTCTAGCTCTTAGAGGCCTAAGTCTTTCAGACTGTAAACTCCATTTTATAGTATAAGCTGTCTGAGCCAAGGACTATCATTAATGAACTGTTTGCACAGTGCATCGCACACAGGCCTTCTCATACCCTCAAATGCTTTGGATACTTTTAAATGTTTCCTTATTTCAAAAATCAGAAGATGCCACACATTCCCTGGAATTATTGACATAACCAGAAGAAAATCTCCAGGATCTCAAGAAGCCAGCAGGTCACAGATATAGAAGGATGATTAAAACCTTTGGAAATAAGCCAGTTTATCCTTTAATAAAATCAATAACCTAAAAGAATGAGTTAAAATAGAATAAAAACAAACAGTATAATGAATTAGCATTGGTTAAACTTAACACACAAGTATGTTCAAAGCAAAGACAAGAAAGAAATAGCTTAAATCAGTCTGGTTCATCTCTGTGTTAGTATTGTTAAAATAGGTATTAGAATTATAATAATGCGCTTAGTGTTTAGACTTTATTGAATGCTTGTTGCTGCAGGAATTAATCTCACTTAAAACATCCATATCCCATGTTGTAAGGTAATATTTGAACATTTACATTGTGAGCCTATGTAACTGTATAAGTCAGGGGACAAGAGAGAAGTATTAACTAGTATGAAGTACTAATCTCCAATAGAAAGTGTTATGTCCCACCTGACAAAAAGGCCCATTGACACCAGATAAACTATTATGGAACATCAGAGAATAAAACATTTTGTTGATTGTTCTGCTCTATCCTGCCTTTCTATGCCCCCTTCTTCTTCCCTACTCCTCCCTGTCAATGAAGAGGAAAGGTTCAAGTGAATTCCTCCAATCAGCTAAGTTTGCACTTGAAGCAGAAGGAGGGAAGGGATAAAAACCCCTCACAAGAAGGAACTGTATCTTTATGCTGCTTGGACTCTGAGGTGAAAAGGATGAGCAAAAGATCCCCAGTGCTTAGCCTGGGTTAGCCCTACAGGACATACAGAGCTTGCTTATTATAAAAGCTTCTATTATTTTTTTGAAATTTAAGATTGGAACTCATTTGTGTGTATATATATTTATCTTGTGTGTATATATATTAATCTCATTTAACCTTGTAAACAACTCTCTTGTTTCCTTTTCCTACATAATAAATCTTTTGATAGTTTATTATAGGATTGGCTACAAGTGTTGTCTTTGGTTTGAGATCTAAGGCGCAACTGACCTGAGGTAAGTGACTGGTCCTTTGAGACTGGGAGTAACCTGAGAATCATCTATCCCATAGGTAAGCTTCCCTTGGTGGAAAGACAGATCAGACTGTTTGTGACTCCATGTTAAGGCTGTTATAGTGTCTGAGGAGTTTACACTTGATAATTGGTTGGTTAAATCTAAGCATAGAACTCACAGCCAGTTTGGAGTTTGTGGCCTGGTTTCTAACACTGCACTGAGGTTAGTAGCCACTCTCTTGAGCCACTGTAGAACGGTTTGACATATGCTATTAGAATTGAAAAATCTGTACATATAACTGGAAGCAGCTTTTCTAATCACCATTGGACCTTAAAATGTCAAGCAATGCTTTCATTCTCTCGAATGCTCAGAAGGCTTTTGACCGGGTTGTGTGTTTTTTCTTAGTTCAATGTATAACAATATTTATACCCAGCCTTAATTTTCAGTGGTATATTTCTGATCTACATGACTAATGTTATAAAGTTGGAAAGAAGAATGTACCAGGCATACCCAATGTTTCCTCTATTATTTGCTTTTATAACAGGATACATCAGAAAGTGTGGTTCTAAGATGATGCCATTATGCTTTATTTAACACGGTCATGTAAATCTATGTAATCATCACAGTCCTTGGGTCCGGGTGTCCCTACACAGTCCTCACACCAAGGCCACCACCCTGCAGCTCACCTGACCCAGTTGAGAAGGGAGCCAGTGAAGCTCTATCTTGCAAAGGCCCCACCCACAAAACTCCTTACTGGGGGAGATATCCAGCTGACCAATTGTCTGGGATGCTCTATCTAAACCAGAAAGAGGCACAGATGTTGTCTGAGGAACTAGATTAATTCCTAGCTGTCTGCTACTGTGGACCCTACCTACTTGCCTGAGCCCTGCCTTTCTGCTTGTTCCTGGTTTCTGTCATCTTTATCCAAGATCCCTCTCTATTCCTCCCTTCCTGACTCATTCCAGGTCCCTACACATGACTACAGCTCTGACCTTTGACTTGGCACCTGACTCTGACCCCAGCTCTGGTTCCATGTGCCTGACTCTAACCATTAGACATGAACACTCACACTCCAGCCCCTATAATCTATCATCGAGGATGTCTGCATTCTAGATTAATTTTCTATGTTTTAGGAAACAAAATTAACTACACAAAACAGAAATACTGCTGATTGGACTCTCCCAAAATAGGATACTGCATTTACAATCTTTGGGTCTTTGAGAGAAAATTAAATACCCAGGGACACCAGTTACAGATAATATTGAAGGATTATGTAAAACTAATTTAAAAACTATTACTAAATTCCTCCATAGTGAAGCAATAATCTGGAATAAATTATATATCAGTTGATTAGGGCAAAGAACTGCTGTCCATATGAATCATTTATCCAGCAACTTTTTAAATTATACTTATCATCTGTAAAAATCTCTAATACCTTCTTTCTGAATTTTGACCAGAGTTATTATTTTTATGGACCTTTAAATACCTCCAGATAAATTATTAAACTCTTTCAATTTCTTTCTGAAGAATGTTAACAGGATGATCCAATTTGAAAAGATATTGTTAGGCAGCCATTTTAAATAATGGCTGCAATGTCATTCTGGAGGCTGAAGAGAAGATTGTACACCTAAAAGGACAGTGACATCTGTCATGGATCCACAGGGTCTGGTTTATGCTCCAGCAATAACTAGTCCCTTGACAGTGACCCTTTTAATGTGCCAAACCCCAAGGGTTCACACAGTTCCTCAGGAGCAGGCCCATGGCCTCCAAAACGCTGAGACTGAGCCTTCAGGCACCAGTGATCACTGTGCCTCTCTGTAGCAAATCCAGGCAAGACAGACTCTGATGGAAGGCTTGCACTGTCCATCTTCAGGGCAAAAGGCTTTCAGTGAATATTTTCAGCAACAGCAGGCAGACATTTCAAAACAAGGTAATAATGTATGAATCACTTGGCACACAGCATATAGAAATCCTTAGGTTGCAAAGAGTTGCAAAGATTAAGACATAGTCCATCCTGGCCCAGCCAGTGCAAGCTGGCTCTGGCTCTCTCCCTGATCCTCAGTCCCAGGTAACAGCTGTGTGTCTCTCCGAAGGGCAGCCCTTATTCCAGTCACTTGATACCTTTCTCCTTTCTTCTCCACCTGAGTTCATATGTTCTGCCTAACAAGGTTTCCTGCTATTAGATGTCAATTTTTCAGTCCTTGCGTGGGGTGGGGAGAGAGGTCTCATGGTCTTTCTGGAGCCTCTGTTTATCTCTGTCAGTTTCAACCAGTTCTTTCATGACCCATTCATTCCACCCCATACAGCTAGGAGACAAACATCTCATGTCTCCTACTCTGTTCCAAGTCCCTTTTGTATCCACTGGGTAACAATGCTAACTACAGAAGGAAACTGAAACACATGAAAATATTACAGAAAATGCCATTTGTCACAACATAATTTTCAGAAATTATTCACAAACAGGAGTTTTCTTAACAAAAGTACAGCAGTTCAGCAATTCAGATACTGTCTGAAAGTAAAAGAGAAGGATTTGGCGTACTTTTTAATTTAGCAGATTCTTCAAATCAGAGTTACAGTCAGTGACTGTAGAAAGACCCTTCCAAAAGTGTTTGTTTTCTATTGATTTAAAAGAAAAAATCCCTTTTCATTTAGGAGCATTTTTTACAAAGCATGCCTCACCCAAATCTAGCAGTGTTGCCTCATGGCCTGAATGCTTCAGTTTGTACTTTTAATATAAATACATTTTTCGATACAATCTATATAAACTTACATATGAATGTTCTCTCATCTAGGGTCAGTTTTTAGTACCTACCCTGAATGGAAGAAGTAAGAGTACAATTTCCCTTTAATTTATAAAATCACAGTTTTCTTTCCTAAAATTTTCCATTGTCTCTTTTCAGCACCAAAATCCCATAAAGTTTTTAAATGACTTTCTATACTTATAAATATAATTACATTTTCATGATCTTCATATTATAGCTACTTGCAACCTCTCCAGCAAATTAATATTCAGACAATTTTTTTCTCTTGCATTCCATAACTCCATTGATCTCAGGAATAAATGAGAAGAAGATCAGGACTATTATTATGACCAGTATATACTGATTACCAAGGGAAATGAGTGGAAATTTCAGGAGCATAATCCTAATATCTGAAATCATTTGAATTCCTTCAAATATAAAGTCACAATATTTAATCTTCTTTCTGAAATAAATTACACCGCAAGAAATAATTACTTTTATAGCAACATATTTTAAAAGTCAATATTTGTTTGAAAGCCAGCCAATGCTTGGCTCACATTTGCTTTGTTTGCATCTCCTATTACCAGCTCCAAACAAGAAAATAAACTGTAATTTAAAGCTGTTTCTTCCCTTGGCATTTCTCTGCTGAAATTGTCTAGCACTCTAAACATGTTGCACAGTTTAAAGTTTATGTAGAGGTAGAAAATTGTTGAGCTGCTAATATTATGCAATGGAAGATAACTTTAGAACAATAATCTTATTATTACTACCGCTTCTTTGAAGATGCAATTGTCAACCACAAATCTCTACAGCTCGATATGATTTTTTGGTAACCGTGTCAACATTTCAATTTCCTATCAATTGTGACTAACAGTAACTGATACAATATCTACTCATGTTTAAAGCTAAAGTATACATAATAATTCATCAGAAAAACAACTTAGGGCATTGTTCTCACAAAAAATATTTCAGCTATTTACCTTTCCCCCATTAAAATGTTCACTGAATCAACTCAATTAAATAAATTAGTCGAGCGAGGTGGAATGAAAAATAGGTAATATTGAAAGGATTAGGACTGTTGAGAGAGGAGATGAGTGATTGGGGACATGAAAGAACCATACAATATAATGAATTATTCAAACAAATATCTGTGAAAAATTCTGGTTTATCACTTATCATAATACAAGAACAAAAGAACATTCAGTGAAACTGAGGAGGAACCAATTTAAAATTGATAAAATAAAACACATTTTAGCCGTACATTATCGACTTGTGGAACTCACTGCCTCTAGACACTGAAGAGATCAACAGTTTCTTGAGAAACAATCAAAGATGGAAGGTGTGTCTAGATAATTCAAAATTACAATTAGTTTAGAAAGAATAAAATACCACTAAAAGCTACAAAAACATAATCTTCCATAACATAAATCAATATCTATGCGTCAGGGGTTCACTTATAGGCCAGGTTTCCACATAATTGCCCATTATGGAGCTCCCTGAACCTTCCTCAGAAGTATCTCTGACTGGTCACCTTCGGAGGAGAGAATAACAATGGAGCTCCCTGAACCTTCCTCAGAAGTATCTCTGACTGGTCACCTTCGGAGGAGAGAAGAACAACCATTTTCATCCACTATATATATTATTACTATTATTTCTTACTCAGAAATAATTACCACTCTCATTAATAATGTTGAAACTGTCCTCCTAAATTTAATGGAGCGAAAAAGTGGCTTATAAAGCAATACAGCTTAGTTTAATTTCTTCAGATGCATTAAGGAATTTTTTTTTTATTAAAAAAATATAGAACAAATTCATGAAACTCACCTGGCCAGACGCATTTGGTGTGAGAATCTGCCCCTTCCCGGCCTCTCCATTTTCCCAGGAGTGCGGAAAGTTGGGGCTGAAAACCATGAGGTCATTCTTGGCAGTGCCTTCCCCTACACACAAGTTCCGGCTCTGGCGCTGGGAATAGGACCAACTCCCCACTTCGCTCGAGCACACCACGGTGGCTTTCCCAGGCCCGCACATCACTTCCGGACCCGGGTGGCATCTCAGGCCAACGTACACGACAATCACCAGCACAAACAGCCCGGACACCGAGCAAATGGCGATCATTAAAGACACGTTCATGTCAACCAAGGGCCCTTCGATCCCGCCCCTTTGCCTCGAGTCCCATTTCACAGCCTGGGGACTCTCCACCAGGGACAGGCTGACAGTGGCTGTGGCTGACAGCGCCGGTTCCCCATGGTCCTTCACCAGGATCACGAGTCTCTGGCTGGGGCCGTCCGCCTCCTCCAAGGCCCGCGTGGTGCTGATCTCCCCGCTGTACACACCCACCCGGAAAGGCCCCGCAGCCCTGGGCTCCTGCACTTCGTAGCGAAGCCACGCGTTGTAACCGGAATCCGCATCCACCGCTCGGATCTTGCCCACCACGTGCCCTGCGCCGGCCGACAGCGGAACTAGCTCGGGCCCTGGCGAGCCGCGGCCGGAGCCAGCCGGGGACACTGCGGGCGCGTTGTCATTTTCATCCAGGACAAAGAGCTGCACAGTCACGTTCCCGCACAACGACGGGAACCCGGCGTCCCTCGCGCTCACCTGGAACTGCAGCACTTGCAGCTCCTCGTAGTCAAAGGGCTGCAGGGCATAGATGTGCCCGCTCTCCGAGTGCACCGAGATGTAGCTGGACAGGGGCTGCTCTCCCACACTTCGCTCCACCACCGAGTAGCTCACAAAGGCGTTTTCCCTCAGGTCCGGGTCCGAGGCCGACACGGTGAAGAGATGGGCCCCGGGCGGGTTGTTTTCCTTCACAAACACCGTGTAAACGGGCTGAGGGAAAGCAGGGGCGTTATCGTTCACATCCGCGATCGGCACCAAAATGCTGCTACTGGCCGAGAGAGGCGGGGCCCCTTCGTCTCTGGCTGTCACCAGGATCTTATATTCAGACACTCGCTCCCGATCCACGGCCTCCGCCAGCACCAGCGAGTGATAATTCTTAAAGGTGGAGATGAGCTGAAAGGGCAGGTTCGGGGGGATGGAGCAGGTGACTTTGCCGTTGTCTCCCGAGTCCCGGTCAGAGACGCTAATAAGAGCCACCACTGTCCCTGGGGCAGCGTCCTCCGGAACCGGCAGAGAAAGGGAAGTCACGGCCAGCTCAGGGGCGTTATCGTTCACATCTAAAACATGTAGTAAAACACTGCACTGTCCCGTCATTGGCTGGTGACCTTTATCTTGAGCTTCAACTCGAATTTCATATAACTCAACGTGCTCGTAATCTAGGTCTCCTTTCACCCTGATTTCACCGGTATCTGAATTTAGGTTAAACGCCACTCTTACAATGGGAGGCACAAAATTACCAAACGAATACGAAATATTCTTGTTAGTCCCTTCATCCAAATCGGTGGCGTTAAGTTTGATTACTAATGTCCCTTTAGCTGTATTTTCTAACACAGTTACTTCATAAACTGTCTTGTCAAATACAGGGGCGTTATCATTGGCATCCAGCACAGTGATCACCAGCTGAACTGTGCCCGTGAGCTCCGGTTTGCCCCCATCAGTGGCGGTGAGTAATAAAATATGCTCAGTGGTTTCCTCTCTATCCAGAGCTTTCTTTAACCCAAGCGCTGCTAATTTATTATGGTCATTTCTCACTTGTACATCTAAAGTAAAATATTTATTAGGGCTGAGTTTATAGGTTAGCAGAGAGTTTGTACCAATGTCTGCGTCAGAAGCGCCCTCTAGTGGGAAACGCGAACCCGGCAGTCTCGATTCTGATATGAACAGATTTAATTCATTTATTGAGAAAACAGGAGCATTGTCGTTTATATCCTGTATCTCGACTTCTACGTGAAATATCCTCAGGGGTTTGTCCACTATCACCTCCAGGTCAATGGCGCACAGGGGGCTCTGGCCGCACAGCTCTTCCCTGTCTACTCGCGAATTAACAAACAAAACGCCGTTCTGCAAATTTACCTCGAAATAGTCTCTCCTGCCGTTGGAGACCATCCGGAACATCCGAGGCACCAGCTCCGCCACCTCCAGCCCCAGGTCCTGGGCCAGGCGGCCCACAAAGGTGCCGTGTTTGGATTCCTCCGGCACGGAATAACGGACCTGGCCGCTGCCCACCTCCCAGGCCGTGTGTAACAGAACCAACCGCAGCAGCTGCCTGATTACCAGGGCGTCTCGCCGGAAAACTGCCATCGCGGACGCCGATTTCTTCGAATATACAGCCAATTCATACAAAATGTGTAAGCCTCTGGAAATTGGTATTCTAATTCCAATGCCACGATGTTTGCTGTCCTCTTGAACCCCTGATTGACTGCGTATTCAATAAAAAGAGGAGCGGTTTTGATTTTTTGCCTTACAATTTCTTCGTAGGTGGAGTGCGACATCATGTGGCTGGTTGTGTGCATTACATTTTTCCTCATACATAAAACAGCTTCTTTGCTTCACAATTGTGATCTTCCGTTTATTTCCTTTTATGCCTTTTTTCGGGGGGAGAGGGTGGAATTAAAAGGTGAATACTTGACAGATACATTGTGGGCTCTGAAAATTAAAGTGAAATTAATTTTCTTCATCACTAACGACAACAAAAGTCTACGGGGAAGGCAGGTTATATTTAGTTGTAGAAGTGACCTGACACCATATCAATGTAAACCTTTGAACATTAATCAAATCGTTAAACTGTTGTTTGTAACCAAAACACCTGCCACTTCACTGGGCAGGGATAGCAAGAGCTGATGTGACAAATGATCCTTTTGAAGATGGAAGCTGGGATTTTGGTGAGATTTTGTTGCCTAACTTTCATTTTCTTGCAATGGGATTTAGGGGGCTAACTCTCTTCTGAAAATCCCAACCTAAATTTTACACTTTAATTTAAAGTTCACCTTTGGCTGCTTTCAATCAGGTCATGAGTTTGAGGCTCACTTATACTTTCATCTCCACTCTATTGTCAACATCTCGTAATTATAACAACTGCATATACCTAGTCTCTGAGTCCAATCTGTGATAGAATGCCTTGGCTGTTTCACTGTATATATTATATCAGACTTGTTCCTGTTCCCACACGGGACGAGATAGCTGAGGAGTTTAACTAATTCAAAGTACGTATCTAACGCTGAAGGTTGTCCTGCCAATTCAGTACATAACACTTGACTGTAGCTAGCCTCATTTTCTTATAAGTGATAATATACATACAATAAAAACCAGTTACTGTGAAATTCATGTAATACTACATTCATAAAAACTTACACACATACACACACATGGTTCTACACACTGCCATATCATGCTACATTAAGGTATGGTAACATAAATAATAAATTTAAGATGTATTATTGACCCACCTACTTCCAGCTTCTGGCAATCAGAAACTTGGGACACCCAGAGCATGAGGTTACATCCTTACAACATCTTGGCTAATAGTCATTGGTGGACCTATCCTCCATAAACTTATCTAATTCTTTTAGGAACCTTGTTATAATTTTGGCCTTCACAACATCCCCTGGAAACGAATTCCACGGTTCACTGTGCCTTGTGTTTAGAAGGACTTCCTTTTGTTTGTTTTAAATCTGCTGCCTAGTAATTTCATTAGGTGAGCCCTGGTTCTTGTGTTATGTGAAGGAGTAAATAAAACTTCCTTTTTCACTTTCTCCATGCCATCCACAATTTTATAGACCTCTATCATATTCCCCCTCAGTCTCCTCTTTTCCAAGGTGACCAGTCACAGTCTTTTTAATCTCTCCTCATATGGAAGATGTTCCATACCCTTAATCATTTTTGTTGCCCTTTGCTGTATCTTCCCCAATTCTACTATATCTTTCTTGAGATGGGGTGACCAGAACTGCATGCAATATTCAAGGTGTGGGTGTACCATAGATATATATAGTGCCACTATGATATTTTCTGTCTTATTATCTATCCCTTTCCTAACGGTTCCTAGCATTCTGTTAGCTTTTTAGACTGCCACTGCACATTGAGTGGATATTTTCAGAGAACTAGCCACAATGACTCCAAGATCTCTTTCTTGAGTTTTAACAGCTACTTTAGAGCCCATCATTTTGTATGTATAGTTGGAATTATGTTTTCCAATATGCATTACTTGCACTTATCGACACTGAATTTCATCTGCCATTTTATTGCCCAGTCACCCAGTTTCCTGAGATCCCTTTCTAATTATTTGCATTCTACTCAGGGCCAGATCCGGGCACCAGCCGACCAAGCATGTGCTTGGGGTGGCACCTTGTAAGGGGCAACCAATCTTGGGGTGGCGGGGGGCGCTCGGGGTTTGTTTGTTTGTTTGTTTTTGGTTCCGCGGGGCAGCACTCAAGGGTTTTTGTTGTTGTTGTTTTTGGTTCGGCCAGGCAGCACCCAGGGGGGGTGGGCTGTTTTTGTTTCGGTGGCATGGAGTGGCACTCAGGGGGGGTGTTTCAGCAGCGCGGTGCTCGGGGGAGTGTTTTGGCGGGATGGCGCATCGCTCAGGGGGGTGTTTTGGCGGTGCAGCGCTCAGGGGGGTGTTTTGGTGGCGCAGCGCTCGGGAGAGTGTTTTGGCATCACGGCGCTCAGGGGGGTGTTTCGGCAGGGCGGTGTGGTGCGGCACTCAGGGGGCGCTGTTACGGCAGGGCAGTGCTCTTTTTTTTTTTGCTTGGGGCGGCTAGCCCTGATTCTACTTTGCACTTAACTATCTTGAGTAATTTTGTATCATCTGCAAATTTTGCCACCTCACTGTTCACTTCCTTTTCCAGATCATTTATGAATAGTTGAACAATAGGTCCCAGTGCAGACCCCTGGGGGACACCACTATTTACCTTTCTCCATTCTGAAAACTGACCATTTATTCCTACCCCTTGTTTCCTGTCTTTTAACCAGTTACTGATCCATGAGAGGTCCTTCCCTCTTATTCCACAGACTGCTTACTTTGCATAAGAGCCTTTGGCGAAGGATCTTGTCAAAGGATTTCTGACAGTCCAAGTACACTATTTCCACTGGATCACCCTTGCCCACATGGTTGTTGACTCCTCCCCCCACCAAAAGAAGCATTCTTATAGATTGATGAGGTATGATTTTCCTTTTACAAGAGCCATGTTGATTCTTCCCCCAACAAACCGGGTTAATCTATGTGCCTGATAATTCTGTTCTTTACTATAGTTTCAACCAATTTTCCTGGTACTGAAGTTAGTCTTACCATCTATAATTGCCAGGATTACCTCTGGAGCCTTTTTAACAATTGGTGTCCTCCAGTCATCTGGAACAGATGCTGATTTAAGTGATAGGTTACATACTACAATTAATAGTTCTGCAATTTCGTATTTGAGTTCCCTCAGAACTTTTGAGTGAATACCATCTGGTTCTGGTAACTTATTACTGTTTAATTTATCAATTTGTTCCAAAAACTCCTCTACTGACATCTCAGTCTGGGGCTGTTCCTCAGATTTGTCATGTAAAAAGAATGGTTCAGGTGTGTGAATGTCCCTCACATCTGCTGCAGTGAAGACTGAGTCAAGGAATTAATTTAGCTTCTCCACAATTGCCTTGTCTTCCTTGAGTGCTCCTTTAGCACCTCCATTGCCTAATGGCCCCACTAAAGTACTTCCTGCTTCTAGTTTACTTTTTAAAAAGTTTGCTTTTAGTTTTGCTCGATGCTCTTCAAATTCTTTTTTGGCCTTCCTAATTATACTTTTACACTTGACTCACCAGAGTTTTTGCTCCTTTGTATTTCCTCAGTAGGATTTAGCTTCCAATTTTTGCTGGATGTCTTTTGCCTCTAATCACTTTTTACTTTGGTGTTTATCAATGGTGGCACTTCTTTGCAGGCCCTCTCAGAGGTCCAGAGAGGCCTGGGCCACTTCCAGCTTTTGAGGCCCCTAGCCATAATAAAAATAAAAAATGACGACACATGAAAACAAAATAAGGCACCAAAAAAAAGGGTGAGACATAATTAGAATTTTTTTATTTAACAAATGCTTTTCTAGCCTTTTTCTGTGCAAATGCACTAATTATTGAGGAAAAATCTAGCTTTTGTGCAATGTCACAGTTGATATTAAGCATGGCAAGCCCATTCAAATGCTCTTGTCCCATAGTTGAATAGAGATATTTCTTTAACTGCTTCAACACATTGAAGGTACGTTCACCTGAATCCACTCATGCAGGCAAATTGACAAAAATACACAATGCAAACACCCCAGAGAGTCCAAGTTTGAGTATTTCTTGAAGCAATTCCTTCAGCTTGCAATCCAATTTAAAGTTCATGGAATATATTCATTTGAGGAAGAATGTCTCGTCACTGAGATCTTTTGAGATTTCTTTGTTGTACTGTTGCTGAAATTGTTCAGCGGCAGAAAGTAGATCTTCATTACTCAGTCTGTTGAACTGCCAAAGAAACCTAAAAAGGGTACAAATTAATTGCAGTGACTCAAATCGATGTGTAAGACCTGACTGAATAGAGTCAATGATGACAAGGAACACATTGACCCTAGAATGCTGCTCTGCATCAGATTCAGTGGGTAAGTTGCGATTGGCGGAGAACTCAGATGAAATGCCAATATTCTGTGCTACTAATTTGGACTCAGTCAGGATCGCATCCCTTTGTTCACAAATCTGTTGAATGTCATTTATAAGACTTTCAATGTTATCCCTCTCAACATCAAGTGTAGCATTGTGTGCTTCAATTACCAGATTAGTTTGGTGGATCATTGTAAGTAGCTTCATCCACAAAGATAACATCAGAATGCATTCAAATTTGGACATGTGCTTCTGAATAGACTGAAGTTCCATTCCAGCCTGTGCAGTGAGATTGAGAGATTCAAGCTCATTTAAAGCCTTCCTCGCTGAATTCAAATACTGTGCAACTGGTTGAACACCATCAATCCGTGCAGACCATCTAGTTTTGGACATCCCATGCAGTGAAACAAGAAGATATTTCTTCAGAATTTCCCACCTTTGTGGACTGCTACTAAAGAGATTGTACATTTGCTGAACAGTTCCAAAGTAAGTAATTGCCTCCTTGCATGATTCAGCACAGTCAACACTTACAAGGTTTAGTGTGTGGTTTCCACAGCTGGAGAAAATACAGTTTGAATTATGCTCAAGCAGAACTGCTTGTACACCTTTGTACTTCCCAGCCATATTAGATCCATTGCCATAGGCTTGACCAATTCAGACTTGAAAATTTAACTTAAAACCTTCTAGAATTGCTAGTACTCCATCAGCAATTTCTTTTCCCGTTTTTCTCGTGAAATTATCAAACAAAATATACCTTTCTTCAATTCATTTACACCTGAAATGTTCTAAAGTAAATATGTAGCCTATCCACACTTGAAATATTCTGCTGTAAACATGTACACAAATGCTGAATGGTACACAGATGCTGAAAAGACTTAAAATGAAGGAATACTAATTAAGAACACAAAATGAAACAGTCAGACATCCTTATCACTGAATCAAAACTCAAGCACACAAGATATAATATAATAGGCTGAACTGAAGACAAAGGGATGACATATATATAGCAAACAGAGACACGGATACAGACAGAGGGATAATGTCCAAAATTTTCAAACAAAACTCACTGTACAAGTTTGTCCTCACAAATTTTCACCTTGAATTTGGGCCTATAGACTACAAAAGCCTATGATGATGGCCAAGCTACCAAGCTATGGCTCATCTAACCAACCAGTCACCTCTTTTAGCTACCCTATGAAGATAATAATGAGGAAATCTCACACATAAATAATTCCTTAGTCAACTAGATGTAAAACTATAAAGACACTAAAATGTAACAATTCTCTACCTTTCAACAGGCACTTGATCCAGCACCAGCCACTGGTAGTGGTTGGTTTATATCATCAGCTGATCTGAGAGGACACATTCATCATGGTCTAATCTTGTGCCATCAGAACCGATATATTTTAATTAATATTTATGAACATTTTAAACTCTTTAATATGACAAAATCTATATCAGTTATCAAAAAATATGTCTTTTACCAAATCACATCTCTTATATGCTTAAATTTGCAGCTCTAAGCTGAGAGGTGTCACATTTTGTTCCAATAGGGATGCGCATAAAAACAAGTTGCAAAATTTATCAAATGCCAAAAAATTTAACAAGTGTCTAAATTTGAGGCTCCTTTTGAGCTTGAGGCCCAGAAAAAATGGCCCTCCTGGCCCACCCTCTGATTGGCCCTACTTTTTTGGTCCTCTTACTATGTTTTTTAATTTGGGGTCTATATTTAATGATCCTCTATTATGGTTTATTTAATAAGTTCCAATGCAGCTTGCAGACATTTCACTTTTATGACTGTTCCTTTTAATTTCCATTTAGCTAGCTTCTTCATTTTTGTGTAGTTCCCCTTTCTGAAGTTAAATGCTACTGTGATGAGCTTCTGTGGTGGGCATCTTTGCTGTCTTCCCTCTTCCAACACGCACACAAGGATGTTAAATTTAATTATATTATGGTTGCTGTTACTGTGCAGTTCAGCTATAGTCACCTCTTAGAGCAGATCCTGTGCTCCATTTAGGACTAAACAAGAACTACCTCTCCCCTTGTGGGTTCCAGGATTAGCTGCGCCAAGAAGAAGTCATTTATGGTATAAAGCAACTTTCGCTGGGGTCTTTATCTCACGGTCCACAATGGCCACCCAGAAAATCCATAAGCCCACAGAGTTATTCTCCGACACACAGACAGTGTAAGAGAGCGGTTCTCAACCTTTCCAGACTACTTTCAGAAGTCTGATTTGTCTTGTGTACCCCCAAGTTTCATCTAACTTAAAAATTACTTGCTTAGGAAATCAGACATAAAAATACAAAAAGGTCACAGCACACTCTTACTGAAAAAGTACTTACTTCCTCATTTTGTCTGTATGAAATTTTAGTTTGTACTGACTTCGCTAGTGCTTGTTATGTAGCCTGTTGTAAAACTAGGCAAATATCTAGATGAGTTGATGTGCCCCCTAGAAGATCTCTGCCTATCCCCAGAGGTAGAGGTACCTCAGATTGAGAACCAGTGGTGTAAGAGGCCACTTCGAAGCAGTGGGCGTTGTAATTTACATCGGAAATTGTCACTCGGAGGGTTTCCCTGCTAGATAGGGGAGGGGAGCCGCGCGACTACAGTGATGTTGTAGGCGGCCGCTTCTCTGACCAAAGCGCCTTGTCACCAAGGAGAAGGATGTTTTATCAGCAGGGGCGTCAGCTGAAACAGTACGTTCTGAAGAATGTGGCAGCTGATCTTCCCATCGTCCCCGGAGTCCTGGCCCATGACACTGAGCAGACCGACCATCGTCCCGGCTGGAGTGCCTTTCCCGATAGAAAGAGAATTTACCGTCACTGCTGGGACATTGTCATTGCCATTCACAACCTTTACAAGAACTGTGCAATGCTAACTGACTTCCCTCCCGCGCCTGCATTCCCAATTGTCCACAATTCACTTCACCTTTCACCCCTAACTCCCCGTTATCAGGATCGATAGAAAACATTTTCTGAACGTTGACTGTAGTGTTGCTGCCAAAAATGTCCTTCCATTTCCTCCTAAATCGGTAGCATTCAGTCAATAACCGGGATGCCTTTGTCCACATTCTCCACTAGGCAGACATTGTAGATGTTTTCATCAAATGCAGGGCAGTTACTGATAGAATCCCGCACTATGATACTCATATGGAGGGTGCCAGATCTTTGGGGAGCCCCGTTGTATTTAGCTGCTGCTGTTAGATTCTGAGTCGATCCTTTTTCTCTGTACAATGGCTCTTCCAGTATTAAAATTGGCACTGTATTACGTTCGCCACGATTCTCTACTTTCAAAGCAAAGTGTGAACTTGCCCTAATCTCATATGTGGCCAAAGAATCAGTACCGATATCAGGATCTTGAGCCCTACTATAGGAAATACACTGCCCACTAAAACAGATTCAGCCACGTGGGGAAATCATCCAGGATTTCTAGTTCCACATACTACATTGCAAGATTTTCAACCACAATCTCAAATTTCAGCACACAACTTACTGTCTGCCCACGCAGCTCTGCTCTGTCCATTCTCACAGTGACGATCAGGGCGCCATTCTGCATTTTCATCTCCACAAATTTTCTCTTTTCCTGACACAGTCCGCAGCCTGAGAGTTGGCGGGTTTCTGATATGCAGTCCCAGATCCTCGGCCATATTCCCTATAAAAGGCACCAGGCTAGAGCTTCAGAAACTGAGTAACGACCCTCTCCAGCGACAGACACACAGAACCAGAATGAAGTAAATAGGGCTCTGAAATACCAGCCCTGAGTCCGACATCTTAGTTTGCTTCTGTTCTTCATAGTAACCGCTTCAGAAAGGCTTGGCAATAAGATCGTTTCTTGTCTCTGCCTGCCTCTCTATGGTTCACTATATTGTGCAATAAAATAAAGAAATAATTAAAATATACAAATACATTCCTTTGAAAATATCTTTGTTTTACCTTTGTCTGTTTACTCGTGTGGTGAGCTTTGTCTTTAGTGATTTGCCTTGCTGACTGCATTGTGAAAGAGAAAAATCATCAGCTATCCTTGTCCGTAACTGTAGACAACAGCGACATCTTGAGTCTAAACCAAAAATTGCTCTAAATGAATCGCAACATCAAACCCTCTATTAAGAAAATGCTTCATAAAACGTGCAATAGCTGTAATATTTCTGCTTTTATGTACTCCTATAATACTGAAGTTTTGTATAAAAATCCTAAAATATATAATTTTATATAATATGTAAATATGGAAAACGTCATTACGCCCAGAATAAAGTCCGGCCTGTGGTTTCATTGAGCAGAATGTTTGCTCCTGTCTTGGGAGAGGCATCTTTACCCCAAAAAAGGTAACTGGATTTTATAGCAGCCACTATGCTTAAGGAACTGTGCTCACAATCTTGTTTCCTGTTAAAATGGACCAAGCAACCCCGCACGCAAGTGAACAGTCCCTGGAGGTATGCCCCTACATCTCATGAATTCCTTTTGACTATTTATGAAAGGCACCATCTGATAGCATCTGCTGAGGCGGAATTTGAAAGGAGATCCACAGTTCTGAAGTTGGGTAGACATCTATAAATATGTTCATCCAGCCCCGTCTTAGAAAGTTATTTTATATTGTATAGCTCCGTGTATGTTGTTATTTATTCATTCTGATACATGGATATAAAGACAATTAAACTAACCCATAAAATAGTATAATGTTATCCTCTTTAACTAGAAATATGATCTACCTGATAAGGGAAAAACAAGAATAAAATTAATGGTTAACATTAATTTCACTGAAACCCGTGTGTATTTACAGTTGATTTGGAAAACACTTAATTCATTAGGGTCTTGTTCTGAATATTATTTGGATACAAACTGGATATTACAATTTTAGTAATTAGATAAAAGCATATTATCAGAACAGAAGCATTGAAAGTGTAGATCAAATCAAACATCCCTTCCATAGGAAACGCTCCGAAATTTGAAGTGGAAGATAAATGTGGGAATGTCATAAAAGCCACAAACCCATATTTTCTACTGATTCTTTTGCACTTATAGGATGTTGTTATAGGATCAGGTTCCGTAATTTAAAAACCAAGGAAAAATATAGGTCTTGCCACAGTTATAATATGTCCTCTTACTACAGAGTCCAGTTTCTTTTAATACATATCCTTTGTCTCCATATCTGTTGCTAATAACGCATCTCATATACTTTGGCAAACAGGCTGATAAATAAACTATTTAAAGTTAGATATCCATAATTATGATTTAATTGTTAGTCGTCGACATTGGGAGTTTGTCTCATTACACATTAGTCATCGTATGTGGAGAAATTAGAAAAATAGCATAAAACCATTATTATATGTTTATTAAATGTTTGCCTACACTGAAAGTACCTAGTTATCTACAAAAGGTTAAACTTCATTCCATCTTTGTTAAGAAACTAACATATCTTACAAACCAAAAGGAGAAAGCAAAGCTTTTTACTCAAAACACCTGACTGAACAAAACGTCTCATTCGTAATCGGAAGCTTCCTGAATTCGGGCTGTCATGCACAGAACACAGTCAAGGAGAGAAAGTTAAAAAACCTGAGACCTGGATAACCTTGCTGTCTCTGGGAAGCAGAGTTCCAGCCTCTGACAGTGGAAGCCACAGCGCATCTCAGCTGTCCTTACAGAGCTAAAGAAAGGCGCCGCTCTTAAATAATAATTGGGTTCCCTTCCAGGCTATGGCTGGCATTAAAATGTATTTTGAATTGCATCCAAAAGTGGTAGCCAGTGAATGGAGTTCATGTGCAAATACCATCCCACCTCACTCAGAAGATGAGTAGTTGAACTCTGCAGGGAAAAAAATCCAGAGCCTCAGCAAGGGAAGCTCAAGGAGCATGAACGACAATAATCTCGATGATAAGCCCATGGGTAAATGGGGTGAGGTCCATATCTGAGCGAGAAAAATCACCATCTTCTGCTCAACCGGACAGGAGAGAAAAGCGCTGCGGTCCACCAGACTCCTCGGGTTTTGTCATACCTGGAACCATATGAGAGAAGGGCGGCACTGCTGCCTTCGATTGCAGATGCATGCAAAATCCCTTCAGTTTCCTTACATGATTTCATCAACCCACCACTATCATTTCCATCTCGGAAATTTAACACAACACGGAAACAGCATTATCCTGCTTCAATGAGAAGATAAGGTAAAGCTACGAGAGGCAAAGCCATACCTGATGGCTATGCAACGCATGATTTGTCACAATCTGCCCCAGTATCCTTACATTCCCAGTGAACACTGAGTGCCAACATGGAACTATGCTGCCTGCCATAACTGAAAGTCAATGGGAAATAAAAGATACCGCGTAGCACCAGCGAAAGCACCAGTCAGCAGAAAGTTGTTCCTAACGAGATCCAAATATATAACGGTTTCTTTTTCCCCTATAATAATCAACAGATATTCAGACTAAGATGAACCACATACCCGAGAGAAAATGAATCCAGGGGAAAAGCAGGAAGCATAAAGGAAAACAACTCTGCACAAATCCAGCATTCAGGCTATGATATGATCCTCCAAGAACATATATGAGCCCGCAGTGACTTACCGGTGGAAAAGTTGCTTCACCATCTCCCTGGGTCCATACCCTTGAAGGTTTTTGCATGAGAATTTCCCCACGTTAGAAATCCTGATGGTATTCAACGGTTTCACCAAAATCAGGTCATTCTTGGACAGCCCCCGAGATAAGCCACCTGACACTTAGGGCACGGCTACACTTGCAGATGCAGGGCTTGGCTACACTTTTGAGTTAATGCTCAATAAAGGAGCCCCGTGCGCACTAGCTCACTCCCCGTCCACACTAGCAAGGCACATAGAGCGCTCTCACTCCACGGCTACAGCTCTGCTGGTACTCCACCTTGGCAAGTGGAATAACGTTTGCTGCGCCCCCTGCTGGAGCGCCGCAGCGCCAGTGTGGACGACCTGTCCTGTTAATGCACTCTGATCGGCCTCCAGAAGTGTCCCACAATGCCTGTTCTAGCCACTCTGGTCATCACTTTGAACTCTACTGCCCAGCCCTCAGGTGACCAACCATCAGACCCGCCCTTTAAAGTCTCTGGGAATTTTGAAAATCCCCTTCTTGTTTGCTCAGCCAGGCGTGGAGTGCTCTCAGCGAATCTTTCCAGGTGACCATGCCTCCATGCACCAGGCAGTCCCCAGTATGGAGCAATGGCAAGGTGCTGGACCTCATCAGTGTTTGGGGGAGGAAGCTGTCCAGTCCCAGCTGCGCTCCAGCCATAGGAATTATGATACCTTCAGGCAGATATCAAGGGACATGATGGAAAGGGGCCATGACCTGGACACACTGCAGTGCAGGGTTAAAGTGAAGGAGCTGCGGAATGCCTACCACAAAGCCCATGAGGCAAACAACCACTCCAGTGCTGCCCCCATGACCTGCCATTTTTACAAAGAGCTGGATACGATACTTGGAGGCGACCCCACCTCCACTCCGAGTACCACCATGTACACTTCAGAGCCCAGTTCAACAAGGCAGGAGGAGGAGCAAAGCGGGAGCGAGTGTGCTGAGGCGGAAGAAGGCACCCCAGAATCCCTAGATGCATGCAGACAGGAGCTGTTCTCAAGCCAGGAGGAAGATAGCCAGTCGCAGCGGCCGGTGCTTGGGGAAGGACAAACACTAGAGGAGGTTCCCAGTAAGCTGCTTATATTTTGGGAAGGAAATTATTCTATGCAGGCTCTTGGAGCGAGGAGGATTAGGGCTGAATGCATGCTTAGATGCGGAATAGGGTGTTTATGTGCTGTCTTACATCTCGGTAATCGGCCTCAGTGATCTCTTCAAAGGTCTCATCCAGAAATTGGGCAATGCACTTGTGCAGGTTTCTCAGGAGAGCCACTGTGGTCCTTGTCCCAGGAAGGCTAATTTGTCCGCGCCACTGTGCCGTGAGGGGCGGGGGGGCCATTGCTGCACACAGGCAAGCTGCATATGAGCCAGGGCGGAAGCCGCATTGCAGTATAAGACCCTCCCTTGCTTTCCAGGTCACCCTCAGCAGTGAAATATCTTCCAGGATGAACTCCTGTGGAAAATGTGGGGACAGTGTTCAGTATAGGGGCCCCCTGCCACTGTTGGCTCTCCCCATGGCACAGAAACCCAGAAGACAGTACAGCTGTGAAACAATCAGTCACGCTTGACCCTGTGCTTACTCACCATTTTGGGGCTCCTGTGGGTTACGTGCACTCACTTTGGGATGGGCAAATTATGTTATTGTGTAGATTGTGCTTGCCCTTAAGTATGGGGGAAACATTGCTCTGTCTGGTGTGAACAATGCTGCCTCTGTTAAGTGTTGGATTTTGCCTTTACAGATGCAACCTTGAGATCTCAGCCATCCGTGTTATCACCGGCCGAAAGACTCCAAAGAATCAGAAAGAGGCCATGTAGAAGCAAGAAAGACATGTTGCATGAAATAATGCAGCATTCAAGTAATGAAAATCAAAAAGTGCAGGAGTGGCAGGAGAGTGAAAGTAGGATCCGCCAGCAGAACGAGGAGCACCGGCACAAAAGCGCGGTGCTCCGGCAGCAAAGTATGTGTCAGCTGATAAGCATAATGGAGCACAAAGCAGACTCTATCCAGGCACTCGTAGTCATGCAGGTGGAGCACTACCACACCCACATACACCCCTGCAGCCCTTGTCCCAAAACTCTTTCCCTTGTGCCCCCATTTCATCTCCAACCCACTTTCCCCAACTTCCAGGTTCTTACCACCACCAGCTGCCGCCAACACCTGTAGTTTCACCACCCAGCTCTGAAAACTACGACCCTTACCCACTGCACTCAACCCGCATCATCAGGCAGTATAGCCATCCTGAAGTGCAGCACTCATTGCACAGCATTCCAGACAGGACATATGCAAATCTATAATTGTACCATTCCCCACCCCATCCTCTTGCCCTTTCTGTTTCCCAAGCAGTTGTGTTTCTTTTCAATAAATGAATTTTATTTTCAATAAATGGATTTTTTGGCTTTGAAAACGTTCTTTATTATTGCATAAAGTAAAAGATACCTTAGCCCAGGAAAGAAACAGGCACTGCAAGTCAGCGTAGCAAACACAGATTCCTACTAACATTGGAACCATTGCACTTCACTCCCGTGCAGGGCACCAGACATTACTGGTGGCTTTCAGCCTCAAATTGCTCCCTCAAGGCATCCCTAATCCTTGCAGCCCTTCGCTGGGCCCCTCTAATAGCCCTGCTCTCTGGCTGTTCAAATTCAGCCTCCAGGTGTTGAACTTCCGACTTCCATGCCTGAGTGAATTGTTCACCCTTCCCTTCATAAATGTTATGGAGGGTACAGCATGCAGATATAACTGGGGGGATGCTGTTATCGGCCAGGTTCATAAGAACATAAGAACATAAGAATGGCCGTACTGGGTCAGACCAAAGGTCCATCTAGCCCAGTATCCTGTCTACCGACAGTGGCCAATGCCAGATGCCCCAGAGGGAATGGACCTAACAGGCAATGATCAAATGATCTTTCTCCTGCCATCCATCTCCCTCCTCTGACAAACAGAGGCTAGGGACACCATTCCTTACCCATCCTAGCTAATAGCCATTAATGGACTTAATCTCCATGAATTTATCCAGTTCTCTTTTAAACGCTGTTATAGTCCTAGCCTACACAACCTCCTCAGGTAAGGAGTTCCACAAGTTGACTGTGCGCTGTGTGAAGAAGAACTTCCTTGTATTTGTTTTAAACCTGCTGCTTATTAATTTCATTTGGTGACCCCTAGTTCTTGTATTATGGGAATAAGTAAATAACTTTTCCTTATCCACTTTCTCCACATCACTCATGATTTTTATATACATCTATCATATCCCCCCTTAGTGTCCTCTTTTTCAAGCTGAAGAGTCCTAGCCTCTTTAATCTCTCCTCATATGGGACCGGTTCCAAACCCCTAAACATTTTTGTTGCCCTTTTCTGAACCTTTTCTAGTGCCAGTATATCTTTTTTGAGATGAGGAGACCACATCTGTATGAAGTATTCGAGATGTGGGTGTACCATCAATTTATATAAGGGCAATAATATATTCTCAGTCTTAATCTCTATCCCATTTTTAATGATCCCTAACATCCTGTTCTTTTTTGACCACTTCTGCACACTGCGTGGACATCTTCAGAGAACTATCCACGATGACTCCAAGATCTTTTTCATGACTTGTTGTAGTTAAATTAGCCCCCATCATATTGTATGTATAGTTGGGGTTATTTTTTCCAATGTGCATTACTTTACATTTATCCACATTAAATTTCCATTTGCCATTTTGTTGCCCACTCACTTAGTTTTGTGAGATTTTTTGAAGTTCTTCACAGTCAGCTTTGGTCTTAACTATCTTGAGCAGTTTAGTATCATCTGCAAACTTTGCTGCCTCACTGTTTACCCCTTTCTCCAGATTATTTATAAATAAGTTGAACAGGATTGGTCCGAGGACTGACCCTTGGGGAACACCACTAGTTACCCCTCTCCATTCTGAGAATTTACCATTAATTCCTACCCTTTGTTCCCAGTCTTTTAACCAGTTCTCAATCCCTGAAAGGACCTTCCCTTTTATCCCATGACAGCTTAATTTACGTAAGAGCCTTTGGTGAGGGACCTTGTCAAAGGCTTTCTGGAAATCTAAGTACACTATGTCCACTGGATCCCCCTTGTCCACATGTTTGTTGACCCCTTCAAAGAACTCTAATAGATTAGTAAAACATGATTTCCCTTTACAGAAACCATGTTGACTATTGCTCAACAGTTTATGTTTTTCTATGTGCTGACAATTTTATTCTTAACTATTGTTTCGACTAATTTGCCCGGTACCGACGTTAGACTTACCGGTCTGTAATTGGCGGGATCACCTCTAGAGCCCTTTTTAAATATTGGCATTACATTAGCTAACTTCAAGTCATTGGGTACAGAAGCCGATTTAAAGGACAAATTACAAACCTTAGTTAATAGTTCCGCAACTTCACATTTGAGTTCTTTCAGAACTCTTGGGTGAATGCCATCTGGTCCCGGTGACTTGTTAATGTTAAGTTTATCAATTAATTCCAAAACCTCCTCTAATGACACTTCAATCTGTGACAGTTTCTCAGATTTGTCACCTACAAAAGCCGGCTCAGGTTTGGGAATCTCCCTAACATCCTCAGCTGTGAAGACTGAAGCAAAGAATCCATTTCATTTCTCCGCAATGACTTTATCATCTTTAAGCGCTCCTTTTGTATCTCAATCATCAAGGGGCCCCACTGGTTGTTTAGCAGGCTTCCTGCTTCTGATGTACTTAAAAAACATTTTGTTATTACCTTTGGAGTTTTTGGCTAGCCATTCTTCAAACTCCTCTTTGGCTTTTCTTATTACATTCTTGCACTTAATTTGGCAGTGTTTATGCTCCTTTCTATTTGCCTCACTAGGATTTGACTTCCACTTTTTAAAGGAAGTCTTTTTATCTCTCACTGCTTCTTTTACATGGTTGTTAAGCCACGGTGGCTCTTTTTTAGTTCTTTTACTGTGTTTCTTAATTTGGGGTATACATTGAAGTTGGGCCTCTATTATGGTGTCTTTAAAAAGCGCCCATGCAGCTTGCAGGGATTTCACTTTAGTCATTGTACTTTTTAACTTCTGTTTAACTAACCCCCTCAATTTTGCATAGTTCTCCCTTTTGAAATTAAATGCCACAGTGTTGGGCTGTTGAGATGTTCTTCCCACCACAGGGATGTTGAATGCTATTGTATTATGGTCACTATTTCCAAGCGGTCCTGTTATAGTTACCTCTTGGACCGCTCCTGCGCTCCACTCAGGACTAAATCTAGAGTTGCCTCTCCCCTTGTGGGTTCCCATACCAGCTGCTCCATGAAGCAGTCGTTTAAAGTATCAAGAAATTTTATCTCTGCATTTCGTCCTGAAGTGAAATTTTCCCAGTCAATATGGGGATAATTGAAAATCCCCCACTATTATTGGGTTCTTAATTTTGATAGCCTCTCTAATTTCCCTTAGCATTTCATCATCACTGTCACTGTCCTGGTCAGGTGGTCTATAATAGATCCCTAATGTTATATTCTTATTAGAGCATGAAATTTCTATCCATAGAGATTCTATGGAACATGTGGATTCACTTAAGATTTTTACTTCATTCGATTCTACATTTTCTTTCACATATAGTGCCACTCCCCCACCCTGCACGACCTGTTCTGTCCTTCCTATATATTTTGTACCCCAGAATGATTGTGTCCCATTGATTGCTCTCAGTCCACCAGATTTCTGTGATGCCTATTATATCAATATCCCCCTTTATCACAAGGCATTCTAGTTCACCCATCTTATTATTTAGACTTCTAGCATTTGTGTACAAGCACTTTAAAAACTTGTCACTGTTTATTTGTCTGCCCTTTTCTGATGTGTTAGATTCTTTTTTATGTGAATGTTTATCATCTGATCTGGCCCTTACATTATCCTCCTCCATCCTCTGCTCCTGACTATAACCTGGAGATTCTCTATCATTAGGCTCTCCCCTAAGAGAAGTCTCTATCCGATCCACATGCTCCTCTGCAGCAGCCGGCTTTCCCCCATCTCCTAGTTTAAAAACTGCTCTACAACCTTTTTAATGTTTAGCGCCAGCAGTCTGGTTCCACTTTGGTTTAGGTGGAGCCCATCTCTCCTGTATAGGCTCCCCCCATCCCAAAAGTTTCCCCAGTTCCTAATGATTGTAAACCCTTCCTCTCTACACCATCATCTCATCCACGCATCGAGACTCTGAAGCTCTGCCTGCCTACCTGGCCCTGCACATGGAACAGGGAGCATTTCTGAGAATGCCACCATAGAGGTCATGGATTTCAGTCTCTTCCCTAGCAGCCTAAATTTGGCCTCCAGGACATCTCTCCTACCCTTCCCTATGTCACTGGTATCTACATGTACCACGACCACCGGCTCCTCCCCAGCATTACACATAAGTCTGTCTAGATGCCTCGAGAGATCAGCAACCTTCGCACCAGGCAGACAAGTCACCATATGGTTCTCCCGGTCATCACAAACCCAGCTATCTACGTTTCTAATGATCAAATCTCCCAATACTAATACCTGCCTTTTCCTAGCAACTGGAATTCCCTCCCCCGGAGAGGTAACCTCAGTGCGAGAGGCAACCCCAGCACCGTCTGGAAGGAGGGTCCCAACTATGGGAAGGTTTCCCTCTCCTCCCGTTGACTGCTCTGCTTCCCTGGGCCTTTCATCCTCCTCAACAGCGCAGGGGCTGTCTGACCGGCAGTGGGACAATTCTACAGTGTCCCAGAAAGGCTCATCAACATACCTCTCTGCCTCCCTTAGCTCCTCCAGCTCTGCTACCCTGGCCTCCAAAGTCTGTATGTGGTCTCTGAGGCCAGGAGCTCCTTGGACCGAATGCACACATACGCCACCCGCCTACAGGGCAGGTAATCATACATGCTGCACTCAGTGCAATAAACTGGATAGCCCCCACTCTGCAGCTGGGCTTCTGCCTGCATTGTCTCCTAGTTAATAAAAGGGTTGTTTAAGCAAGAAGTTTTGAATGTAGTTTGGTTTATAGGTTTTAAGGGGAATAAAGGGACCCCCGCTCCCTTCCCACTCCCCTTCTAAACTCCCTTGTGAAACTCACTGTTAGCAGCCCCTGGTCGCAAAAGCTCCCTGGTCGCTTGTGCGCTGCTTTATAAAGCCCTGGCCTGTGTGAATGCCCCGCCCACTGATTAAGGCTCAGCCAATTACCAGAGTCTTCTAGCTTTCAGACCTTCCTTTGAAGCTCACAGCTTCCAACTGCCAGCCACAGCACACGGTCCTTCAAACAATCAACCAACCAAACAGACGGACAATACAAGCTCAGCACACAGCAAGTAACCCCCAAACACAAACAAACACACACTACAGTCACTTACCCCAAGGGTGCTGTATTGCTCCTCCTTCACCTGGAGAACTCCCTTACGAAACTCCCTGTTAGCAGCCCCTGTTCGCAGCTTCCTATACAAAGAGCACCAGCAGCCCTTTAAACGGCCAAAAGCACACTCCACAGTCATTCTGCACCAGCTGAGCCTGTTGTTGAACCGCTCCTTGCTGCTGTCAAGGCTCCCTATGTAGGGTTTCATGAGCCACGGCATTAAAGGGTAAGCAGGGTCTCCAAGGATCACAATGGGCATTTCGATCTCCCCTACGGTGATCTTCTGGTCCGGGAAAAAAGTCCCGGCTTGCAACTTCCTGAACAGGCCAGTATTCCAAAAGATGCATGCATCATGCACCTTTCCGGGCCAGCCTGCATTAATGTCAATGAAATGCCCACAGTGATCCACAAGCGTTGGGAAAACCATAGAGAAATCCCCCTTCCGATTAATGTACTCAGAGGCTAAGTGGGCTGGTGCCAGAATTGGAATATGCGTGCCATCTATTGCCCCTCCGCAGTTAGGGAAACCCATTTGTGCAAAGCCATCCACTATGTCCTGCACGTTACCCAGAGTCATGGTTCTTCTGAGCAGGATGTGATTAATGGCCCTGTAAACTTGCATCAACACGATTCCAATGGTCGACTTTCCCACTCCAAACTGGTTAGCGACCGATCAGTAGCTGTCTGGAGTTGCCAGCTTTCAGATTGCAATAGCCACCCGCTTCTCCACCATCAGGGCAGCACTCAATCTCATGTCCTTGCGGGTGGGGGTGAGCTCCTCACACAATCCCATGAAAGTGGCTTTTCGCATCCAAAAGTTCTGCAGCCACTGCTCATCATCCCAGACTTGCATGATGATGTGATTCCACCACTCAGTGCTTGTTTCCCGAGCCCAAAAGCGGCGTTCCATGGTGGTGAGCATGTCCGTGAATGCCACAAGCAAACTCATGTTGTATGCGCTACTCGAGTCGATATTATCATCGGAGCCCTCACCATCACTTTGGATCCTAAGGAATAACTCGACTGCCAAACGTGACGTGCTGGCGAGACTCGTCAGCATACTCCTCAGCAGTTCGGACTCCAGTCCCAGAGACTGAAAGGAAAGACAGAGCGCGCAGTATAAAAAACATTGAAAGATGGCACCAAATGTGGGCAGAAGCACAGGAATGCTGGGATGCAAACCGAAGCATCACTCAGAGTTAGGACTGTACCCAGAATGCCCCGCACCCCCCGCCCTCTTCCCACAAGACACAGCGCCAGAATTGGAAGAGGTGCTCTGTGGGATAATGCAAATGTGGCTCTCCAAAGGCGGGTTTAACTCACAGCGCTCTACATCTGCAAGTGTAACCATGCCCGTAGAATGCTTTGAGTTAAAACAGCCTTTGTAGAGCACAGTAGGCAAAGCGCTGTAGTCTGTCCACACTGATAGCTGACAGCGTACTGGCGTGGCCACATTAACAGTTCTTGCAATGGCCACAGAGAGCAGTGCATTGTGGTGGCTATCCCAGCATGCAAGTAGCTGCAATGTGATTTTCAAATGGGGGGGTGGGGTGCAGTGTGACAGGGAGTGTGTTGTGTGTATGTGGGGGGAGAGAGAGTGGGTTTTGGGGGGGCTGAGAGCATGTTAGAATGCTGTCTTGTAAATTCAGACAGCAGCAGACCTCCTCCTCTCCCGCCTCTCTCTCTCTCACACAGCATTCCACAGTAATGGTTGCTTTGTCTCTGAGCAGATAAGCATGCTGGTTGTCAAACAGAGCTTTCAAAGGGCATATCCAAAACAATGACAAGAGTGACCACTTGACTTAAGGGGATTATGGGACGTTTCTGGAGGCTGATCAGAGCACAGTAATGCAACACCTCATTCACATTGAAGCTGGGGCGCTCCAGCAGGGGCCCATCAAAAATTATTCTACTTGGGAGGTGGAGTACCAGGAGGAGTCAGAGTGCTCTAGTGCCTTGCCAGTGTGGACGGGTAGTGAGCTAGTGCACTGGGGCTCCTTTAATGTGCTGTAACTCACAAGTGTAGCCAAGCCCTTAGAAGTGCCACCAGGGCTAGCTCCAGGCACCAGCTTACCAAGCAGGTGCTTGGGGCGGCCACTTCGGAGAGGGGCAGCACATCCAGCTGTTCCGTGGCAATTTGGGGGACAGTCCCTCACTCCTGCTCGGAGCGAAGGACCTCCCACCAAATTGCCGCCACAGATCTTGATCGGGATAGCGGCTTTTTTGTTGTTGTTGTTTGTTTGTTTGTTTGGCTGCTTGGGGCGGCCAAAACCCTGGAGCCAGCCCTGAGTGCCACAGAAGGAGCCATTCTCATCCCTTTTCCCGGAGCCCTCGCAGGAGAAAAGGTATCTTGGGCAAGTCCCCTGCACTCCGGCAGTGGCTAGAAATCAGGACTATACGTTTGAATAAGAAAATAAAGGGAATGCATCCCAGGGTGATTATCAGACACATGGTCATGTGTGAGAAGCCCTTGGAGAGTTGCTCGATCAGTTTCGCTTCAGGCTTCTTGTGTGCCACGCAGGTCCGGCTTTAGGCTGATTCCCCCAATCGGGCCCTGGGCCCCACGCCTAAGAGGGCCCCGTGCCCAGCCAGAGCATGGCAAGCCCGCGGCCCAGGGAGTGCTGGACGTAGCGCTGCAAGCCCCGCAGCCCCGCAACCCTGGCCGGAGCTCAGCAAGCCCCGAGGCCCCGCTACCCCAGCCGGAGCGCTGGGCGGAAAGCTGCAAGACCGTGGCCCCCCTCCTCCCGCCGAAGCGCGGCAAGCCCCGCTCCCCGATACCCCGGCCAGAACGCGGCAATCCCTGTGGCCCCGCTACCCCGGCTGGAGCGCGGTAATCCCCGCTGCCCCCCGCTATCCTGGCCGAAGCCCAGTAACCCTGCGACCTGCTTACCCAGCGGAGCGCGGCAAGCCCCGCGGCCCCACTCCAGCAGCGGGAGCACCAGCGCGAGCGCTGCAAGTCCCGCGGCCCCACTCCCCGGGTCAGACCGCCAGTCCAGAGCGCGGCAAGCCCCGCGGCCCCCTTCTCCTGGCTGGAGAGCGGGCAGACAGCTCTAAGCACGCGGCCCCACACCCCCGGCCAGAGCGCGGCAAGACCCGCAGCCCTGCTCCCCCGGCCAGAGCGTGGCAATCGGAAGTGCCGCTGAAGACTCGGAGCCCCGCCCAGTGAGTACAAGCCTCATGAATCCGCCCCGCACTTCCTAAAGCTAGCCCTAGTGCCACATTCCCCCACCGAGTCAAGCTCAGGGTGACGGTTAAGGTTGTAGAAAACACGGGGTCTCCCTGATCTTTCACCACAATCACCGGCCTCGCTCACCAGCCGCAGCGATCTGAGTTTTCCGTGTGCAGCCCCACCCAGAACAGGCTGCAGTCAGTGGCCTGCAGCAGCTGGAAGGAGAGACACGTGTGATAGGGTTTCTGACGGCGATCTGGGCTGTGAGCCAACTGCTCGGAGCTCGCAGCGCTGGGCACTTTCCCACAACACCCGTGGCTCCCCAGCGGACAGCAAGCGAGGAGCTTTATTATTCTTCTCGAGACTGAAGATGTGCACAGAGGCGGTGCCGCTCAGGGAGGTTTCAGAGTAGCGGCCGTGTTAGTCTATATCCGCAAAAAGAACAGGAGTACTCGTGGCACTTTAGAGTCTAACAAATTTATTAGAACATGTCATAACTATAAAGGGAAGGGTAACAGCTGTCCTGTGTACAGTACTATAAAATCCCTCCTGGCCAGAGACTCCAAAATCCTTTTCCCTGTAAAGGGTTAAGAAGCTCAGGTAACCTGGCTGGCATCTGACCAAAGGACCAATAAGGGGACAAGATACTTTCAAATCTTGGGGGGGGGAAAGGCTTTTGTTTGTGTTCTTTGTTTGAGAGTGTGTTCGCTCTCGGGACTGAGAGGGACCAGACATCAGTCCAGGTTCTCCACATCTTTCTAAACAAGTCTCTCCTATTTCAAACTTGTAAGTAAATAGCCAGGCAAGGCGTGTTAGTTTTCCTTTGTTTTCTCAACTTGTAAATGTACCTTTTACTAGAGTGTTTATCTTTGTTTGCTGTACTTTGAACCTAAAACTAGAGGGGAGTCCTCTAAGCTCTTTAAGTTTGATTACCCTGTAAGGTTAATTTCCATACTGATTTTACAGAGATGATTTTTACCTTTTTCTTTAATTAAAAGCCTTCTTTTTAAGAACCTGATTGATTTTTCCTTGTTTTAAGATCCAAGGGGTTTGGATCTTGATTCACCAGGAGTTGGTGGGAGGAAGGAGGGGGGATGGTTAATTTCTCCTTGTTTTAAGATCCAAGGGGTTTGGATCTGTATTCACCAGGGAATTGGTGAAAGCTTTCTCAAGGCTTCCCAGGGAGGGAATGGTGGCAGCGGGACCAGAGCTAAGCTGGTAGTTAAGCTTAGAAGTTTTCATGCAGGCCCCTACATTCGTACCCTAAAGTTCAAAGTGGGGATACTGCCCTGACATGGTGGCAAAACGGTGGGATCATTTTAAACCCAAAAGCCAGTGAGATTTTTTTTTCCTTCTAGCTGCTTGAAAAGCAGAGCTGGAGGTATATAGATGCATATCTTATCTCTCCTTGCCTGAAGGCAGAGGTGTTAAGTTTTTTTTAACAAGGTCCTTTGTTAAGAGAAGTGTTCAAATGAGCAAACAAACGACAGGGTAAAAGGAATTTACAAGCTGAAATGTTTTTTTTTTTTTCTTTTTACATCCTCGGGAGTAGCTAGTTAGAAAGTCTGTTAACTCAGCAGCAGCCAGAGCTGAGAGCTTCCCAGTTTCAGTCAACTGCAGAGGGGGTGACCCAGCACAAGAAAACAGGAAAATGACTACCAAAGAAGTAGCTAAAAAAATAGAACTGGCCAAACTAGAAGCAGAAGAAAATGAAAGAAAACACCAGAGACTGCTTCAATTAACAAAACTCGAGACAGAGCAGAGAGCAAGAGAAGAGAAAGCCAAAAAGGAGGCCCATGAAAGAGAGATGGAGCTGGAAAAAGCCAAAGAGGAGGCCCACAAGAGAGAGATGGAGCTGGAAAAAGCCAAAGAGGAGGCTCACAAGAGAACTATGGAGCTGAAAGAAAAGGAGATGGAGGAGAGAGAAAAAGAAAGGAAGCATGAACTGGAAGTAGCAAAGGCTAAGCAGGATGTACCAGCCAATCCTAACAACCCCTCTCCAGGTACCACTTCCCATCCCAGAAAATTCCCCACCTATAAGGCAGGCGATGATACTGAGGCCTTCTTAGAAAATTTTGAAAGGGTCTGCCTTGGATACAGCATCATTCCAGACCAGTACATGGTAGAGCTGAGGTCGCAGCTCAGTGGACCCTTAGCAGAGGTGGCGGCTGAAATGCCTAAGGAACACATGAACAGTTATGAACTTTTTAAAAACAAGGCCAGAATCAGAATGGGGCTAACACCTGAGCATGCCCATCGGCGGTTCAGAGCCCTAACCCGACATGCCTACCACATTGGGAAAAATTGGGATGCCTGGATATCAGGAGCAAATGTTAAATCTACGGAAGAGTTGCCCTTCCTAATGCAAATGGAGCAGTTTTTAGAGGGTGTTCCTGAGGAAATAGAAAGGTACATCCTAGATAGGAAGCCCAAAACTGTAACTGAGGCGGGGGAGATTGGAGCCAAATGGGTGGAGGTGGCTGAAAAGAAAAAAAAACTAGTAGCAGTTAGAGCGAATATCAGAAGGGGCAAGCTGAAACAAAACCTTACCACCGGGGACAACCCAAGGCCCCACCCACATCCCAAGGGAAACCCCAGATGCCTTCTCACCCCACCACACCAGTCTCCACCAACCAACATCGCCCTGGTGATACCTTAGCAGGGCGATGTTTTAAATGTAATGAACTGGGACATATAAAGGCTCACTGCCCCAAGAACCCCAACCAATTACAGTTCATTACACCCCAATCACACCAAAGATCCCCAGATCCAGATGCCTCTCTCATACCCTCGGAGCGAAGGGAAACCTTGAGAGTGGGCAGAAAGAAGGTTATCGCTTGGAGGGACACTGGGGCACAAGTGTCAACTATCCACCAATCCCTAGTGGACCCCAAACTCATCAACCCGGAGGCTACAGTGACAATTCAACCCTTCGTGTCACAGTCTGTAACCTTGCCTACAGCCACGTTGCATGTCCAGTTCAAGGGCTGGTCAGGAATGTGGACTTTTGCAGTCTATGACAATTATCCCATTCCCATGCTGCTGGGGGAAGATTTGGCCAACCATGTGAAGCTAGCCAAGAGGGTGGGAATAGTCACCCGCAGCCAGGCTAAGCAAGCTTTCACCCCCATCCCTGTTCCTGAGCCGTCCACCAGGGCCCCGTCTGTGTTACCAGAGACCCAAACAACGGTGGTGGAACCGGATCCCCTGCCAACGACTGCAACAGCCGTAGTGGATCCAATCCCAGAGACCCAGTCAAAACCAGTCCCAGAACCGGAACTGGCAATGCAACCAGCACCAGAACCATTGCCAGCACTGAGTCCAGCGCTTGCAAACCCGTCTACAACTTCAACGCCAGAGGGCACCAGCAAGCCTGACCTGGCGGAAGCAGCAGATAACCCTACCCAAGAGGTTCAGCCAGATCCTGAGATACCACATAGTGCACCAGCGGACAGTGGCTCACAGTCAATGGAAACAGCCCCAGCACCTGCATCGCTTCCAGAGGGACCAAGCCCCAGTCCACAGTCCAAGGAGGAACTGATGTCTCCAGCATCAAGGGAACAGTTCCAGGCCGAGCAGGAAGCAGATGACAGCCTTCAGAAAGCTTGGGCGGTGGCGCGGAGCACCCCACCGCCTCTCAGCTCTTCTAACTGATGCCGGTTTGTTGTAGAACAAGGACTTTTATACAAGGAGACTCTTTCTGGTGGGCACCAGTAAGACTGGCATCCTCAAAGACAGTTGGTAGTTCCCACTAAGTATCGGGTAAAGCTCTTGAGCTTAGCCCATGATCATCCCAGTGGCCATTCTGGGGTGAACAGAACCAAAGACCGGTTGGGGAAGTCCTTCCACTGGGAGGGAATGGGCAAGGACGTTGCTAATTATGTCCGGTCTTGTGAGGTGTGCCAACGAGTGGGAAAGCCCCAAGACCAGGTTAAAGCCCCTCTCCAGCCACTACCCATAATTGAAGTACCATTTCAGCGAGTAGCTGTGGATATTCTGGGTCCTTTCCCAAAGAAGACACCCAGAGGAAAGCAGTACATACTGACTTTCATGGATTTTGCTACCCGATGGCCAGAAGCAGTACCCTTAAGCAACACCAGGGCTAAAAGTGTGTGCCAGGCATTAGCAGACATTTTTGCCAGGGTAGGTTGGCCCTCCAGCCTTACAGATTCGGGAACTAATTTCCTGGCAGGGACCATGGAAAACCTGTGGGAAGCTCATGGGGTGAATCACTTGGTTGCCACCCCTTACCACCATGAAACCAATGGCCTGGTGGAGAGGTTTAATGGACTTTGGGGGCCATGATACGTAAATTTGTAAATGAACACTCCAATGATTGGGATCTAGTGTTGCAGCAGTTGCTTTTTGCCTACAGGGCTGTACCACATCCCAGTTTAGGGTTTTCACCATTTGAACTTGTGTATGGCCGCGAGGTTAAGGGGCCATTACAGTTGGTGAAGCAGCAATGGGAGGGGTTTACGCCTCCTCCAGGAACTAACATTCTAGACTTTGTAAGCAACCTGCAAAGCACCCTCCAACACTCTTTAGCTCTTGCTAAAGAAAACCTAAAGGATGCTCAGGAAGAGCAAAAGGCCTGGTATGATAAACATTCCAGAGAATGGTCCTTCAAAGTAGGAGACCAAGTCATGGTCTTAAAGGCGCTCCAGGCCCATAAAATGGAAGTGTCGTGGGAAGGACCATTCACGGTCCAGGAGCGCCTAGGAGCTGTTAACTATCTCATAGCCTCCCCCACCTCCAACATAAAGCCTAAGGTATACCATGTTAATTCTCTTAAGCCCTTTTATTCCAGAGAATTAAACGTTTGCCAGTTTACAGCCCAGGAAACAGATGACGCGGAATGGCCTGAAGGTGTCTACTACGAAGGAAAAAAGGATGGTGGCGTAGAAGAGGTGAACCTCTCCACGACCCTTGGACATCTGCAGCAACAGCAGATCAAGGAGCTGTGCACAAGCTTTGCACCAATTTTCTCAGCCACTCCAGGATGGACCGAACGGGCATACCACTCCATTGACACAGGTAATGCTCACCCAATTAGAACCCCACCCTACCGGGAGTCACCTAATGCCAAAAGTGCTATACAAAGGGAGATCCAGGACATGCTACAGATGGGTATAATCCGACCCTCTAATAGTGCATGGGCATCTCCAGTGGTTCTAGTTCCCAAACCAGATGGGGAAATACGCTTTTGCGTGGACTACCGTAAGCTAAATGCTGTAACTCGTCCTGACAACTGTCCAATGCCACGCACAGATGAGCTATTGGAGAAATTGGGACATGCCCAATTCATCTCTACTTTAGACTTAACCAAGGGGTACTGGCAAGTACCATTAGATGAACCCGCTAAGGAAAGGTCAGCCTTCGTCACCCAGGCAGGGGTGTATGAATTCAATGTACTCCCTTTCGGATTGCGAAATACACCTGCCACCTTCCAAAGACTTGTAGATGGTCTCCTAGCGGGATTGGGAGAATCTGCAGTTGCCTACCTCGATGATGTGGCCATCTTTTCTGATTCATGGGCAGAGCACCTGGAGCACCTGGAAAAAGTTTTCGAGCGCATCCAGCAGGCAGGACTAACTGTTAAGGCTAAAAAGTGTCAAATAGGCCAAAACAGAGTGACTTACCTGGGGCACCAGGTGGGTCGAGGAACTATAAATCCCCTACAGGCCAAAGTGGATGCTATCCAAAAGTGGCCGGTTCCAAAGTCTAAGAAACAGGTCCAATCCTTCTTAGGCTTGGCTGGATATTATAGGCGATTTGTACCCCACTACAGCCAAATCGCCGCCCCGCTGACAGACCTAACCAGAAAGAAACAGCCAAATGCAGTTCAGTGGACTGATGAGTGTCAAAAGGCCTTTAAGCAGCTTAAGGCAACCCTCACGTCTGACCCTGTGCTAAGGGCCCCAGACTTTGACAAACCGTTCCTAGTAACCACAGATGCGTCCGAGCGAGGCGTGGGAGCGGTTTTAATGCAGGAAGGACCGGATCAAGAATTCCATCCTGTTGCGTTTCTCAGTAAGAAACTGTCTGAGAGGGAAAGCCATTGGTCAATCAGCAAAAAGGAATGCTATGCCATTGTGTACGCGCTGGAAAAGCTACGCCCATATGTTTGGGGACGGCGTTTCCAACTACAAACAGACCATGCTGCGCTACAGTGGCTTCATACCGCCAAGGGAAATAACAAAAAACTTCTTCGGTGGAGTTTAGCTCTCCGAGATTTTGATTTTGAAATACAACACATTTCGGGAGCTTCTAACCAAGTGGCTGATGCACTCTCCCAGGAAAGTTTCCCAGAGTTAACTGGTTAACAATTGTTCTTGGAATGAAACATATTGTTAGTTTTTATATAATCAGTACTATGTCTAAAGGTACATGTGTCTTATTAACTCTGTTTTCTCCTAGAACTCCAGGAAGAAATCACAGCCAGTGTGGAACCGAACGTCCAACACTATCTGTGATTTGGGGGGCGTGTCATAACTATAAAGGGAAGGGTAACAGCTGTCCTGTGTACAGTACTATAAAATCCCTCCTGGCCAGAGACTCCAAAATCCTTTGCCCTGTAAAGGGTTAAGAAGCTCAGGTAACCTGGCTGGCATCTGACCAAAGGACCAATAAGGGGACAAGATACTTTCAAATCTTGGGGGGGGAAGGCTTTTGTTTGTGTTCTTTGTTTGGGAGTGTGTTCGCTCTCGGGACTGAGAGGGACCAGACATCAATCCAGGTTCTCCACATCTTTCTAAACAAGTCTCTCCTATTTCAAACTTGTAAGTAAATAGCCAGGCAAGGCGTGTTAGTTTTCCTTTGTTTTCTCAACTTGTAAATGTACCTTTTACTAGAGTGTTTATCTTTGTTTGCTGTACTTTGAACCTAAAACTAGAGGGGAGTCCTCTAAGCTCTTTAAGTTTGATTACCCTGTAAGGTTAATTTCCATACTGATTTTACAGAGATGATTTTTACCTTTTTCTTTAATTAAAAGCCTTCTTTTTAAGAACCTGATTGATTTTTCCTTGTTTTAAGATCCAAGGGGTTTGAATCTTGATTCACCAGGAGTTGGTGGGAGGAAGGAGGGGAATGGTTAATTTCTCCTTGTTTTAGATCCAAGGGGGTTGGATCTGTATTCACCAGGAGTTGGTGGGAAGAAGGAGGGGAATGGTTAATTTCTCCTTGTTTTAGATCCAAGGGGGTTGGATCTGTATTCACCAGGAGTTGGTGGGAAGAAGGAGGGGAATGGTTAATTTCTCCTTGTTTTAGATCCAAGGGGGTTGGATCTGTATTCACCAGGAGTTGGTGGGAGGAAGGAGGGGAATGGTTAATTTCTCCTTGTTTTAAGATCCAAGGGGTTTGGATCTGTATTCACCAGGGAAATGGTGAAAGGTTTCTCAAGGCTTCCCAGGGAGGGAATGGTGGCAGCGGGACCAGAGCTAAGCTGGTAGTTAAGCTTAGAAGTTTTCATGCAGGCCCCTACATTTGTACCCTAAAGTTCAAAGTGGGGATACAGCCTTGACAGAGCATAAGCTTTCGTGGACTACAGCCCACTTCTTCGGATGCATATAGAGTGGAATAAATATTGAGGAGATATGTATACACAAAGAAAATAACAGAACACCACTAGCTGTCACCTTCAGCCCCCAACTAAAACCTCGCCAGTGCATCATCAGAGATCTACAATCTATCCTGAAAGATGATCCTTTACTCTCACAGATCTTGGGAGACATACCTGTCCTCGCTTACAGACAACCCCCCAACCTAAAGCAAATACTCACCAGCAACCACACATCACTGAACAAAACCACTGACCCAGGAGCCTATCCTTGTAACAAAGCCCGATGCCAACTCTGTCCACATATCTATTCAAGTGACATCATCATAGGACCTAATCACATCAGCCATACCATCAGGGGCTCGTTCACCTGCACATCTACCGATGTGATATATGCCATCATGTGCCAGCAATGCCCCTCTGCCATGTACATTGGCCAAACCGGACAGTCTCTCCACAAAAGAATTAATGGACACAAATCTGACATCAGGAATCATAATACTCAAAAACCAGTGGGAGAACACTTTAACCTGTCTGGTCATTCAATGACAGACCTGCGGGTGGCTATATTAAAACAGAAAAACTTCAAAAACAGACTCCAACGAGAGACTGCTGAGCTGGAATTGATATGCAAACTAGATACAATCAACTCAGGATTGAATAAGGACTGGGAATGGCTGAGCCATTACAAACATTGACTCTATCTCCCCTTGTAAGTATTCTCACACTTCTTATCAAACTGTCTGTACTGGGCTATCTTGATTATCACTTCAAAAGTTTTTTTTCTCTTACTTAATTGGCCTCTCAGAGTTGGTAAGACAACTCCCACCTGTTTATGCTCTCTGTATGTGTATATATATATCCTCAATATTTATTCCACTCTATATGCATCCGAAGAAGTGGGCTGTAGTCCACGAAAGCTTATGCTCTAATAAATTTGTTAGTCTCTAAGGTGCCAAGAGTACTCCTGTTCTTTTTCCGCTCAGGGAGGGGTCCCCGGCGTCCTGCCCCTGGACATGGACACTGAAGTTCTTCGTTCGCCCGCAGTCCAACGTGCCCAGAGTATAAATATCCTAGCTCCGGGATCTGATGGAAACCAGCGCCCACAGCGAGTCCCCCTGCGCCTCGCCACTCAAGATGGGGTAGGACAATCGGCCATTTTCAGCCTTCAGGGTCCACAACGGCCACCGAGAAAATGGAGGCGCCCAGATTCAGAGTTATTCTCCGGCACACAGACAGTGTAAGAGGCCGATTCGAAGCAGGGGGCGTTGTCATTTACATCGAAATTCCCACTCGGGGGGTTTCCCTGCTAGGTAGAGGAGGGGAGCCGCAATCCCGGGCGACTATGGTGACTTTGTTGGCGGCGGCCACCTCTCTGTCCAAAGCGCCGCTGGTCACCAAGAAGGATGTTTTTTCAGCAGGGACGTCAGCTGAAACGGCTACGTTCTGAAGAATGTGGCAGCTGATCTTCCCGTTGTCTCTGGAGTTCTGGTCTACGACACTGAGCAGACAGACCATCGTCCCAGCTGCAGTGTCTTCCCCGATAGGATTAGAAAGAGAATTTACCGTCAAATACATCTGTTGCACTCAGCTGAATAATCAACGCGTCTTTGACCACCTCCTCCACTAGTCTGGCAGTGAAGCTGTTTTAACCAGCACTGGACCGTTATCGTTGGAATCCAGCACATCGATGCAGACATATCTTTGGGAAACCCCCTTGTCTTTAGCTTTTACAGTAATATTTTGAATCGGCTCTTGTTCTCCCTGCAATGACTTTTGTAACACTAACATTGGCATTTTATTCCATTCACAACGCGTATGTACTTTTAAAGCAAATGCTCATTCTAGTAAGTTTGTAAGAGGCCAAATAATTATTTCCAACATCCGGATCTTGAGAGCCGACTGGTGGGAACACAGTGCCAGCCATTGCTGACTCAGCTACTAGGAGCGATACCTCACTCTGGGGAAATCTGCGTGAGTTGTCATTTGTAAGCAGGAATTCCAGCCGAAAATAGTGTAGGAGAGAGGATTTTCAATGACAAACTCAAATTTCATCTGACAGCTTCCTGTTCGCCCACACAGCTCTCCTCTGTCCATCCTCTCATTGACAATTAGGGCCCCATTCTGCAAATTCACCTCTACAAGTTTTCGTTCGGTTCCCGGCACAATCCGCGAGGGGGCATGTTTGATACCCAGCCCCAGATCATCGGCAATATTCCCTATAAAGGTACCAGGCTCTAATTCTTCGGGAACCGAATAGCATCTACAGTACCGAATAGCATCCCATCCAGAGATTGCAGAACAAAAGCAGAATAGGGTATAAAGAAGGGCTATTTCCGAACCTGACATCTTCTTTCGTTTATCCCCTTCATAGTGTCAGCCTCTCCACAAATAAAGTCTTGTTCAGTATATTCTGCCGAAGAACAAGAATATTTCAGATTTCAATTGAATGGTTTTTATATAAATCAATTGTGAAGAGCTAAAATCAAGTCTTTTCCTCGTTTTTCCCTTTGTGATCCGTTCCCATAGGATAGGAAAAATCCCTTTAAAGTTTGCCTTTACCTGAAGAGTATTCTGCGTAGGAAAAGCTAATATGGTAGTGATGGACAGCAGCTACATCTTGAGTCTAAATGGATTATTACAGCGAATATGATGATTCTATTGTTTTAAATTAACAATGTTAGCATTTGGTTTTAATTTCCTCCATCTACTAGCAATATTACAAGAGCAAAGAATCAGAGAGTCAAAAGCCAGAAGGGGCAACCAGATCTTCTAGTGTGACCTCCTATGTATCATAGGCCACCAGCACCCACACATTAAACACAACAACCAAAATTAAACCAAAGTATTACAGCCCACTGAAAACTAAACAATTATTTGCTACAGGGAGAGAATAGGAGGGACTGAGGTGCACTGATACTCAAGGCCACACTGCAATGATAGTTACCTAAAGTGGTAGCTCTGAGATACATGGAGAGATATTATATAGCTGTAAATACTGTAGATGTATATATAGAACAGGGGTTGGCAATGTTCGGCACGCGGCTCGCAAAGGCTTTGGGAATACATCCAAGAAAGCTTCACCGAGATGTCCCTGGAGGATTTCCGCTCCATCCCCATACACGTTAACAGACTTTTCCAGTAGCTGTACTGGCAGCGAATGCATCCCAAGTCTTCAGGGCAAATTAAACATTAAACATGTTTGCTTTTAAATCATGTACAATATTTACAAAGGTACACTCACCAGAGGTGCCTTCGCTGCCTTCAAGGTCTGTGAGCCCACCCTGGGTGGGTTGGGAGGGTACTGGCTCCAGGGTGATAAACAGTTCCTGGCTGTCAGGGAAAATGTTTTCTCCGCTTCCTTACTGTGCGCTAACTTCAATGTCCTCCTCCTCCTCCTCGTTCCCTAAATCCGCATCCCTGTTGCATGAGAGACCATTGACAGAGTCAAAGCACAGGGGTGGGGTAGTTGTAGGGGCACCCCCTAGAATGGCATGCAGCTCATCATAGAAGTGGCATGTCTGGGGCTCTGACCCGGAGCGGCCGTTTGCCTCTCTGGTTTTTACTTACCGGGCTACCTTGGCAATTATCCCCCTAGTTGTGTGAGGAATTAATAAAGAATGCATGAATGTGAAATAACAATGACTTTATTGCCTCTGCAAGCGGTGCTCGAAGTGGGGAGGGGAGGGTGGGGTGGTTGGTTTACAGGGAAGTAGAGTGAACCGGGTAGGGGGGAGCGGAGGGTTCATCAAGGAGAAACAAACAGAAGTTTCATACCATAGCCTGGCCAGTCACAAAACTCGTTTTCAAAGCTTCTCTGATGCGCACCGCGCCCTGCTATGCTCCTCTAACCGCCCTGGTGTCTGGCTGCGCGTAATCAGCAGCCAGGCGATTTGCCTCAACCTCCCACCCCACCATAAATGTCTCCCCCTTACTCTCACAGATATTGTGGAGCGCACAGCAAGCAGCAATAACAATGGGGATATTCTTTTCGCTGAGGTCTGAGTGAGTCAGTAAGCTGCGCCAGCGCGCTTTTAAACGTCCAAATGCACATTCCACCACCATTTGGCACTTGCTCAACCTGTAGTTGAACAGGTCCTGACTCCTGTCCAGGCTGCCTGTGTACGGCTTCATGAGCCATGGCATTAAGGGGTAGGCTGGGTCTCCAAGGATCACGATAGGCATTTTAACATCCCCAATGGTTACTTTCTGGTCCGGGAAGAAAGTCCCTTCCTCCAGCTTTCGAAACAGAGCAGAGTGCCTGAAGACGCGAGCATCATGTACCTTTCCTGGCCATCCCACGTTGATGTTGGTGAAACGTCCCTTGTGATCCACCAGGGCTTGCAGCAGCATTGAAAAGTACCCCTTGCATTTTATGTACTCGGTGGCTTGGTGCTCCGGTGCCAAGATAGGGATATGGGTTCCGTCTATGGCCCCACCACAGTTTGGGAATCCCATTTCAGCAAAACCATCCACTATTGCCTGCACGTTGCCCGAGTCACTACCCTTGATATCACCAGGTCTTTCATTGCCCTGGCAACTTGGATCACAGCAGCCCCCATAATAGATTTGCCCACTCCAAATTGATTCCCGACTGACCGGTAGCTGTCTGGCATTGCAAGCTTCCAGAGGGCTATCGCCACTCCCTTTTCAACTGTGAGGGCTGCTGTCATCCTGGTATTCTGGCACTTCAAGGCAGGGGAAAGCAAGTCACAAAGTTCCATGAAAGTGCCCTTATGCATGCAAAAGTTTCGCAGCCACTGGGAATCGTCCCACACCTGCAGCACGATGCGGTCCCACCAGTCTGTGCTTGTTTCCCGTGCCCAGAATCGGCGTTCCATGGCATGAATCTGCCCCAGTAACACCATGATTTCCACATTGCTGGGGCCTGTGCCTTGTGAGAGGTCTATGTCCATGTCAATTTCCTCATCACTTTCTTTGCCACACTGCAATCGCCTCCTCGGCTGGTCCGGGTTTCGCCTTGGCATGTCCTGGCTCTGCATATACTCCAGGACAATGTGCGTGGTGTTCATAGTGCTCATAATTGCCGCAGTGATCTGAGCAGGCTCCATGATCCCAGTGCTAGCTATGGCGCCTGGTCTGAAAAAAGGCGCGAAACTAGTATCTGACGGACCAGGGAAAGGAGGGAGGGCGGGAGGGAGGGAGGGCCGAGTGACAACATGGCATACAGGTACAGGGAATTAAAATCAAGAAAGGTGGCTGTGCATCAGGGAGAAACACAAACAACTGTCACACAGAATGGTCCCCCCCAAAGATTAAACTGAAAACCCTGGGTTTAGCAGGCCGTTGATTTCACGGAGGGAGGGGAAGCAAATGAATACAGAACAAATCTATTTTTTACATCTTAAGCTGGCAGCCGATGGTGCAGCATGACTGATAGCCACTGCAGTACGACGACGATGGATACCAGTCGTAATATTCCATCTTCTACCAAAAGGCAAGGGGCTGCTGCTGTGTAGCAATGCAGCCCCACGTCTGCCAGCCCCACATCTGCCAGCACCCAGATCGCCCTCGGCCTCTTCTGGGTTCTTAGCAGACAATACTGAGCGATTGGCAGAAAATAGCATTCTACGACTGATAGCCATCATCATCGAGACAGTAGCATGTCTGCCCAGGTGCCCATGATTGACAGCCACTGCAATACAACGACGACGGTTACCAGTTGTAATATACCATCTTCTACCAAAAGGCAAGGGGCTGGTGCAATGCAGCCCTACGGCTGCCAGCCACACGGCTACAAGTCATGCTACACCGTCTACCGCCAAAAGACAATTAGCTGCTACTGCTGTGTAGCAATGCCGGCACCCAGATGACATATGGTGACGGTGAGCTGATCTGAGTGGGCTCCATGCTTGCCGTGGTATGTTGTCTGCACAGGTAACCCAGGTAAAAAGGCGCGACTCTATTGTCTGCCGGTGCTCTGACGGAGGGGGAGGGGCCTGATGACATGTACCCAGAACCCCCCGCGACACTGTTTTGCATCATTCAGGCACTGGGATTTCAACCCAGAATTCAAATGGGCTTCGGAGACTGCGGGAACTGTGGGATAGCTACCCATAGTGCAATGCTCCGGAAGTCGACGCTAGCCTCGGTACTGTGGACGCGGTCCGCCGACTAGAGCACTTAGAGCATTTTATGTGGGGACACACACAATCGGCTGTATACAACCGATTTCTATACAACCGGCTCCTATAAATTCAACCTAATTTCGTAGTGTAGACATACCCTAAGATGCAACTGACCTGGGATAACTGACTGGCCCTTTGGGACTGGAAGTAAACTGAATATAGCTGGGATTCTTGGTGAAAGGGACCATCTATTGTTAGGCTCTAATAGAGGCCTCTCTACGGGATGGGGAGCAGGCAGATACCAGACACAGTGTTGGTATATAATACTCTAAATACTTTTACTGATTACAATATAAACCCCACTCACGCTACAGTCACACCCCAAACATACTGCACCAGATTCCGAAGATTAGAATGAAGTCACGATGGCCTGTCGAGGTTCGGTCCAATCATAAGGCGTGGGGAGCCAGCACTGCACACCTCTTCAAAATCAGGGCTCTGGATCGATGTCTGACTCCAAATTTCAGATATGTCAGGCAACTATTTATAGACCAGTCTGTCGCATCATCAGCTCTTTGTCTCTGTTTGCTAGGCCTTTCACCCATAACTTCAGGAAAACAATTCCGGGCAGTCTGCCCTAATCCCAGACATTCCATTTCCCCAGTTTTTATCCACAGCTGTAACAGATACATTGTCATAACAACAACACCAATATTATTTCCTTTTCTGCTGATTCTGTATGTTTCCCATGGACAAAACCAAGTTGTTTTGCACAAACAGTCCTTGACCACTCACAACTTTAAATCCTCCCTTCAGTTGCCAACATGCAACTCACATACTCATGTCAAGCACACTGCATTCATACTAGGCCTCAATGGCCTATAACATATTACAACATATACCCAACACTATCACAAAGGTATGGTCACCTGGATGGTGAGATAAATCAGAGTACCCAAAGGGATTGTCTGTGACTCCATGTTAAGGCTGTTATTATTATCCAAAATTCAGACCTAAGGCACCCCACAATGGCCTTTCTACCCTAACAAATCAATTGTCAGTTTGATCTGTTTTGGTATGTAACAGGAAGTGGCCTGCCCTAGAGGAATTACCTGGATTTTACCAGGGAATTTGTCTCTGACCTCCAAAAGACTCCCCAGAGCAGACGAGTTCTGTTAACCCTTGGGAGGACACGGAGACAGCCTTCCGCCTGAAGGATTAACACTCAGGCAGTAATTTCTTCAAAAACAAAATAACCTTTATTTAACACAGAATATTCCCTAATACAATAAGTCCAATGCGTATACCAAAAAAATAAACCATAAAACTTTTTAGCATAACAGGCATATATTAGAATACAAACAAATTCTAGATTCATAGATTCATAGATTCTAGGACTGGAAGGGACCTCGAGAGGTCATCGAGTCCAGTCCCCTGCCCGCATGGCAGGACCAAATACTGCCTAGACCATCCCTAATAGACATTTATCTAACCTACTCTTAAATATCTCCAGAGACGGAGATTCCACAACCTCCCTAGGCAATTTGTTCCAGTGTTTAACCACCCTGACAGTTAGGAACTTTTTCCTAATGTCCAATCTCGACCTCCCTTGCTGCAGTTTAAACCCATTGTTTCTGGTTCTATCCTTAGAGGCTAAGGTGAACAAGTTCTCTCCCTCCTCCTTATGACACCCTTTTATATACCTGAAAACTGCTATCATGTCCCCTCTCAGTCTTCTCTTTTCCAAACTAAACAAACCCAATTCTTTCAGCCTTCCTTCATAGGTCATGTTCTCAAGACCTTTAATCATTCTTGTTGCTCTTCTTTGGACCCTTTCCAGTTTCTCCACATCTTTTTTAAAATGCGGTGCCCAGAACTGGACACAATACTCCAGCTGAGGCCTAACCAGAGCAGAGTAGAGCGGAAGAATGACTTCTCGTGTCTTGCTCACAACACACCTGTTAATGCATCCCAGAATCATGTTTGCTTTTTTTGCAACAGCATCACACTGTTGACTCATATTTAGCTTGTGGTCCACTATAACCCCTAGATCCCTTTCTGCCGTACTCCTTCCTAGACAGTCTTTTCCCATTCTGTATGTGTGAAACTGATTTTTCCTTCCTAAGTGGAGCACTTTGCATTTGTCTTTGTTAAACTTCATCCTGTTTAACTCAGACCATTTCTCCAATTTGTCCAGATCATTTTGAATTATGACCCTGTCCTCCAAAGCAGTTGCAATCCCTCCCAGTTTGGTATCATCCGCAAACTTAATAAGCGTACTTTCTATGCCAATATCTAAGTCGTTGATGAAGATATTGAACAGAGCCGGTCCCAAAACAGACCCCTGCGGTACCCCACTCGTTACGCCTTTCCAGCAGGATTGGGAACCATTAATAACAACTCTCTGAGTACGATTATCCAGCCAGTTATGCACCCACCTTATAGTAGCCCCATCTAATTTGTATTTGCCTAGTTTATCGATAAGAATATCATGCGAGACCGTATCAAATGCCTTACTAAAGTCTAGGTATACCACATCCACCGCTTCACCCTTATCCACAAGGCTCGTTATCCTATCAAAGAAAGCTATCAGATTGGTTTGACATGATTTGTTCTTCACAAATCCATGCTGGCTATTCCCTATCACCTTACCACCTTCCAAGTGTTGGCAGATGATTTCCTTAATTACTTGCTCCATTATCTTCCCTGGCACAGAAGTTAAACTAACTGGTCTGTAGTTACCTGGGTTGTTTTTATTACCCTTTTTATAGATGGGCACTATATTTGCCCTTTTCCAGTCTTCTGGAATCTCTCCTGTCTCCCATGACTTTCCAAAGATAATAGCTAGAGGCTCAGATACCTCCTCTATTAGCTCCTTGAGTATTCTAGGATGCATTTCATCAGGCCCGGGTGACTTGCAGGCATCTAACTTTTCTAAGTGATGTTTAACTTGTTCTTTTTTTATTTTATCCGCTAAACCTACCCCCTTCCCATTAGCATTCACTATGTTAGGCATTCCTTCAGACTTCTCGGTGAAGACCGAAACAAAGAAGTCATTAAGCATCTCTGCCATTTCCAAGTTTCCTGTTACTGTTTCTCCCTCTTCACTAAGCAGTGGGCCTACCCTGTCTTTGGTCTTCCTCTTGCTTCTAATGTATTGATAAAAAAGTCTTCTTGTTTCCTTTTATTCCCGTAGCTAGTTTGAGCTCATTTTGTGCCTTTGCCTTTCTAATCTTGCCCCTGCATTCCTGTGTTGTTTGCCTATATTCATCCTTTGTAATCTGTCCTAGTTTCCATTTTTTATATGACTCCTTTTTATTTTTTAGATCGTGCAAGATCTCGTGGTTAAGCCAAGGTGGTCTTTTGCCACATTTTCTATCTTTCCTAACCAGCGGAATAGCTTGCTTTTGGGCCCTTAATAGTGTCCCTTTGAAAAACTGCCAACTCTCCTCAGTTGTTTTTCCCCTCAGTCTTGATTCCCATGGGACCTTACCTATCAGCTCTCTGAGCTTCCCAAAATCTGCCTTCCTGAAATCCATTGTCTCTATTTTGCTGTTCTCCCTACTACCCTTCCTTAGAATTGCAAAGTCTATGATTTCATGATCACTTTCACCCAGGCTGCCTTCTACTTTCACATTCTCAACGAGTTCCTCCCTATTTGTTAAAATCAAGTCTAGAACAGCTTCCCCCCTAGTAGCTTTTTCAACCTTCTGAAATAAAATGTTGTCTCCAATGCAGTCCAAGAATTTGTTGGATAGTCTGTTCCCCGCTGTGTTATTTTCCCAACATATATCCGGATAGTTGAAGTCCCCCATCACCACCAAATCTTGGGCTTTGGATGATTTTGTTAGTTGCTTGAAAAAAGCCTCATCCACCTCTTCCACCTGGTTAGGTGGCCTGTAGTAGACGCCTAGCATGACATCTCCCTTGTTTTTTGCCCCTTTAAGCCTAACCCAGAGACTCTCAACACTTCCGTCTCCTATGTCCATCTCTACCTCAGTCCAAGTGTGTACATTTTTAATATATAAGGCAACACCTCCTCCCTTTTTCCCCTGTCTATCCTTCCTGAGCAAGCTGTACCCATCCACACCAACATTCCAATCATGTGTATTATCCCACCAAGTTTCAGTAATGCCAACAATGTCATAGTTGTATTTATTTATTAGCACTTCCAGTTCTTCCTGCTTATTCCCCATACTTCTCGCATTTGTGTATAGGCATCTAAGATACTGGTTTGATCTTTCCTCCCAGTTTTTTCCTGACTCTCCTTTCTCTCTGCCAATATAGCCCACACTCCCTCTTGTTTCCGACTCATTTCCCCGGTCTCCATGTTCCCCACTTACCTGTGGGCTTTGCTCACCTGTCCCCGTCGAACCTAGTTTAAAGCCCTCCTCACTAGGTTAGCCAGTCTGTGTCCGAATAGGGTCTTCCCTCTCCTCGAAAGGTGAACGCCATCTCTGCCTAGCAGCCCTTCCTCGAATAGCATCCCGTGGTCTAGGAAGCCAAAGCCCTCCTGGCGACACCATCTTCGCAGCCAGGCATTCACCTCCATGATGCATCTGTCTCTGCCCGGGCCCCTACCTTTGACAGGAAGAATTGAAGAGAATACCACCTGCGCTCCAAACTCCTTCACCCGTGCTCCCAGAGCCCTGTAGTCACTCTTGATCCGCTCAGTGTCACACCGCGCAGTATCATTTGTGCCCACATGGATGAGTAGCATGGGGTAGTAGTCAGAGGGCCGGATAATCCTCGACAATGCCTCCGTAACGTCTCGGATACGGGCCCCCGGCAGGCAGCATACCTCCCGAGATGAAATGTCAGGGCGACAGATGGGCGCCTCCGTCCCCCTCAGCAGAGAGTCTCCGACCACCACTACCCTACGTTTCCTATTCGCAGTGGTGGCAGCAGACTCTCCAGCCTTAGGGGTACGAGGCTTCTCCTCCTTTACTGTAGGGAGTGATTCCTTCTTTCCTGTATCAAGAAGAGCATAACGGTTACCTATAACCACGGCAGGAGGGTTCGGAGCAAGGGTGGAGCACTGCCTGCTGCCAGAAGTAACCAGCTGCCAGCGTCCACCCTGAGCCATCTCCTCCTCCACCAGTGGTGTATCAGCAGTCCTGTGTACTGGGACAGCTACCTCAGCTGTCTCCACATGGACACTGTCGAGGAATTGCTCGTGGATACGGATGCTCCTCAACCTAGCCACCTCCTCCTGTATCTCTCCCACCTGCTGCCTGAGAGATTCCACCAGCAGGCACCTTTCACATTGGATGGTCCCCCCAGCCTGGATATCAGTAAGTGGAAATTGCAAGTTACAGTCTTTGCAAAACCACACCAGGATCTGGGTAGAGGCATCCATGCTTAGGCACTCTGTCTGGCTACAGGCACAGGTGGAGGAGACAGTAGCAGTGCTGGCACAGGTGTTGCGGGTCTTCCTAACCATCGTAAGCCTCCCTCTGTCAAACTCCCGTCTGCAGCCCCCTGTCAGCAGAGGCTTCTAGCTTTCAAACCTTCCTTTGAAGCTCACAGCTTCCAACTGCCAGCCACAGCACACGGTCCTTCACACAACCAAAACAAACAAACAGACTGACAAACACAAGCTCAGCACACAGCAAGTAACCCTCAAACACAAACAAACACACACTACAGACAGTCACTTACCCCAAAAGGTTGCTGTATTGCTCCTCCTTCACCTGGAGAACTCCCTTGCGAAACTCCCTGTTAGCAGCCCCTGGTCGCTTGTGCGCTGCTTTATAAAGCCCTGGCCTGTATGAATGCCCCGCCCACTGATTAAGGCTCAGCCACTTACCAGAGGCTTCTAGCTTTCAAACCTTCCTTTGAAGCTCACAGCTTCCAACTGCCAGCCACAGCACACGGTCCTTCAAACAACCAAAACAAACAAACAGACTGACAAACACAAGCTCAGCACACAGCAAGTAACCCTCAAACACAAACAAACACACACTACAGACAGTCACTTACCCCAAAGGGTTGCTGTATTGCTCCTCCTTCACCTGGAGAACTCCCTTGCGAAACTCCCTGTTAGCAGCCCCTGTTCGCAAAGCCAGCAGCCCCTGTTCGCAAAGCTAGTAGCACATATGCATATTCGAATATCCAATACTCTGATATTATACAATTAAACAGTTTTAAGTGGTTATATTCTGCATGCAATGGCCAGTCACATGCAGAATGCTGACAGCAAGGCATTGAAAACAATGAACACACATACACACACAGATATCCAGCTTGATTAACTCAGGCATACACATACACATTTCAACTGGATTCTTCCACTAAAATCATCATGCTTACTTTCTCTGCTGTCTTCTTTCTATCCCTCTGAGTTGGTCCTTCTATTCTGTCAATTGATGCTCCACTGCTTTGCTTTTTTGCTTCTGCCTTCGTGATTTCAGCTCTTTCTTCTTATTTTGATCTTCTCCTGATGACTCCTTTGCTGCTTATCCACACTGTACCTTCCACTTGCACTGATTAAAGCCTGTCAGCTCTCTGCCTTATATACAGATTTTGATCTATTCTGATTGGTTCTTTCACATATGATTCTAACCTACTAATCAGCTTCAAGCTCTTTGGAATCTGGACCTAATTGAAAACCTGCACATTCAGAGGTGGATCTATTTGAAGACCTATATTCTACCTAACTGATCCCTCCCTTCAGATATTGGAGTGACCTTTATTTCACCCCAGTCTACCTGCTTGCGATTGGCTAAATTGCCATTTTGGTTTTCACAGCTTTGGTTTCTTGTGACCATCATCTTGTTTTCCCTAGCCATGACCAGTTAAAACTATCTTTATTAACTATTCAGATCCTTATAATTACCAAAACATTACATACTGCTATGCACCTTAACATTATGTTTCACTGTCACCATTCCAATTCCATTAATTTACATAAACCCAAATCTCATCTCTCCCTGCTTCAGGTAATGGTGACAGATCATCAATATTGATGCTGGACAGCGCCTAGTGCTGAACAGTGTTTTCAGCACAGAGAGCAGCTGGAAAATCCTCTGTATCATTATAGTGCCGGAGGAGTTCACATTTGATAGTTGGTTGGTGAAATCTAAGTCTAGAACTCACAACCAGTTTGGCATTTATGCCCTTGTTCCTAACAGTCTGTCCCAAGGTTGGTACTCTCACTCTTGAGTCACTACAGGCAGCTTTACATATGCACCTGACCTGGAAACAAAGAATGCACTTTACAGGATGGGTGACTATCATGGGACTCAGTGACTCTCAAAAAAATTTAGGAGTTGTGGTGAATAATCAGCTAAACATGAGCTCCTAGTGTGACGTTGTGGCCAACAGAGCTAATGTGATTTTGGGTGCATAAACAGGAGAATTTCAAGTAGGAGTAGAGTGGTTATTTTATTTTTGCATTTTGCACTGATGTGACTGCTGCTGGAATATAGTGTCTGGTTCTGGTGCCTGCAACTCAAGAAAGATGTTGACAAATTGGAGAGGGTTCCAAGAAGTGCCACAAGAATGATGAAAGAATTAGAAAACCTGCCTGATCATGATAGACTCAAAGAGCTCAATCTATTTAGCTTGACAAAGAGAAGTTTACGGGATGAATTGATTGCAATCTGTAAGCACCTACATGGGAAATAAATATTTAATAATGGGCTCTTCAATATAGCAGAGAAAGGTATAACATGATCCAATGGCTTGAAGTTTAAGCTAGTAAAATTCAGACTAGAAATACGGAATAATTTTTTTAATGGTGAGAGTAATTGTTCACTGGAACAATTTACCAATGGTTGTGGTGAATTCTCCATCACTGATCTTTTTTAAATCAAGATCAGATGTTTTCTAAAAGATCTATTCTAGGAATTAATTTGGGGAAGTTCTTTGGCCTGTGTTATACAGGAGGTCAGACTAGATTATCACTGTGGCCCCTTCTTGCCTTAGACTCTATGAATCTGTTCTAAATAATGTTTATTTGATCTCACCATGTCAGTCTTCCTCCCCAGAATGGCAGATGTGCTGTGAACCATACTATTGTCTTTCCTTCTATCTATTTTATGAGTATAACTTGAAATGGACATTATAACAAACTTTCATACTGTGTGGACCAAATACTGCACTCAGATGCATGCACACAGCTTTCTTTTAGGCCAATGGTTTTATCCTCACCTAACTAAGGGCAGAAAAATTAAATCTGACTATAAAAATGCTTATATAAGTGGCCACAATTTAATGGAGTGACATTCAATTAATGGGGTGGCACCTCTCGTGAGTGCCCCCTGGTGAAGTGCATGTGCCTAAATTATCTCAATTTGTGATGACCCCTGTTGGTGGTTTCTCAGGTGGGTTTTCAGTGACTCAGCCTTCCAGCCAAGTCACACACACCATCTGTATTTGAAACAGAACAGACCCCTTCTAGGGTATACAGTCCACTAGGTGCCTATCCCACAAGCCTTCTGTTGGTATCTCTGTAGCCCTCCCTGGGCTCAGCCTTTAACTAGTTCTGGACCTGGTATGGGGCCATACCTCAAGCGTTTACTCCTTGGAGACACTGTGTTCCTGCAGCCCTCCCTGGGCTCAGTCCTTACTCAGTCCCAGCAGCCAGCCAGGAGCTCCCTCTTGCTCCCACAGTCCCTGCCAGCAACTGTCTTGGGCTCAGTCCCAGAAGCCAGTCAGGAGCACCTTCCTTGCTCCCCCAGTCCCTACCAGCAACTGCTCTGTCCATAGTCCTTCTGCTCTAGTGCTGCTGCTCCTTCAGCCAGCCAGGAACACAATTCTCACTCCTCCAGCTCTAGACAGCAACTGACTGACTCTGGCCCTGAAGGTCCTTTTATGTGAGTTTGCTGGGCCCTGATTGGCTGCTCTGTATGGCCACCCTCATTGGCTGCTTCCCTGCAACCACTCTAGGCCATTTGGAGGACTTCTCTTCTGCTCCTCTCTGGGATAGTGTGTGGCAGGACCCCGAGGCCTCCAATAGTTTTTGTTGTTGTGTTATTGTATTTTGTGTTATTGTATTTTTGCATAATAAAAAGGACAATAAAAAGGGTTTTAATGCAAATCTCTCCCCATATCAAAATGGTTTCGTGATTCCAGATTTATTAACCATAGCATATGCCATATCTTAACCCTATTATCATTATTTATTTATTTATTTATTTACACTTAAGCCATCTGAGAACAGGGCTCCATTGTGCCAGGCATCAGACACACAAAAAAATAACTATATTGTCCAGTTGCCACAATGGATAGCCTCACACTCTCTGATTCTGACTGATTGCAACAAGACAGGTTTTTGTATGTGAAATTTCCTCAGGAACACCTCCCTGTGTATTAAATGTAAATTCATGATGCACTCTCAAGGGTGTGGCAATCCCTGGGTATATATTTCTTGCTGTGGATTATCCACTGGGTTACTACGCCTTGTAGATCCCTGTTTTTCTCTGTCAATTTCTTTTACAATAATTTGTCCTGAATTTAGGACCCATTAGTTTGTATCATTGTGAGGTTCCCTTGGTGTTATCTGGACCAGTGATCTGCTAGATCACTCCAATCCTTGACTGTGGGAGCCAGCCTTACCCTGATCTGCTGTGAGACCCCCCACTCCTGGGCTGTTCACGTACAGCCTGTAGCATGTAAGCTGCTCCTTGGATTGTGCAACCAAATGACACAAGCCATTTCCTGTGCTTATTTCCCTCACTTGAAATAAACAAACAGAAAATAACAAAACTGTGACCTCCTCCTGATGGTTCTTAGCCACTGCACTTAAGACTCATTTAAAATCACAAATATCAGTGCTTATAATGTGAACTTCACTTGGAGTAACAAGCTGCACATAAACCCTGCTCGCTGCACCACTGTGACATTCCTCCGGTGTTATCTGGACAAGTGATCTGTTAGGTCACTCCAATCCTTGACTCTGGAAGCCAGTCTTACCCTGCTCTGCGGTGAGAACCCCCCTCCTGGGCTGTTCATGCACAGCCTCTGGCATGTAAGCTGTTCCTTGGATTGTGCAACTGAATGACACTAGCCAATATCTCCGGTCCCAGACACAACCCTAGGAACCTCCGTTTTGCAGTGTCCAGTTATGCCTGCTGGACACTGCAAGCTTATATGAGTTCATCAATTTAACAAATAAATTGATATGCTTGTTATCTCAAGGGAAATCGCTGACACGCTTCAAACCAAATGCACTGCTTCAGGTAGAAAAAACAAACAAATTTATTAGCTACAAAAAAAGATTTTTAAGTGATTATAAGTCAAAGCATAACAAGTCAGATCTGGTCAAATGAAATAAAAGCAAGACACATTCTAAGCTGATCTTAACACTTTCAATGTCCTTACAAACTTAAATGCTTCTCACCACAGGCTGGCTGGTTGCCCTTCAGCCAGGCTCTCCCCTTTGATCAGTGCTTCAGTCACTTGGTGGTGATGTCTCTAGATGGAGGTGGAGGAGAGCGAAAGAGTATGGCAAATGTCTCTCCCTTTTATCATGTCCTTTCTTCCCTCTTGGCTTTGGCCCCTCCCCTTTCAAAGTCGGGTGAGCATTACCTCATCGGAGTCCCAAACTGACCAAAGGAAGGGGTGTGACTCACTCAAGAGTCCAACAGATCCTTTGTTGTTGCCTAGGCTGGTGTCCTTTGTTCCTGTGAGGCTGGGCTGGATTTATCCCATACATGCCCTGATGAGGTTGGAACTGCCCCTCTGCTTCTGGAGAGTTTATGCCTGGGCTTGCTTTAAGCCATGGGGACACATTTTCAGCCTCATAACTATATACATGAAATTACAACCTATAACATTACTATAACCGTGATTACTATAACATTACTATAACAACAATGCTCAGTACATCATGAGCCTTCCGAAGACACCCGACATGACAAACTTTGCATTAGATACCACACAATCATGTTATAAGGATGAACATGGGGGTGCTGGATGTTCCCCCGAGAGAATGTCACACCTCCCCCCTTAGTTTACTGCAAGAGGGTTAGTCACTGACTATCGTGAAGGCAGTTTGTGTTATAGTTCTTTTGGCATCCAGCCATTAAGGCCATGAGGTGGTGTACCTCAGTTTCCCATTCACACACAGCAAACAATTTTTTTATGGTTTCTCTGTTGTGATAAGCTTTAAACCTGTTTACTGATATTAATTGAAAAGTAGCATTATCGTAAGGTTTAACATCCGTTTCAAAATTCTTATCCCCCAAACTTAACATTAATACCAAAAAATTGTATCACAGATGGGTGTTAACAAGTATCTTTATGATACCACTCCCTCTGTTCAGATAGTGTAGTTTGAGGTTAGTTTATTCATTACCCAGGGTGTCCTTTGACTCTCCCATATAATCAGTCACTGGCTTTTCTTTTCCTCTAAGGTTCCCCCCTGTGTGGACTCTTAATTTAATCATGTTTCTGGAATTTTGGTCCCATAGGGTCTGGCAAGATAGGTGTTCAGGGGGATCCTGTACATTGGCTGGCCCTTTGGGGAGTGATCTCCCAACCCCAGGACTGTACATATGCAAAAAATCCAGCTCCCCTTTTGGGGTTGCCCTGTGTTTCCCCCTCCCAGCACTGAGTCCTTCCCTGCCCCCTGGAGGGCTGTGATCTGTGCTCTCTGGGCTAGGTGTGTTTACCCTTCGATCAGATTCACCTTTTCCCAGCAGTTCTCCCATAACTGCTCTCTGTGTCTTACCAGCTTGGGGGAAAACACCCCCTTCTCTGTCAGTTGGGTCATTTGTATTCTAGCAAACTACTACCTGGCAATTTCCTGGTCCCAACTTCTCTATTATCACAGACATTGGAGCTGCATCTTGATTTAAAGAGACACAGTTACTTTCCAAAAACTTATCAGAAATAGCATCCTGAAAAACTGGGACCTGGATTGGGGTACCCTCCACCACCCCTTTCTCTGTCCCTGAGAAGTCAGCTGTGTGACTGCTCCCCTCCAGGAGGTCAGTTATACATTTCCTTCTCAAAACCTGGGTCACAGGCTGAGTGTTTGGGTGCATAGATGCTGACCCAGCCATCCTCCTAGTGTCCTGGGTATCATGCCTCAAGTGACTAGTGAGGAGACATTCCGGTACCCCCACTATTCCTTCCCCAGTTTCCTCTTCTGGGCCCCTCCTAAGACACATTTCTCTGTGCTCCCTAGGAAGGGTTCTATCTCTTGTTCAACTGCAAAACTTTGCCAGCTAACAACTGGGACAGTTTCCTTAATCACTGACAACACCTCTCCTGCGCCTGAGGGCATGTTGCCTTCTGCTGGAAAGGAGCTAGTCTCAGTCCCTCCCATACTTGGAAGCACACTGCTTCCCTGTGTTACAGAGTCACAGGAATCCTCACCCACCATAGAGGTTTCTGAGATTCCCTACCCCTTCTCTGGGCTCTCCTCTGGGACTCCTTTCTCTATGCTCTCTAGAGACTAGAGAGCTGGTTCAGCTGTGACCTGCTGGCAGCTAACAACCTGTACAGTTCTCTCCCTGGCAGGCATTACACCCCCATCCCTTCCTGATGTGGTGTTGCCTCCTGCTGCAGTGCAGGAGTTGGTCTCAACCACCCTCCTACCTGGAAGCATGTGGCTTCCCCCTGTGGTAGGAGAATCAAGGAGACTCTCTCCCATTCTCTCAGCAGTTCCTGAGACCTTACCATTTCCCTCAGGGGTCCCAGCATAAAACTCTCTCCTGCTGCAAGCAAATACTTTAACCTGAGCTACACAGAAAAAAACATTACCAAGAAGCAGGTCAACTAGGAGGTGTTCTATTACCCCACAGTCAAAACACTTTCAAAACCTTCCCAGACCACATGGATTTTAGCTAGTGGTATGAGAAATCTGCTTTCACCCACCCCCACAATCTCTGCCATTTGGCCAGGTAACATACTGGCCTTTGGGGCCACACTCTGCTTAACCAGAGTGATCTGGGTCCCTGTATCTCTCTGCCCCAAGTACTCCCTGCCATTAACTTGAATGGCCTTAACATGCTTCATATCTGGTTCTGCAGAGGCCAACCTCACAAAACCAATAGATTTGGGATGGGAATTACCAGCAGAGGGATGTTTTTGGGTAAGAGAAAGTTTAGGCTCCCAACCTCCTTCTCTCTTCCCAGGGGCAAAATGGGATCCTCCCTTCCCACCAGTTTTAAACCCCTCTTTCTGTGGCCTGCCCTCAATGGACACCTGAGTCTTTTTGAAGCCATCAGCTAAAAAGGCCATCTCATCCACAGTCTTTACATCTTTGTCTCATAGGCACTGCTTTACCTCATATGCCTTACATATGCTTAGGAAAAGCTCTTGAGCAACAAGATCCAACATTCCCTCAAAACTTCCCACCTCTTTACCCCTTACCCATTTTCCCAACAAATCTTTCATTTTGTTTACATATTCCCCATTACTCATACCAATATACCTCTTAAGATTCCTAAATTTAACTCTATATGTTTCTGGGGTAATCTGAAAACTTTGCAAAACAGTATCTTTAAATTTACAATAGTCTAAAGCATCTTTAATAGGCATTCCATTGAATACATTTCGAGCTTTACCAGTTAATTTCGCAATCAGGGTAGGAACTCTCTTATCAACAGGGATTTTGTGTATTACACACAGCCTTTCTAAGGTAGTCAGATATTCAGCTATATCATCCTCTTCACTGTATGCAGGACATAAGTGTTCCCATGTGTGGATTTTTGGAGTGATGTGAGTCATTGGGGTTGGGGTCCTCTGGTTCTGCTTCTCTAGCAGGTCCAGCTTGTGTTTTCTCTCTCTTTCGCTTTCTGCTCTCTCTCCCTTTCATCTCTCTCTCTCTTTTTTCTTCTCTCTCTTTTTCTTCCATAGCCCTTCTGTGTGCAGCATCCTCTTCTTTGAGCCTCATTTCTGCCAGGCACATTTGCAACTCGCGGTCCTTTGCCTTCTCTGCCGCTTCCAGTCTGGCCAGCTCTAGTTTTGTAGCTGTCTCACTGGTAGTCATTTTTCTGCTGTCTTGTGCTTATTTCCCTCACCCGAAATAAACAAACAGAAAATAACAAAACTGTGACCTCCTCCTGATGGTTCTTAGCCACTGCACTTAAGACTCACTTAAAATCACAAATATCAGTGCTTACAGTGTGAACTTCACTTGGAGTAACAAGCTGCACATACAACCTGCTTGCTGCACCACTGTGACATTCCCCTGGTGTTATCTGGACCAGTGATCTGCTAGGCCACTCCAATCCTTGACTCTGGGAGTCAGCCTTACCCTGCTCTGCTGTGAGAACCCCCCTCCTGGGCTGTTCATGCACAGCCTCTGGCATGTAAGCTGCTCCTTGGATAGAGCAACCAAATGACACTAGCCAATATCTCCGGTCCCAGACACAACCCTAGGAACTTCCATCTTGCAGTGTCCAGTTATACCCTCTGGACACTGCAAGCTTATATGAAGTATCAGGGGGTAGCCGTGTTAGTCTCTATCTACAAAAACAACAAGGAGTCTGGTGGCACCTTAAAGACTAACAGATTTATTTGGGCATAAGCTTTCGTGGGTAAAAACCTCACTTCTTCGGATGCGTAGAGTGAAAGTTACAGATGCATCTGTAACTTTCACTCTATGCATCCGAAGAAGTGAGGTTTTTACCCACGAAAGCTTATGCCCAAATAAATCTGTCAAGCTTATATGAGTTTGTCAATTTAACAAAGAAATTGATATGCACCAGGCTTGTTATCCCAAGGGGAGTCTCTGACACACTTCAGACCAAATGCACTGCTTCAGGTAGAATAGACAAACAAATTTATTAACTACAAAGATAGATTTTTAAGTGATTATAAGTCAAAGCATAACAAGTCAGATTTGGTCAAATGAAATAAAAGCAGAACACATTCTAAGCTGATTGTAACACTTTCAATGCCCTTACAAACTTAGATGCTTCTCACCACAGGCTGGCTGGTTGCACTTCAGCCAGGCTCTCCCCTTTGATCAGTGCTTCAGTCGCTTGGTGGTGATGTCTCTAGATGGAGGTGGAAGAGAGCAGAAGAGCATGGCAAAGGTCTCTCCCTTTTATCATGTCCTTTCTTCCCCCTTGGCTTTAGCCCCTCCCCCTTCAGAGTCAGGTGAGCATTACCTCATCGGAGTCCCAAACTGACCAAAGGAAGGGGTGTGACTCACTCAAGAGTCCAACAGATCCTTTGTTGTTGCCTAGGCCAGTGTCCTTTGTTCCTGTGAGGCTGGGCTGGGTTTGTTCCATACATGCCCTGATGAGGTTGGAACTGCCCCTCTGCTCTTGGAAAGTTTTTGCCTGGGCTTGCTTTAATCCATAGGGACACATTTTCAGCCTCATAACTATATACATGAAATTACAACCTATAACATTACTATAACCATGATTATTATCAAGTATCAGGGGGTAGCCGTGTTAGTCTGTATCTACAAAAACAACAAGGAGTCTGGTGGCACCTTAAAGACTAACAGATTTATTTGGGCATAAGCTTTCGTGAGTAAAAACCTCACTTCTTCGGATGCATGTTAGTCTTTAAGGTGCCACCAGACTCCATGATTACTATAACATTACTATAACAACAATGCTCAGTACATCATGAGCCTTCTGAAGACACCTGACATGACAAACTTTGCATTAGATACTGCACAATCATAATATAAAGATGGACATTGGGTTGCTGGGTGTTCCCCGAAGGTACAGAATGTCACAGTCATTTATTCCTTAGATCTCTCTTGGACTCTTCTAATTCACTAACTAAGTGTTATTTCTTTGGTTCTGTTGGAATTTAAGGAGCAGTCATCCACCATCAGCCTCCAGTATCTCTCCATAAGGAATATGTGAAACCAATTTAAAGTGATTACTTCCATCCCTGCCAGTTTCCACAGTCAAGAGTACCTCATGCCCTAGAGTACAGAAAGCAGTGTAAGGCCCTATCAGTATTAGAAGAACACCCAAAATTAATTACATTTCCACACACATTTAGGATTGAAATCTGACTTTCTGGTGTCCAAAGATTTAGAGGATGCTCTATGGTACTGGAGATGGCCCACCGCCTCCTTCTCAATAGTAAGTCCCAGAAAAGAATGTTATGGCAATAGTTGTTAAGAGCATGAATGTTAAGAGATGGTTTTTTGAGCAAGGGCTGGAGGGATCACCACATGTTTGAGGATTGATGCTGGTTGAAAATAAAGAATTAAGAATTTTCAATCTACTTCAAAGGCTTGTTTTCTTTTTCTGCAAAATATATATTCCTTTAGGACAAGAACATAAGAACTTAAGAATGGCCATACTGTTTCAGACTTATGGTTCACTTCATCCAGTATCCTGTCTTCTGACAGTGGTCAGGGCCAAATGCTTTAGGGGGAATGAAAAGAACAGGGCAATTATCAAGTGACTCATCCCCTGTCATCCAGTTCCAGCTTCTGGCAGTCAACACCAGGAGCATGGGGTTGCGTTGCTGGCCATCTTGGCTCATAGCCATTGACAGATCTATTCTCCATGAACTTACCTAATTCTTTTTTGAAACCAGTTATACTTTTGGCCTTCACAACATCCCCTGGAAATGTGTTCCACATGTTGACTGTGAATTGTGTGAAGATTTTCTTATGTTCAGGCACTATAACAGCCTTAAAATGGAGTCACAGACAATCTCCATCCATCTCGCCACCCAGGGATGCTGGGATTTGTCTTGCCAACTAGGTAAGCTTAGCTTTGTGATAGATGATCCCTTACACCAAAGATCACAGCAACTAGATACCATTAACTTGGGTTTGAATAGAGACTGGGAGTGGCTGGGTCATTACACATATTGAATCTATTTCCCCATGTTAAGTATCCTCACACCTTCTTGTCAACTGTCTAAAATGGGCCATCTTGATTATCACTACAAAAGTTTTTTTTCCTCCTGCTGCTAATACCTCATTTTAATTAATTAACCTCTTATAGTTGGTATGGCTACTTCCACCTTTTCATGTTCTCTGTATGTATATATATTTCTTACTATATGTTCCATTCTATGCATCTGATGAAGTGGGCTGTAGCCCACGAATGCTTATGCTCTAATAAATTTGTTAGTCTCTAAGGTGCCACAAGTACTCCTGTTCTTTTTGTGGATACAGACTAACATGGTTACTACTCTGAAACCAGCAATATTCAAGTTACTCCCTGTCCCAAAGGACCAGTCACTTACACCAAGTCAACTACAGTTTAGATCTCACCAGGGCTGGCTCCAGGCACCAGCTTAACAAGCAGGTGCTTGGGGTGGCCAAGGGAGAGGGGCGGCACCTGCAGCAATTCGGGGGCGGCAGGTCCCTCACTCCCTCTAGGAGCGAAGGACCTGCCGCTGGACTGCCGCCGCCGATCGCGGCCTTTTTTTTTTTTTTTCCCAATTGCCACTGCTGATCGTGATCGTGGCTTTTTTTTTTGCTTGGGGTGGCAGAAATGCTGGAGCCGGCCCTGGATCTCACACCAAAGACAACACATGTAGCCAATCCTCTAATAAACCATCTAAAGAATTATTATATTGGAAACAGAAATTAGAGTTATTTACAAGTGTTTTTTATTCCCTTACCCACACCCCCTCTTTAAGATGCAAACTCAGCTGATGGGGGAATTCATTTGCAATACTCATCTTCATGGGGGTTCAGAGGAGGAGGAGGGGGAAAGTAAACAAGAAAGTCTTTTGTCTTATTTAAGGTTCTCTCTAATCCACCTGGTATTACTGGGCCTTCCTTGAGGGCCAGGACATGACATACCTTCTGTTGGAGGTCAGCACTTTACACTTGTTAATGTCTCTCTCCTGGCTGGTAATTTACACGGAGACTTACAATGCAAACACTCAAATACTATCTTATAATATGGGATACAGATATTATAAGTGAGATTAATGCATGCAGCAATTTTCAAGCATTCAATAAAATCTAAAAACTAAACACATTATTATAATTCTAATACCTATTTTCACACTATAACACACAGGTGAGCCAAACTGAATTCAGCTATGCATTTGTCAGTATTCAGTTGAGGCACCTTGCCATGAGCTGACACCTGGTCTGCCAGTGTCACATTTGTGTTATGTGAAGGGGTAAATAACACTTCCCTATTCACTTTCTCCACACCAGTCATGATTTTATTGTCCTCTGTCATATTCCCACTTGGTAGTCTCTTTTCTAAGATGAACAGTCAGTCTTTTTACTCTCTTCTCATACAGAAGCTGCTCCATATCCCTAATCATTTTCTATACCTTTTCCAATTCTAATATAGCTTTTTTGAGATGGGGCAACCAGAACATCACGCAGTATTCATGGGGTGGGCATACCATGGATTTATATAGTGACATTATGGTATTTTGTGTCTTATTATCTATCCCTTGCCTAATGGTTCCTAACATTCTGTTAGCTTTTTTTAAATGCCACTGCACATTGAGCAGATGTTTTCAGAGAACATTTTCAAAGATATTATTATCTCTCTAATTTTCCCAATTGTCATAAGGGTTATGTTCTGAAAAAAATATGCATTGAATGTCACACTTTCAAGAAAGTGCCAAATTCTCATCAAATAAATTTGTATCTATAGCCAGATGAAATTCCATGCAGATTTCTTTATGACTATGCATTTAAGCCAAACATGTAACAATAATTCCATGCTGATGTGTAATGTGTCGGCTATTTCAATCCATTTAGAAACTAATCAGTGATGGCATACTTGCAGACCAAAGACTGACAATATCAATATCCGATATCTGATAATGGTTTTGGAACATTCACAGATGTCATGAAGTGGTCATTATCAGAAATAAAGCCATATAGAGATATCACACACCCAATGAAACGTATTTTTTTCTTTAGAATTTGTATTTTGTATGTTTTGTTTTCTTTTCTTTTTATTGTGTTTATGTAAACAAACATATGTTGTATTTTTGCTATATTCAGAGATTATAGGAGCACAACCCCTCAATTCAGCCAGCATCACATTTTAAAGCGCTATGATATGATCACAAAGGATGTTTCTGTTCAAAGGATTTGGCAACAGAAGGCAAATAAAGCTGTGTTGGAAAAATGTAAAATATATGCTCCCAGATTGTGAACTCCTTGATGATTAGTTTGTCAGACTCACAAACTTCCTTGATGATTCACAGGCCTCAATGAGACTGATGGTGTAGGTAACTGCTCACCTGGATAAGTAAGTGATCTGCAATCTGGCTCTCTATGAGCAAAGAATCAGTCAAATGATTTTATACTAAATAGAACAATCATGCAGCATTACACTGATCTGGCAACCAATGGAAGCATCATTGCAGACAAATCACTGGCCAGTGCACAGCTGCAGTGACAGGCAAAGAACATATTAGATTTAATTAGAGGCAGAAAATAAAACTATGACATCTATGTGGCAGTTGTTAAACTCCATCTGGAATGCCACAGTATTGGTCACTGTATTAAATTAAAATATAGCATTATTTTGTGCAGCCCATATAAACAATTACATTATAATATCTGAGGAATGTAATTAATGAGGAAAGGGTAAAGGAGTTAGCATAATTCTCACTGGAAAACAGAGAGTTCAAAATGACACAGAAGGTACCTGTAAAAGTATTAAAGAGAAGGAAAAGTGTATATATTTCTTCCTTCCAGTTTGTGGCTTTGATGCTGCTATGGATTCTTCTTTTTCTTTTTCCTCAATACCTCCCATCTGATTTCAAACGGTTCCAGGGTATTATTTAGTGAGATGAAAGACTCTTTTCTGAAAGACTATTTGTACAGTTGCCACTTTTTAAAAGGGATCAACACCCATTTTTTTGAAGAGACAAAGCCCTTTTAAAATGTTTCTTGATTTGTTTCCCATCCAGTTGAGGTCACCAATTACAGCTTCATGGAAATATGACACTTGTGAGTTAAGCAAGTTAGAGTTAGTGAGTTAGATATAAATGAAGATCCTCCTGATAAATCTAGATCTTTAATCAAGACCAGTGGCCTAAAAGATGGATTTTTTTCCAGTGGAAAATAATAAGATGACTACTTAGCCCTTATATAGTGCTTTACAGACACTAATTAACCTTCACAGCAATCTCAAAAGAGTAAGTAATATCCTAATTTTACAGGTGGGGAAACTGAGTCACGGAAATTATAAGTGACTTCCTTGAGAGAATAAATTGCCAAACCTCCAGCTCGGAGAGTTTTAACTTCTGGTCAGTCTTCACTCCACTAATCCTCTCTGCAGGGCCGGCTCCAGCTTTTTTGCGGCCTGAAGCGGCGAAGAAAAAACAACAACCGATTGAGCTGCCACCGAAGAGAAAGAGAGGGAGGGAAGGACTCACCACCGAATTGCCGCCGAAGACCCGGACGTGCTGCCCCTTCTCAGCAGTTACTGCTTGTGTAATTACACATGGGTGGCCACTTTTCATTGCCAGGGTGATATATTCATTGAATAGGAAGAACAAAGGAACAAAAGAATGGCCATACTGGGTCAGACCAAAGATCCATCTAACCCAGTATCCTGTCTTCTGACAGCAGCCAATACCAGAGGAAATGAACAGTAGAGGTAATCATCAAGTGATCCATTCACTGTTGCCCATTCCCAGATTCTGGCAAAGAGAGGTTAGGGACACCATCCCTGCCCATCCTGGATAATAGCCATTAATTAACCTATCCTCCATGAATGTATATAGTTCTTTTTTGAACCCTTTTATAGTCTTGGCCTTCACAACATCCTCTGGCAAAGAGTTCCACAGGTTGACTGTGCGTTGTGTAAAGAAATATTTCCTTTTGTTTGTTTTAAACCTGCTCCCTATTAATTTCATTTGGTGCCCCTAGTTCTTGTGTTATGAGGAGTAAATAACACTTCTTTATTTACTTTCTCCACACCAGTCATGATTTTATAGACCTCAATCATATCGCCCCTTAGTCATCTCTTTTCCAAGCTGAATAGTCCCAGGCTTATTAATCTCTCTTTATACGGAAGCCGTTCCATAATCCTAATCATTATCTTGCCCTTTTCTGAACCTTTTTCAATTCCAACATATCTTTTTTGAAATGGGGCAACCACAGCTGCACGCAGTATTCAAGGTGTGGGCATACTATGGAATTATATAGAGGCAATATGATATTTTCTGCCTTATTATCTATCCCTTTCTTAATGATTCCCAACATTCTGTTCACATTTTTGACTACCACTGCACATTGAATGGATGTTTTCAGAGAACTATCCACAATGACTCCGAGATCTCTTTCTTGAGTGGCAACAGCTAATTTAGACCACACCATTTTATATGTATAGTTGGGATTATGTTTTCCAATGTGCATTACTTTGCATTTATCAAGCTTTTCCCATCAGACGCTGCCTTAAACCCTTTCCAGGAAAAGGGCAGGGAGATCTGCTAGATCAGCTACAACAGGGCAGCCTGTTCTGGCAATGTGATGTTATCTGATTAAAATATGACCATATAAATCATTGTTGCAACCACTGTTATATATTTGCAGCAAATATAGTACAACAGTTGTTGAGTGAGGTGTCTATGAAAAGGTTATGATTTGCTGGTTATGATTATGCTATCTGTATGCATGTATCATTTTTGTATGTGAAGTTATAAGTATTGGCTCTATACTTGGATTTCAAAATGTTTGCTCCTGGGGTAACGCTCACAAGGTAGCTGGCAAGCACATCTTGGAGGGACTGTTCAAATTTAGTGGTTCATCAAGAAACACTTGGCTGGCAATGGACCATGGGAGATGCCTATCTACTGAGTGGGCTGTCATGTAAATGTGCTGTCTGCAGTGTAGGTAATGGCTTCCAGCAATAACTGAGGGAAATTGGGTATGAACATGTGACTTGCACATGTGACTTTAAACTCCATCTTGTTGCTGTAATTTTCCATAGTAAGAACAATGGGATGCCCTCCACATGACAAAAGCTACAAAAGGCCTTGGAAACACCTCCATTTGGTCTTCAATCCTGCTTCTTACCTCTGGAGGAATTTTGCTACAAACTGAAGCTCTGAACAAAGGACTGAATGACCCATCCAAGCTGTGGATGTACTCCAGAGGCTTGACTCCAGCAGTTTATTCCATCACTGCTACAAGCCTAAACCAAGAACTTTGCCATTATTGTATGTAATTGATTCTTTTAACCAATTTTAACCCTCACCTTTCTTTCTTTCTTTCTTTTTATGAATAAATCTTTAGATTTTAGATACTAAAGGATTGGCACCAGCATGATTTTGGGGTAAGATCTAAGTTATATATTGACCTGGGTGTGTGGCTGGTCCTTTGGGATCAGAAGAACCTATTATTTGATGAGACCGGTTGTAAAGAACCACTCATCTCTGAATCCAATGTTTTCAGTGGTGATATAAGAACTGGAATGCCTGAGGAAACTGCATTTATATTTTCTTGTTATCTAGTGTGGTAAAACAGGAGTTTACTTTTGTGGCTGGTCTGGTATATCTTATAAAAGAATAACCACCAGTTTGGGGTTGTTTGCCCTATTTCTCAGCAGTTCATCCTGAATTTGGCATCCTCAGTTGTGACCCACTAAGTCAGGGTTACAGGCAATAACAGTGGTCAATGCTTCACCTCAGGAGTGGACATTCCCCATGGTTATTGCAACACTCAGGGAGGCTGTTAATGGTAACAATCAGAAACTCTACCCTAGAGGAGCCACTTCAAGCCACTGTTCTCTTGGCCTAACCATGGATTGCACACCTGTGCTGGCTGGTAATTCAGCTCACCCTGGACGTTAATCCCCCTTCATTTTCTATGTCCATTTCCAAAAGATCCCAGACACCATTAGGATTACTACCCTGCAGCAGATGGTTTATACTCCCATTCAGGGGTTCATCCTGGGCAGATTGCACACAATTTATTAATAACCTACCAGCTGCTGTGGCACTTTTCAGCACACAGATTATATTCCCTGATTGTTCAGACCTGGGGCCAGGATGAGTTGTTAATTTACCTTTCGGTCCTGATACCTTTACAGGAACATCAGCAATCCTGGAAGTTAGGTGGGAGGAAAGGGGAGAGGAGGAAGCCTTTTCCTTTTCTTTTTCCCTATGCCCGATTTTAGCTGGGATGACAGTGCTAGGCCTCAAGCGAGGGAGGGAATACTCGGGTATTTGAATCATCAGCGTCTGAAACAGGATTCAGTTTTATTCTGTGGGCCTTGTGGGCTTTCTGGCGGAAAACGAACCCCGGGAAGGAGATTTCTATGCCTAAGGTCCCAAACCAATGGATCTGGACTGTGCAAAGTGCCAGATAAGCCTCCTGATCTGGAGCACTCAGCTACTCTCTCTATCCAGACTTGGTGAAAAAGCAGAATCAGCCCCGGGGTGTATTTACCCCAGCGGGTGGTGTTATTGTTCCAATCAGAGCTGAGCTGTTTTAAAGGCAATCCCCGTTCCTGTCCCTTATTTCCACCAGTGTCCTTGGGTCCCAGCCCTTCCTAAAAGCTGCCCAGCGCCTGCAGAGAAGCCAAGTCTACTGTGTCCAGATGTGCAGCGATCCGGCCCGGCAACCCAGCCTCGGGCTGAGAAGGTGCTTTCCCCTTCCAACCAGGGCAGGCTCCTGGCGCAGCTTTCTGTCCCTCCCTCGGGTGCTTTGTCACCTCATATTGTTAAGTGCGCTAGAGACCGGGCTGCACATTAGCGAAATCTGTCGCCACTGTCTAGCAGAGAGGGCGACAAGCTGTGACTTGTATTAAAATTACAAGGCTCGGGATTTATGTGTGCGTCGGCTGTTATTTCCCAGGGGCCGGCCTAATTGGGTTGCAGAGTGACAGTCGCGTTTCTCGTAACTGTTTTACAAACCGGGTCGCCTGCGGCACAAAAGGAAAATTAAAACAGTCCATCACGAGACTCAGCATCGCCCTTGGCGTTAATTGGCCTCCCGCCGGTACTTGGGAAGGGCGATGTCGGGGGGTGAACGAGCTCGGAGACCAAGCCCCCCCTCGCCGGTAGAAAGGCTCTTAGCAAAGAAAGCTGGAGGAAAGCTGGTGGGGTACAGCTCGGCCTCCCGCCGCCGAGACAATACTGGGGCTGGACAAAGTGACTTCAGTCAGATCCCAGGGCAACCGATCTGGGAACTTTCAGCAGCACTGCATTAAACTTGAATGCGTTAAGATGGACGTTTCCATCTACAGCAGGGAGAAGAGTACACGAGCCCCTTTGTTTATACTATTAAATAAACCGAAAGCATCTCTCTGAAGAATGCTACTTAAATCACCTTATCTTGAAAAATAAGCCCGTGTGCGGGTTAGCTTCAGGCCAAGAAAGATTCAGCATCTATTGAGTTTTACATCTTCAAAGTACTTTTCAAAGAGCTGCTTCACAATCCGTGTCACTGTAGGCCTTCTTTAAAATAGGGGTTAGGGTTATGGTATAGGATTCGGGGCTAGCTGTGAAATGAGGTTGGGGATAAAGGTCCAGGATAAATGTTAGGGTTACAGTTTGGGTCTCGGTTTAGTTCTAGGGGAAAGGGTGAGGGTTTAAATCAAGTGTTAACGTTTAGCGGGAGAGATCAAAGTAAAAGGGAGGATTTGGCGGTAAAACAGCGTTAGAACCAAAACGTACGTTGTTTTCGGTGAAGACAAGAAAGACATGAAAGAAGCCATGGAAACCTGCAGCTCACTCATTTAGTAGAATGTTTTGACCCGGAAAAAAACCCTATTTCACTTTAGTATGAATGCAGGTGAGAGACACTTGGAGAGATCTCTGCTGAAAAAAAGTGAAATTCTGTTACATTTTTCATAGATCCTGACATTTAGAGTGTTCTTCCACATCCCTGCCTTCCAAGTATTTTCCATCTTCTACATACTCACCAGATACAGTTTTTTCTTTATTTCGGAGACTGTAAATACCGAGATAGAATTAAATTAGCCTAGAAACCCTTGGTCTGTGAAGTAGCACTGAAGCTGGTGGCCTGGTGCATCACTAAGCAGGGCCAATCAGAGCGGGGGACAGGAGGCCCATTTGGCCTGGGCCTCAAGCTCAAAGGGGACCTCAGATTTAGACACTTGTTAATTTTTTGGCAGTTGATCATTTTTGCAACTTGTTTTTATGTGCATCCTGATGGGACTAAAATGTGACACACTCTTTCAGCTTAGAGCTGCAAATTTAAGTATATAAGGGTATGTCTACACTACGGGATTACTCCGAATTTACAAAATTCGATTTTTGGCAACAGATTGTATAAAGTCAAGTGCATGCGGCCACACTAAGCACATTAATTCGGCCGTGTGCGTCCATGTACCAAGGCTAGCGTCGACTTCCTGAGTGTTGCACTGTGGGTAGCTATCCCATAGTTCCCACAGTCTCCCTCGCCCTGATGGGCAAAAAACATTGTCGGCTGGTGGTTCTGGGTACAGCCTCCTCCCTCCCTCCGTGAAAGCAACAGCAGACAACCATTTCACGTCTTTTTTTCCTGGGTGAACTGTGCAGACACCAAACCACAGCATGCATGGAGACCGCTCAGCTCAAGACAGCAGTCATGAACATTGTAAACACCTTGCACATTATTGTGCAGTTTATGCTGAACCAGAACCTGAAAAACCAGGTGAGGAGGAGGTGGCAACAAGAGTGATGAGAACATGGACACAGAATTCTCTCAAACTGCGGGCCCCGGCGCTTTGGAGATCATGCTGTTAATGGGGCAGGTTCTAGCCATGGAACGCCGATTCTGGGCCTGGGAAACAAGCACAGACTGGTGGGACTGCATAGTGTTGCAGGTGTGGGACGATTCACAGTGGCTGCGAAACTTTTGCATGCGTAAGGGCACTTTCATGGAACTTTGTGACTTGCTTTCCCCTGCCCTGAAGCAGCAGAATACCAAGATGAGAGCAGCCCTCACAGTTGAGAAGTGAGTGGCGATAGCCCTGTGGAAGCTTGCAATGCCAGACAGCTACCGGTCAGTCAGGAATCAATTTGGAGTGGGCAAATCTACTGTGGGGGCTGGTGCAATGCAAGTAGTCAAAGTAATCACTGAGCTGCTGCTACCAAAGGTAGTGACTCTGGGAAATGTGCAGGTCATAGTGGATGGCTTTGCTCCAATGGGATTCCCTAACTGTGGTGGGGCGATATCCCTATCTTGGCACCGGACCACCAGGGCAGCCAGTACATAAACCGCAAGGGGTACTTTTCAATGGTGCTGCAAGCACTGGTGGATCACAAGGGACGTTTCACCAACATCAATGTGGGATGGCAGGGAAGGGTTCATGACGCTCATGTCTTCAGGAACACTAGTCTGTTTAAACAACTGCACCAAGGAATTTACTTCCCAGACCAGAAAATAACTGTTGGGGATGTTGACATGCCTATAGTTATCCTTGGGGACCCAGCCTACCGCTTAATGCCATGGCTCATGAAGCCATACACAGGCAGCCTGGACAGTAGTCAGGAGCTGTTCAACTACAGGCTGAGCAAGTGCAGAATGGTGGTAGAATGTGCCTTTGGACATTTAAAGGGTCACTGGCGCACTTTACTGACTCACTCAGACCTCAGCCAAACCAATATTCCCATTGTTATTGCTGCTTGCTGTGTGCTCCACAATCTCTGTGAGAGTAAGGGGGAGACATTTATGACAGGGTGGGAGGCTGAGGCAAATTGCCTGGCTGCTGATTATGTGCAGCCAGACACCAGGGCAATTAGAAGAGCACACCAGGAAGCGCTGCGCATCAGAGAAGCTTTGAAAACCAGTTTCATGACTGACCAGGCTACGGTGTGAAAGTTCTGTTTGTTTCTCCTTGATGAAAACCCGCCCCCTTGATTGACTCATTCCCTGTAAGCAACCCACCCTCCCCCTTCGAGCACAGCTTGCTTTCAAAGGAAATAAAGTCACTATCATTTAAAAATCATGTATTCTTTATTAATTGATTATAAAAAGAGGGAGAGAACTGACAAGGTAGCCCAGGTGGGGTTTGGGAGGAGGGGAGAAAAAGGCCACTTCAAAAGTTCAAAATAATGACAGCCTTTTGCTTGGGCTGTCCACTGGGGTGAGGGTGCACGGAGCCTCCCCCTCCCCCGGGTTCTTGAGCGTCTGGGTGAGGAGGCTATGAAACTTGGGGAGGGGGGAGGGCAGTTATACAGGGGCTGCAGTGGCACTCTGTGATCCTGCTGCCGTTCCTGAAGCTCCACCAGACACCGGAGCATTTCTGTTTGATCATGCAGCAGCCCCAGCTTTGCATCCCGCCACCTCTCATCTCGAGCGTCCCTCCTCTCCTCACATTCATCCCTCCTCTCCTCACGTTCATCCCTCCTCTCCTCACGTTCACTGGCAGCTTTCCTGTACTGTGATACCATGTCCTTCCACTCATTCAGATGAGCTCTTTCATTGCGGGTCGATTCCATGAACTCAGAGAACATTTCATCTCGTGTCTGTTTTTTTCGCCACCTTATCTGAGATAGCCTTCGGGACAGAGGAGGGAGGCTTGAAAAATTTGCAGCTGCGGAAGGGAAAAAAGGGAGAGAAGTATTTTAAAAGATACATTTTACAGAACAATGCTTATACTCTTTCACGGTGAACAACGCTATTCACATTACATAGCACATGTAATTTCAGTACAAGGTCACATTTTGCATCTTAATATTGAGTGCCTGTGGCTTTGGTGTTAGAGATCACAGACGCAGGTCCGGGCAACAGAATTCGGCTTGCATGCAGCCATGGTAAGCCATTGTCTTTCAGCTTCTGCAACCTTCATAAAAGCAGCGCCCTCCTTTCCCACATACGAAGCAAAGCCCGTTGAGTGCTGCAGTTTTCGTGTTAACGTGCAGCAGCAGAGAACAAACTAACCCCTCCTCCCCCATCCAATTCTCTGGGATGATCGTTTTACCCCTCCCCCCACCGTGTGACTGGTATCAGGGAAGATCCCTGCTAGCCAAATGCGAACAGCTCAGCGCCAATGCCCCCCCCACCGCCCCACCACTTGGCTAACTGCAGGGAAGGATTTCTTTTCAGCCACAGGCAAACAGCCCAGTAGGAACGGCCACCTCTGAATGTCCCTGTCAAGGCTGTATCCCCACTTTCAACTTTAGGGTACAAATGTAGGGGCCTGCATGAAAACTTCTAAGCTTAACTACCAGCTTAGCTCTGGTCCGCTGCCACCATCCCAAGGCTTCCCTTCCCTGGGAAGCCTTGAGAAACCTTTCACCAATTCCCTGGTGAATACAGATCCAAACCCCTTGGATCTTAAAACAAGGAGAAATTAACCATCCCCCCTTCTTTCTCCCACCAACTCCTGGTGAATACAGATCCAATCCCCTTGGATCTAAAACAAGGAAAAAATCAATCAGGTTCTTAAAAAGAAGGTTTTTAATTAAAGAAAAAGGTAAAAATCATTTCTGTAAAATCAGTATGGAAAATAACTTTACAGGGTAATCAAACTTAAAGAACTCAGAGGACTCCCCTCTAGTCTTAGGTTCAAAGTACAGCAAACAAAGATAAACACTCTAGTAAAAGGTACATTTACAAGTTGAGAAAACAAAGGAAAACTAAGACGCCTTGCCTGGCTATTTACTTACAAGTTTGAAATAGGAGAGACTTGTTTAGAAAGATGTGGAGAACCTGGATTGATGTCTGGTCCCTCTCAGTCCCAAGAGCGAACGAACTCCCAAACAAAGAGCTCAAACAAAAGCCTTCCCCCCCCCCCCAAGATTTGAAAGTATCTTGTCCCCTTATTGGTCCTTTAGGTCAGATGCCAGCCAGGTTACCTGAGCTTCTTAACCCTTTACAGGGCAAAGGATTTTGGAGTCTCTGGTCAGGAGGGATTTTATAGTACTGTACACAGGACAGCTGTTACCCTTCCCTTTATAGTTATGACAGTCCCCTTAATTAAATTCCTGTATTTCAACCAGGTTACCATGAATGATATCACTCTCCTGAGGATAACACAGAGAGATAAAGAACGGATGTTGTTTGAATGCCAGCAAACACCGGGACCATACGCTGCCAGGCTTTGTCATGCAATGATACCAGATTACTTGTTATTAGCATGGCGTGGTAAAGTGTCCTACCATGGAGGACAGAATAAGGCTGCCCTGCCCAGAAACCTTCTGCAAAGGCTTTTGGAGTACCTCCAGGAGAGCTTCATGGAGATGTCCCTGGAGTATTTCCACTCCATCCCCAGACACATTAACAGAATTTTCCAGTAGCTGTACTAGCCATGAATGCATCCCAAGTCCTCAAGGCAAATTAATCATTAAAAAATGCTTGCTTTTAAACCATGTTTTATATTTACAAAGGTACACTCACCAGAGGTCCCTTCCATGGCCTCATTGTCTGGGATACACCTTGGGAGGGTTGGGAGGGTACTTCAGTCAGGCTGAGAAAAAGATCCTGGGTGTTGGGGAGAACAGTGTGCTGTGTGCTCTCCACAAGCTCGTCCTCCTCTTCCCCATCCGCAAAACCCTCAGGCATGGATGAGAGTAACCCCTCGTCGGAATCCACAGTCAGGGGTGAGGTAGTGGTGGCGGCCCCCCCTAGAATTGCATGCAGCTCAGCATAGAAGCGACATGTCTGCGGCTCTGCTCCGGACCGTCCGTTTGCTTCTTTGGTTTTCTGGTAGGCTTGTCTGAACTCCTTAACTTTCACGCGGCACTGTAGTGAGTCCCTATTGTGGTCTATCTCCATCATGCCCTTGGAGATTTTTTCAAATGTTTTGGCATTTCATCTTTTGGACCGTAGTTCTGCTAGTGTGGAATCATCTCCCCATACAGCGATCAGATCCAGTACCTCCCGTACAGTCCATGCTGGAGCTCTTTTTTGATTCTCGGACTCCATGGTTACCTGTGCTGAGGAGCTCTGCATGGTCACCTGTGCTGATCAGCTCTCCATGCTGGGCAAACAGGAAATGAAATTCAAAAGTTCATGGGGCTTTTCCTGTCTACCTGGCCACTGCATCCAAGTTCACATAGCTGTCCAGAGCAGTCACAATGGTGCACTGTGGGATAGCTCCCGGAGGCCAATACCGTTGAATTGCTTCCACACTAACCCTAATTCGAACCAGCAATGTCAATTTTAGCGCTACTCCCCTCATCGGGGAGGAGTACAGAAATCAATTTTAAGAGCCCTTTATGTCGAAGTAAATGGCTTCATTGTGTGGACGGGTGCAGGGTTAATTCGATTTAACGCTGCTAAATTCGACCTAAACTCATAGTGTTGACCAGCCCTAAGACATGTGATTTGGTAAAAAACATAATTTTTTTGTTAACTGATATAGATTTTGTCATATTAAAGAGTTTAAAATGTTCATAAAATATATCGGTTCTGATGGCACAAGATTAGACCATGATGAACGTGTCCTCTCAGATCAGCTGATTATATAAACAAACCACTACTAGTGGCTGGTGCTGGATCAAGTGCGTGTTGAAAGATAGAGAATTGTTACATTTTAGTGTCTTTATAGTTTTATGTCTAGTTGACTAAGGAATTATTTATGTGGGAGAATTCCTCATCATTATAGTCATATGGTAGCTAAAAGAGGTGACTGGTTGGTTAGTTGAGTCCTAGCTTGGTAGCTTGGCCATCATCATAGGCTTTTGTAGTATAGGCCCAGATTCAAGGTGAAAATTTGTGAGGACAATCTTGTACAGTGAAAGCAGCAAAGAGTCCTGTGGCATCTTATAGACTAACAGACGTATTGGAGCATAAGCTTTCGTGGGTGAATACCCACTTCGTCGGATGTATTCACCCACGAAAGCTCATGCTCCAATACGTCTGTTAGTCTATAAGGTGCCACAGGACTCTTTGCTGCTTTTACAGATCCAGACTAACACGGCTATCCCTCTGATACTTGTACAGTGAGTTTCGTGAGGACACATGTTTGAAATTTTTGGACATTATCCCTCTGTCTGTATCCGTGTCTGTGTTTACTATACATATGTCATCCCTATGTCTTCAGCTCAGCCTGTTATAATATACCTTGGATGCTTGAGTTTTGATTCAGTGATAAGGATAATAACCTGTCCGACTGTTTCATTTTGTGTTCTTAATTAGTATTCCTTCATTTTAAGTCTTTTCAGCATTTGTGTACCATTCAGCATTTGTGTACATGTTTACAGTAGAACATTTCAAGTGTAGATAAGCTACTTATTTGCAGCAGAATATTTCAAGTGTGGATAGGCTACATATTGACCAGATAGATCACTATGAAGAGGAGATTTGCAAGTGGTGCAAGCAAGAGACGGTGAAAACAACAGAGTGAAGCAGCAGCTAAGAACTCAAAGCTGATTACTTCATTTCTCAAACCACTGGAAAACACACCTTACCCAACAAACAATGCTACAGATAATGAAAACTCCGCAACTGCAACAGGTGATATTTCAATGCCAATACCTGAACATGAGGACAGTAGTCAAGAAGGAGATATGCCAACAGTAACAGATGCAGCAGAAGATCCTGTGTACGATCAAGAAACTCAACAGCAACAGGAAGATGTAGATCCTATGCAGCAAGAGCAATTCATGAGTACTACAGGTTTAACTGTGACTGACATTGGAATTATTTCTTCAAATTAGTTGTTTTGAAATGCCAAGTAACATTCCATGAAATTCCAAGTAACATTCCATGAGATGCTGATAATCATGCTTTCCCTACTCATCTGATGACAAAAACACTTCCAAATGGTGAGGCCTGCACACGAGACTGGTTATGCTGGAGTACAGAAAAACAATCTCTGTACTGTGCACCCTGCTTCATTTTGAACAAAAGTGCTGCAAATGCATCAGTTCTCTCTGATCAATCAGGATGGAGCATCAACAAAGGTTGGAGGAAGTTGAAAGACTGAATACCATCAACTTACCTACTGAATCCGATGCTGAGCAGCATTATAGCGTCAATGCCTTCCTTGTCATCATTGACTCTATTCAATCCGGTCTTACACATCGAGTTGAGTCACTGTGACTAATTTGTATCCTTTTTGGGTTTCTTTGGCAGTTCAACAGACTGAGTAATGAAGATCTACTTTCTGCAGCTGAACAATTTCAGCAACAGTACAACAAAGAAATCTTAAAAGATCTCAGTGTTGAGGTCATCTTCCTCAAACGAATATATTCCATGAACTTTAAATTGGATTGCAAGCCAAAGGAATTGCTTCAAGAAATACTCAAATTTGGACTCTCTGGGGTGTTTCCTAATATCACAATTGCATTGCATATTTTTGTCAGTTTGCCTGCATAAGTGGCTTCAGGTGAATGCACCTTCAACGTGTTGAAGCTGGTAAAGAACTATCACCGTTCAACTATGGGACAAGAGCATTTGAATAGGCTCCCCATGCTTAATATCAACTGTGACAGTGCACAAAAGCTAGATTTTTCCTTAATAATTAGTGCATTTGCACAGAAAAAGGCTAGAAAAGCATTTGTTAAATAAAAAAAATCAAATTATGTCTCTCACTCTTTTTTTTTGGTGCCTTATTTTGTTTTCATGTGTGGTCATATTTTATTTTTATTTTCTGGCTAGGGGCCTCAAAAGCTGGATGTGGCCTGGGCCTCTCTGGACCTCTGAGAGGGCCTGTCACTAAGCATTATGCTGTCTACATCTAATCTACTCTTTCTGTGGAATTTGTGTCACACAAAGGAAAGGGTCATGAAATCTTCACAGGTGAATGTGATAAGGTTTTAAATTACAGAGCACAAATGCAATAATTTTGTAATCACCAGCAATTAACAGGTGACTGTATGCATTCCCTATCCCAGCCCAGGGCGTATCATCACAGGTACTGTCTGTGGAGTAGCAACATTCCTAGGTTAGTGGGAATATTCCTGGAGCTCCTGAGAGTCAAGCCAGGAAACATGATACTGTCTCCAATAACTCCACCAGGAGAGGATATCCAGGAAATATCACTGCCTCTGTAGCCTTTATTTTATTAACCCTCTTTTTCCATTTCCTCCTTTCCCCCTCCCCCAGGAAATTCTCAAGACAATACATTTTTCTAGGGGGAACTTTTCACAGGTTCCGTAGTATGAGTGAATATACATTTTTTACTTGTTCTCAGATCTACACAACCTACAGACCGACAGTCCACTAAACAATCCCCACCATTCTCAACCTAATGCTTTGTTCACGACTTCTTGTCAAAGGAACCAGAATGAAATCAGACACATAAACCTAATTAACAGATCAGCCCATAGGCCAATAATTTATATTTTCTTTCCACCCCTTGTTACTGACTTTACAAATCGTTGCTCGTCGGCTAACAATTACCCCCAGAAATGCTGGGAATCGGTTCCCCATTGACGTTTACCAGGATAAATGGCCTCATTTCCAGCCTCTCTACTGGAAAAACGTGTTTTCTTTTCCGATTCTCTCTGCTTCCTGTTGTAATTCAAAACAAAATTAAACTAATAACTCTCTGTGTGTGTGCAGGCATCGATGCTGAGATTCAGGGATAAACTGATAGAGGGACCCATGCGAATTCCCTTAAGAAGAAGCATCGTGTTTAGACCCCTGCAGTGGTCAGAGTCCCTTCAGTAAGGCGATAATCGTGAACTGATTTTTTAAACTCCAGCTTCAGGCAGCAAAAATGTCATTTCTCGCTCTAGTTACTGTCACTACCTCCCTTTGAAAGCATTGTGGGGCAACTTTTTCAAGGCGCCTAAGCACTGAGCAGAGCAGGTCTTTAGCATAATACGGGTTTCAGGATAGTCTTCACCTGTATTCTGTGTTCATTTCTTTGGCTATTGAACTGTGTATTTATTAGGAAACAACTCATGAGAAGAAAATACAAGAATCGCCTCTTTGTCCTTCTCTTAGCTTAATTCACCCGCTTTGCGCTGAGGATTGTCCTCTATAATTCAGACGCAAAGTGTAGAGATGCATAGCTCCCGAATCGCCAGTCCACAGGCGCGGCAAACTGCTCCCATGGCTACGAGGCAGGAGTGACCTTCAATCCAGCGTTTGTGTTTGGGAAACTTATTTGGCTGATTTGATTGTACCCTCGCAGCTGGTGTTCACGCGCTCAAGAGATGGGTTCGTTATCTTATGTGCATGTATACTGCCTGGCTCTTCTATGCGCAAGAATGTAACCACTAAGAAGAGTTGTAAACAAAGTAAGGAGAGAAATAAAAACCCCAGGAAAAGTTTTCCTGGGAGGCTTTTTGCAAGAGGCTTGTAAAGCTCTCTAGCTACCACAGACCTGGCGTTCTGTTTCCTTTCCTGCGTCGTCACCACAGCTGGTGACCCCGACGTGATACCCCTCTACTCACCGGCTGGATACGCCGAGCGCGCCCGCGGCTGTTTGCTGCCCCTTATTCGTGAGTATGGGGGGGAAACTTTCCAGTGCCCAGAAGGAGCACGCAAGAGAGTTACAAGAGATTATACGACAGCGATCATGTGTCGCTGTCCCGGTCGCTCATATTGAGGACCTCCTAAGGGAAATAGATCGCCAGTGCCCCTGGTATCCAGACTGCGGGTCATTGCAGCTTTTTGATTGGATACAGATTGGGATCACCTTGTATAGTAAACCCCGTGCCCCAGTTCAGTGCCTGCTGCTCTGGCAGCGTTGTAAGGAGGCACTGGAGGGGATCGGCCCCAACAGCCCCAAGCCGGTCCCCCTTTTGCCCCCAGGTGATGGGCCACCCCCCTCCTGCCCACAGCTGACCCTCCCTGCGCCGCCGCCTGTGGCGGCGCCCCCCTGCCTACCGGTCGGGCAGGGGGGCGCTGTCGCCGCGGCGGTGCGGCAAGCGCGTGAGGCCGGTCTCTTGACCGATGAGGAATCCAAGTGTGGGTTCGAGGCGTTTCCCGTCTCTTGGCGGGATAATGGAAATGGGGGGCAGATAGTGGACTGGGAGGCTCTCCCCTACTCAGTTCTGCGCGAGCTCCGCAAGGCAGTTCGTGAGACCGGGGTGCGGTCCACTTTCACCCTGGGGATCTTGGAAGGTGTGTCAAACGGTTACTTCTTGCTCCCCCAAGATTGGAAAGACATGTGTCGCATGGTGCTGTCTCCCGCGCAATACGTTGTGTGGGATAGCGAGTACCAGCGAGAGGCGCTTGCAGCAGCAGCGCAAGGTGGGGGGGCTTATCTTGCTGAGCAGTTATATGGCACAGGGCAGTTTTCGAGCATCCCCGAGCAGGCGGCGGGCACGCCCCGGGTAGCTTTTCCCATCATTGGCCAGTGTGTCCGTCGCGCGTTCCGCATGGTCCCCGCTGCAGGCGAGTCCTCTAAGTCCTTTGCGGTTACTCGGCAGGGTGCCACCGAACCATTCCACCAGTTTATTGACCGCCTCCAAGAGGCAGTCCAGAGGCAGATTGATAACCCGCAAGCCCAGACTGAACTAATGATAAAATTGGCTTACGAAAATGCCAATGCAGACTGCCGCCGTGCCATGCAGGCAGTGGTCGGGCGCCCCGGGTATACCCTGGCAGAATTGCTGCAGGCGTGTGCTGACGTAGGCACTCAGACCCATCAGATGGCCCTGCTGGCAGCTGCCCTGCACAAGGGGCAGAAGCCTCAGGGGAACTGCTTTAACTGCCAGAAGCCTGGACATTTTTGGCGGGAGTGTCGGGCCCCTGCGGGGGGCATGTGTAAAAACAAACCCAAGCCCCGGACAGACCAGAGGCCCCGCACGCTGTGTCCGAAATGCAAAAAGGGCTACCATTGGGCTGCGCGGTGTCGCTTGGCCGGGGGTGACAGCCGGGTCTTGGCTGCTAACCGAGACAACCCCCCGGGAAACTAGTAGGCGGGCCTGCGACCAGCCCGAGACCCAAGGCCGCGCCCCTCTCCGTGCACGACGCCCCCGCCGCCACAAGGGGCAGTGCGGGGATTGACCTTGTTAATCAGGAAAATATGGATATCACTCTCCCCGGGGAGGTCCTCCTCATGCCGTCCCAGATTCAGGGCCCGCTGCCGGAGGGCATGGTGGGCCTTGTCCTACCCCGCTCGTCCGCCAGCAAGCAGGGCCTGTTTGTGGTGCCTGGGGTGGTGGATTCGGACTATGGTGGAATTATCCATGTTCAACTGTGGAGTCATCTCCCGAAACGGCTGTTTCAGGGAGATGCCTGGGCGCAACTCATACTTGTGCCCTACTCCCTTCCGGCAGGGGGAAGAAACGTTCCCCGAACCGGAGGCTTCGGGTCCACCGACCAGCGCACTATTCACCCACAAGTGGCAGCAGTTGTTAAAGACATTGGAGCACCCCAACCCAAACGCATTTACTGCCTCAACGATCAGCCGTTCGAGGGTGTTATCGACTCTGGGGCAGACATTACCGTCATTGCCGCTGCGCAGTGGCCCGCCCATTGGCCCACAGAGCAGGCTCCGGCAGTTTGGGGTGTGGGCGGGGCACAGGACTCACAACGAAGTGCCCGATGGTTGGAGGTTAGGACGCCCCAAGGCATCCGCCGCGCCCGTATCCGGCCTATCATTCTCCCCGTCCACCTCAACCTGTGGGGCCGTGATTTATTGACACAGTTCACTGCCACCATCCATATCAATGATTAGGCATACGGCCCTCCCCCTCCGTTGGCTCACTGACGAACCCGTATGGGTTGCGCAGTGGCCGCTTCCTTTAGAAAAGCTGGAGGCCCTCCAGCACTTGGTTAATGACCAGCTGAAGGCAGGACGTTTGGAGGAGTCCACTAGCCCCTTTAATACCCCCGTGTTTGTGATTAAAAAGAAATCTGGCAAGTGGCGCCTCCTGCAGGACCTTCGCGCCATTAACAAAATTATACAGCCTATGGGTCCCCTGCAGTGTGGTACCCCTAATCCCAACCTTATTCCCTGTGATTACCGGTTATTTGTAATAGATTTAAAGGATTGTTTTTTTACCATCCCCTTGCACCCTGAGGACCGGGTGCACTTTGCCTTCACTGTTCCGGTTTTGAATCACTCCCAGCCCACTCCACGCTATCAGTGGAATGTGCTCCCTCAAGGCATGTTGAATAGCCCCACCTTGTGTCAGCATTTTGTTGCGCAGGCCCTACGGCCCTTCCGCGCAGCACACCCAGATGCCTTAATTTACCACTACATGGATGACATCCTGGTGGCTCACCCCGTCCTCCCTGATGACTGGCTGGACGAACTGCGCCACCAGCTTGCGGCGTGTGGCCTGGTTGTGGCACCGGACAAGATCCAGCGTCAGCCACCCTTTTTGTATCTTGGTCACCGCATGCTCCAGTCATATGCCCGTCCAGTTTGTCCCGAGTTGGTATTGCCCAACCCTCTTACGTTTGTACAGCTTCAACAGTTATTGGGGTCCCTTAATTGGATTCGTCCTTTTTGCCCTCTGACTACCTTCATGCTGTCCCCTCTTTTTTCTGGCCTTCGGCAGGGCCGTCTCCCCGGAGATATCATTCCCGTTTCCCAGGAACAGCGCCAAGCGGTCACCCTCATTAACCAGACCCTGGCCCAGGTGTGGGTCGACCGCCGAGAAAGGGAACAGCCCCTTTTTGCCATTTTGCTTCCCACACTCTCACAACCGACAGCTGTCCTCGCCCAGGAGGGGGCGGCAGCGCGTCTTCGTTTAATTGAATGGATTTATTTGACCCACTCCCCTCCGCATACTATTCAGACACTCCCTCAACAGGCCGCAGAGCTGATTTTTAAAGTGCGAGAACGGTCCCGTACCCTCTTGGGTTGGGACCCCGTTGCCATTATTGTCCCCATCCCGGCTAAAGACTGGGAACGCACTGTCTCTTGCAGTGCCACCCTCCAATTGTCTCTTGCTGACTATGTTGGGGAAGTTAAATATCACATTCCCCCTGACCCCCGTCTTTCATTCCTACAACAACGTTGCCTTCACCTCCGGCCGTCCTTGTCAACCGTCCCCATTAAGGATGCACTTACCCTTTTTACGGACGGCGGCCCAACACGAGGTGCGGTCAGCTGGCAGGTGCAAGGCACTTGGCAAGTCCGCTTTACCCTGCCTCAGCGCTCCCCACAGCGCGCAGAGTTGGCTGCTGTCATCCTGGCCTGCCGATGCTTCCAGGATGACCCTTTTAATTTGATTACTGACAGTCTTTATGTTACTAATGTTCTTAAGTCTCTTCCAGGTTCCTATGTGTCGCCCTCCTGTGATGACAATTTGTTGGCCCTTTTTCTTACCCTGCAACAGCTCCTTTCCTCCCGCTCTAGCCCACTGTTTGTGGCACACATTCGCAGTCACACCACACTACCGGGCCTATTAACAGAAGGCAACACGGTGGCCGACCAGGCGGTCAAATCGGTGGCCTCAATTTTTTCCTCCCCAATCGAAAGCCACGCCTTTTTTCATCAATCCGCCAAGGCCCTTGCCAAGCAGTTCACTCTCCCATTGTATCAGGCGCAGGCCATTGTTCGCCAGTGTGACCTTTGCGCTTCTCTCTCCAATAGCCCGGAGGTAGGGGTTAACCCTCGTGGAACCTCGGCCAACCAGCTCTGGCAAATGGATGTTACACATTTCCCTCCCTTTGCCCCCTGGCAGTATCTTCACGTGTGTGTAGATACCTTTTCCCATTATGTGTGGGTCACCCCCCAGAAGGGTGAGGCCTCTCGTCATGTTATTAATCACATGATTCGCGCTATGGCAATCATGGGTCACCCATCCCATCTTAAGACCGACAACGGCCCCGCCTACTGTAGCTCGGCCTTTGCCTCCTTCTGTACCACGTGGGACATTGTCCACACGTTTGGTATCCCGTATAACCCCACAGGCCAGGCCATTGTGGAACGGGCCAACCGTGCGCTTAAACAAGCCCTGGTCTGCCAAAAACAGAAAGGGGGGATTCCCGTAGGCCTTCCTCCCCGCCAGGAATGGCTGGCTGCAGTGCTTTTTACCCTGAATCATTTGAATTTGACTGACAACTACTCTGCAGCAGAATGTCATTTTCGCAGCTACCAGGCCTTGCCCCGCCCCTTTGTTAAATATCGCAAGGCCCCAGACCCTCAGTGGCATGGCCCAGTGCCCCTTATAACGTGGGGACGAGGGCATGCTGCCGTTTCTCTTCCTACAGGTCCGTTGTGGGTCCCGGCGCGTAACGTCCGCCCGTGGCACGGCGATGGCCTGGCACCAGGGACTATCGAACCCCATTCCACAGTTCAACCTACATCTGCAGGATCCCGAGCGTCCTCGCCAGCGCCCCCCGCGGGGGCCCCCGCAGCGCATAACCTGGGGACAGGTTAAAGCCCTTTCATTGCAGGCTGAGCAGCTGCGAGTGCAGCAGCAGCTAGAACCTACCGCAGAAAATTACCTTGTGACATTGTTAGCTTGCCTTAATGCTAATTCACTCCTTATTTTGTGTGTATTGGGGAGTTTCCTGTTGGCCCCTAGCTGCCAAGGCGAACCCCAGATGGAGCAGCGGCTGCAGTTTAACACCTGGGTCCACCTGGCAGAAGTATTAAATCAATCTGATTTCTGCCTGGCCGTTGCCCCGGAAATGCAAGGTCTGTTAAGTACCTGCCTTGTTCCTGTCTGTAAACCACCCAGCAACATCTGGGGTGTGAGACAGTGAAAGAAATGTGCTGTTTTAAGCTTGCTGATAATAGTTTTGTATGCAATAGCAAATTGATATGCTGAAATGCTATGCTTAAGTCATCCGCCAAGACGTTTTTCTTCCTTGGTAGGATTATATTTAGTTATAGCCACCCTTAGAGTGGATGAAGACCCTTTTATAGTATGGGGTCCTAGTTTTGATGTTTGACGTTTTACTTTGCTGCTTTGTTTAATGTATACCCAATCTAGTGGCATTGTGTATGCTACCCTGCGAGAGTGTTTTGTTTAAACACCGCATTTATAAAATAAAACAGGGGGAGATGTAGAGATGCATAGCTCCCGAATCGCCAGTCCACAGGCGCGGCAAACTGCTCCCATGGCTACGAGGCAGGAGTGACCTTCAATCCAGCGTTTGTGTTTGGGAAACTTATTTGGCTGATTTGATTGTACCCTCGCAGCTGGTGTTCACGCGCTCAAGAGATGGGTTCGTTATCTTATGTGCATGTATACTGCCTGGCTCTTCTATGCGCAAGAATGTAACCACTAAGAAGAGTTGTAAACAAAGTAAGGAGAGAAATAAAAACCCCAGGAAAAGTTTTCCTGGGAGGCTTTTTGCAAGAGGCTTGTAAAGCTCTCTAGCTACCACAGACCTGGCGTTCTGTTTCCTTTCCTGCGTCGTCACCACAGCAAAGTGTTGTGTAGAAGCAATCATTTAAGAATAAAGTCTCCAAGTTGCTTTTTCTCGTATCCTGAGATACTAACACTAGTAGAGCACCAGTAAATTTCTAAATTCATCTCTGAATTAGCAAGGCAGACAGACATACAGATTTCAGTTTCTTGTTGGTCAACCGCGACACCTAGAGTTTCCATACATTATGGCACTCGCTTATTTTTTATTAGAATTGTAACGCGTGTTTTGGAACTTCAGCAGATCTTTACAAATGGGTGTGTCCATTCACACTGATCGCAAATAGCTACAGACCAGAATAAATCTGACCCAGGGAAATTCTTTTTTTATATAATCCCTTAAACAGTTTCATTTCCAGATGAAAGGGTAAACAAGGGGAAAGGAGCAAATAAAAATCCAATCATCAGAAACTGATTAAACTGTGTAAGAGTCTTGTGTGTCCTGAGAAGCTTTGGCTTGGATCGTTCTGTTCACACGATCTGGTCTGAATTCTTTTTCAGAGACACAAGGAGAAAATATCCTGCTCATAACAAACAGGCAGAATAAGAGCAACGGGCTTCGTTTGGCATCGTCAGCTAGCGCTTTGTTCCACAAATGCTTCAGGAATATAAAATAAAATAAACAAATATACAGAACGGAGAAGAAAGATTGTTTGCAAAGACTTGGGGACCAAATTCCGCGCACACTAAACTCCCGGGAACCCCAGTGAAGTGAGGGCAAGACTTAGCCCCTGGCATTCAAATCTACTTGAACCCTCAGCTCTCCATATTACGCCAATATCAAATCCTTAACCATATTTTGTTGTGCAAACAGGGGTCCGCCTGAGTTATTCATCGCTGCCCAGAGCCTCGGATCACCTCAGTCCCGGTGTTCTGAGGCTGCCCAGATCTGGTTACATGTGTCAGTAACTCGAGCGTCTTATCGGTGACTCTGAATCTGCCAAACAAACGTTGGGCCCCAAGACACAGTTGGATGGGTCTCCAAAGAGTCTCCACACTGCCGAATAAAAATTCCACTGCCCAGTGGAACCAGACAAAAGTGCTTGTGGCTGATAATGAGCACGTGTTCTGTTTCCTGTTATCGTCCTTTGTGACACAGATCAGTAGCGTTAAGAGACGCAGCAACAGGTTTTTAGTGGTCATTGGTTCGTAATGATTAATAATTTTATTATTAGTTAAGTGATGACAAGTTCCTTGGCCCTAGGAGGCGCTTGTATACCATGGTGTGAGGGCAAGATAGCTAGATAGATGCTTTCAGTCTAAGAGACAAAGATCAGACAAGAAAAGCATGACCCAAACAATTTAGCTCTCTGTCTGTCTGTCTCGCTAGCTAGTAGTCATGGCATTTATAAAGCATCCATCCCTATAGTGTCTAGGCCACAGAATGGTGATAATTCCCGAATATTTGTGTTTGTTTGTGGTACAGATTGGGGAGCCGGTGTGGTTTTATTTAGACCAGGCAGTTAGCATTTGTAGGCTGCATGGAAGAGGTAGATTTTTAGTGGGGATTTGACAGAATACAGATGGGAACCTGATGCAATGGGGTAGGGATAGGAAGGTCATTGGGATGGGGAGGTAATTCCAGGCATAAGGGGGGACATGAAAGAAAGTGGGAGAAGAAAAGAATGGTGACATGAGGCTGGAATCATTAGTGGAGAGGAGAGGATGTAGGTGAAATACAGCATGAGTAGAAACAAGAGTAGAAAAACAGTCAGAGGCAGTTTTGGACAGGGCTCTGAGGAGCCAAACTAGACATCCAGGGAGGCAAATGGCATGGGCACAATTTGAGTAGCTAGACAGAAAGGTTCCTTATCTTCAGTTAATACACACAACACTCTAGTCACTGAAAGGTTCAAGATTACACATTTGTACAATTTCATAGTCCCCAGGGTAATCAGCAATGTGCTTCATGGCAAAGGCTGGAATATTCAGTGGGGCTTTAGATATGGCCATTCAATTATCAACCAGATCTTTACCTTGAGACAGCTTTTGGAGAAGATAGCTGAATTTAATAAGTCATGAGCAACACTTTTTATAGACATCTATCAGGCCTTTGATTCAGTGAATCAAGAAAGCTTTTAGGCATCTTGAAAACCACTGAAACCCACAAAGCCTCAGTTAGGCACCTAAGCACACTGCATGGGGAGAGACAGGTGCTTAAGAATGGGACCCACAGCAGCCAGCATTCTAGGCCTTATCTAGCCCTTGGGAGATGCCAATGAAAGGAGTTTGTCCTGACTCATAAGCCCTGCCCATTGCATGGAGTTAGATCTCTGAGGGTATGTCTACACTGCAATTAAACACCCACTGCTGGCCTATGCTAGCTGACTTGGGCTCCCTGTGGGGCTGTTTAATTGCAGTGTAGATATCTGGGCTCGGGCTGGAACGTGGGCTCTATGACCCTGTGAGGTGGGAGAGTCTCAGAGCTCAGGTCACAGCCCAAGCCCAAACATCTACATTGCAATTAAACAGCCCTGCAGCCCAATCCCTGCAAGCCTGAGTGAGCCACAGGTGTCTAACTGCAGTGTAGACATACCCTCAGTCCAGGCTGCAGAGAGGTGCCTCTCTTTGCTTGTGATCCACAACCAGGAAACCATCCCCTGGAGACAGGTGTCTAAGCTGTTTCTTTTACCTAATGCCACACAAAACAGATGTTTCACTTTGGATAAATAATCCAATAATAAAGGGACAGGGCCTTTGGTCTCCCACTGCCTAGATGAGTGCCTTGACCACCAGTCTATAGAGTCATTCTCATGCTCTCTGGCCCAATGATTAAGTATTTGTCCAAAGTGGAACCACTCCAACAGGAGAGATTGAGGGAGCTTCACCTCACAATATCCCCTAACCTAGTGGTTTCGGCACTCTCCTGAGAGGTGAGAGACCCCTGTTCAACCCCTTATTGCCCTTCAAGCAGAGGAGAGAATTGAGCATGGCTCTCCCACATCCCTGGTGAGTGCTCTGAATACTGGTCTAAAAGTTATAAGGGAGGTTCCAGCATCTGCTCCTGCAGCCAGATTTTGAATGGGCCCCTATCAGATAGGTGTGCTCAAAGCAGGCCTACCAGATTGGACCCCACAGGTGAGATAGGCAGGGAATGCCCGTCTATACCTAGTTTGAGGATCCCACTGGATCTTAGACATCTGAATGCCTAGAGTGAACTGTTGTGCACATGTCCAGAGACAGAAACTTAGGTGCCTAAGGGACTTTTACAGTAAATATTTAGGCACCAACTGAGTTTAGGCACCTACAGGGTGAGGGGGCAGCCAACCAGGGTGATTGTGGACCTGTTTGTGTGTGCATGTTTTCTCTTCCGCTCTGTCTCTTGGAAGAGAGAGAACAGGAAAAGTGTTCATAGGTAAGTAAACTAATGTGTTTCCAAACAATAGTTATATAGAAGGGAAAGGAGGGTATATTAGAAAGAGTGAACAATAATTAAAACTATGACAGAGGCTGTGTGAGACATGGATGGGAAGGCTGCAGTAAGGGGGCATCTTTGCAACCTAGCAGCACAACTGCAATGCTTCCTTGTAACTTACCAACTCCATTCTGCAAGGTGCGGAGCGTTCTGACCCCAAGCCAGCAAAGACTCCAACATGTGTTTGACTTCAATTGGTCTATTCACCTGCTTAAAATTAAGCAGGTGTTTACGTGCTTTGCTAGATTGGGACTAGAACATCATTGATGATGATGTCCAGCATTGAGCTCATAGCACCTTAAAACAGCTCCCCTGAATCAAATGGCAAACCTCCCATTGATTTCAGCAGGGTCAGGATTAGACCTCTGATAAAAGTTTGATAAAAGTTTAGAAAAAAAACAGCAGAACCAAAACCACTTTATTTTTGATGGGTAACACATTAATACCATGAGCAAATCAAAGCTTTCAGTCTTTTAACTTTTCATTTCTAGATCACTATCTGTCACCATGGGATGTTTAGTAACCTGTCAGGTCACAGCAGGAATCAAACTAGTGCCGCTGTATTTCCTGGTGCTCATAAAACACCTGGATTTCAGATAGATTAAAAAAAGAACTGAGTTAAATCTTTCTATAAATATCTTCCTTTATGTTTTTACCACTATGGAATTGTTGAACACCAGTGTTATTTAGATGAAGATTTGGATACAGAAATGTGGTGACTCATTGTAAGAGAACAGAGTAAATTCAGATAGCCCATCATTTCCTCCAGGTTCATATAGCAATTTAACCCCAATTCTTGTATTTCAGATGGAGCTACCTTTTCATACATACTCTACCTCCCAGCCTAGCTGAAATCCTGCTAATACTCATAAAGCTTCTCCTGCTTTTCTACCCTTATCTTTCCTTTGTATCACCATGATTTATTTTCTGCACAGGCAAAATGTATGATAAGACATTTCTGTAGCTATTTAATGATATTCCCTATTGTAGACATTATTAAAATAAGCAGAATTGATATGGAGCTCTCACTGACCCTTCCAGGAGTCTTCACTCTCTCCTTATTTCTTGTAATTTTTTTCACCTGTTATTGTAGATATCCCTAGCAATGAAGTAAAATGAACTCATCACACATGCCTCCAGATCTGTTGAATGCATTTCTGATGGTTGACTGCACAAATATTTTATTTTTCAATCAGTTTAGCATGAACTTGTTTGCCCTATTTCTTGGCATTGGAGAAATACTTTGAATTCAGAATGCTGTAATAAAATTGCTCCTATTGTTTAAAACATGCAAAAAATATATCATTTATTTAACTGTAAGATTTGTACATCATTGAATTTCATGGTAGACAAGTGATTAGGCAAAGTGCAGGCTGCACTAGGGTCATATTTAATTTATTTTCTAAGGCTTGATTTGAGCTCTTTGAACAAAAATGTCATAAGTTATTCAATACACAAAGGTGTCTACTTACTCTCACAATAATTAAGCTGATTAATTCCTATTATCACTAACAAGAAAGATTCATTCCACTAGAATGAACACTGCAAACAGAATCTGTGACATTTCCACCACTCAGACTGAAAATGCATTATAGGCAAACTGGGAGTTATGCAGTTCACTCAGCTCAGGCCTGTTTCTACATTTTAGCTCTATGGGGAAGATAGCATAAGATGTTTTCAGGTGAGTAAAAGAGAAAATAAAAGGAGCAGAGAGAACAGTACATGACAATCCTACCTCACAATTTTCCAGCCATTAAATCTGAGGCAAAGGTTAAATATCAGAAAGACGTATATGAATACATTTGTTAACACAAAACTACAAGTGATAGAATAATATGAAGGAAATAGAGGGGTGAATGTTAACTCAAAATGCTGAATTGTCCTAGTGAATGGGCTAAGAGACACACTGAGCCACTTTCAATGGAAATCAATGTATGACTGGGCCCAGTCACTGCTATATGGGAATACTAATCTGGTTTTAGTCTTTGTGAAAAAACCTGAGTCATTGGAGAAACTAAAACCACCTCTGAATGGGTTTGATCCAAACCATCAGTCTGTGGGCTTGATCCAAAGACCATTAAAGTGAATAGAAAGACTCCCGTTGACCTCAGTGGGTTTTAGATCAGGTCTGTGGCCACAACCTCTGATCTCACATTGATATTTTCAGGGCTGTACTCTCAAAAAGAGGGCAACACAATTAAGCTGAATGTGTGCCTTATTGCAGACCTATGTATTCAAGTGGTTGTTACAACCTCTGTATAACCTTTTAGAGATAGAAAAGTGTGAACAAAGGTTCCTGGCAAAGAATATTAACATCTGAACATCCAATATTGAGTTTTTGGGCTATCTAGGGAAAACAAAATCTCTTTCATATAATAGGGTTGATCGTTTTGTTATTGCTAAATTGTGTAATTTGGAACATCATGTATGACAATAAATATTACCCAATAGGGAAGGAAAAATTCAGGGTAGCAAATGAGAAAAAGGGTGTTGATAAAAGAGGATGTGTAATATTGTGTATAAAAGTCTCTGCCTCTCTCCTTGTGATTATAACCAGTTCACTGGCCTGCAGCACCCCAGTGATCAAGTGGGATGTAACACTCTGTACCTATGCAAATGAAACCTTGTCCTTGAATCTAAGAACTTAGTGGTTTATCTGCCTAAGCAGTGGGTGTGTCCGCTTTTCTTGGGTCCATGAGGTAATCTGTGGGGCTGATCGAAACAGTCCTGTAATATCTTTACATTACTCATGTGAATAAAGTTAAGCACCTGCTTAAGGGCTCACAGGATCAGAGCCATCTATCTCACATTCCAATTTTGTATCTAGCTCTGGACTCATGTTGGCTATCCAATCCAGAATAGGATTTCAAGTTATTAAGAAGAAATAAATAATGTTCAAGTCCAAAGAGCCTATTCAAGTAGAGCATAAGCATGAAAATAAACCCTATTGTATTTTGAGCCCAGAAACACTGTGTACCTAACTAATATGACCTGCAACATTTTGCTGTTAGGTTACTGCCTTTTGCCTTATTTGGCATGCTTCTCACTAAAGTGAAAGCATATTACAGAGGTTGGCCAAACTTACTGACCCTCTGAGCCTCATACGTTAATCTTCAGAAGTTTGAGAGCAACAAGACACGTACCACCTTTACACATTCATTTTTATCACAATCTGTCTGTCGAGTCCCTGAATGCTGGATTTTGCCTTTTGATCTTCAAAATGTGCAAAACCATATGTAAAAAGACAGCACTCTGTTGACAGGGGTGAGGGATAGCTCAGTAGTTTGAGCATTGGCCTGGTAAACCCAGTGTTGTGAGCTCAATCCTTGAGGGGACCATTTAGGGATCTGGGCCAAAAATTGGGGATTGGTCCTACTTTGAGCAGGCGGTTGGACTAGATGACCTCCTGAGGTCCATCCCTTCCAATCTTGATATTCCATGACTATATTTCTGAGGATGCTCATGTGCAGTGTATGTTTCAATAATACCTAAAATTGTTAATGCTCCTGAGATGTGCCCTAGCACTAGTTCAAGAAGGAACCTAAAAATAACAAGGTTGTAGGTCTAAGATCTTCCATTTGTAATCGTATGCAACCTGTGTGGGAGATCTTCAAAGAAGAGAGACATATGTGTCTGACCAGGCATGTTCTCTACAAAGATTATAATATCCTGGTGTGGCTATAGTTTTAAGCAGAGGTTTCTTCTGCCACTCAAAAGCAAATGCTATTCCTTTTGTGATATGCCAATGCAGAAATTAGATCAGAACTGAGCCTTCATCATTTTAGTGTGATTTTCACCAACAAGACAAAAGATCACAGAAATTGGAATCTGTGATATTGGGGTTTTATGATACTGAAATTTTCACCATTTATGCTGCCTGACCTTCAGGAAGTTGTATACCTGGCTCAGAGAAACAATATTTATAAAATGATGTAAATACTGAGAGTAAAAGTACTATGCAAAAGCATAATTAATTCAGGTGATAAATAAGATGTCCCCTTTCTTTATAATATATATATATATATATATATATATATATATATATATATATATATATATATATATATAAAAATCAATCATTGCTCCCTCTGGGGCTGGAACTCTGCAGTTGAAACTGGAAGGAAAACATTAAGCTTTAACTGCCCAAGTTATATTGACTTAGCACCTTCCATGAAAAGCACTTGAATTCAAGGGGTGAGAAGAAACTTTCATTAGTTCCTGGTTGGAGACATCCTCTTTGCCTTCCATAAAGGGGCCACTTAACTTTCAGCAATAATGAAAAGACTTTTCATCCAGTTATTCACTTCATTCCCAAAGCACCTCCATTATGGATGGCTCTTTTGGTTCCACACTAGTTAGAACAGTCAGAACAGTGTTTGAACCACAGCCCTGATTTCTTCTTATATTCAGTATATGGCAAGATAGGAGTTTCCAGCATTGTGTTGTAACCTTGGCAATCAATTAAAGGCTTCTGCCTGTGTCATTAGGGTGAGCCTGGGATGGCCATGGGATTAAGGCATGGGAAAAGAAGTCTGTACCTTATATACTGAAATATGCTTAATTAAGGGATTTGCTTCTCACATTAAGGATAAACAAAAATTAGCGTGATACACAAAGGTATAATAGGTCAAATTTAAATTAAGGTAATAATATGAGAAAAATCCTGAAAGTTAAATATATTAAACAATTAAATGGTGTCCCAGGATAAGAAACTTTCTATATTCCTTTATTTACAAGGAGTTGGATTGGCTGATCACCATCTTTTCCACCTCTAACTTTTGTGATTCAGGACCTGAATTCTGAGTTCTTTATATTACGCTTTTCCAAAAGCAACAACTTTTTGACCTATCCAAATTGATACACAGCAACTATAGTCTGTGAATATTGCTGTCTTTTGCTTTGGTAACATAACAAAATATGTAGTGTACACTATTAATTTCAAAGGTAATAGGAGTCAAGGTAAAGATAATGATTTGTCTCTATTGAAGAGTTAATGAGATTAAATTTCCTTTTTCTTAGATGGTGACATGAGGGAAGGGAATTTAACATGAATTCTGCAATGGTCCCTGTAATGCTGCCCTGCAGTGACTCAAGAGCACATGTACCAACCTCAGGGCAGACTCTTAAGAACCAGGGCACAAACCCCAAATTGGTTGTGAATTCTATATTTAGATTTCACCAACCAATTACCAAGTGGAAACTCCTCAGGCACTATAACAGCCTTAATATGGAGTCACAGACAGTCTCCTTGGGTATTCAGATCTATCTCACCATCCATGTGAGCATACTTTTGTGATAGATGGTCTCTTCCACCAAGAATCACAGTAATATTCAGGTTACTTCCAGTCCCAAAGGACCAGTCACTTATCCCAGGTCAATTGCACCTTAGATCTTACAACAAAGAGAATTCTTGTAGCCAATCCTATAATAAACTATATAAGGATTTATTAAATAGGAAAAAGAACCACCCATCAAACTGATAGTTATTCTTTTATAAGACATACCAAACCAGCCACAAAATAAACTCCTGTTTCACCACACTGGCTAAGAAGAAACATAAAGGCAGTTTCCTCAGGCATTCCAGTTCTTATATCACCACCAAAAACACTAGATTCAGAGATGAGTGGCTCTTTACAACCAGTCTTATCAGATAATAGGTTCTTCTGATCCCAAAGGACAGGAAAGAGGCAAAATTGTGGGGTTTCCAGGGCCTTTTATATTGTCTGGCATGTGGAAGGAAACTCATTGTTTCAAACAAAAACTTCAGCATACCTAGTGGAGAATCACAGGTGACCAGATAGTGTTTGGAGTCACATGGGCAAGTCACATGTTCATTGTGAGTTAAGTGTCCTTTTGATGGGCCACTCAATTTGAATAGTTCCTCCAAGATGTGCTGGCTAACTACCTTGTTATTTACCCCAGGAGAAAATATTTGAAATCCAGGTATACAGCCAATACTCATAACTTCAAATACAAAAATGATACATGCATACAGATAGCATAATCATAACCAGCAAATAAAAACCTTTAATAGACGCCTTACATGCCACATTTTGTACAAGATTTGTCGCAAATATATAATAGTGGTTGCAACTATGATCTGTATGGTCATATTTTAATCAGATAACATCACACCCCCAAAATGTATGAAATTAAATTTAGAGGTCTTAAAATGCATAACAAAATTACTCATGAAGAATGTGAATAAATTGTGTGATTTGATGAAAAATGGGTCAAGGGGAAGGGGGCAGAGAATTATGACCAGTTGTTTGATCTTTTTGCGCAAGAATATTCTTGGGCATGTGTTCTGAGGAAATCAGATAAGCTATCTGGGATACACCCCTAAAGTCTGTCCACAATGTCATGGATCTTGCTGATGTACATGTGCAAGCTAAAGCATCCAGTGATTACAAGCCACAGAGGGAAGGAAAGAAGCCCAGTGTTAAGGGAGAGAGCCCGTTTTGTCCCTGGGAAAAGATAAGGTGATTGGGAGCCCAGGCACTCTCCTCTCCAGAATAGATCCTCCCTTGGGAATCTCACTCAAAGACATCCTGTACAGGAGAACAATCTGATTAGAATATGACCAAATAGATAATTGTTGCAACCACTGTTATATATTTGCAGCAAATATTGTACAAAGTTTGTCGCGTAAGATGTCTATGAAAAGGTTATGATTTGCTGGTTATGATTATGCTATCTATAGGCATGTATCATATTTGTATTTGAAGTTATAAGTATTGGCTCTATACTTGGATTTCAAATGTTTGCTCCTGGAGTAACGCCCACAAAGTAATTAGCCAGCACATCTTGGAGGGACTATTGAAATTGAGTGGCCTATCGAAAGAACATTTAACTGACAATGGACCATGGGAGATGCCCATCTACACTTAATGGAATGTTCTGCTGTGACTAGGCAAAATGCATGGACATGGGACTTGCCCATGTGACTGCAAACTCCATCTTGTTGCTGAAATTTTCCACAGTAATAACAATGGAATACCCTCCACATGACAAAAGCTATAAAAGGCCCTGGAAACACCTCCATTTGGTCTTCAATCCTGCTTCTTACCTCTGGAGGAATTTTGCTACAAACTGAAGCTCTGAACAATGGACTGAATGACCCATCCAAGCTGTGGATGTACTCCAGAGACTTGACTTAAGCCAGCAGTTTATTCCATCACTGCTACAAGCCTAAACCAAGAACTTTGCCATTACTGTATGTAATTGATTCCTTTAATCAATTTTATCCCTCACTTTTCTTTCTTTCTTTTTATGAATAAACCTTTAGATTTTAGATACTAAAGGATTGGCACCAGCGTGATTTTTGGGTAAAATCTAAATTCTATATTGACCTGGTTGTGTCCTTTAGGTCCTTTGGGATCAGAAGAACCAGTTAATGTGGTAATGCTGGGTATTGTATCCTCAAAAGGAACAAAAGAACCTTAATATCTCTCTGATGATCCAGGAGAGGGCTCCACTTTGCAGAGCCCACAATTTTGGGAAAATTCAGGACTCTGAGGCATTGGGGTCATCTTGTCAGGTGTAACCACATTGGGGCTTCTGTGTTGTAGGCAGGCTGTAGGGAACAGAAAACTGAACCAGGGCTTAACACACAGACACTCAGTGCATGTTTTTGAAACATCCAGTCAAGAGCTCTACAGCAGCAGAGCATTTTGAAGCGCTCGGGATTACAAGGCAGGCAGTGACAAAACTCCTCATTGGTTTGGATTGCACCCCCGAATTTGGCACATACCCACTAAGTTTTATAGGGAATTAAGTCAATGTAATGGAGTTATTGCTTCTTGATTGTATTACTTTCCGGTTTCCAGAAAAATCAGGTTTCTGTAAACCATCTAATTTCATATGAGGTTGTAAGACTTTGGTTTCCTGGAGTTTCTTTGTTTTTCCTTAACATTCTTCATAGGCCATGAAACCACCCCTTTATGACCACAAAATTATATCCCAAATTGTAAAATTGGAATATGAAGCTTTCATTTCTGCTCTGAATCTGGCAAAAACTAATAGTGACCAAAAATCATTAATAATAAAACATCTAAAACACTCTCTGAAGATCTCAAATCCCTTTATAAATATTACTTGAATGAAACCTCACAGCTTACTTATGAAATAAGGCAATATCATTAGCCTCGTTTTACACTGAAGCACAGAGTGATTTTTTTTATTTTACCTAAGATCATGTGGCAGGAATGTGGATAGAAGTCAGGTCTCCCGAATTCGAAGCCTGCTTTCCTTAACTGCAAGATCATTCTTCACCTCGAAAATTACCTCCTGGCCACTGTTTAGTGGCCCCTATGAAGTGATTTGGTGATCTCTATCCATTTCCGAACAGATACGTATAATCTACATCCCCAAAACCAGCTGTAGAATTGGCACTGGTTAGCCCACAGCTGGCAGACTCGGCAGAAAAGACAATGATTGACCCAATTCATTTCCACTAGGCGTTAGCTCTAAAGCCTAATTATGACAATTTAACGTCAACGTTGCTAAAAAGTCATTGCTGATCAAATCATGGGAGAAAGCGGGAAGATCAGGTGATGAAAATCTGCCCTGTCTAACTGTGGGCATCCTCTCATTTGAGGCTCACAAGCAGGTGGAGTGTGGGTTGTGGTTGGAGCTTGGGAGGAGAGTACCTGATTACCCTCGTTCCCCTTCCCTCCCCCCTCACTCTGACTTCTGTGTTTGGGAAAGTTGCACTGCCGCTGCCCAAGCTCTGCAGCTAATCAGGGAACTCCAGTGGAAAGAAAGAAAGAAAGCAAGCAAGCGGTTGGAGGGAGGAGAATTTTTCCATAGCAAATCTGACACATCTGCTTCCAGACACCTACGTCCTTGCGTTTGGCACATATCCAGGGATAGGTGCCTGTCTTCCTACTAGTCCAGATGCCAGGTGTGAGTGGCGAGTCTCTCAGGAAAAGCTTAACTGAATAGTAGAAACAATGGAAAGGGGAAACGAATAGGTCATTATATTTAGCTTGCAGCTCTCACGCATAAGGATACTGAAGTGCTTTCCATTGAGAGTGGTTAGCATCCCTGGGTCTAGCACAGCTGAACGGGCTAGACCCGTTATTGTAGGATCGGCGCCTGGGCAGGTGAGCAAATGCAACTTTCTGCAACCTTTGCGGCGCCCTAATTCTGAGGAGGGCAGGGAGATACCTTGATCCCCTGTGCCACTTAGAACAGCCTCGTGGGGTTGTTCTGCCAGTTGGGGATCTCCAGGATCTGCAGCTGCTCCAGCCACGCCTCCTTTCTCCCCAGGGCCAGAAGAGGGGTCGGGGAGAATGGCTAGTCCACCTACTTGTTCCCGCAACGCTGATGGAATCCTCAGGGAGCTGGTGAAAGAAGCTTGACGGCCCCCAATTTACCACCAAAGTGGTTCAAAGGGGCCAAGACAAGAGTCCAGTGAAGTATGTACAGGGAATACTTCAGCCATCGCCGAAAGGAGACCGTACAGGTGAGGAATGCAATAGTGCACGCAGCAGAGATTTTAAAAGAAAAGCAAGGGATATAACCTCTTCCGTGGAAACGACAAGATGAAGCATTTTAATATTGCCAGCATCCAATATGGTAATTGCGGCAAATTACAGAGTTTTAAAAGATCTCCAGCAAGCTTTGGCCAAGTCCCCGCTCAGAGATGATAATATTCTGCCCAATGAAAGGTGAAAAACAAAACCATCGGAGAAACCGTTGCCAGTGTGGCTGCTGTTTGTTGCCCGTCAGAAAAGCCATAGAGCTGTCTGAGCTATTAAAATACAATGTTATTAGTATAAAGCAAACACTGTGAAACAAAGGCTACTTGTTGAAAGGGAATTTCTCATGCACTGCATATATTGTTCGAAATTAGCTGTAATTCAAAAGCCTACCAATCTTCCTTCTGTGACTCTGGCACACTTCTCCACACGGTTTCCATGCCCACAGACCAACATATCTCTCCAGGAAAATTGTTCCTCTGTGTTATTTTAAATAGGTTTGTCAGTTCAAATCTGTCAACAAAGAGGAGATTCAGATTCAGAGACCTTGGGGATCCCGGGGGCTAGTCCCAAGCAACCCAAAACTAGAATTACCTGATCTGAGCTGTGTCCCCACTCCCACCTGCGTGGCAAATTTGAACGAGCTTGAACTTTCTCAATGGTGATGGACAATCTTCGGTTGAGTTTCTCAAAGGAAATATACTCTTCGAGCTCTAGTCTGAGTACAACTAACAGAGGAGTTTGTAGGAGGTGGGCGGAGTGTGTTTTTGATTTGGGATTCTGCCCGATTGTGTGTTTAATGCCTTAAAAAGCAACATGGGGTGAAGTGAAAACTTCTCTTTGATCTGGGAGGGCAGCTATAGCGGTGATGTGCTTGTGTGCAGGAGATCATCACCCCATCTAAAGATGGGTCCCATCCTATGGCTCACCAGTCAAAAGGGAGAGCTTATTTTTTACACTTCCCATGGGGGGGGACAAGAATGGGCTTTGGGGAAGGAAATCTCGCTGAGATCCACCCCATAGTCATCACCAAGGGGACTGTTATTGGTGAATAAGACAGCAGAGTCTTCCCCTAAATGTAGAGGATTCCAGGGGCTTGCAGGAGGCCAAAGTCATCCACCTAGAAGACTGAGCCCCTGTACCATGTCTGACCCCCATGAGGGGTCCCCGGGTAAATGGCAACTTGGCTTCATTAAGACCCTGGTAGTATAACCAGGGTCTCTGCCTCAGTGCTCCTGAGGTTCCTGGGGGAGGCTAAGTAGAAAAGATGATATAGCCCCACTCTGCATCCCCTGGCTGCCCAGTCTCCATCTCCCTTCCACCTCACAGACCACAAAGAGGAGGAGATGTGGGTCCCTTGCCTGGGAACGCGAGACTTGCCCGTAAACTCTCTCTTTAAGAACGCTTAGATCCTGGAAAATTTCAGTTATAATTTTAATAATAAAAAAAACAGTCTTCCCAGATGAGATCTGCGTTTCAGATGAGCGGATCAAAAATTACAACACTGGGCAGTTGTTTGGTTATGTTTTTTTAACTGTCAGTGAGGCCAGAAGCAATGGGCTGGTTTTAGCATGCTGTGCCCTGCCTCCAATTCTCCCTTGTAACTGATCTGAGATCCAGGTCTAAGAAATTATTACAGTATTCCATAACTCCTTAATTTATGGAGAGTTCTCCCTGCCCAGGTACTATCTATGTTTGCTTTAACCCGAGTAGCTCTCTCAGCCCTCTTGATTTTAACATGGCATGTTTCAGCGATTCCAGAGCGTTCAACAGTCAGAAACATACACCTGTACTCGATACATTCACACAGCCTCAGGAGGAAAGAAGTTACAATAGTTACAAAATGGAGCTTGCTAAAGGCTTCTTGAAATGCGGGAGATATGGCCGAGGGCTGCTCGGATTTTCGGCCCCCAGAATAAGTCTGCATGGGGATGTGTTTAACACAAGGCAAATCCTTCGTGTAATTCTCACACCCACTACTAAACGGTCATGTACCCACTAATACACAGACCAGCTACCGCCCCTGCAGAATGACATGGGAAGAATCTTAATGTCTTTCGTCCAGTCTCCCATTTCATTCCTTCTCTCGGTTCAAGTGCTGCAAATCCATCTCCTCTTCTGTCCAGCTGCAGGCCAGAGACTGGACTTAGTTAATTACAATAATAGGTACCGGGGCTGCAGGCAATGGCTTAGCATCACACTGTTCAGCAGATTAGCAAGGAGGGCACTTCCTATAGAAGGACCCCACTGCTTCTTGCACTGTATAAAAGCTGCAGGCTGGAAAAGGCAACTGACCCCATCTCAGCTTCTCCAGGAACATGGACAGAGCTGCCCGGCACTCTGGTTTGGCAGCCATTATTTTAGGTCATTGTTGATAATCATGCTGTCGCTTATGTCGCAATAGGTGGCCATTTTCTTCCTCTTCCCAAAAGTGGAGAAACTGTTCTTGTCCTCCGGATCCAGGCAGCGGGGCCCCTCCTTGTTTGCCAGCATGGTTGGGGTCCCTGGTATATAAACGTTGTGCTGGTACGGGGTGTGCGGCGGGTACTGGGGGCCGTACCTGGGGGTCCAAATGCTGTTGGAGGCCCCGGATGCTTTCTGGAATTCTGGAGAAAGCAAACGTTAGCTAGCGCCGGGAAAAGCTTCTGGGGACCAGAGCGGATCAGTCAGCCAGATACACCCTCCCTCCCAATCTAGCCGCGCCTTAATCGGCCTTTAAAATGCCTGCGGTAGGAAGAAATGAATCTGTTCAAGGGGCCTGGCACTGGACTACCTCTCTTCATCACTAGTTCTGGTGCCTATAGCTGTTGTGAATGGTACATAGGAAGATTCCTCTTACTACCATGATGCGTTCCCAATATCCCAGTGCTCCCACCACCGCTCCCCTCCCCTCCCCCCGCCCATTCCTGGCGGTGCACTGGCCTCCGGTGAGGCTAGGGTTTGGAGCAGCCCGGGCTCCGATGCGGGATAAAGCACATACAGCGCTGGTGGGGAACGAAAGGCTCAGATAGGGCCTTAGGCTGGCAGCCTGGTTCGGTTTCCCCAGCCAGTTTGGGAGCCGCCCGGTTAGACTTTAGGCGTGTGATGTTCTGCACTACCCAACACTAACCGGAGACTGGAGTGACCAGGGTACGCAGCCTGTCATGCTCTTTCTGGACTCCTCTGCGGACTCCCCCTACGTCTTCCAGACTCTGCGAACTAAAGAGAACCATCAAGACAACAAAGACGCCATGAAAACTCCATTCATATTCAGGTCAGCAATAACCGTCCTTCCCCCTTTACCCCACACCCTCTAAGTATTAGGTTCTGGTACCTTTTCAGGGCAGATCGCTGGGTTTTTGTAGGCAGCCAGTCCGTATTGGGCTGTTTGATCTGTAAAACACAGGAAATATCCAACATTAAACACATGGAATTTCCATCTTTCTGGCGCGTGGGTTTGACATACCCATCACCTTCCCCCAAAGAAGCTTTAAGTGCTTAATGCTCACAGCAAAGGGAATTGAATGAATTAGGTTAGATCCTTTTGGCTCTGTGGCTAGGTTGGGTTGGTCTGAGCTAGATGAACTCTGCCTGCTTTTCGGGCAAATTAAGAAACCACTGAAGGCCCAGGTTCCATGTGGTTAGGGGGTGAATTAGCTACACTGCGAAATAGGTGGGAAATGATCGCTAGAGCAAGAGAAGTGAGATGCCTTCTAGGTATATCTCCTAGGGTTATGTGAAACTGATCACTCGACAGAATCTCCAGCTCAGATAAACAAATCACCCCCAAGAACCCATACACCTGACGCTACGCGAGGAGTGAAAAGTGCAAGGCAGAGACAGAGGGCAAATAGAAGGGCAATGCTGCCCTATTCTCCTTGTTCCGGGGGAGGTATATTTACCTTTCCCACTGGAAGCTAAAGCTGTCACTCCGCATCCAGTTATTGGTCTGCTTTCGGATCTCATTCAGATTACAATATTTAATTACTGTCCCTGCCAAAGCGCAGGAACAAGGCTGCTGCTTGCTTGTAGGATTTCTGCGTTTAGAATAACTAACAAAGGGAGCCGTCTTATCTTTTATGTTTCACCAGTGAAGCAACAAGCCGTCTGCTTCCAGAAATCCATTGAAAACCCTCTCTGGCCCGCACTCTAACCCACTTCAGTTGCTCTCTGTAAATATGTTGCTGGTCTAAATAATCTGCCTGTTCTTCTAATCCGTCTCCTTCAAAGAATAGGAGGTGATGGAACATCAGATACGAACATGAACGGAGAAGCAAACAGGGCTTTCAAAGAGGCTCATTTGTATTCTGTTTTCTCGGTCAGACTCCAACTTGGGTTTAGCCAGAGTGATTTTTTAATCTCGGTGACAGACTCGCTGGATTGTGAAATGGAAGCTGTATTCGATTTGGCTTGCATTAAAAATCCCCAATTATTTCACTATTGTTGCACAGTTTTATTTAATATGCCTGCCTCGTTGTCATTTAGGTCAGACGTTGGAAAGCTCCAGTTCCTGGTTGTCAATGATTTCTCAGGCCATGGCCCGCGCAAACTGGGTGCAGTTGATCCTGGTAATTGGCCAGGTGTGAGTTCAAAAACGAGTCCGAACCAGGGAAGCCATTTCTGAGGATTTAGGGGTAAAAACTTAAATGTCTTATAGGTGGTTGTAACTGAAAAGGCAGATTAGTGGGCATCCAAATTCCAGGCTTCCCTGCCTTGGGAGGCAGCATGAGGAGTGGGAAATATATTAGGGATGAGATCCGGTGAGCTCAGGACATATCTCCCTCCGCCCTCGTTCCAGAAAACAGCCAAGAGAAAGAAGCCAGTGGAGTTACAGCGGCGGGAGTGAGATAGGAACCAGGCCAATTACTGTATTCTGAAAGCAATGCGCCTCTGAAGCCAACTAGCCCCTGGTAGTAAACAAAGTAACTGTTCGCACATAACTGAGCCCTCTAGTGTTCTCCTGGCACTTGGTAACACAGGTTTGATAACAACTTGCTTTGCCTCTTTACAGAGCCATCCATCAGCTCTCAAAGCGCCCCTCAGACATCCAAGAATTAAGCCTCACTGCACCTCTGTGAAGTATCAGGGGGTAGCCGTGTTAGTCTGTATCTACAAAAACAACAAGGAGTCTGGTGGCACCTTCAAGAAGTGAGGTTTTTACTCACGAAAGCTTATGCCCAAATAAATCTGTTAGTCTTTAAGGTGCCACCAGACTCCTTGTTGTTTTTACACCTCTGTGAGGTAATACTATCTCCATTTTACAGATGGGAAACTGAGGCACAGAGACACAGGAAATCTCTGACAGAGCCGAAAGCGAAGTCTTCCAGACTTGTCTCCCCCCACTAGATCACACCTCCTTTCTTCTCCCTCTTCCCCACTACCCCAGTTTTCACACCTTAATTCCCAACCCCCGTCTGTAAATCTGGATCCATTCTTTCATTACAGATTTTTTTCTCTTGATATTTGTAAACCTTTTTTATTATTATTATTATTTAGTTTCGATTGAGGTGGCTTAGTCTGGTATCTCCCTACACCAGTCTGAGGCGGAGAGGTGTGGAAATCAGCTGTGTGCGGACTGTCACTAGAGGGAGTTTGTAACTGACTGGAGGAAAATCGCATTAACATATTAGACAACTGTGTCCAATGATCCAAGGGAAAATGTAAAAAGAAAACCTGTCTACAGAATGTCTTGTGCTTATTTTAAAAAAGGCTATTTTGTTAAAAGTAAAATGTTTGTAAATTGATTAGACTTCTCATCCCCATCCATCCCGGGTAATCGCGTTATTGAAAGAGTATTTCATCTAAAAAATTAGACGTTATTCATTTAAATACCTAACAAATGTTGACATAAAAATCTCTTTAAATCTTTTTTTCTCTCCGAGCGCAGAGTCTAGGCTTTTGCACCATCTAGTGATCAGTTCACCGAAATGTCAGGCATTTGTCTTCTGCAAAGTGCTCTTCCCCTTCAATGACTATATTTCAGCATTAATTTTAATAGATGCCAGGAGAAAAGTGGTGTCCTTAGGAAATGGGGGAATGGCGAAGTATCTCAGTTACAAAGACAAGGAGATGCCTCTGAAAGAACCAAACAAGACACCAGGTGTCAACTGTGAGGACTGGAGAGGCAATACTGCAGCATGACACCCTTGGCTCCCTTCGCTTGTTTGGGAAGGATTTTAATCACCACATGAAACCTCCCCCATCCTCCAACAAAGCCACTTAGGGCGATTTATAAATAATAAGAATAAAACCCGAAAAGTATCGTCACTAGTAGGAAAGCACTGGGTGCGGTACTGAGGCAGCATCGGGCAACGGCTGCATCTGAATCTGCTTGAGCCGGGTGTATCTGCCTGAATTTCTTATTGAGACAAAGGAGCTGAAAATCCCCAAGGGCCACTAGAGCGTCTGAGTAATTCCTGCCGCTTGTAATATGTGCTATGGGGAAATACAGAATAGAGAGTGAAATTTCAAGAGCCTTAAAGCACAGCTTGCTTTGCTGCCCCGTGTCATGTCTGGCTCTCTTGAAGGAAGGCTACGGGGTTGTGCAGCCGCAATCGGAGGCTAAGCGAGAGCCCTCAAAAGGGGACAGTTATCTCCTGAGACAGCCCTTGGCTTCCCTGGGCACGCTCCGTATTTCAGTCTTAATAGGAGCTGGGCTGCTGCTTCTGAGCGCTTTCTGCTACTTTCCCTAATTTAAAATGAGCCTGACGTTCCCCAAATCATTAACTGAAATGGATAAGGAGCATGCTGGAGAATTCCCTGCTGTCTGAGGGGTACTAATTCCGACACATCCACTTGATCAAAGGGTAGGGTAATTATCTTTAAAAAGTTGTGCCCGAATGAAAGGATTTCTCCCAGCTCAGATTCGTTTCCAAGGGGGCGGGGGAGGTAGAGAAGAAGGGGGAAAGCCGGGCTAACCCTTGAAGGGGTATTTCATGGCACTCTCTCCCGGTGTGTCTCACTGAGCCCCACCGGCTGTACTGCAGCGCAGGGTTACCTGGCTGGGGGCACTGACGGTGTTATTGGCCAGTCGGGGCTTCCTTCCCGGCCCTGGTAAGTTCTCGGCGGCTTTCTCGTTGTTCCTCGGGGGACTCGGGCTGTAGGGCTTTAGGAACATGAAGTCGCTCTTGGCGGACTCCGGGGTCAGGCAGACTTTGTAGCAGTAGCCCGGAGGGCCGCTGCCCGCCACATCCAGGCAGTTGGTGGGCACTTTGTTGCCCGAGGAGAGTTGGGGCTTAATGTTGGAATTTTTGAAGACGTCGGCTGAGGCCCTGGCCTTCACGCAGCAGCAGGCAGGAAGGGAGCAGCCGTAGCCATGAAGGGAGTGCCGGTCCTTGTGGCACTTGATGGCCGTGAGGATGATGATGGCCACCAGAAAGGTGAAAGACACGGACCCCAAGGAGACGATGAGGTAGAGGGTGAGCGTGGAGGAGGAGAGCTCGGGGTTCAGGGAGAGCTCGTTGAAATCGGACAGGGTCTCCGGCACGCTCTCCACTACGGACAGCAGTAGGGACACCGAGGCGGAGAGCGGCGGCTGCCCGTTGTCCCGCACCTGGATGACCAAGCGGTGCCTGGTGGCATCTTTGTCCAGGAAGGCTCGGATGGTGCGGAGCTCGCCAGTGTACAGGGCCACGCTGAAGAGGCTGGGGTCAGTGGCCTGCAGGATCTGGTAGGAGAGCCGGGAATTCTGCCCGGAGTCCGCGTCTACGGCAGACACCTTCCCCACCAGGTAGCCGGGGTCGGCCGAGCGGGGCATCACATCTGTGGCAAGCGAGCCGTTGCGGGGCACGGGCGAGACGATGACCGGCGCGTTGTCATTCTGGTCCAGGACGAATACGTTGACAGTGACATTGCTGCTGAGCGGGGGGAAGCCCGCGTCCTGCGCCTGCACCTGCACCTGGAAGTTGCGGATCTGCTCGTAGTCTAGCGAGCGCAGCGCGTACATGTGCCCGCTGTCCGAGTTGATGGAGACATAGGTGGCCACGGGCATGCCCTGGATGTGCCCCTCGACAATAGAGTAGGACAGGTAGGCGTTCTGCCGGCAGTCGGGGTCCAGGGCGCTGACCGAGCAGATGGAGGCGCCCGGGGCGTTGTTCTCCAGCACATAGACGCTGTAGGAGGGCTGCAGGAAGCGGGGCGCGTTGTCGTTGATGTCGGACACCTGGACTGTCAGGGTCTTCCTGGTGAGCAGCGCAGGCGAGCCCATGTCCCGCGCCGTGATGCTGACGTTGTACTCAGGCACTGCCTCGCGGTCCAGCGCCGCGGTGGTGACCAGCGTGTAGTAGTTGCGGAAGGCGGCCTGGAGCTGGAAGGGCACGTTGCGGGGGATCTCGCAGCTCACCTGCCCGTTGTCTCCGGAGTCCCGGTCCAGCACGCTGATCACGGCGATCACGGTGCCCGGCGGCGCATCCTCCAGCACCGGCGTGGAGACCGAGGTGAGGCTCACCTCAGGCGCGTTGTCGTTGACGTCGAGCAGGTGCACCAGCACCCTGCAGTGCACGGCCACCGCCGAGGGGCCGCGGTCCTTGGCCTGCACATAGAGCTCGTGCAAGCGCGCGCGCTCGTAGTCCAGCGGGCCGGCCAGGCGCACCTGGCCGCTGCGCGGCTCCACGCTGAAGAGCTGGCGCACCCGGGGCGGCGCGTGGCCGCTGAAGGAGTACTCGATCTCGCCGTTCGTGCCCTCGTCCAGGTCCGTGGCGTTGAGCTTGATGACCAGCGTGCCCGGGGGCGCGTCCTCGGGCAGGCTCACCCCGTACGAGGGCTGGTCGAAGGCCGGCACGTTGTCGTTGGCGTCCAGCACGGTGACGAGGATTCCGGCCGTGCCCGACCGCTCCGGGAGGCCGCCGTCCAGGGCGGTGAGCAGCATGCGGTGGCTGCGCTGCTGCTCGCGGTCCAGGGCTCGCTCCAGCACCAGCTCGGCGAACTTGCTGCCGTCGCTGCGGGTCTGCACCTCGAGCGAGAAAAAGCCGTTGGGGCTGAGTTGGTAGGTGCGCAGGGAGTTGGTGCCCACGTCCGGGTCTTGCGCGCTCTCCAGCGGGAAGCGGGCGCCGGGTAGCGCCGACTCGGTCACCTCCAGCACGTACTCCGGCCAGGGAAAGCTGGGCGCGTTGTCGTTGATGTCCAGCACCTCCACCTCCACGCGGTACAGCGCCAGCGGGCTCTCGATCACCAGCTGCAGATGCAACAGGCAGGCCCCGCTGGCCTCGCACACCTCCTCGCGGTCGATCTTCTCGTTGACGAAGAGGATCCCGTTCTCCAAGTTCACCTCCAGGTGCTGCTTGGTGCCGGCCCGGGACACTATGCGGAACCGCCGCGTCGACAGCTTGGACACGTCCAGACCCAGGTCCTCGGCGATGTTAGCCACGAAGGCGCCGTGCTCCAGCTCCTCGGGAACAGAATAGCGCAGCTGGCCGACCGCCGGCTCCTGGCATGAAGTCACCAGGAGCAACAGCATCTGCCAGCTCCAAGTCCAGCCGCTGCCCCAGACTCCAGTCCCCATGGCGCCGGGGCCCCTGCTCCGGCAGCGCCTCCAGGGATAAGGCTCACCTGAGACCACCCGTGCCACCCAGCGGGAGCTTGCGCTGTCTCCCCGGGCAGAAGGCATCGGAGGCGAAGGATGCGGTGGCTAGCCCGGGCCTGAGAGCGCCGCCGCTGCTGCTGCTTTGCCGCTCCCCCACTTGTGTTTGTCCAACACTTGGACTTCCAACTACTTTCGGGCTCACAGACGAGCAGCGGAGGGAGGACCTGCCTCGCATTTCAGCACCGCATTGGTGGACAGAGGAGTCGAAAGCCAGAGCTGTAATTATGCCGGAATGGTTAACCCTTTGCTGACGAGGGCGAGGGGCGGGAGAGAGGCAGCGAGGGAGGAGAGAGCGCGATGTGTTCATGCTAATGCCCGGGAGATTGCAATAATTTCCATACAGGAAAAGGTCAGGTATCTTCCCAGCGTGGCACGGAACTGCCTGACGGAGACGGATTCCGCCCCAGCGACTTTATTGCAAAGAAAAAACCTGTTTGAACGGAAATAACTCAACTCCCATTAAATCCGATCACACCGCCCACTAGGGCCCACCCCCGCGGGGATCCATTGACTGGCCTTCGCCTCTCCGCCCACAAAGAGGAAGTTTATGTTACTGGTTACTGGGCGACAGCATCTCTAGCCCCGAGCAGATGAATATGGGGCCAGTAATATTTTCACACAGATGTTTGCTTCATCCTTACGGTAGATTAAAGAGCCCGAAACACACCGAAAGCCAAATCCTCCGTATGAATATCCTGACATCAGCCTCCATGCATGGATTTAACCTTTAACAGATGGTTAAGCTCCCACAGAATTGATTACATTTTACTGCACACCGTTTTCCTTGTAATGCTGACTTTTTTAATTACCAGAGAAGGGGATTACATCCCAGACAGCCGGCTCAAGGCTGATTCCATCAGCACAGAGACATGGAGAAAGGCCCCCCTCCTGCTTCCCTAACACCCTGCCCTCTTCGAGCCTGCAGGATTTCCAAAGTGTCTCTAATCCAGCAGAGTCCCCTGCTGTGAGAGCAGAGATGGCGGAAAGCGCCCGAAGGGGGCTCCGTGTGACTGGCTGTTCAACAGATTTTACATTAACCTTTCTTCAGCAGCGCACACACCTGCAGTGCAGGCTGAGACTTCAGCCAGCGCCTGCCAGTGGGAGGCTGAGACCAACTTTCTGCTTGTTAATTTTGCCCTTAAACCGCCACAGTTGCATTTTTTGCTGAGGTGTCTCAGCCACCCTTCGCGAAGGGAGGGCAGCCGGGTTGGGGATGGCTGGGGCAGGGGTCCGCGTAACGGGAGGGCTTCTCACACCCGAGCCACATTTCTGATCCTCTTAAATGTGAGCAGCAAGCCCAGCTGTGATGGCGATTCCCAATAGAACTCATTTTATTTGAAACACGTCCTGTTTTTCTCCCTGAGGCACCCAATTAAGATTTCTCCATTGGATTATCCGGCTCTCACTTAAACATTTTCTTCAGAAGCCCCCATAAATGATACCGGCTTTTATTGGCCAGGAAACTACTCGCTTATCCTCTTCCTAGTTGAGAAGGATGGAAACTGCCAGCGACTTCTCCAGGCGTTAATTAGGGGATATTGGGTAGTCGCGAGAAGCCCCCTAGTGGCAGATCCTTCCCGATGACTTGATTAAAGGGGATAATCTGTTAATCGATTTAAGGGATTGGGAGAGGCGCAGATCTCAGAGGAGATTTATTTCTGCGGTGATGTTTTACAAAACGCAGCTCGATGCGAGCGCTTCCCTCCTTTGTCTGTTGCTCAGGCTTTGTGCTGAATAATCGGGACGGGAGATGTCTGCTGTCACTATGAAATTACCAGATCCCCAGCCCCCACCCTCGCTGCTCCCCTCCCGCCGGGCAACCAAAGTACAAACCAGGCCGCCCCGGGGTGAAGGAGCTGGGTGGGATCGATGAGGGGACTCTGGGGTCTGGTGGTGCTCGGGGTCCCGGGTAGGAGGGGAGGGGGTATGTGGGATACCAAAGGTGAGGGGGGTCGGTGACCGGGCCGGGGGTGAAGTAATGCGGCACAGAGGGAGGTTTCTAATGGAGCAGTGGGGAGGGCTGGGAGGCTAGCGGTGGCGGCTGGAAGGGTCAGTGGGGACAGAGTGGGGAGCTGTGTATGTGCTCAGTGGCGGTCCAGTGGGAGGCCCGGGAAGTCCCTGGTGGCTGTGCGGGCACGGGAAGGGGAAGGACAGTCATTTGTGATACGGAGGTAAGCTCTTGGTGCCAAAGGCGCTGCAGGAGGCGTGCTAGGACCGGCGGCAGGGCGAGGAGTGTCTGGAGGGGAGGCGCCGGGGCAGCTATCGGGATGAGAAGTTTCACAGCTCTGGAGATGGTCCTGGTGGGGAGCTAGGGGGTTCCGCAGAGGCGCAGCGCAGGCTCCCTTGGTGTAGTGGTGTAGCGAAGGCTCCAGGGGACTGATGGGAGTTGGGACCCCTACAGCGCGGGGCAGTTACTGTGCTGACGAGGCTAGGTGTGTGACTCACAGCTCAGCGCCAGGCTAGGGAGCTTGGAGCGGACTCACTAGGGGAGCCAGGGAGAAGGTCCGTCGGGAGCAGGTGGGGCAGGGAGATACTGACTCTCAGTCCCCTCGCCCTATAATCCCATTGGAGCTATATGATGCAGGGAGCCCCACAAACCAGCTTGAAACCAAATGCTTCCCTACAACTTGTGCCAGGATGCTGCTCAATGTGAAGGAACATTCAGAAGATCCCGAACACAAAGAGGTTTCCCTTGGCACCAGCATCTCCGATAACGGCTGCCAGGGCGCTGCCCAACACGAGGCCGGAATATAGGCTCCAGAGGGGGTCCCCAATCTCACTTGCACCATCACTATGTCCCCCCCAGCCCGTTAGCGAGCAAAGCCTCCCTGGACTCAGGGTTTCCAAACTTCCCTCCCCACTGTCTCAGGAGGTCCCTAAAATAGGCCGTTGTAGCTTCCCTCTTACGTAGAGCAGAGTAAGGCAACTCTCCAGCCCTCACACCTAATTAGAGTTAAAAGGAATCACCTGCCGTAGCACCTTCCCTAGAGGAGCCGGAAAGCACTCAGCAGTGCTCACACTGGGGCTGTTCTCCTGCACCTCTCTGGCCCCAGAAAAGGACCCACCACGCCCGGCACCTGTCCCTAGTTTGCCAGATAAACAAAGCACCAGCCCCAGGACCTCCCCGCATGCCAGTCAAGGATCCTTTACAATCCCAACTAGGTCAAGCCAACACATCCTTTTAGCGTTTAATCGGCAAGACTCACTATTTCCCACTTAGTGCATCGCTAACTGCAGCTCGCCATGACCACAACCCTGGCCTTCTCCTGTCACTATCCCAACCTTTCCATAGTCCCACCGAGAGCCTGGGGCTACCACCCTCCGGATACCGTACTCCTGGAAGCAACGGGAGAACCATGGCAGAATCGGGTCCTTACGCAAGTATTTCGTGCTTGGGCCAGCCTGCGATGCTACTGGGGTTGTTGAATTCTACCCTACAAACACTGCCCCGGGAATGGCCACGCCTACACACGTCTCCACCTTGCACCCTCCCTTTCGGGTCTCTGTTGCTTCTTGTTCTTTGGGGTTATTGGCACAGAGCACAGATGAGTTTGGGTTTCCCCAACACCAGACTTTTTGCAATCGGTCAAAAAACAAAATCAACACAAAACCCGTCAGAAATCTCTTCCTTTTGTCGTTTTCACATAAAAAAATGTATTCTTCTTTCTAGGCCTCCCTTCCCCCTCCACGCCTCCTGGACCCTTCAATCGGCTTCCCAGTTTCATCCTCAATGACTGTGTGCACGCTCCCCTTCCCGCATGCAAACACGGTGTCTTCGCCAGGGCGGGGGGGGGGGCAAGTGGGGCAATTTGCCCCGGGCCCCACGGGGCCCCCACAAGAATATAGTATTCTATAATATTGCAATTTTTTTATGGAAAGGGCCCCCAAAATTGCTTTGCCCCAGGCCCCCTGAATCCTCTGGGCAGCCCTGGTCTTCACTCTCTCCATACTCCAGAGAGTTGCAGTCTCTCTGCTTTCCCAGGCGTTTTCCTTCACTGTCTCCTCCTCTCGCTTCCCTTTGTTCTCTCCCTTCCTCCCCCTTTCCTGCTCCTCTCTCTTCAATTTTTGCACTATTTCTATTCCTTTAGTCTTCTCCTCCCCTGGCTGGTAGTGCTCTCCGAGGCAGCTCTCCATCTCCCTTGGGACCTTCCTTCCCCGCAACCTATGGCATCGCCCTGTGACCTTCCTGCTGATTCTCCTTCCACGTTCCTTGCTCTCCTCCTCCTGGCATTTCCTGGGTCTGTCACCTCTCTGTTTTTTTGTGGAGGGACCGGTTACTTCCCCTCCTGCCCCCTGATGCTTCTGCATCCCTGTTTCCCAGTAAGCTCCCCCTGCTTATTCTACGGGGCACTCACCTGTTCGCGGATGGTTCACCTATCCTATTCCTTGTTGGTTTCCCTCCCTCCACCAGTGGCTTCCCCCTTTCTCTCCTTTGCCTGGTGTTTCTCCTCTCCATCCTTCCCGTTGTTTATGGTTCTCTGCTGCTCCCTACTTGGTGCGCCACTACCCCATTTCCTGCTGTCACCCCATCTCTATTTTCCCCATGTATCTGGGATCTAAGGGGATTAGCGCAATGGAGAAACCAAGGGCAAGGGAGTAGCAGAGGACTCGCTAGAGCAAGGGAAAGCGGGGGTGCTGGCTGAGTGAAGGCTGGGATAGGAGCTGCACAGCTCAGTGAAGGAAGTGCAGAAGCAGAGATCTCCATAGCGCGGAGTGTGGAACACGAGGGTCCTGATTCAGCAGAAGGGACACAGTGGGGGAGGTAAGGGTACAACTGGAAGGGGACATGCGGCTTCATAGCACAATGGGATGGGGGCTCTGGAACTGCTGTGTATCATGGGAGGCTCCATGGTAGTGACTGAAGAGGATTGTTGGCAGATGGAAGTGTAGAGCAAATTTCTCTACTCCATTGCATCTCCTGTGTGGATTGGGGGCTGGGGGAGTCCATCGCAGAGGTGGGGAGAAGAAGTGTGGCACAGTGGTGGTTAGGTCCTGGAGTTGGGCCATGTGCTAGCTCAATGCACTTGTATGTCACCTGGAAAATTAAATTTCCAATTTTGATTAAGTCACACATGGAAATAGATCTGGCTTCATCCTGTTCTATGATTCATTTGTCTGTGCCACAGAACCATTGCACAATTGAAAGCCTATTTCTGAAAGAGACCCAGGACTAGAATGGCAGGAGGGCTGCAGATCCAGACTGAAGACCTGTGTGGTGGTCCCAGGACTGAGATAGCAGTTATTACAGGTCAGAATTGATGTGCCCAGGCAGATCTGTGTGAGTGTCCTGGGCTGGAAGAGCAGGGGTGCTCCAGGTCAGCACTGATGTGCATTGGCAGAGTTGTGCGAGGGACCAGGCTGGAAATAGCAGGGGTGCTGCAGGTTAGGATTGAGCTGCCTTGGCAAAGCTGCATGGGGGAAGCTTCTCCAGCTGCCTGCTGGCGCTCAGCCTTGCCTGGCCTATGTTGTTATTCCACTTCCATGCACACCACAGTTATAAAATTATTTGTTTCAACAAAACACTAGAAGAATCGCCAAGGAATTTAAACAAAAGCTGACTGTTTATGCCTGTATTGAACACTCTAACATGGGTATAAAATCCACCATCCACACAAACGTGTGTGTGTTACTCTATTTTCCCATCAAAATGTCAGCAGTGTAAAGCTTGAGACTTGCCTGAAAGGCAGATGCTGCCAGAGGGAGCACATATATGGAGATTAGAAAGGGCACTGCTTGTTTGTGAGACCCACAATATTGCTATTAATTTGGTGACTCATTTGCAGGTTGCATTTGTGTAGCCAAATGACAAGCAGGCCATTTCCCCTTTAGTGAAGACTGGTTTTGCTAAGTGGATATGTTATGTGAAGTAGGTGCCTCTGTGAGTTAATCATCCATCCTTCCCTCCAGGAGCTTTGACTCCCTGGATTAAATTGGTAAAATAAACAGCAGCGCCTTTAGGGGAGTAAGGTGACTGTGTCAATGAGGAATTTGTATTTATTAACTCTTATAGGGCAAATTGCTTGCCTCCATGTGCTGGGATGCAAAATCTGAAAGGCACACACATCAGATAATGCTAGCAGCACCAGTGCTCAGAGCCACAGTCTCTAATAACCCATGCTAGTCAGGGATGAAAGGCAGAAATGAAATGCAATCAAGTGAAAAAGCAAATAAATATGCCTTCTATTGTGCCCTGAAGGGTCCCAAGCACAGGCTCTGGCAGACCTGCCAAGGGGAACTTGTTTGAAAGGCAGGATGGTGCCCTCCTGGAGAGTTCATTTCCAGTTACCTACAGCAAAAAGGATCAGCTGATCTCAACTGCCACAATGGGGCAGAATCTGTGAGGCCTCTCTCAGGGAGCTCAGTCCTAGACACATCAGAGCCCTGATGGTTGTTATTAACACCCTGAATTGTGCTCAGAAGCAAACAGGGAAGAGATACAAAGGCCTGAGCAATGGCATTAAGGGCCCGATTTCCAAAAGAGCTCAGCTCCTGAACCAGTGTAAGTGGCTGGATTTTCAAGTGAGTTCTCTTGAAAGCCTGGCCATTACTATCACCGGGGGAGCTGCAGGGTGCTGAGCCCTAGAAAACCTGACCCCACAAACTCGATTCTGAAAGGTGCTGAACAACTGTGGGAGGTGCTCAGCATCCTTAACTCCCATTACTATGCACTCAGAACCAGCAGGAGTTGTTCAGCACCTTGCAGGATAGAGTCCTATATGTCCTTAATTGTCTGCTTCCTCTCTGAAGCTTCCAGGTGGTCTTCGAGAGAAGCAAAATGCAATAGTTCAGACTGCAGGGCCAGAGAGGTGGATGACTGCTACAAGGTCCACGTTAGAGAGGACAAGTTGCATCCTCTTGGCCAGGTGCAGGGGTGGCTCTACGTTTTTTGCTGCCCCAAGCACGGCAGGCAGGCGGCTTTCAGCAGCGCGCCTGCGGGTGATCCACTGGTCCCGCAGCTTTGGCGACATGCCTGTGGGAGGTTGGCCAGTGCCGCGCCATCGGCGTCCCCACTGCCGAATTGCCGCTGAAGCCGCAGGACCGGTGGACCTCCTGCAGGCACACCGCCGAAAGCCACCTGCCTGCCGCCCTCACAGCGACCAATAGGCCACCCCCCATGGCTTGCCACCCCAGGCACGCGCTTGCTGCGCTGGTTCCTGGAGCCACCCCTGCATAGGTAGGAAGTGGCATTACAAGCTCCCCACTGTCATGGAATTCAGGAGCAGCGATGGATCCAACAGGTCTATGAGGCACTGACCTCTCTCAGCAACACACGGGGCAAATCTTCAGTAATCTTCTGCCCCTTCAGCCATCCACTCCCTCCAGGTTCCATGAGAGCAATTCTTCATCCGCTTCCACCTGAACCAGAAGCAGCAGTTTTATTTTGCTCCCCCATAAGATGCATGTGCTAGTCCCTGCCAGAGAAGCAGCAGTTTCCGTGGGCGTGGGGGGAGGGGGCGGGAAGGGGTTGGATTTGATTCTTAGTCCAAGGATCCAGAGAAGAGCAGGTTCCACTGCTGTTAAAGGAGCATAAGCCCCTTCTGCTAAAAGCAGGGAGAGACAGCTTCCTGTTCCCCCTTATCCTGCTGCTGCTGTCTTAATGTTCCCCCTCTTCAGTGTGTCCACACAACAGCTTCCTACCTGGGCGGGGGAGGGGTGAGTATTGTACATCGCCAGGCAGAAGGCAGTGAATATGAAAAGGATTTAGGGATCATAACGGACAAGCAGCTCAGCAGGAGCTTTCAGTGTGATGCTGTGGCAAAAAGGACTAGTGTGATCTATAGATGTATAAACAGGGGACTAGTGAGTAGAGGAGGTGGTTTTACCTCTGCATATGGCATTGGTAAGACTGATACTGGAATACTGAATCCAGTTATGATGTCCACATTTTTAAAGGGTTGTTGACAAATTTGAGAGGGTGCAGAGAAGAGCCACAAAAATGATTGGAGGGCTGGAGAAAATGCCTTACAGTGGCCTGAGCTACACTGAAAAGCTAAGTTGACCCAGATAACTCTGAGCAACCTAATCCTGGTGTAGCTAGTGCTGGGCTGATGGAAGAAGTCCTCCATTAACCTAGCTACCACCTCTCAGGGAGGAGATTACTTACACCAGTGTTTCCCAAACTTGGGACGCCGCTTGTTCAGGGAAAGCCCCTGGCGGGCCGGGCCGGTTTGTTTACCTGCCGCATCCGCAGGTCCGGCTGATCGCAGCTCCCAGAGGCTGTGGTTCACTGCTCCAGACCAATGGGAGCTGCTGAAAGCGGCGCGGGCCGAGGGACATACTGGCCGCTGCTTCCAGCAGCTCTCATTGGCCTGGAGCGGCGAACCGCGGCCAGTGGGAGCCATGATAGACTGGATCTGCAGATGCGGGAGGTAAACAAAGCAGCCCGGCCCACCAGGGGCTTTCCCTACACAAGCGGCGTCCCAAGTTTGGGAAACACTGACCTACACCAATGCAGTGGCAGAATTGGGAACTGGGAAACATGGGCGTCCCTTCAACCCAACCCGCTTCCTGGCAGGACTGCCGGGTGAGCAGGCGGAGCAGGGCATGCCCCAGTGCCCTGACCCCATTTCCCCAGCACTCCTGCTGGGGAAATGGGGTCGGGGGACTGCAGGTGGAAGGGGTAGGGAGCCCCACTTGCTGTGGCCCAGGGGCCTGACAAAACCATAATCTGCCTCAGCACCAATGGAAGACTCCTTCCATCAGCATAGGTAGTGTCTATGCTGAAACACTACAGCAGTACAGCTGTGCCATGGTAGCATTTCAGGTGTGGACAAGTCCAGTGAGAGACAAGAGTTCAATCAGTTTAGTTTATCAAAAAGAAGATTGAGAGATGATTTGATGATAGTGTGTGATTTCCTTCACAAGGAGAAAATTCTGGGTACTAAAGGGGTCTTTAATTTAGAGGAGAAAGGCAGAACAAGAACCAATGGCTGAAAGCTGAAGCCAGACAAATTCAAATTAGAAAGTAGTCACAATTTTTTAACAGTGAGGGCGACTAGCCATTGGAACAAATAACCAAGAGAAGTAATGTATTCTCCATCTCTTGATGTCTTCAAATCCAGCTGGCTGCCTTTCTGGAAGATGCTTTATCCAAACGTAAGTTATTTGTCTCAATACAGGGGTAACAATGTAATTCAATAATACAGGAGGTCAGACAAGATGATCTAAAAGTCCCTTCTGGCCTTAAACTTTATGAATCTATGAAGTTTTCCCATTTTTACTCTGGGAGAGGTGATCCCAGCAGTTCTTCATAACTGAACTTCCCCTTGGAAACCCAGCCAGCTCCCTTCTGTGTATGGAAGTCTGGGAGCAGAAGAAAGCCCCTTGTCACTTTCCAAGGGCAGAAGAATGGACTGCAAAGGAAGTGAGTTCAGGAGAGGGACTGGGAAGAGAGGAGAAAGGGAGAAAGGAGATAAACAGAGGATGAAAATAAGGAGGGGAAGAGGGGGAAGAGAGAGAGAATGAGTCAAGACGTCAAGGGATAAAGAGATGGAAATGGAAAGGTTTCACAGCCCTGCCTGCTCCCTTGTGAGCAGTTGCCAGACTGTTATAACCAGACCCAACCTTTAGACCCACATGCTTTCAAGCAGGGCCAGCTCTAACTTTTTTGCCGCCCCAAGCAGCAAAAAAAAGTGCTGCCCCGCCGGAATACACACACACACACAGCGCCGCCCCGCCCCACCGAAACACCCCCCTACCGAGTGCCATGCCGCCGAACCCCACCGAGCGCCGCACTGCTGAACACCCCCGCCCCCTGCGGAGCGCCACGCCTCCGAAACCCCCGCAGAGTGCCACGCTGCCGAACACCCCCACCCCCCGCAGAGCACCACACTGCTGAAGCCCCCCCCAACATGGAGGGCTGCCAAAACCCCCGTGGAGCGCCACGCTGCTGAACACCCCCGACCCCGCAGAGCGCCGCGCCGCACTGCCAAACACCCCCCACCCTCTGCAGAGCGCCGCTGAAATCCCCCCCCACGCGGAGTGCCACCAAACACCCCCCGCCGAGTGCCGCGCTGCTGAACCCCTCCCCGCGGAGCGCCGCGCCGCCGGAACCCGCCCCAACCCGCCGCCAAGCGCCGCACCGCGCTGCCCCCCGCCACTCCAAGATTGGCCGCCCCTTACCAGGTGCCGCCCCAAGCACGTGCTTGGTTGGCTGGTGCCTGGAGCCGGCCCTGCTTTCAAGCTCCCTGGCCTGGTGAGTGATTGATCAGTGCTCCTAGCTCTGGATCACTCAGGTGTGCTCCTCAGGTACAGATACTAGATCTGACATCTCTCTTGGCAATGGGACCCCGCACTCCAGCTGTCTTAACTCTGGAACCAGTGCTTCAGCCCTCCTGAGACCCCCAACAGCTTATGCACACTCTCCCCAGATCTCTTCCCTTGTGAGCATGCTGGTGTATAGCTTAACTCTTTGGGCACCATGTGACAATTAAAGAAAGTAACGCACAAGCTTCACAAAGGAACTTCTTAAACACACACTTTACTCTTAGAAGGCATAGGAGAGCTACAGATTATAGAAACACAACAAACACCTGAATCCAAACCCCTTCTTCCAGTGCCTTCACTACTCTTTAAGAGTCTTTTGGATTTTGGTCAGTGTCCATTGGGAGGGGCAGGTCCCTCCTTACCCCATGTCTGCTGCTATATCTTTTGCTGCTGGTGGTGGAATGGCCTATCGATCAGAGGTCATGTTTTTTAAGTACAAAACAGTCTGCAACGCTTTATCACGTGATCAGCAGGAGGAAAATGGCAGCTCTTCCAATTACATGCTCAGGCTGGGGCGGGAGGAGTGGGATGAGGGGATTACCACACATGCACATACACCCCCTCTCTTCCAACAGGTTTCTGACACCTTTTTCTCCTTTCTTCTTGAGAGGATTTTCCATTCTCCAACCCATGAGTAGGAGTGCTAGCAGAGGGTTTTAGTAATCCCCATTGTACCACCAGGGTAGAGTTGTACAGTTGCTGGTGGTGCTTGCTGGCCCTGTTTCTGATTCACTGATATGGTCTGCCATAAAATGGAAATTTTAATCCACACTAAAGATTATACTCACTAGAGGGTCGCAAATTCTGTTGTTTCTCTAGGCCAAGTTCATTGCATACACCAGGGGCTCCTTGCATTCCTTCATCTGGCCTACAAGCACCCTGTGTACTATCCTCTGAGCCCTCCCTCATGTCAGGGGCTCAGTGTGTCCCCCATTCCTGCTCCCATACCTCCAGGGTTTCCCATTCTCCCCCCATGTCAGCAGCCCTGTGTGCCATCCCATTCCCTCCTCTGCCACATCCCAGTGGTTTTTGTGTCCCCCCATTCTCCCCTCACCCAATAATAGGGTCTTCCATTCTCCCTCCACACAGTGACTCTGTGTGCCCCCATTTCCCCCTCTCTTCATACCAAGGTCCCCCATTCCCCCCCCACATTCCAGGGGCTCTCTGCCCCCCTACACCCTATGATGCGGGCAGAACAGGTGCCAGCTCATGCCAAGATCCCCATGCCTCAAATACATGGCTGGAATACATATGGCTCACCTGGATGTTAGAATTATAAGAATGTATTTACTATTTAGACTTTATTGAATGCATCTGAGTTGCTGCATGAATTAATCTCATTTATAACATCTGTATCCCATACTGTAAAGTAATATTTGAGCAGTTGTATTGTAAACCTTTGTGACTGTGTAAATCACTAAACAGGAGAGGCACATTAACTAGTGTGAAGTGCTGATCTCCAATGAAAGGTGATATGTCTTGCCCAACAGGAAAGGTCCATCGACACCAGATGAACTATTGTGAGATGATAAGGAGAACAAAATACATTTGTTATTTTGCCGACTTCCCTCACCTCATAGAGATGAGTCAAGCAAGAGGATTCCTCCCATCAGCTGAGTTTGCAGCTCAGAGCACATGGGAGGAGGGGGATAAAAACCTCTAACAAGAAGGAACCATATCTCTATGCTGCTTTTACTTTGGAATGCCATGTTTACCATGCATAAGCAAGAGATCCCCAGTGCTGAGCCTGGGTTAGCCCTAAAGGACCTACAGAGCTTGCTTATTATAGAAGCTTCTATTGCCTTTGGAAATTTAAGATTATAACTCATTTGTGGGTAGATATGTTTACCTGCTTTAGCCTTGTAAAAACTCTTTTGTTTCCTTTTACTAATTAATACATTTGTATATAGTTTTATTATAGAATTAGCTACAAGCATTGTCTTTGGTGTGAGATCTTAGGAGCAATTGACCTGGGGTAAGTGCATGGTCCTTTGTGTAACCTGCATATTGCTGGGATGCTAGGTGTAAGAGACTATCTGTCACAAAGGTATGCTCATCTGGGTTTGTTAACTAGATTAGAGTTCCCAAGGAGACTGTCTGTGACTTCATGGTAAGGCTCTTATAGTGCCTGAGGAGTTTCCACTTGATAATTGGCTGGTGAAATCTAGGGCCTGGTCTATACTATGGGGTTAGGTTGAATTTAGCCGTGTTAGGTCGATTTAAAAATGATTGCGTCCACACAACGAACCCCGTTCTGTTGACCTAACGGACTCTTAAAAATCAACTTCTGTACTCATCCCCAGTGAGGGGAGTAGTGCTAAAATCGACCTGGCTGGGTCGAATTTGGGGTAGTGAGGACACAAATCAATGGTATTGGCCTCCAGGAGCTATCCCAGAGTGCTCCATTGTGACCGCTCTGGATAGCATTTTGAACTCCGATGCACTAGCCAGGTACACAGGAAAAGCCCCGGGAACTTTTGAATTTCATTTCCTGTTTGGTCAGCATGGCGAACTCAGCAGCATTGATGACCATGCAGTCCCCCCAGAATCACAAACGAGTTCCAGCATGGACCGAAAGGGAGACACTGGATCTGATTGCTGTATGGGGAGAAGCATCTGTGCAGGCCGAACTCCAATCAGAAAAAAGAAATGCAAATATATTTGCCAAAATCTCACAGGGCATGTTGGACAGAGGCTACAACAGGGACACATAGCAGTGCCGTGTGAAAGCTAAGGAGCTCAGGCAAGCCTACCAAAAGACAAAGGAGGCAAACGGTCACTCCGGGTCAGAGCCCCAGACATGCTGCTTCTATGACCAGCTGCATGGCATTCTAGGTGGGGACCTTACCACTATTCCACCACTGTCCATGGACACCTGCAAGGGGGGAGTCTCACGCAACAGGGAGGAGGATTTTGCGGATGAGGAAGAGGAGGAGGAAGAGGAGAATGCGCAGCAGGCAAGCGGTGAATCTGTTCTCCCGGCAGCCAGGAACTTTTCTTCACCCTCAAGCCAATACCATCCCAAGGTGGGATCCCCGACCCTGAAGCCGGAGAAGACACTTCTGGTGAGTGCACATTTGTAATTACAGTAGAGGGTTTAAAAGCAATGGTGTTTAATGTTTGATTTGCCCTGAAAAACTGGGATGCATTCGCGGCCAGTACAGCTACTGGAAAGGTCTGTTCACATGTCTGGGGATGGAACGGGAATCCTCCAGGGATATCTCCATGAAGCTCTCCTGGAGCTACTCTGAAAGCCTTTGCAGAAGGTTTCTGGGGAGGGCTGCCTTATTTCATCCTCCACGGTAGGACACTTTACCATGCCAAGCCAGTAGCAAGTATTCTGGAATCACTGCAGCACAAAGCATGGCAACGAATGGTCCTGGGTTTTGGTCGCATTCAAGCAACATTCGGTCTGTATCTTTCTGTGTTAGCCTCAGTAGAGTGATATCGTTCATGGTCACCTGGTTGAAATAGGGGAATTTTTGTAAGGGAACAGTAAAAGGAACCCGTTCATGCTGGGCTGTTTGCGCTTGGCTAAAAGGGATCATCGCAGAGAATAGCCACATGGCGGGGGGGAGGGGTGAAGGGATCATCCCGGAGAATAGCCACTTAGAGGGGTTGGGGTAGGTGTGTGCTGCACATCCACCCGAAAACCGCAACCCCTCCTTTTAAATATGAAACTCAACCCATTGTTTGCTCTGGGAAAGGAGGGCACTGCAATTTGAAAACATTCCCACATGTTATGAAGGCATTAGAAGCCAAACCCGCGTACCCTTTGGCTTACCATGTGTCACGGAGTCCCCGGGCAATGCTCTGGAACTGCTCCCCACAAAGCCAGTCAGGACTTTGCGGAGCCTCCTCTCCCTTGGAGCAGACTGTCTTCAGAGCAAGAATCTCACATGGCTTCACCTCCTGGGTCTCTCCTGGGAGCATTTAGCATATGTCCCTCCGTGCGCTTTCCACAGCGAGTCCGCCCAGGCAGGGTCCTGGGGAAGCCAAAGGGCTCTGCACCCCTACTTCGCAGTCAGACATGACTCTCAGCCAGCCAGTAAAACAGAGGTTTATTAGATGACAGGAACACGGTCTAAAACAGAGCTTGTAGGTATAGCGGCGAACGGGACCCCTCGGCTGGGTCCATTATGGGGTTCAGAGAGCCAGACACCCACGTCTGCCCTCACTCCTAGTCCCCAGGTAGCTCCAACTCTCTAACTCCCTCCAGCCCCTCCTTCTCTCGGCTTTGTCTCTTTCCTGGGCCAGGAGGTCACCTGATCTCTTTGTTCACCTTTAGCTATTTCCTTGCAGGAGGGGAAGGGGCCCTGGCCATTTGTTGCCAGGGAGACAGAGTATTAGTGATTTATGCACACTGGCCTTTCCCCACAACCTAGAGACATAAGAAATGCATAGGGGAAACTGAGGCACCCACACAGTATTCAGAGGAAACATTAAGAACACACCATGGCTGCCTAAAAACCAAATTCTGTTGCCCAGCCATTTGTGATGTGTTACCATTCCGGCAGGTGCTCAATATAAAAGGCAAAATGCAACTTTGTACCTAAAGCACATGTGCTGTCTCCTGTGAATTGCTTGATTCACTGTGAAAGAGTCTCCTTTTTGTTCTCAGAAATGTATCATCTTAAATTTTACTCTCCCTTTTTATCTCCCCCCAGGTGCTAATGTTTCTACGCTCCCCCTATCATCTCCATCCCTGAGATTATCGCAGATTAGAAGGCAAAAAAAACGCACTCGAGATTACATGTTTTCTGAGCTCATGCAGTCCTCCCGCACTGATAGGGCACAGCTCAATGCATGGAGGCATTCAGTGGCAGAGGCAGAGGCCAGAAAAGTAGAGAGTGGAGGCAGAACGCGATGCTGAGGGTAATGGGGGAGCAAACGGACATGATGAAGTGTCTGTTGGAGCTGCAGGAGCCAACAAGAGCACAGACCCTCGCTGCATCCACTGTATAACCACATGCCCTCCTCCCCACATTCCATATTTACTTCACCCAGACGCCCAAGAACACGGGGTGGGGGGAGGCTACGGGCACCCAGCCACTCCACTCCAGAGGATGGCCCAAGCAACAGAAGGCTGTCATTCAAACAGTTTGATTTTTAATGTGGCTACAATAAACAATGTGGCCTTGTCCTTCCCTCCTCCCCCACCCCACCCAGGCTACCTTGCCCATTATCTCATTTTTTTTAATTAATAAAGAAAGAATGCATAGTTTCAAAATAATAGTTACTTTATTTCGAAGTGGGAGGGTGGTTGGCTTACAGGGAATTAAAATCAACAAAGGGGGCGGGTTTGCATCAAGGAGAAACACACACAACTGTAACACCGAAGCCTGGCCAGTCATGAAACTGGTTTTCAAAGCCTCTCTGATGTGCAGCGCGCCTTGCTGTGCTCTTCTAATTGCCATGATGTCTGGCTGCTCAGAATCGGATGCCAGGCGATTTGCCTCAACCTCCCACCCCACCAAAAACATTTCCCCCTTACTCTCACAGATATTATGGAGCACACAGCAAGCAGCAATAACAATGGCAATGTTATGCTTATGCTTATGCTTAAGCTTATGCTCAAATAAATTTGTTAGTCTCTAAGGTGCCACAAGTACTCCTATTCTTTTTGCTGATACAGACTAACACGGCTCCTACTCTGAAATGGGAATGTTGTTTGCGCTTAGGTCTGACCTACTCGGCAAACAGCGGCAGCGAGCTTTTAATCGTCCAAAGGCACATTCTACCACCATTCTGCACTTGCTCACCCTATAGTTGAACTGCTCCTTACTACTGTCCAGGCTGCCTGTGTACGGCTTCATGAGCCATGGGAGCAAGGGGTAGGCTGGGTCCCCAAGAATAACTATCGGCATTTCAACATCCCCAATGGTAATTTTCTGGTTTGGGAAGTAAGTCCCTTCTTGCAGCTGCTCGAACAGCCCGGAGTTCCTAAATGTGCAAGTGTCAAGCATATTTCCCGACCATCCCATGTTGATGTTGGTGAAACGTCCCTTGTGATCCACCAGTGCTTGCAGCACCATTGAGAAGTACCCCTTGCGGTTTATGTACTGGTTGGCAAGGTGGTCCGGTGCCGAGATAGGGATATGCATTTCGTCTATCACCCCACCACAGTTAGGGAACCTCATTGCAGCAAAGCCATCCACTATGACCTGCACATTTCCCAGAGTCACTACCCTTGATAACAGAACGTCAATGATTGCCTTGGCTACTTGGATCACAGCAGCCCCCACAGTAGACTTGCCCACTCCAAATTGATTCCCGACTGACCAGCAGCAGTCAGGTGTTGTATGCTTCCACAGGACTATAGCAACTCACTTCTCAACTGTCAGGGCAGCTCTCATCTTGGTATTCCTGCGCTTCAGGGTGGTGGAAAGCAACTCACAGAGTTCCAGGAAAGTGGACTTACACTTGCGAAAGTTTCGCAGCCACTGTGAATCATCCCATACCTACAACACTATGCGGTCCCACCAGTCTGTGCTTGTTTGCCTGGCCCAGAATCGGCGTTCCACTGTATCAACCAACCCCAGTGCCACCATGATGTCCCAACTGCCACAGCCCGTGCTTTCAGGAACGTCTGTGTCCATGTCTTTATCAAAATCCTCCTCGTGCTGGCATCTCTTAGCCCGGTTCTGCATATACTCCAGGATAATGCGTGAAGTATTTGCAATGCTCACAACAGCAGCAGTGACGGTGAGCTGAGTGGGCTCCATGCTTGCCATGGTATGATGTCTGCATGGGTAATCCAGGAAAAAAGGCAGGAAACAATTGTCTGCTGTTGCTTTCACGGAGGGAGGGGCGACTGACGACATGTACCCAAAACCACCCACGACAATGTTTTTGCCTCATCAGGCATTGGGAGCTTAACCCAGAATTCCAATGGGGGGTGGATACTGTGGGAACTGTGGGATAACTATCCACAGTGCATCGCTCCGTAAGTCAATGCTAGCCATGGTAGTGAGGACACACTCCGCCTACTTAATAAGCTTAGTGTGGATGTACACAATCAACTGTATAAAATCGATTTCTAAAAATTGCCTTCTATAAAATTGACCTAATTTTGTAGCGTAGACATACCCTAGGTATAGAACTCACAACCAATTTGGGGGTTGTGCCCTGGTTCTTAACAGTCTGGTACTCACGCTCTTCAGTCACTGCAAGCAGCTTGACACCACCTCTCTCTATACCAAGTTCCCCCTTTCTTTCCCCCCAGGGGGTTTGTGTGCCCCTCTCTTATTCCCCATTCCTGCTTTCTTCCCCACTGTTATTATTTCTCTACTTTCTGTCTGGGAGATAAATCATTCAGGCTGTCAACATTTTAAATTCCATTGGGTGGATGAGTAGAGCAGGAATAGGGTGTTGTTATGCTGGAAGGTGTTAATGGCTGCCATCACCCGGCTCTTTGATCTAGAGACAATTACAGATGAGTGTAAGATCTTGCTTCACTCAGCCAATAAATAGAGTTCATAAAATCAAATGGAATTCATAAGTTTACACAGACAGATCCCCAAACTGTCACAGAAGGAGAGAGAGACAAAGTGAGAGAATGAAATGGGAGAAAACAAGGGGATGGTGAAAGTGAGGGGGAAGGGGAGGAAAGTGATGGGAAAGTCAATAGAAAAATTAAAAAAGAATGTGGTTAGAGAAAGAAACTATTAAAGGGGAAAGAGTGAGAGAAGGGAAGAGGCTGAAGAGATGCAGTGTTTGAAGATTGGATAGAAGAGGGATGAAGTTGGGCCACGGGAAACTGATTTTTTTAGATATGCAATTTAGGCACATAGATTGAGGCAAAGAGCACCAAGAAAGAGAGAGAGGGATAAAGTGATGGACAAAGAGCAGGAAAGAAAGAGAGTGAGAGAAGTGAAGACAGAAAAAAAGAAAGAACAAAGCTCCTCCCCACACCCCAGTGTCCTGTCTGGTTTGCTGTATCCCCCATGTTGTCTCTTATCTTACAGTTAGATTGTAAGACCTTTGTGGCAGGGACCATATTTGTAATATGCATGTACAGGGCCTAGCACAATGGGACCCAGATCCTTGATGCAGGCCTCTAGCTACAATTGGGAACATACACACTATGTTTTAAACAATTATTTTAGTGTAAAGTTTAGTGCAGCAAAAACTGTAGTTAAAGCAACAAATCAGTTCTCTTCAAACCCCCCCTTCCCTGTTTTCAGATGCTCAAAACTTTTAGAAATAATCATCTTTCAGACTGAAAATGTTCACACTTGGCCTGTGAATTAAAAGTGTGAAATAAAGATGATTTTTAGTTTACTTTGAGCAATTAATATTGATTCCATTTTACCACATGCCCCAGCACATGCCCAGTAGAAAAGTCCATTCCACTTTGAGTCACAGTGTTAAACACGGATGTGCTGCATATGAGTAAAAAAAGGCCTAATATACTGGCCTGCTCTGAACCTGCCAGCACTTCCAATACCAGGAGCTCATCTCTAGCATATATATCCTTCTCTTTCAGCCTCCCAAATGGCCCCTTACCGTGGGTGAGCAAGTTTAAGACTGGGAGTCAGAAGCAACTGATCATAGAATCATAGAATATCAGGGTTGGAAGGGACCTCAGCAGTAGGGTGACCAGATGTCCCAATAAAATCGGGACTGTCCCGATATTTAACCCTTTATCCCGCGTCCTGATCAATGTACGATCCAGACACCATTTGTCCCGATATTCAGGTAAGGAGGTGAGCGGGAGAGAGGTGCTGACCCTATGGGTGCGCCGGGTCTGGAGCACCCACGGGGAAAAATTGCAGCCAAGCTCCCCCTCCTTGCCTCCTTCTCCCCGCATCTCCCCAGCATGCCATGTCCCAGCTCCTCCCCCCTCCAGCACTTCCCGCCGCCTAACAGCTGTTTGGCGGCACTTAGCGCTTTCCAGGACAGGGAGGGGAGAGGAGTGGGGATGTGGCACGCTCAGGGGAGGAGGTGGAGACAAGGCGAGGCAGGGTAGGGGCAGGGACTTGGGGGAAGGGGCGAGGGCGGGAAGAGGCGGGGGTGGGCGAGCATCCACCTGGCAGAGGGGAAGTCGGCGCCGCAGGGATGAGTAGCAGGCGGGCGGGGAGGCGAGCGGAGGGTGGGGGACTGAGGAGGGATGCATCAAGCTAGTGGTGGGCCAGGGGGGTGGTGAGCGGGGATGGGGCGGGACCTGGGGTGGAGCTTGGGAGGAGCAGGGGTGGACTCTGGGTGGTGCTGATGACACCCCAATGTGTCCCAATATTTTAGTGTGGTAATCTGGTCACCCTACTCAGGAGGTCATCTAGTCCAACCCCCTGCTCAAAGCAGAATCAATCCCAAACTAAATCATCCCAGCCAGGGCTTTGTCAAGCCTGACCTTAAAAACCTCTAAGGAAGGGGATTCCACCACCTCCCTAGGTAACCCATTCCAGTGCTTCACCACCCTCCTAGTGAAAAAGTTTTTCCTAATATCCAACCTAACCTCACCCACTGCAACTTGAGACCATTACTCCTTGTTCTGTCATCTGCCACCACTGAGAACAGTCTAGATCCATCCTCTTTGGAACCCCCTTTCAGGTAGTTGAAAGCTGCTATCAAATCCCCCTTCATTCTTCTCTTTTGCAGACTAAACAATCCCAGTTCCCTCAGCCTCTCCTCATAAGTCATGTCCTCCAGCCCCTAATCATTTTTGTTGCCCTCCGCTGGACTCTTTCCAATTTTTCCACATCCTTCTTGTAGTGTGGGGCCCGAAACTGGATACAGTACTCCAGATGAGGCCTCACCACTGTCGAATAGAGGGGAATGATCACATCCCTCGATCTGCTGGCAATGCCCCTACTTATACAGCCCAAAATGCTGTCAGCCTTCTTGGCAACAAGGGCACACCGTTGACTCACTGATATTTTTTCTTACTTCTACCAGTGACTGACGTTATATTTCCCACTTTACAAACATGTTTGTAATATTCACAGGCCTCACACCACCTCTATGAGGTAGGAAAATATCATTATCCCCTCTTTAAAGCTGGGGGCCCAGATCCACAAAAGGACTTAGGAGCCCAAAGCCCAGATTTAGACAGTATTGTGATCCACAAAGCCCCGGCTCAACTGCCACCTAACCCTATAGGCACCTAGGTTTTTGCTGCAGAAAGTCCCCTGTGAGAGTAAAGGTATGTCTACACTACGAAATTAGGTCAATTTTATAGAAGTCTATCTTTAGTAACCGATTTTATACAGTCCATCGTGCATGTCCCCACTAAGCGCATTAGGTAGGCAGAGTGCATCCTCAATACCATGGCTAGCATCAACTCACGGAGTGATGCACTGTGGGTAGCTACCCCATAGTCTCTGCTGCCCATTGGAATTCTGCGTTAAGTTCCCAATGCCTGATGGGGCAAAAACATTGTCGCAGGTGGTTTTGGGTACATGTCATCAGGCTCTCCTCTCTCACTCCGTGAAAGTAATGGCAAACAATCGTTTCACGCCTTTTTTCCTGGGTTACCTGTGCAGACACCATGGCAGGGTAAGCATGGAGCCTGCTCAGCTGCACATTGCTTTTGTGAGCATTATAAACACCTTGCATATTATCCTGCAGTATGTGCAGAGCCTAGCTAGGAGCCACCAGCGCAAGGACGATTATGAGGAAGACATGGACAAAGATGTTCCTGAATGCACGGGATGTGGCAATTGGGATACCATGGTGGTACTGAGGCATGTTGATACAGTGGAGCGCCGATTCTGGGCCCAGCAAACAAGCATAGACTGGTGGGACCACATAGTGTTGCAGGTATGGGATGATTCACAGTGGCTGAGAAACTTTCACATGCATAAGGCCACTTTCATGGAATTTTGTGAGTAGCTTTCCCCTGCCCTGAAGCGCAGGAATATCATAAGATGAGACCTGCCCTGACAGTTAAGAAGGGAGTGGCAATAGCCCTGTGGAAGCTTGCAATGCCTGACTGCTACCAGTCAGTCGGGAATCAATTTGGAGTGGGCAAATCTACTGACGGGGCTGCTGTGATCCAAGTAGCCAAGGCAATCATTGATGTTCTGTTATCAAGGGTAGTGACTCTGGGAAATATGCAGGTCATAGTGGATGGCTTTGCTGCAATGGGGTTCCCTAACTGTGGTGGGGTGATAGACGGAATGTATATCCCCATCTTGGCACCAGACCACCTTGCCAACCAGTACATAAACCGCAAGGGGTACTTCTCAGTGGTGCTGCAAGCACTGGTGGATTACAAGGGACGTTTCACCAACATCAAAATGGGATGGTCGGGAAAGGTGCATGACGCTCGCATCTTTCGCAATTCTGGGCTGTTCAAAAAGCTGCAAGAAGGGACTTTCTTCCCAGACCAGAAAATTACCGTTGGGGATGTTGAAATGCCAATAGTGATCCTTGGGGACCCAGCTTACCCCTTGCTCCCATGGCTCATGAAGCCTTACACAGGCAGCCTGGACAGCAGTAAGGAGCAGTTCAACTATAGGCTGAGCATGTGCAGAATGGTGGTAGAATGTGCCTTTGGATGTTTAAAAGGGCGCTGCGCTGTTTGCTGAGTAGGTTAGACCTCAGCACAACCAATATCCCCATTGTTATTTCTGCTTGCTGTGTGCTCCATAATATCTGTGAGAGTAAGGGAGAGATGTTTATGGAGGGGTGGGAGATTGAGGCAAATCACCTGGCGGCCAATTTTGAGCAGCCAGACACCAGGACAATTAGAAGAGCACAGCTAGGCGCACTGTGCATCAGAGAGGCTTTGAAAAACAGTTTAATGACTGACCAGGCTACAGTGTGACAGCTGTGTGTATTTGTACTTGATGCAAAGCAGCCATCTTTGGTGAATGTACTTCTCTGTAAGCCAGTCCCCCTCCCGCCTTTGACCACAGCTGGCAAAGGAAATAAAGTCCCTATTGTTTTGAATCCATTCATTCATTCTTTATTTATTTTTTTAAAAAATTGAGATCACTGACAACTCTGACTAGCGAAAGGTAGCCCGGGTAGGGTGGAGGAGGAGGGAAGGACAAGGCCACATTGCTTATTGTAGCCACCAGGGGCAGCACCAGCACAGCAAGCGCGTGCCTGGGGCAGCAAGCTGCAAGGGGCGGCAGTCAGGCTGCCTTCGGTGGCATGCCTGCGGGAGGTCCACCAGTCCCGTGGCTTTGGCAGCGGGCCCGCCGACGGCGCAGGATAGGCAGATAACCCGCGGACACGCCACTGAATCCGCATGACCAGCAGACCGCCCGCAGGCATGCCGCCAAAGGCCTCCTGACTGCCATGCTTGGGGCAGCAAAAAACATAGAGCCGCCCCTGGTAGTAGCCACACTACAAATCAAAGCTGTTTGAATGACAGCCTTCTGTTGCTTGGGCCAGCCTCTGGAGTGGAGTGGCTGGGTGCCCGGAGCCTCCTGACCCGCATTCTTGGGCATCTGGATAAGGAGGATATGGAACTTGGCAAGGAGGGCTGGCAGTTACACAATGGATGCAGTGGGGTTCTGAACTCTAGTTGCCTTTCATGCAGCTCCAACAGATGCCTCATCATGTCCGTTTGCTCCCCCATTAGCCTCAGCATCTCCTCCTGCATTTTCTGATCACACTCACTGTACGCTTTCCTGGCCTCTGCCACCAAATGCCTCCATGCATTCAGCTGTGCCCTATCAGTGCGGGAGGTCTGCGTGAGCTCTGAAAACATGTCATCGCAAGTGCATTTTTTCCGCCTTCTAATCTGCGATAACCTCAGGGATGGAGTTGATGCGGGGAGCATAGAAACATTTGCAGCTTCAGGGGGGGAAAAAGGGAGAGTAGACTTTTAAGAAGATACATTTCTGAGAACAAAAGGGAGACTCTTTCACAGTGAATCAAGCAATTCACATCAGCACAGCACGTGTTTTAGGTACAAGGTTGGAATTTGCCTTTTATATTGAGCACCTGCCAATATGGTGACATATCACACACGGCTGGGCAACAGAATTCGGTTTCCAGGCATCCATGGTAAGCCAAAGGGTATGCGGGGTGGGCTTCTTCCACATTCATAACATGTGGGAATGGTTTCAAACTGAAGCACCCTCCTTTCCCATAGCAACCAATGCCGGTTGGTTTTGTCGTTTAAAAGGAGGGCCTGCAGAGGCCATTTAAAAGGAGGGGCTGCAGGTTTCCGGGTGGATGTGCAGCACACCCCTCGCTCCCTACCCCTCACCCCCAAATATCAGGATTGTCCCTATAAAATCGGGACATCTGGTCACCCTACCCATGTGTGGCTATTCTCTGGGATGATCCCTTTTAGTCAAGCGCAAACAGCCCAGCATTACCTGGGTCTAATGTACCAGGGATCACCAAACAGAGGGGATTACTGTTCCCTTACAAAAATTCCCCTATTTCAACCAGGTGACCATGAACGATATCACTCTACTGAGGCTAACACAGAAAGATACAGACCGAATGTTGATTGAATGTGACCAAAACCCAGGACCATTCACTGCCATATTTTGTGATGCAAAGATTCCAGAATACTTGCTACTGGCTTGGCGTGGTAAAGTGTCCTACCGTGGAGGACGAAATAAGGCAGCCCTCCCCAGAAACCTTCTGCAAAGGCTTTCAGAGTAGCTCCAGGAGAGCTTCCTGGAGATGTCCCTGGAGGATTCCCGCTCCATCCCCAGACACGTTAACAGACTTTTCCAGTAGCTGTACTGACCGCAAATGCATCCCAGTTTTTCAGGGCAAATCAAACATTAAACACAATTGCTTTAACCCCTGTACTGTAGTTACAAATGTGCACTCACCAGAGGTGCCTTCTCCACCTTCAGGGTCCAGGAAGAATTTGCCCTGGGATGGTACTGGCTCCAGAGTGATGAAAAGGTCCTGGCTGCCGGGGAGAACGGATTCACTGCTTGCCTGCTGCGCATTTTCCTCCTCCTCCTCCTCCTCCTCATCCATAAAATCCTGATCCATGTTGCATGAGGCTTCCTCCTTGCAGGTGTCCACAGACAGTGGTGGGATAGTGGTAGGGTCAGGACCGGCTCTGGCTTTTTTGCCGCCCCAGGCAAAAAACCCTCTCACCGCCCCCCTCCCCCAGAGTGCGGCAGGGGAGGGCGCCGAGCCCAGCCGTGGGCCCGCTCTCCCCGACCGGCCGGAGCGCCGGAGAGAGGGTGGCGAGCCCGCCACGGCTCCGCTGGCGGCCGGAGCGCCGGGAGGAGGGCGGAGAGCCCGGCCGGGGCCCCGCTCTCCCTGACCGGCCAGAGTGCCGGGAGGAGGGCGGAGAGCCCGCCGCGGCTCCGCTCTCCCCGGCGGCCAGAGCGCCGGGAGGAGGGCGGAGAGCCCAGCCGGGGCTCCACTCTCCCCGGCGGCCAGAGTGCCGGGAGGAGGGCGGAGAGCCTGGCTGGGGCTCCGCTCTTCCCGGCAGCCAGAGCGCCGCTCTCCCCAGCGGCCAGAGCGCCGGGAGGAGGGCGGAGAGCCCGGCCGGGGCTCCGCTCTCCCCAGAGGCCAGAGCGCCGGGCGAGGGCAGCGAGCCCGCTGCAGCTCCACTCTCCCCGGTGGCCAGAGCGCCGGGCGAGGGCAGCGAGCCCGCTGCAGCTCCACTCTCCCCGGTGGCCAGAGCACCGCGGGGATGGCGGTGAGCCCAGTTGAGGCCTCGGTCTCAGGCCGGAGCACCGCGCCGCCCCCCTCCAGGTGCCGCCCCAAGCACATGCTTGGTGGGCTGGTGCCTGGAGCCGGCCCTGGGTAGGGTCCCCACCTAGCATGGCATGCAGCTGATCATAGAAGTGGCATGTCTGGGGCTCTGACCTGGAGCAACCGTTTGCCTCCTCTGTCTTTTGGTAGGCTTGCCTGAGCTCCTTAACTTTCACGCAGCACTGCTGTGTGTCCCTGGTGTAGCCTGTGTCCACCATGCCCTGTGCAATTTTGGCATATATATCAGCATTTCTTCTGCTGGATTGGAGTTCTGCCTGAACAGACTCTTCTGCCCATACAGCAATCAGATCCAGTGTTTCCCGTTCGCTCCATGCTGGAGCTCATTTGCGATTTTGGGACTGCATGGTCACCTGTCCTGCTGAGCTTGCCATGCTGACCAAACAGGAAATGAAATTCAAAAGTTCCCAGGGCTTTTCCTGTGTACCTGGCTGGTGCATCAGAGTTGAAAGTGCTGTCCAGAACAGTCACATTGGAGCACTCTGGGATAGCTCCTGGAGGCCAATACCATCAAATTGCACAGTGCTGTGTCTGCACTACCCCAATTTCGACCCAGGAAGGTCAATTTTAGCGCTACTCACGTTGTCGGGGAGGAATACAGCAGTCAATTTTAAGAGCCCTTTAGGTTGGTGGAACAGGGTTGGTTATGTAGCCACATTGCTTATAAAATCGACCTAACATGGCTAAATTTGACCTAACCTTGTAGTGTAGACCAGACCTAAATTTCTGCCTCTGGGCATGCAAACTGCTGTCTCAGATAGGCGCCTGGATGCCTACCTCGCACCTAAGCCCCAGTGAGGTCCTCAAGCCAGGTGAAGGGAGGCATTGCCCTGCCTGACCCCCTGGGTGGCCTGATCAGAACATGCCTAACTCCACATCAAATGGCCAGGAAGGGCAAGCAAAGGAGGCCCTCCATTTAGCTGAGTGCTTAAGGAACTTTTGCAGGATGTGGCAGGCCCTGGTTCAATTTCCCCCCTCTGCCTGATGAGGACCAAGGGTTTCCCACCTCTCAGCTGAGTGCCCTAACCACAGGACTATGGGATATTCTGATATGGGGCTCACTCAATCTCGCCTCTTGAAGCCATTCCACTTTGTATAAATAATTAAATATGCACCAGGCCAGAAAGCTTGTGAGAGTGACTCTGTGGCCCAGTGGTTAGGGCCCTCACTTGAGAATGTGGATACACATGTCCAACTCCCTTCTCCTCATCAGACAAGGGGGGGAATTGAGCTGGTGTCTCCCACATTCTGGGTAAGTTCCATAACCATAAGGAAATTGTTACCCTTCCCCCAGGCCATTTTGTAAGGAGCTGGGCATGTACCCCTGTTGTTCTTATCAAAAAACTTCAGCACTTGACTCCCGGAGGGGGTTCCTCCTGGCTGTCAATACCAAGCAGATATAAGTGCCTTCCTTAGGCGCCTAACTCCCCGAGAGGAACAAGGTTTAGAGGACACTCTCTCCTCTCATCAGCATCTGCTATTGGCTAGTTTAGGCAGCTCTTCACCTGGTGTATTGGCTTTTGTGGATCCCATTCTCAGGCACTTATCTCTTCCTACGCATGGTGTAAGAAGCCTAGGCACCTGACCCAGGGTTTGTGGATTCCACCTGGTGGCTAGGCACCTAGAAGTTAGGCATTGCAACACCTAAGTGTCTTTGCAGAACTGGGCTGGGGTTATGGGATCAAGGTAACACAGAGAGAAGCAGGGCTGGTCTTAGAATCCAGGTCTCCTTTCAGCTAGACACACATCTTAGCTGCTTGTGATAAGCTCCAAATACATTGTTAAATCATTGTGCCTTCGTTTCCCCAGCTGTAAAATTGGGCTAATGCTTACCCAGCTTCGTAAGGCACTTTGAGAGTGCAAGGTGACAACACATTACATAAGGGCAACCAGTGTTTCCCACTACAGTCAGCCTTTATGGAGTCAGGGTCTAATTCACCAGGGTGTTACTCCAACTGTACACTGGCGTAGCTGCACTGAAATCAATGGAATAAAACTGATGTTAAACTAGTGGTACACTGGTGAATCAGGCCCACAGAGCTGAAGTACTCAGCCCACGAGGCTACGTAGCCTAGAGGAGTAGGCAGCAATTACACTGTCTGCAAAGCTGATTTACCAACAGCACAGGGGGACTGTGAGGATTAATTAGTTAAAGGCGAAAGATTTATACGATCTGAAGAAAAACCTTTTGTACAGCACTCTAGCACAGCTCATTGTATGACTATGGTGATTAGAGCCCCCCTGCAGCTGGGAGCAGCAGAGAGCCACACCGCATAAGGAGAACAAAATCCCTTCATTTCTCTGCAGTTAAGGTCTTCCACAGGGATGGGGACGGGAGAGTCTCATGGTATGCATGCAAGTATTGTATGTAAATAGGAGTGGCTGAGGGAAGAGAAATGCTTGAAGTGTTTTCTGCATAGAGAGAAGCTGAAAAAGAAAAGAAAAGAAGGTAGAGAGAGCAGCACCAGTACATCATTAGGGCTCCTAGGTGCTCTGGTAATGCAAATAACAAATACATAGTTCAATTTTGATGTTAATAATTACCCCATTTCTATGAAGCCACACGTTCAAATCTATGCAGGATTCGCTCTTCATTCTCAAGGCAGATCCACTGAGTCCTGAACATTGTGGTGGATGGATTTTTCAGACAAGACTTTACAGACTGAAACTCTGGTTATGTCTACACTGCAATGTAAGGTCAGGGTTGGAGGGTCTCAAGTCCATGGATCCTGGGTTTGCAAGCCCAGTGCTAGAGCATCCATACACATTGGTGACCCTAGGTTTACAATTTCTGGAACTGGGCATCAAATCCAGGGGTCCAGCATCTACACCCAGAGTATGCAGATCAGAGTGAAATCACCATATCCCAGGCTTCCTAGCATGCACCACCACTCCTCGGCTGTGGCCACTCTAGTCCCTGGTTCATGGTGTAGTGTGGAAAAATTTAACTGTCCACCCAACTCATTACTGGAAGTTGTCACAGCCTGCCAAGTTCCCAACACATCCTACCAAGCTGTCTTTTGGGTCTGTATGCTCCTGGCAACCAGAGCCAGCAACATGGAGGAGTCACCATTTGAAGAGTTTCTCTTGCTTGCGCTTTCACTCCTCTTTCAGCAAACGGGCAGAGCATCCATAAGACACTGGGTGGACATTTCCACAATGTTTTCTGACCTACTGAAGGCTCCTGTTGGAGGAGGAGGACAATACAGACATCACAGACTCAAACTGGCTGATGCTGCTCACTACTCTTGGTAGAGCCGCTGCTACCATCTGTAGCAGGGCCACAAGCACAGACTGATGGGATCATATGGTCATGCAGACCTGGGATGACCAGCAGTGGGTCCAGAACTTTTGCATGAAGAAAGCTATGTTTCTAGAGCTTTGTGAACAGCTTGACCCACCCCTTCAGCCTCAGGATATAGGCATGAGGGGGCCATACCGGTTGAGAAGTTGCTCTATCTGGAAGCTGGCTAGCCCAGACTGCTACAGGTCCATTGCTAACCAGTTCAGCATTGGAAAGTCAACTGTGGGTAAAGTGGTCACAGAGGTTTCAGAGGGAATCAGGTGTGTGATTTACCTAAAGGTGGTGGGCATAAACAATATCCTTGAAGTAATATCTGGCTTTAAGAGAATGGGGCCATTGATAGGACTCATATGCCCATAGTCTGCTTTCCTGAAGTTGCACACGAATACGTAAACCGCAAAGGGTACTACTCCATTTTTGGACACCAACATAGGCTGCATTGGAAAAGTTCACGATGCCAGGGTTTTCTGGTGATCAGAAGTCTGCATTTATGGACAGACTGGCAAATTAAAAAAAAATTCCAACAAATTACATTGGAATGAACAGAGTTACTGTCCCCAGTGTTATCCTGAGGGACCCCATATACCCCCTTTTGCTTTGGCTTATGAAACCATATCCTAATCTCAGAGGGCCGGGAGGAAGAATTACATTCTCAGCAGATGCAGAATGGTGGCTGAATGTGTATTTGACAGATTGAAATCCCACTGGCACTGTCCACAGATATTTTTGCATTCCTGTGTCATCAGTGCCGCCCACATTATTGTGACTCTTTGCAAAGCCAAAGGTAAGCTCTCTGCCCCCTAAATGGAGCTCTGACAGTAACGGATTGCTGGACCGGTACATGCAACCAGAAAATGCATCTGTCACAACTGGGGCAAGATGGGCCCAGGCAAAACAAATCCAGGATGCTCTGTGCTCCCACGTTATGGGCTTGCATGGCCCAATGGAAGTGAGTCTAGTGCATTTATCAATATGATTGTACAATGTTTACAGTAAATGAGGTACTGCCACATCACGTAATGAAATGGCGGGGGTGGGGGAATGGATTGCCATGCTGTAACTGTGCCTCGGTGGGGCACAATTGAGAAGACCAAATTCAGGACAAACTGCTGAGAAATAGGGCAAACACACCCAAAAACTGGTGGTTATTCTCCTATAAGATATACCAAACCAGCAACAAAAGTAAACTTCTGTCTCACCACACTGGCTAACAAGAAGTCAGGAAAGCAGTTCCCTTAGATATTCCAGTCCTTGTATCACCACCAAAACACTAGACTTACAGATGAGTGGTTCTTTAAAACCAGTCTTATCAAACGAAAGGTTCTTCTGATCTCAAAGGACCAGCCACACACCCAGGTCAATATATAACTCAGATCTTACCCAATAATCACGCTGTTGCCAATCCTTTAGTTTCTAAAATCTAAAGGTTTATTTATAAGAAAGAAAGAAAGGTAGGTGAGAGTTAAATTTGGTTAAAGGAATCAAATACATACAGTAACCATAAAGTTCTTGATTCAGGCTTGTAGCAGCAATGGGATAAACTGCTGGCTGAAGTCAAGTCTCTGGTTGCTTCCAAATCATTGGAAGGTCCTCAGTCCAATGGCTAGAAATGCTCCCATTAGTATAAGTCCATAGTCCAGAGGTTCAAGCTGGAAAGAGGCTTGGGCAGGAAAGAGGCAAAATGGAGGGGTTTCCAGGGCCTTTTATAGCTTTTGCCATGTGGAGGGAAACCCATTGTTTCAAACAAAGCCCTCAGCACAGCTAGTGGAGAATCACAGGTGACAAGATGGTGTTTGGAGTCACCTGGGCAAATCACATGTCCATGCATGATTACACTTAGTCATAGTAGAAGTCATTATCTATACCTCAAACAGCACATTCACCGGAAAGTCCATTCGGGGTAGATGGGAGTCTTCCACTGTGAGTTAAATGTTCTTTTGATGGGCCATTCCATTTGAACAGTCCCTCCAAGATGAGCTGGCTAACTACCTTGTGGGCGCTACCCAGGGGCAAACATTTTGAAATACAGGTATACAGCCAACAGACATAACTTCAAATACAAAAATGATACATGAAAACAAATAGCATAATCATATTCAGCAAGTCATACCCTTTCCAGAGACATCTTATTTGACAACCTTTGTACAAGATTTGTTGCAATTATATAACAGTGGTAGCAACAGTGATCTACATGGTCATATTTTAATCAGATAACGTCACAGCTTCTTTGACCAGCTAGCAGCATACTTGGCAAAGGACTTCTTAGTGTCAGTGACCATAGCTAAGGTTCACTCTCCTGGCAGCTCAGCAGCCAGATAAAATGGAAGGATTAAACACTGAGCAGCTCTATGTGAACCAGGGGTGTGGCTTCCATTTCTTGAGAGTCAATTGGCCAGTCTTGGGTTAGAAAGAACTAAAGACACTGTCCCATGGGATTGTGGTATAGCTTTAGTGGACTCTCACAACACAAGTCTGGGGGTGCCCAGGCTCGAGCTGTGTTCACACTTCAAAACAATGGAGTATGGACCTGAGTCCCTGCAGGCCCTGGGCTCAAACCCTCCATTCCTGCTGGCTCCAGGGGGGTAGGCTTGAGTCAGATAGAATTGTGTGTAGACAGAAGGGGAGGTTGGGCTCAAGCCTGAGTCTGAGCCCTGGAGTAGAGACATACCCCTTGTGTGCTGTGTAGACATTAGAGTCTATGATGTATTTAGTAAACATACGAATCTGCCCATTGGTCCCTGCCCTACTGTTGCGCAGTGTCTTACCAGATAATCATCTGCTACCCTTTCCATCCCCCACCCCCAGATGCTGCTGCAATTCCATATTGCTGAATATATGTAACTTCTGAAGTGCTTTAATATGGCAGGTAGACTCTATATGTGCTGTTAGTGGGACAAAGTAAATAGGGTGACCAGATTGCCCGATTTTATAGGGACAGTCCCGATTTTTGGGTCTTTCTTATATAGGCTCCTATTACCCCCCACTCCCGTCCTGATTTTTCACGCTTGCTGTCTGGTCACCCTAAAAGTAAATCAGGATGGCTGTTTTATCAGGATGTCTCCCATGAAAGCGATTCAGCGTGATAGTGAATAGCTGTTGCTTAATTGGGACAGGATTAGCATATGTTCTAATGGGAAGGAATGTAGCTAGTGCCAAGTAGTTAAACACTGAGTCAGTAGGTGTTAAACAGGTGTGAAATACTAAAATCTTGTCTTTTAATACCAAAATTGCCAAGTAAAGCTTGAGGTGTATTCGCCTGGGTATTCTGCAGGCTCAAGGGCAGTGGGGGTTTGGCCTAATCAGCAGGGCCAGCTCTAGTTTTTTTGCTGCCCCAAGCAAAAAAAAACAAAAAAACAAAAAAATGGCAGCTGCAGGGAGCACGTGGAGGGTGGTCAAGGCGGCTTACAGGGGACTGAAGGGCAGCACCCGCCCGCTCCCTCTGCCCGTGGGCAGCCCTCCAGCCTTGGGGTGCCTCTCCCAGCCAGGCAGGTGGAGCCCCCGGGGGCTTCAGGAGGTGCTGGCTCAGCCGCTCCTTTAAAGGCAGTTCGGATGGGCCGGGCTCAGAGCGGCGCAGGAGGCGGAGGCTGGTGCAGGCGGCGGGGAGTGGCACGTCCTGGGGAGCCCGGTGGCATGGTGAGCAGCGGGGATCACTAGTTCATGCCCCTGCAGGGCTGGGCTGGCCGCCCCCAAATTGCCCAGAATGCCACCCCTTACAATGTGCCGCCCCAGGCACGTGCTTTCTTGTCTGGTGCCTGGAGCCAGCCCTACTAATCCGGGCCCTATATGCACTAGGTGCTGTACACACATATAACACAAAGAAAGTCCCTGCCCCAAAGAGATTACAGTCTGTCTAGAACATTAGACACACGAGGTGGTTACAACAAAGAGATATGGAAGCACAAGGTAAGAGCGAGGCTATTTTGATTAGTGTAATAAGCAGCCAGCACAGCACAGCAGCTGTCTCACCCTTGTCAAGTGTTTTGTAGGGCTTCTCGTCGCCTGAGCTTTCTCACAGCAGCAATATTAATAATGCTATCCACTCTGCCCTCTCGTGGGGAGAACTGTGTGGAGAGCATCAGCAGTGATAAGGCCACAGGGCAGATCTATGTAATTCTGTAAGGCACCCAGCTAGCATGGTTATAAGGCCAGAATAATTGCTGGGATAGATGAACTGGAGAGAGAGTGAAAGCTGAGTTTTTTCATAGGCTGACATAAAAGCCTATGCGCTTTTCCAAGTGCTCCTATAAATATTTCATTGCATTAAACAGTAAGAGAATCCCCTACAGCTGGCCACATCCTGAAGCCCTGAGTTCTTTCTTGAGCAAAGCTAGCGGTAGCTCTGCCTGAGCAAGGGCTACAGGACTGAGGCTGGCACAAATCACAGTAGATTGAGGGGGTATTTGAAAGGGGGGTAATTGGTCATTGTCCCTGCCTAGCACAGCACCCCTCCCTTCAATACAGTTCCGCTTTGGCCAGGGCTCCAGCCACTCCCAGTGTGTATTTTACTACAGAGCTGAGACAAGTTGTGGGCCCAACTTCTGTTGGTGAGACAAGCTTCTGAGCTTACGCAGAGCTCTTCAGGTCTGGCTCACCCACCCTCCTTGTCTCTCTAATATCTTGGGACCAACCCAGCTACAATGTTACTCTACAGGTGCAAATTCCAGTCTTCCTCATGCTTCCGGGGTCAATCCCTGGCCCTGACCAGCTCCTCTGAAGTGGTTACTCCAATTCAGGGCTCCCAATGGTCTCCTGGGAGGTGAAAGCCAGGGCAGCACCCATAGGACTTGAAATCCCAGCAAAGTTCACTCAGCCAGAGCATTTATGAAGTAATGGCTGGTTAGAGCCAGCTGGGAAGCAAGAGGTGCCTTGGGAAGCTATAGGAGTTGGTGAAGAGAAGCACCCAGCCTGCTCAAGGAAAAATACATGCAAATTTGGGGTGGGGTGCAGTGGAGAGGGCAGGAGATGGGGCTGTGAACCCTGTCCCCCACCCCCATGTCCAAGTTGGTGAGAGTTCCACTGAAAAGCGCCCCAAGCCCTGGGAGTAGGGTGGGCAGTGATAGTAGGGGGCCTCCCCCCCAGTTCCATATCTTCCAGCTTCCTTGGGGGGAGTTAGTGTGGCACAAAGGCTTGGGGAAGAGTGAGGAACAGCCATCGCCCCCAGCATTGCAAGAGGCGGGCAGGCATTGTGCATGGTTATGGGGGGAGGGAGCATGTCCAGTCCTGTGCTAGATCTAAACCTTGGAGACCGTATTTCCTGCCTCGTAGGAAGGCTGTGTCCCACTCCCTCCCCCCCCATGGGAGTATCACCCCAACAGGGGCAGGGTTTAATACTCAGAGTGGGGGTAGAGAGAGAGGAGTAGAGGGTTAATGCTCAGTGCAGGGGGATTGGAGGGAGGGAAATGAAGGGTTAATGCTCAGTGCCAGGCAGGCAGGAGAGCAGAGGGTTAATGCTCAGTGCAGGGGATTATTATCTTTTTTTCTTTTTTTGCTAAATATTATTTCCTCCCATGAAACTGGCTTTTCATCCTTGGCTGGAGGCAGCTCCTGCTGCTGGGAATCCAGCACGAGCCTGTATCTCTGCCACTGCACACTCCACTGCCCCCAGCACGTAACCAAGACAAAGAGCCCTCCCCCTGAGAGCATAGCCCCAGCGCTGGGACTGAGGAAGCAGGCAGAGATACTGCCATGTGTAGGCGGAAGCCTAGGCCCAGCAGAGGGAGATGGCCTCAGGCTTCGGTTTAGGTAAAAGGCTTTTAATGCAGAAGGGGGAAGAAATCATGCAAATGAAAAACAGCTCCTCCCCTCCCCCAACTATTCTGCCAAGGGATTTCCCCCTTCTCCAGGGCAGCTGGGAGACAGAGCTGTATCCATCCCTGCTAGTGAAGTAGGATGCACACACCCAAAGATAGCCAGGTACGGTGACACTAGGGGTCAGTTCTCCCACTGTCTGCTAAAGTAACATCCCTGGTCTGATAATCCTTTACAGGCCACGTCTGCAAGTGCTACCAAACTGAGTCAAGAACTCACCTAGACCTCAGGTGTCTTGTGCTAACCTGAGAGACAAGCTGGGTGACGTAATGTCTTTATTTGGACTAACCGGAGCATGGCCACAACCCTGCCCCATTGCACTGCCAACTATTCCTTCAGAGATTATGCCACCCTCTTTGCCTGCTCCAATGAGCGAGGGCTGTGTGTCTTGGATGCAGGGAATCTACAACAATCACTATGCAGACATTAATTAGTTAATCCCCATAGCAGCATGTGCTCATTTTACATAAAGGGAAATGGAGGCACCTACCTGTGAAGTTACTTTTCCTCAAGGTCATACAGCAAATCAAGAACAGAGCCAGCAACAGGGACACAGGAGGTCTGCCCTGGTGCCCACTTCTATCCATGGTCCACTGGACCATGCTGCTTTTCATCAGTACAAACCAAACTTAATTAGTTCAGTCTGCAGTCATGAGCGGTTTGCAAATGTGTCTGAGCAAAAGATTGAAGGGCTTTAGCTGGCTGCAAAGCCATTACCCAGGGTAAAATGGCTGGTGTAGAAATCTCATCTAAAACATCCTAAACTTTTAATGTGCATGAAACAGCTACATGGCAGCATAATCCCTTCTCCCCCACCCAACAGGCACTGAGGGTACAATCACAAGCTTCCTTTCTCTCACTCATTTAAATGTAGTTTTGTGCTTTGATTTGAACAGGGACAGGTACGTGGCTGGAATGAAATTCATTTTTCCACTTGTGCACTGAGGACGTTCCTGAGCCACAGTAAAAGGATTTTTGAGTTTCAAGGGTCAAATCACCAAGGACGGTTGTATCTCAGCTGGCAATGCTACTGGCTGTATATCATTTCAATAGCATCTTCAATGGGGATTATAATCTGAATTGAAGTGGAAATATCTGAGGCAATGAAGCTGTCAGCAGTCTAAAATTAAGGAATTAAAAAGAGCAGAAAAGCATTACAGGATTTATTCTGTGTGTATTAGAAAGAGAAGGCTAAATACATTGCAGCCCTTCCTTGAGTCTGAGATTTCACAAAGGTACAGAGAGCGGCAAGAACAATGATCCCATCAATATAAAAAGGATGGCACTATGAAAATCAGCGACATGAGATGTAAATCCTCCTAACTGGAAAAAGCAGATGAGTCACAGAGGGTTGGATTGAAGTAAATAAAAGGAGCAATGAAAAGGATTTGGGGAATAGGAGACCTGAAGTGGCTCTGAAAGCAGGTCCCCAACCAGATGCAAGATGAGAAAGAAAAAGCCCCAAATAAGATAAGAAATATTTAGGGACATACTACAATGGCCATTAAATACTAGAGTCAATTTATTATAGCTGAGGCAAGAAACTCCAGTCTGGGATTTCCTACCCAACAATTCCTCGCCCGCCCCCCCACCCCACCCCACCCCACCCCTCCCCTCCCCTCCACACACACACACACACACACACACACACACACACACTTCGAAAGTCCTCACTTAAAGAGAATAAAACAAGATTCCCTACAAAACAATCTGATAGTTTCCAAAAATGTATTTATTTTAGGCAAATTCCACATATTTCTCTGCTGTTTTCCCTTTAGCTCTATCCTAGGTAAATCCCAGAAAGATATTTCTTACCTACGCTAAAGAAATTCTGATTACACTACTGAACACAAGGAAAACAGTGAAAATAAAATAGAGATAGTCCATTGCAGATAAAATACAAAAAGAAGTTTCAGCAAACGCAGTGTCCAAAAAGTCTTAAGCTCTTCTCAACAAAAGAAATAAAAATTCAACCTATACTATCCATATTTAACACTCATTACAGTGCAATTCCTTTTGATACACATCTAAAAAAATGTAAAGAATTCTCTGTATTTTAAGCAAACAAAAAGTGTATCCATTTCTCAGCTGGACAAGCAATTCCTGAACCATACCATCTGTACAGAATTGTATTAGTTTAACACTAAAAGGTACCCAACAGAATGTTTCCCCGCGCACACACACACGGCCACAGAACACAGAGTGACAAGCAGCCAGGACTAGTACAAAGGATGAGGTGGCTAAAGGCCAATGGGGTTTCCAGAAGAAACATTCAGCTTGCAGACTCCTCACAAAAGATTAAAAGAATCAGAGACAGAAACCATGAGAACTCCACAGAATTTACTGCAGGATGGGACGGGGGGAGTTTGTGGAGAAGAGGCTAATTGAAAGGTCTCTTCATTTGGAATTTAGAGGTTTGCCAGCTAGGCTAAGGTTATGGTATCTCTGCAGGCAGTAGGGCACTAATGACTGGGGACAGAGCTTGTTCTGCAGCACAGGTTGAGCGTGGAATTGCTTCCCAACTCCTCCAGCCAACATCTAGTGGGAGAATTACATACAAATTCTCTGTCAAGTCTTTAAAGAGTTTTCCAGAGTCCTGGGGGTATAAACAATCTTTATCAAGAAAGGGTAAAGTCCAGAGCTGATCAGTGAGTCTTCTTGGTAGAGCCAAAGCCAGAGAAACCCATCACAGCTGCCATTTCATCATCCTCTTCAAATGTCAAGTCTTCCTCTGCCCTTCTCTTCTTCTCTCTCTGTTTTTCCTTCTTATAGGCTTTGGCCTTTTCCTCCTGCAGTACAAGGAAAGAAATGCAGTGTGATTCTAACTTTCTTATACCGCAAGCCCTTTAAGATAGAAGGTCTGGACACTTATCAGTCAGCCTAATTTCTATCCTCAACATAGGGAGACCGGATTCTTTTCTGTCTGAAGAACAGACAATGGATGGAAGGAAAATGGTGGACTTGGAGGAGAGTGGCTTCCCACAGGGAAGTGATCCTAACAGGTAAATTACACCTAAGAGGATTATACTGCAATAGTGTTGTGTGATTCTCAGCTTCCCCTGTTAAACAAATGCCAAAGAAAATCAGAAATTCAACAAGGCAAAAGGAGAGTTGTTTTTAAAACAGAAGACATTTCTCTTGTACTGATGCCCTGTTCCAACAACTGTGGTGCCGAATGATGGCTACAGACAGACAATGTCACTGTCTAAGGGCTTTTGGTGCAGCAGAGTGACAGCTGCTCAGTGGAACATAAGCTGAGTTCTAAGTTGCCTGGGGTGGGATTGGGGGGGGGGGGGGGGGAGAGTTTGGCTTCAAAGAGTTTTCATTGCTCTAATCAGAATGTTTCATTCTATGAAGATCACAGGCCCTGGAACGGCGCCAGACTTCTGCTGGGGGTATACAGAAGTGTGACTTCAGCTCCCAACTCAGCAGCAGTTCCTGTTGGTGCTGGAGCTCAAGGTCTCTCAGTGTTTCCATCACCACCTGCACGTCTATCGCTTTGTAACTCCAACACAGGTGATTTAGTCTAAGACAGCTACACTTAGCAGCTTATTGGTGTCACATACTACGGTTTATTTTTTAGAATATGTAGATTTCCAGTAGTCTTTCATCCCAAGGAGTTTCCTGCACCCCTAATATGTCTCTGCATTTGTATTTCCCTAAATAGATTAATAAAAATTCCTTGGGTTCATCAGCAACAAAACCTGCAGTTGACCAGCTTTGTTCCAAACAAGCCAGTACAGTTGGAGGCAGTGTTTTAGGATTGCATTGGTGGCCCTGTGGATAACCCATGCTGTAGAATAAAGCTCAGAGAATCTGGAAACCAAGGTGGCAGGGGAGCCTTATGTACCAGGAGCATTTTTTTTTTTTGTAATGACCATTCATAGGAAATAAAAGCATCAAAGAGATCAGGGACGTACAAGATGCTTTTCAACTGGTTATTTTGAAATGAAATTGGAGGCAAATCTTCATTACAGGGCTTTGCTTTTGCCTTTTAAAAACATTTTCAAGAGGGAGGGAGGGAAGTGACATGGGGCATTTGATTTTAACAGAGTTCCTGTGTCCACATATCAAGCTTCCTAAAGCTCTGGCATCCATGGGGGTGGCACAGATGCAGTACAACATAGGAGAAGATCCTCTTCTACCTCAGCACCAGAAAACATGGCAGCACTACAAGGAAATATATGAAAAGTCAGGTTTAATTACCACTTTCTGAGCCCTGAGATCACATTTAGGTTATGGGAGTTGATATACTGAATGTTACATATTCTGATCAGTGTCACTATGCCTGAGAACATGAAGATGAGAGTTTTGTCTGAAAACAACTGCTGTCACAATTCAGAGAAAGGACTTTTTGGGGAGACAGAAGAAGAGAAGACCTTCTTTTAACCCAGCAGAGATCCTGGTGTACTGGGAGCACTTGCTGCCAACATTCTTTGCACATTTTTGTTTGATAGTTAGACACATGGTGGCTTCCTTCAATTAATGAATTGTTGCAATGCTACCATTGCCTCACCTCCTCTCTGAGCTCCTTCATCCTCTCCTCAAAGTCATAATCCTTTTGTTTCTCCTCCATTTTCTTCTTGTTCACTTCAAAGCGTTTCTTCACTTGATCTAGTGTGGAGCGCTCCACCCTCATGGACATGCCCAGATTCCTCTGATCTGGAGGAGACAGGAATGGACAGGGCTATTAGAGAGCAGCCATGTTACTTCTACTTCAGTGCTCATTAAACATCTGCAGACAGCCTATTCCAGGACCCAAAATTAGAAGTCTCAACACTCAGTGTCATTGTAACCTCCTCCAATTCCCATTCCACCCCCATACATCCCCTCGCACCAATGTTCCCCAACCCACTTCCAGTGCCACCATAGAGCCCAATTCACTGTTGCCCTGTACTTTGTGTAGTCATTTACTCAAGTGTAAAGCAGATGTAAAATGCTGCCGTTCTGATTAGTAGCACTTTATACCCACTTTGCACTAACAGGGCAATAGTAAATCCAGCTCACAATGCGTTCACTGCTAATGCTTCACAAGTGCAACCTCTGAAAAATCAATTAGGGAAAAATGCCCCAGCAGTGATTTGCAGGTAGATCTCTGTGCTACCAGACAGCAAATTAGAGCTCCGGTCTCCATCTTAATCCCTTGTTTCCATATTCTGTGCAGTTTGCCGTGTCTGACAGGTGATGGGTTTTAAAGGGATATTTCCACAATCTAAAACAGTGGTTCCCCACATTTTTTTGTCCAAGTCCTGCCCCCCCACCTGGAGCCACAGTCAGGAGCCAGGGCCAGGGGCTGCAGTCAGGAACAGGGCTGGTGCTGCAGCTAGACCTCAGTTGGGAGTGGGGCTGGGTGGCACTTCCTCCCCAACCCCGGGGGGGGGCTGACCCAGGTTCTGCCATACCCCCCCGAACGTTTCTCCACATTCCTCTACAGTGGGCACCCTCCACAGTTTAGGGACCACTGATCTAAAACCTAGTCAAAATTAAAATGTAGATTTAAGATCCACACCTGCTTCTGAGCCCCCAAACCAATGTGTGTGGATTTACAATCACCTGTATCTATTTTTTATTGTCTCTCTCTCTTCCATGTCTGTGTGAAAGACCCACACAAACAACAGGAAGAAAATAACACCATCACTGATAAAGTTTGCAGATGACAAAAACTGGGGGAGTAGTAAATAAATGAAGAGGACAAGTCATTGACTCAGAGCAATCAGGATTTCTTGGTAAACTGGGCGCAAGCAAACAATATGCATTTTAATACAGCTACATGTAACTGTATACAGTGAGGAACATAGGCCATACTTACAGGACGGAGGACTTTATGCTGGGAAGCAATGAGTCTGAAAGAAATTTGGGGTAATGGTGGATAATCAGCTGAACATGAGCTCCCAATGACACCGTGGCCAAAAGAGCTAATGTGATCCTGGGATGCATAAAAAGGGAATTCTCAAGTGGGAGAGAGGTTATTTTATCTCTAAAAACAACAAGGAGTCCTTGTGGCACCTTAGAGACTAACAAATTTATATGGGCATAAGCTTTCATGGGCTATAATCCATTTCATCAGATGCATGGAGTGAAAATACAGTAAGCAGGTATAAATATACAGCACATGAAAAGATGGGAGTTGCCTTACCAATTTTTATCTCTGTATCTGACACTGGTGCGACTGCTGCTGGAATACTGTGTGCAGTTCTGGTGCCCACAATTTAAGAAGGATGTTGATAAATTGGACAGGGTTCAGAGAAGAGTCATGATAAAGTATTAAAAAAAACCTGCCCTATAGTAATGAATCAAAGAGCTCAATCGATTTAGCTTAACAAAGAGAAAGTTAAGGGGTGATTTGATTACAGTCTATAAGTAACTACAAGGGGAACAAATATTTACTAATGGGCTCTTCAATATAAGCAGAGAAAGATGTAAAACAATCCAATGGTTGGAAGTTGAAGCTAGACAAATTCAGACTGGAAATAAGGTGTAATGTTTTGATCGCAATGGTAATTAACCATTGAAACAATTTACCGAAGATTGTGGTAGATTCTCCATCACCATTTTAAAATCAAGATTGGATGTTTTTCTAAAAGCTCTGCTCTAGGAATTATTTTGGGGAAGTTCTCTGGCCTGTGTTATACAGGTGGTCAGACATGATGATCACAGTGGTCCCTTCCAGCCTTGGAATCTATGAATGAAACGGGAAACCATATGACTAAACAAGGGAAACTGTGCTTTTGACAGCACTTGGTAAAGAAGCAGTTTCACATGTAAACAAAAAAAGGAGGGTTGGGAGAGAAAGGCACATCTCATTTTTCAGTTAAAATAATCTCAGACAGTACTCATAATAATAGTAAACAAAATATTTACACACAAAAGTGTGACAAGTTGACTTGTTCCTTTAAAGGTGCCACGATGGTAGCCTCTACCCCATCCCAGATATTTTGAAATGTCAGGAGTTCTGAATGGAAATCCAACTCTGTCCTGTCCACGGAAGGTGTAAGTGACTGGAGAGCTGATGTGGGAGACTCTACTTATCAGAATTAAGTCCTGCAATGCAGCAGACCTCTTCAGTGATGACAGGACAAAAAGAAATCAGTGGCATTTTGTAAAAGCTCAGTGTTAAGCAGGGAATTTCTAGTCATTGGTAAAATGCAGGCAGGAAGATTAAAGAGCTGCCCATCCTCCAATGAAACACCAAGATAAATAACTATAAATAACTAATTCATAGAGAGTGAATAGGGAAGATTCAAAGCTCTCTAACAAGTGGAGTTGATTATGAACAAGTTTCCACATGGCAGTGCTTCCAAAGCACTTATGCCTGGCCAATTCACCATGCATTCTTGGCTTCCTGCCACCACACTGCCAGATAGTCTGCTGCCCGTCTGGGACATGCCTTGGGGCAGCAGATTGCTTTGGAACCACCAATGCCAGCAGCAGTTAAGGAGCAGTACAAAGCTCAGGCACAAGAGTGCTACATGTCTGAAACCAGCTTCAGAGTGGTCCAGAGATATTAGGCAGTTTCACTTTGCATCCAGCTTTACGGACTAGATCAATCATGCTCAAACTTCATTCTGTGAATGAGTTTATATAAGAGAGATCCCCTTGCACACAACCTCCCTTCCCAACCAGCAACTCTCCCAGGATCTTACAAAAAGGATAGAGGTTAATAATACGTTAGGATCATGCAGTGAGGAAATAAATGTGTCCCAGGATTTCTACTTCCAAATTCTATTGAAATGTAGATCCATCTCTCACCACCTGACCCCCAATGTGTGGCAAATATAGGCCTGTCCTTCTAACAGAGCCACTTTTAAATACATTTCAATAAACTACAGTGGTTTACTCTCAACACTCTTTTAAAAATCCCATTTTTCTTGTTTCTCACCTCAGTAGGCTTATTTTGAAAAATTTTTGCAAGAAAGAAGGAAGCAAGGTTAGTGAGGATCTGCTGAGGTAACACGTTCTACGAATGTAAGTTAGTGGGTGAATAATGTTAATTTTTCCTTCCAAGACTGTCTTTGAAACCACTCATTGCAGAAGCCTAGAGAGTAGCATCAGAGCCAAAGAGGGGTGTTGAACAAGCCTCTAATTAAACAGAGAATCCCATTCAAACTGTGTAAGATTCCCCTTCTGGAGAGTTGTCATTCATAATCTTGCTCAGGGAGTTAAGAGTATTCATGGCACCATGACACTCGGCACCATGAGGTAAAATCTGGCTGGTGCACTAGTTGCTCCGTAACTAGCTGCACTGTCTTTAACTCTTCAAATGTGTCAAGCAGCAGCAATGCTAGTCCCTTTGAGAAATCCAGAGTTGCTTTGTGAAAGTCAGACTTTGACTAGGCTCCAACAGCACTTTCTCTGCATTTGATCAGCCTCTGAAACAGGCAGATTGCAAGAGATCTTGAGCCACTTAGGATAATTTTGGCTTAGCCAGCCAGTTGGCAAAGTGCAGACAGGCTTGAAAACTTTGTCTTCTTAAGTGAGGAGCCACCACAGATAAATACTCTGGGGCTTTGGAAAATGCAAAATGTCAATACCTTGTATTGGAAATGCTTGTTGCTGAACTGGAACTTTGGAAGTTTCCCAAGTCTTTCTCTTATAGAAATATGAAAATAAACATCTGAGATAGAGCACATTAAACCAGTGCTGTGAAATAATGGAAGGAATATTTGACAGAGAAACTATGTAAAACTTAATTCTTAATTAATTCGTTTAGCTTTTTATAATAGAGATAAGACAAAGGCCCTCACTTTCTTTTAAGGACTTTAGAAAAATACTAATATGGGGAATAGAAGCCTTTGCACTCAACAGACACGGTTTCCATAGTACCAATCTTTAAAAGGGAAGTAATTTTTCCCCCATAGCACCATCTTGTGAGAAAGACCCCCTAAAAAGAGATCGAAAATACAAAACTGCCATTTCCCATCATTTCTAGCATCCATTCGTCTGACTGAAATGGAAAAGGAAACATGAAGCAGTCTATCCTCAAAAAGTATTATAAGGGGAACAGATGAGGAAAGAAACTATTTGGGGCTTTTATAGATGCCATGAAACCTGCTCTTTGGCAGAGGAACAATGGCTTTGAGGTAGAAAGTGGTCTCTATAAAAGTGGGACATAAGGGACTTATATTGCCACTATCTTCCTTTTCAAATGCATGAGAGATCCACAAGGGAAAAAATAGATAATTGATATTTGGGTCTTTTCAACAGGAAGACTGAAGATCTATCTACATTCTCATATGGCCCACACCACTGTATCATCTAAGTACTCCACAAATATGATTGAATTTGGCCAATTCATTTCCTTTACTATTGCTGGTACTGTGGCCAGATGAGCCCACAACTTCCTAGCTATATCCAGAAGACCCTTAGTATTGGGTCAGCAACCTTTTTGCTCTCTGCACAACCAAGAACATATCAAAAATTCTGAGACTTTTCATTTTGGGCTACAGAGAGGGGAAGGTCCAGAGCCTTGGGCATCTAGATTATGATCTCTAGAAAGGCCTTGGAATCTTCTGGTGATGACACAGAAGAAAGGACCATAGACTCCACAGACAGAGAATTGTTTTCTACACTATTTCCTCCTCTTATTTCTCCTTCCCCAGTTTTTAACCAATTCCTTCTTTCTAGGAGACAGGGATATGAAAGTAATATAGGAATTAGAAACAAAAACTCTAAGGACCTTCTCCCTTGAATACTCAGAAGATGTTGAAACCAGTTACAGCATAGACCATATTTATGATGAATGCAACAGTGGCTGCCTCCAACTGCCACAGAATCCTAAAATGGTGGTGTTTGTTACTCTTGTATGACACTGCACCAGACATAAAATCAGCACATGGGGAAGGACCTACTAGTGAAAGTGGCACTTTTTACTGTCAGTTCCTGGAACAATGCTAAAGTACGTTTCTGTTAACTTGGACTGATCAGATCTTTCAGTGTTCCATAGTAGAGTCAAATTATACTAATCCCTTACAAGCTACAGATCCACATTCCAGCTGCAAAGTCAGATCAACAGATCCTCCACTGACAGAACAGTAAGGGTTCTCATTCATGTCCTCTAAAATTTCTGCTTTTAGATGGTATAAAGGCTTAATTAGTGTAGACTGCAAAACTAGATCCAAGTGGTCACCCCGCACAGAAGGATGAGTTGTCAAAAGCTTTAAGAACGGATGAAACCACCACTGGTAACTTCCTCAGAACAGATGGGTTCTCAATGTTGTTAGATGTTTGGCTGCGTGTGTGTGTTCTCCCTGTGTGCTGCCCCAGCTCTGCGCAGACAGCTGGCACAGCAGACCTCGAGCGAAGCGCCCGATGTCTATGAGATCCATTAAGGTACAAAAGCACCAGGCCAGGTTTATTGTCAATAAAACACGGTAATAGCACCTGGCAGACTCTACGAGGATACTAAACGTATGCCCGTGACAACGGACGCAACTCAGCAAATGGAGGGACTTTCCATTTCCCCCTCGGCTGGACCAAGACACACTCTCAGAGATACCTCTTTATACCCTGATAAAAACAAGTTACATACTGCCCCCATGACGTGCTAGTTATCACCCATCTCCTTGTACATGTTGGATCAATCAAAACATCTTTATTCATCATACGGTCATCCTGACCATATCTTTCAGGAGGGGTCAGTGTGTTCCTTTTATCTGTGAGGAATGTTTTTGTACCATCCTTAATATTGGGATATACTGGTACCATTCTTCTGGAATGTGTTTGCGTGAGTACTCTGTGCCTAGCACTTCTTAGGAATGTGTGTTTCTGCAATATCAGCTCTGTCCTTGCCACAGTCTGTGAACTTGCAAGCAGGCAGAGCCTGATGTTTGTTCACAGCCTGACTTTTGCTAACTTTGCTTTATATCAGCAAAGGTTGCCCACTACTTTAGCTCAGGTCTCATGCCCCAGCCTCTAATACAAGGGTTTATATCTCATGTTCTCTTCCTACTACACTCAGGACTGAGGACTACTTAGACTGAGAACTCTGACTGATCACTTTGAACTAGGATGTTGAGATCTCCTTTTCCACCACTTTTTTTCCATATCGACAAATGAAGAAATCAAAGCTTGTTGGGTATTGTCTTGCCCTCCTTCTTCACTTCTGACCTGAAGTGAAGGAGCCCAACTCTGTCCCCTGCTTCCTTGGATAAAACGATATCTGTGCCTGCCTTGATGATGATGGCCTCTGATTAATGTCTGGACAATGCTGACCTCAAAGGCAGAGAACACAGACTCCCACCTGAGGACTTAGACACTGATGAATTAATCAGCTTTGAAGAGCAAGGGCATGGAGTCAAATCCTCCTCCATCAGGAAGACTTCCTTCTCCACTCCCATCATGCTTTATGGGGGACAAAGCCACACAGGATGAACACCTGCTTGGACAGTTCTGCTCTCCTAAGCGCTCTACTCACTAACAGGCTGATCTACAGTAGATATTCTGCTCAGCAAGAAGCATACTTTGTGAATCCAGCCTCTCATTCTGGGTCAGCTGCAATTCCAATGGAGTCAAGACCAACAGAATTGCTCAGTCACTACAAATTTATTTTAAAAATTCAATACTACAGCTCTACCTAATTATAAAATAGGAAATTTAAGCCAATGTTAATTTTAAACTAACCAGAAGATAAAGTTGAGAGAATAGGAGTTCCTACTTCCATGAAAGATCACACAAATAGGAAAAGGAAATGACAGTTGGTCCAGAGGATGAGGGATAGCTTTTTATACTTCATGCCATGGAACCTTTTGATCCCACCTAAGCCCAAGCCTAAATGGTTGTGTTGTTATCAACAGGAGCCCAGCACATGGCTTGCACAGTATGGCTCTACAAGGCAATTCAATAATTCTTTATAAACAAAGTAGTTAATCCCCACAACACCCCTGTGCATTTGATCCATGTTTTAGAGATGAGGAAACAGACTCAGAGGTTGAGTACCTTGCTCAGAACCATGGAGGGAGACCAGGTCAGAGTTGGTATCAGAGCTCAGGAATTCATTATGCTCCACTTCCCTCTAAGAAAGGGATCTAGCCATCGGGGGACATATCCCTATTCCTTCCTTAGAAATTTCCTTCTAACATTGACACGCCAATGATATTTATCATCCACTTTTAAAGTTCCCTGAGGAACTGCACAGCTTGTTGACAATGGGGTTCTCTGACAACAGAAATTCTGAAGCATTTTCTCACTCCCAGTCCAATGAAGGGCTTAACTGTTGCAATTTCTCCTGGCTCATTTCACACCAGTGGCCTCCAGCACCATGGAGAAGTTGTTAGGAGATAAGTCAGCATTTCCATGACCCTCACCAGCAAATGCTGAGTAAATCCTAATATCAAAAGCATTTATTTCCATATGTGCCAACACTTGACACTGTAGGCCCTGGCCACACAGAAGGAAGTACATTTGGTAGGGGAAAGGCTTGTGACAGTATTTTAGTGATCACGCAACATGGCACAGAGAAAATATATTATCCTTACGCTTTTTGCCATTGATATGATCCAAGAAGTTGATGGAGTCTTTCACCACACAGTCACATACATTACAGTAATATCTGGGGAGAAAGAGAGAAGGGATCAGCTCCAAAGCACAAGACAAAATTCATCCTGTAAGAATTTGCCTTTCATGCCAATTAAAGAGAGAAATTCACCTGGGCCTAGTTCAATTCCAGACAGCAGCCCTAGACTAAAAAATACTGCACCGAAAGAAAGCTAGAATGCTAGATAGTATGCTGAGCATTCAGAAATATGATAAGTATGAGTCCAACATTACACAGGAGCATTGAACTGTATTGTCTGGACTCTGATAAGCCTGATTCTTGGATAGTACCTCCTCCCCCAGGGCGAAAGGGAAGTTATCTACAACAGAGAGAGTCCAAGAAACAATGTGAGCTAGTACAATCAGCACCCACTTCCTATAAAGTCTGAAGTGATTGCTCCCAGGTCCTACTTCCCACGTTTTGGTGAGGTGGGGTGAGAGAAGAGCTGGAAGAGAAACTGGCCCATCTTTGCAGTTGTACAATGGCTTATTTTTGCTTTCAGTCAGCCCCTTTCTAACCCCTTCTCTCCCATCCATACATTTCTCTTGGTATCTTTTGCTACCTTCCTCTGACAACAGGCCACTGAAATGCTTCTTATTACTCTGGGCCATCTTTAAAGCTCCTTGTTCCAGAGACTTGATGGCTCAGAATATTGGGGATGGGTTAAGGAGCCTTTCACTAGCTCAAACGTAACGCCTGTCAATAGTAACCAAGAGTCTTTACTACAGCAGAGACCTTTGGGGATTTCTGTGATGCAAACAAGCCACATTTCTAGTGGACAAGTATCTAGATCACAAGAGCATCTCAATATGTAACTGGCTTCTTATTGCGAGTCTTAGCCAAGAAGCCAAGGACTGACCAGACTAGAGAGATTGCCTAGAGGAGGTTTCCAGAGAGTGGTTGAGAAACATTGATGTGGGGTGGTAAGGGAGGAAGAAGCTTGCACTGCTGCACTTCTGGCCATAATTCCAGAAAGTTAATTTCCAGATCTAACACGATATAGAAGTTGGTGGAAGTTGCTGTAACTAAAAAGTATTCCTCCTGTGCTGCTGAGGAGGTACAAAAACTGGCATACTATAAGGCTTCCTTGCTTTGCCATGACCCTAGTTGCACGTAACACTATCCCAAGACACTTTCTTTGTTAACATCTGAAAGCATGATAGCCTGGAAAAAAAATAAAGGTGCTTTACCCTCCCATCTCTGACTGAGGGGTAGTTTTGGTGATGACAATGGTTTTCCCCAGCTTGGATTCCAGATCCACTTTATAGTCTCGATGCCGCAGAAGTTCCCTCTTGACAGGCTGAACCGGTTTGCCTAAAAACATAACCAAAAACAGAACTACTTCAGAAAGGTTTGGGAACCTAAAACAATGGATCACAAGTTGCCCACAGTGAAAAAGGTCATTGAGAACCATTGGGCCATCTGGTTCATGCTGGGATTCCATTTTTTAAAGAGTAATTCTTCCCTGCATTGTAGGGAACAGCAGAGTAAGTGATAGTTTATAATTAATAAGATTGCTAAAGAATCCTCAGTCATCCAGTTGGGCCACACTTTGAGCTCTTCCCATTTCCAGATGTTGATCATTCCTCCATCTCTATATGGAATAGAACAGGGAAGGAATAAGGTTCCTGGCCTCTTTTTTATAATGAAAAAAACCCCACTGGATTATATTCTATGGCAAGCAAAGGAAAAGGAACAGAGGACAAACTGGTCCTGAATTCCTGTTATTTGCTTCCAGCTGCTTTCCCTCTCACACTCAAAAGGGGCTGGGTGAGTCATTGTAAGATAGTCTGCCTGGAGTCAGTGCACTACTCACCATCTTTCTTCTCTCTCTCTTCCGTGAGCCGTTTCTCTGCAAGTTTCTCATATTCATCTTTATCCCACTTCCGACGGAAGTCCAGGTTTTTAGTCTGCAAGGGAAACAGACAGTGAGGCTTCCCTGCACAACTCCACTAGCAGTAAGAAAAGACTGATCCTGGACAAAGCTGAAATTATGTGGCTTGTTGGGCCATGGCGACAAGCAAGCGCACTAAAAGTGCACTCCAATGACGACCTCTGTACCCACAGCCAGGAGCATGAGGGCTGGTGTAGGAAGATAACGCTTTGCAGTTGTACAGCACCTTTTAGCAGAGGATTTCATGGCTCTGCACAAACGAAAGCTTAGTGAGCTCTTGAGAGGATAATCCCCATTTTCCATTTATGAGACAAATAAGGGGGGGGGAGGTTAAAAATTATGGAAACAAGTATTCATAAACACCAAGTGACAAAACCCAATAATACAGAAAATGTGACATTTCTTTAACCAAAGTCAATAAAATCTGAATCCACAAAAGATCATGCTGACAAACGTAAGATTGAGATTCTCTTGAGAGATAAATACATACAAAGATGTGTGCGCACATATGTCTATACCTGTACACAGAGTACATGATGGTGTGGTATAAAGGTTTAATCAACATGATTATAAGATGGATGCACTATCCACAAGAAACAAAGTCAAAGTGACTTATACAGAATATTCCAACTAAGTGTGGCATACACAGAATACAAGTTGTAGAAAAACTAAGCACTTTAAAAAAAAAAAATTTTAATCAGGCACTGAAATCTTTGTATCTCTTCAATTGCAAAGGCCAGATACCAGAAATACCAGGAGACCAACTGCACATATTTCTGGTGAGCTATGGCCCCTTAAGAATAACCTAAAATAGATCTTCTATGCATAAACATTTCACATTTACAGCTGTATCCCTGGTCCTTCCATGACTAGAAGTGACTGTTGGGTTTCAATGGGAAAATAGGGACCTCCCCTTTCCAATGGGATAAAGCTCTTGATTCCAGCCCTGCAAGGTCATCACTAGGGCACTACCAAATATGTGGCCATGAAAAACATGTCATGGACCTTGAAATCTGGTCTTTGTGTGCTTTTACCCTATACTATACAGATTTCACCGGGGGGGGAGGGGGGAGGGACCAATGTTTCTCAAATCGGGGGTCCTGACCCAAAAGGGAGCTGCAGAGGGGTCGCAAGGTTATTTTAGAGGGGTCATGGTATTGCCACACTTAGTTTTGTTCTGCCTTCAGAGCTGGGCAACCAGAGAGCAGTGGCTGTTAGCCAGGCACCCAGCTCTGAAGGCAGCGCTTCAGAAGCAGCAGCACAGAAGTAAGGGTGATAATACCATACCATGCCACCTTTACTTCTGCGCTGCTGCCTTCAGAGCTAGGCAGCCAGAGAGTGGCAGCTGCTGACTGAGGGCCCAGCTCTGCAGGCTGCAGTGCAGAAGTAAAGGTGGCAATACCATAACTTGCCATCTTTATTTCGGCACTGCTGCTGCTGGCGGCAGCTCTGCCTTCAGAGATGGCCTCCCAGCCAGCAGCCACCGCTCTCCAGCTCTGAAGACAGTACCACCGCAAGCAGCAGCGCAGAAGGGGAGCAGTACTGCAACCCCCACTACAATAACCTGTGACCTCCCACATGCACCCCACTCCTTTTGGGGTCAGGACCCCTTCAATTACAACATCGTGAAATTTCAGATTTAAATACCTGAAACCATGAAATTTACTATCTTTTAAATCCTATGACCGTGAAATTGACCAAAATGGACCGTGAATTTGGTAGGGCCCTAGTCACACATCAGACTTTAAAATCATTACTTTTTTTATTTGCAGAAAAGCTGTCTCAGGTCCAAAACTGTAACTCTCCTATTCCCGCGTCTCTGACAAATGGGGGAGAGGAGGGAAACAGGAAGAGAGAAAACATTTCTGGAACAGAATTTTTTTTTTTTTTAAATGTCTTTTGCTCAAAAATTAAGAATGCTCAAGTGAATGCCAGGGGAGATGGGCAGTGACACTGTCAAATGTTCAAGGATACAGGATTAATTATGGAAAATAATTCATCACATGGCTATGACCTCTATATACATGATGTGCAAATTTTATCTAGGCACCAGTGGTGATGCTAAAATTAAGGTTGTGACAAGATATGCACTTGTGATTCAATTCAGTCTCCACACTGGCACAATCATTTTTCAGATAACTGTTCTGCTCAGCCTTTCTGCCAGTCTCTGAGCCTCTCCCCATCCACAATTGTTAAAACACAAAGAAGAGCCCCATTCAGACTGATATGATCAGGTATGTCCCTCTAGCAAACCACAGAAGGTTCACTAAAGGCAGTAGCCAACTGGAGTGGTGCTTTCCCCACACCCAAGGCATCTCAAGTAGCTAGTCTCCCTCTCCTACCATAAAATGATAGAAGCATAGGACTGGAAAGGACCTTGAGGTCATCTAGTCCAGTCCCCTGCACTCAAGGCAGAACTATGTAATAACTAGACCATTCCTGACAGGTGTTTGTCTAACCTGCTCTTAAAAACCTCCAATGATGAAGATTCCACCACCTCCTTAGGCAAGTTATTCCTGTGCTTAACCACCCTGACAGTTAACAAGATTTTTCCTAATGTCCAACCTAAACCTCTCTTGCTGCAATTTAAGCCCATTGCTTCTTGCCCTATCCTCAGAGGTTAAAGAGAACAATTTTTCTCCCTCTTCCTTGTAACAACCTTTTATGTACCTGAAAACTGTTATCGTGTTCCCCTCTCTCCCCCCAGTCTTCTCTTCTCCACACTAAACAAACCCAATTTTTTCAATCTTCCCTCAAAGGTCATGTTTTCCAGATCTTTAATAATTTTTGTTGTTCTCCTCTGGACTTCCTCCAGTTTGTCCACATCTTTCCTGAAATGTGGTGCCCAGCATTGGACACAATACTCCAGCTGAGGCTTTATCTGCAGGGAGTTGAGCGGAAGAATTACTCTCATGTCTTGCTTACAACACTCCTACTAATACATCCCAGAATGTTTGCTTTTTTTTGCAACAGTGTTACACTGTTGACTCATTTAGCTTATGATCCACTATAACCCCCAGATCCCTTTCCACAGTACCTCTTCCTAGGGAGTCATTTCTCATTTTGTACGTGTGTAAATGATTGTTCCTTCCTAAGTGGAGTACTCTGCATCTGTCCTTATTGAATTTCATCCTATTTATAGAGCCTTGCGTGGATACAAATTTATACCTGCAGATATAAATTGGTATCCATAGGGCTATCCCAGGAAACGTGGCGGCGAAAGGAGCAGAACATAGGCCCGCCGCTCCCAAGAGCCAGCGCCAGCTCTGGCAGTTCCTCCAGCTTAGCTGTACTGACCCCAACCCTGCCCACCGGGGCGGGAACCAGGTTCACTGGCAGCTGTCCTTGGTCGCGCTCCTGTGTTCAAGCAGCACGCACGTTCCCAGACAGGAGATGCAGAGAGCTGTGTGGAAGGGACAGGGGCAGGGCTGGGGGTGGTACAGCAATGCAGGAGGAGCTGCCACACGGGGTGCTGGCTCCTGGGAGCAGCGGCCCCAAGCTTTGCTCCTTCCGCCGCTGCGGTATCTGGGAGAGCCCTGCAGTTCCACGGATATAAATTTGTATCCATGCAAGGCTCTGCCTATTTACTTCAAACCAGTTCTCCAGTTTGTCCAGATCATTTTGAATTTTAATCCTATCCTCCAAAGCACTTGCAACCCCTCCCAGCTTGATATCGTTCACAGATGTTATCAGTGTACTCTCTATGCCATTACCTAAATCACTGATGAAGATATTGAACAGAACCAGACCCAGAACTGATCCCTGCAGGACCCCACTCGCTATGTCCTTCCAGCTTGACTGTGAACCACTGGTAACTACTCTCTGGGAATGGTTTTTCAATCAGTTATGCACCCACCTTAGAATAGCTCCATAGGCTGTATATCCCTATTTATTTATGAGAAGGTCATGTGAGACAGTATCAAAAGCCTTACTGAAGTCAAGATATACCACATCTACCCCTTCTCCCTATCCACAAGGCTTGTTACCCTGTCAAAGAAAGCTATTAGGTTGGTTTGACACAATTTGTTCTCGACAAATCCATGTTGATTGTTACTTATCACCTTATTATATTCTAGGTGTTTGCAAATTGATTGCTTGATTATTGCTCCATTATCTTTCTGGGTACTAAAGTTAAGCGACTGGTCTGTAATTCTCCGGGTTGTCCTTATTCCCCCTTTTTTTAAGATTGGCACTATATTTGCCCTCTTCCAGTCCTCTGGAATCTCTCCCATCTTCCATGAGTTTTTGAAGATAATCGCTAACGGTTCAGACATCTCCTCAGTCAGCTCCTTGAGTATTCTAACAGGAATTCTCAGGACAAATTTTTTGGTGGCCTCAGAATATGGCCACCAACTCTTGCTGGTGGCCGCACTCACTTTTTCCATAAAATACTTAATTAGCTTTAGGAAAACCAAATAAATATGCACAAATTACAATAATTTGGATGTGTATATATTTATTGCTAGCTAGTAGGTCTATTGTGAAAAGTGATATTAACAAACATACAAGTATCACTTTTCACAGCAGTCTTACTCAGCCCTGGCAAGTTTGGGGACAAATTAAGCCCTGGGGAGGCAGTGGGGGCCAGGGGAGATAGCGGGGGGCTGGAACTTGAAACCCTGCTGCATGAGCCTGAAGCCTTGCGGCTGGAGGACAGGACCCAGGGATGGAGCCCGAAGCCGTGTGGCCAGAGCCTGGGGCGGCCTGCCATTGTGCAGCCAGAGCCACCCTAGGGCTGAAGCCCAAAGCCTGAGCCCCACCACCCCTGGGAAGGTGGGGAACTCACTGGCTGCCTGGTCCTCCAGCATTGTGCCCCAGGTGACTCCAGAGGGGGCAGGATCCAATCCCTGCTGGTAGCCCCAGCAACCAACATCAAGGCAGTGCATCCAGGAGCGACAGGGAGGGGGAGCCCCCCACCCACCCATCACAGCCTAGGAGGCTGTGGCGGCAAGAAAAGCCCCTGGTTGCCGCATCTGAGAAATGCTGTTCTAGGATGTAGTTCATCAGGCCCTGCCACTTGAAGACATCTAACTTATCTAAGTAATTTTTAACTTGTTCTTTCCCTATTTTGGCCACAGATCCTACCTCATTTTCACTGGCATTCACTATGTTAGACGTCCAGTCATGACTAACCTTTTTGGTGAAATAAAAACAAAAAATCATTTAGCACTTCTGCTATTTCCACATTTTCTGTTATTGTCTTTCCCCACCTCATTGAGTAACAGGCCTAACCTGTCCTTGATCTTCCTCTTGCTTCTAATGTATTTGTAGAATGTTTTCTTGTTACCCTTTATGTCTTTAGCTAGTTTAATCTCATTTTGTGCCTTGGCCTTTCTAATTTTGTCCCTACATCAATGTTCCCTCTAATTTTTTCCACCCATGTGTGGAATAAATTTTGTTATGTGCACCAAGGTAATGTGTGGATGTGCGCTACCAGTAGAAACAAAAAAAACAGATATAATATATATTTTTTAAAAGTTACCAATAGGGATAATTACTCCAGCAGGACAAGTTAGGAATTTTAGAACTCACTACTCAAAGAATTAGATTTAAGTATAAGAGAAATACAAATTATGAAATGCATAGACAGTCAAAAAACTAAAACACCACATTTTGAAAGAATAAAATTACAGAGAATATATGTGCATTGCAGGAAGTACCAAGAAGTAACAACAACAGAGTTGGGAGATGTGTGGCACAGATTGAGAGAGATACGGCTGCTGGGGAAGTTTTGGAGAGATGCCTGTCTGCTGTCTCTTTAAGGCACTCACTGATCGCTCTCCTCCTCCTGAACCATGTTTCCCATCCCCCACTCTGCAGAGATGGGGTACATGTGCAGGGGGGAGGGGGAGAGACAGAGTGTGTGCATGCATGAGAGAGAGAGAGAGAGAGAGAGAGAGAGAGAGAGAGTGTGTGCGCTGGCTGCTGGGGAAGTCTGAGAGACCATGCACTGTCTCTTTAAGGCACTCACTCACCCGAAGGCTTGTTCAGACCTCAGAACTGCTGAGAGTCCTAAGCCCTGTCCCCTCCACCCTGCTCTGTGGAGATGGGGTACAGGGGCTGGGGGACACCGTAACATCAGTACTCTCCTTCCCCACTCTGCACAGCCAGCAGGAGGGTCCTGGGAGCAGCTGCAGGAGCAATGTGGCTGCAAAGCCGCAGGGGGGAGGGGCACCTAAACACACACTGCTGGCTGGATGTGCATGGCTCTGCTAATCAACTGCATGGCACTTGAATCTCTCCTAGGTAACTGCCCAACCACACAGCTTACAGGGAGCACAGCACATGTTTGTGTAGTTTGTTTAGATTCATTCTTTGTAATTGGACCTTTTTTTTGGTAGGACTCTTTTTTGAGTTTCAGATCATTGAAGATTTCCTGGTCAAGCAAGCATCATCTCTTGCCATACTTCCCATCTTTCCTGTGCAGTGGGATAGTTTGCTCTTGTGCCCTTAATGCCGTCTCTAAAAAACTACCAACTCTCTCAAACTGTTTTTCCCCTTAGACTTGCTTCCCATGGAATCTTATCTACCAGCTTCCTGAGTTTGCTAAAGTCTGTCTTCTTGAAAACCATGGAAACTTTTTAAAGACACCATAATAGAGGCTCAACTTAAACGTATACCCCAATTTAAAAAACATAGTAAGAGAACCAAAAAAGAGACACCACGGTTAAACAAGTAAAAGAAACAGTGAGAGGCAAAAAGGCATCCTTTAAAACAGACGTAGGCAAACTACGGCCCGCGGGACCATCCTGCCCGGCCCCTGAGCTCCTGGCCAGGGAGGCTAATCCCCGGCCCTTCCCCTGCTGTCTGCCCTTCCCCACAGCCACGCAGGCTGCACTCTGGCCCATCGCTCCCGCTGGGCAGTGTGGGGAGCGCAGCTGGCTCTGGTCGGATGTTGCGGCTGCGAGCTCCTGCTGCTGGTAAGGGGGCAGGGAGTGGGGAGTTATGGGGGGGCAGTCAGGGAGGAGGGGGCGGTTGGATGGGGTAGAGGTTCTGGGCGGTGGCGGTCAGGGGATGGGGAACAGGGAAGGGTGGGAGTGGGATCCAGGGGAGCCTGTCAGGAGGCGGGGATGTGAATAGGGATACATGACACCTTTCCCTTACTTAGCCAAATGAAGACTCTAATCATGAATAAAAAAAATAAAAAAATTAAACATTTGAAATTATAGCAACAGTACAAACATTCAAAATTTCCCCCTCCTGGCAATCCTTAAAATGAAATTAACAACCAGTGATAGGAATAAAAATGTCTTGGAAATGGGTAGAAAACTTTTCTCATTTATTCCCTGAGCTTCTTAAGCATTTTAAACATGTCACAACTAAGATTATTATTAGCCTCCCCATGTAAGAAAAAAGGGAAATTCACAAAGTGCAAAATAATATGTTTTGGGGTATTTTCCAGACTCTAGATTCTCCCACATAAAAGCAGTATTATAACAAATCAAAGTTGGTTGAAGCCTGAAGAGAAGGCAATTTCATTGCTGCTTCACTCTCTTTTTATAATAAAAGGGATGTAGTCTTTTGAAGATATTTTACCAGCGTCCCCAGGCCAGACATAGTGAAATGAATTAGATCCAACTTCTGATCTATCTGTAACAAGGGCTTACCTAGTGATTCTAAAGGAACTTTTTCAGATTGATCAAACAGGGGATGGAGGTTGCCACAAGCCCCTAAATCTTTATATTAACAACTGCTTATAGGTTACAGATGAGATTTCCCCTGTAGATGACATCTGCTAAGGACTGAAAAGTACCCGAGGCCCCATGTTAATTGTAGGGCATAGAGAAGTTGAATGGCTGTGAATGTGACATAGCAAAACAGAGACAAAGGCCTTGGCTACACTTGCAAGTTACAGCGCTGTAAAGCCTCCCCAAGCGCTGTAACTCACTCCCCGTCCACACTGACAGGGCACTTGCAGCACTGTATCTCCCTGGATACACCACTGCAGGTACTCCACATCTCCGAGAGGAATAACAGCTGCTGTGGGAGTGGCTAGGACTCACCGGTGTGAATGTAAATGCTTGCAGAGCTGTACTAATCACCTTGTCAAGTGGCCTCCTCTCCATTGTTGTGACCGGCTGCAGGAATGCAGAAGTGCCGGTTTCAAAGCTTGTACCAGAGAAAAGCAAACAGTTTGCAGCTTGCTTTGAGTGAGTAAATGAATGAGCAGGGGGCCGGGAGTTCGGAACTTGCAAAATAGACAGCTGACATGCTCCAAAAAGCACTCTCTCCCCACCCCCCACACTCCCTGTCACAATCCACCCCCCCCCCCGTTTTGAAAAGCACGTTGCAGCCACATGAATGCTGGGATAGCTGCCCGTAATGCTCCACTCCTAACACATCTGCAAATGTTGCAAGTGTGGCCACACCACTGCGCTAGCAGCTGTCAGTGTGGACAGACTGCAGCGCTTTTCCCTACTCAGCTGTACAAAGACAGGTTTACCTCACAGCGCTGTACAGCTGCAAGTGTAGCCAAGGCCAAAGCTGAAAACGAAACCCAAGAGTCCTGATTCTAGTCCTGCTCTAACGAATGAACACCACATCCACCTACAACCAGGGGGAATAGAATTCATGGCCCGATTGTCTCCTGCGCTAACCATTAGACCATTCTGCCCCTTGAATATTCCATTTGTCTTGCTCATTTTTCTCTATGTGACTCACAGCAATGGAATGCTTTGCTAAGGAAGCAGAAAAAAATATATATATATAAGCCCCGTGGTGCTAATAGCTGACTCTTTGGCATTACCTGTTTGTTAAAACAACAGTCTTGATCTCCAGTTATTAAGTGGTTTTAATTAATGCCCTCAGCCTTATCCATGTGACCCCAATGCTCCTTTCATTCAGTTTCAACATGAAGCCCTGATGGGTTTTTATGCAGTCAGAATGGCCTCCTCACAACTACATAGCATGGATTCAGCAATTTAGAGCTAGTCTACACTGGCAATACTAAAGCGCTGCCACGGCTCATGTGGTTGCGGCAGAGCTAAAAAAAACTACCTCCATGAGGGGCGTAGCTCCCAGGGCTGCTGCACTGTCTACACTGGCGCTTTACAGCACTGAAACTTGCTGTGCTCAGAGGGATGTTTTTTCACCCACCTGAGCAAGAAAGTTGCAGCGCTGTAAATTGCCAGTGTAGACAAGCCTTTAAACTGAGTGTTCGGATAAGTGAACTGGCAGCAGTTTGAGGCACCAGGAAGAATATGGTTTAGGGGAGTGAGGCTTCTCCACTTAGCAGATGGATAATGAACAACAAAGATCTTTACTGTATACACGGTAACACAAAAGCCAATCTGGAAGCTGTCACTTTTTTCACAGATCAGAGGACAGAGGGGCCAAAAGGAAAAAAAAAAAAAGAGGCCAAAGACAGACAGGTCTGGAATAAGGGAAGACAGCAGCAATGCAAGAGATTTGGAAATCCTATCCCCAAGTGCAGAGATAGAGAGACTCGTGTCCCCCAAAAGCCCCTCAAGTAGCTCAGAATCTAAAAGATCGCCCTGAATTTGCAGAGAAAGGTTCCCCAGCACTGAGGGGTTTTTGGAGGGCATGAGTCTCTATCTCTGGGCTTGGGGATAAGATAGTCAAATCTCCAAGCTATTTTTGCTAAACTTCAAGCAAAGAAAAGTCTCTTCTACAGGGGAAAATAGAGATATTTGCCCAAGTGCATTTTTGTGGGGGAACTCCACCTCCTTCTACTTGTGGCTCTGAAGAGCAGGGTTTCAAGGGGGGGGGGGGGGGAGGGTGCAGAGAACAGTGTCTCTCCTGAGGTCAGGTTTTTGTTTCATTTTGTTTTTGAGAGGAGGGGCAAGAGTGGTGAATTCTTCCTAGGTAGCTTTTTGTAGGTTCAAGTTGGAAGAAGAAAGAAGTTACCCCAAATCTGTCCCTCTCCCCCTCAGCACTACCACTTTCTACATAGACAATAACCTGTCAAGTGTCTACTACAGTAATTCTCAAAACCCAGACTCCCACTAAACAACTGATAAAACCTACACTCATGCACATGAATGATCTAAGCATGCCATCATCCACATAGATCTGTCGAAGCATTTACACCTACTAGAAACATATCTGGTAGTCTAGTGATTAGGATTTGGCGCACTCACCGCCACGGTCAGGGTTCATTTCCTGGTCAGGGAGAGAAACCTGTTGTTGGTCCTGCTTTAAGCAGAGGGTTGGACTAGATGACTTCCTGAGGTCTCTTCCAACCTTAATCTCCTATGATCTCAACATATTAACAGAAAAGGTCAACATCGATAAAATAAGAGTTATGATCTTTCAGGAAAAGTCACAAAACAAATAAAGGTTTATAATAAAACGGCAATTTAAGACATCTTAAATTAAATATACTTAAGCTGAATCATAAGTGGTTCAGGGGATTTCAAACTAGTTATAAAAAATTACAGAAACCTCTGCAGGACCTACTATGCCCCAAAGAAACCACTAGATAGATACAATCACCTCTCATTCTACTACTGATTAAGGAAGCAAGTCTGTGGCCCAGCTTTGTCAAAAAAGTATACATAATGGCACAAGCTCTAAGGCTATGTCTAGACTAGCACTTTAGTCCATCAGGAGTGTGAAAAAACACACCTAACCGACCGACATAAGTTTCACCAACAAAAACACCAGTGTAGATAGCGCTATGTTGGCAGGAGACACTCTCCCCCACCATTCGTGGGGGGTGGCTTAATTAAGCGGACGGAAGAGCTGTCTCCTGTCGGCATAGAGCGGCTACATGCGAGACCTTACAGTGACTAGTCTGTGGTGTTGACATAGCCTAAATAGAAACCTTCCACTTACAGTCCTGCAAACAAAATTCTACATGTATAGCAGAATAGGAGTCACAGACCAAAGGTAAGATGAACCCCACCCTCATTAGCATATTAAAAAAACAACTGCACTTCTGGCTCCATCTCAGCTAAGGCAGCAACAATCCTACTGCAAAGCAGTGAAGGAGCAAAATCTAAATCTGAATAAGCACTTATGAATAGATTAACAACAGTCCCAGATCTCCCAATATTAACCTCCAACCAAAGGAGGAAACTTCTCCCAGAGTAACTGAAATGAACAGCGATCAGGACACTACATCAAAACCCAGAACACTAATTAATGCAGTGGTTCTCAACCAGGGTACATGTACCCCTGGTGGTACACAAAGATCTTCCAGGGGGTACATCAGCTCATCTAGATATTTGCCTAGTTTTACAACAGGCTACAAAAAAAGCACTAGCAAATTTAGTACAAACTAAAATTTCATACAGACAATGGCTTGTTTATGCTGCTCTGTATACTATATACTGTAATGTAAGAACAAATTTATAATCCAATTGATTCATTTTATAACTATACAGTAAAAATGAGAGTCAGCTATTTTTCAGTAACAGTGTGTTATAACACTTTTGTATTTTTATGTCTAATTTTGTAAGCAAGTAGTTTAAATGAGGTGAAACTTGGGGGTACACAAGATAAATCAGACTCCTAAAAGGGGTACTGTCGTCTGGAAAGGCGGAGAGCGCCACTGAATTAATGTATCTGGAAAAATTAGATCAAAATCCACACACTACAATGTAACGGCTCCCTGCACAGAACTACCACACTAACTTCCCTGCCACGAAATGGGAAGAGCTAAAGCAGGCTCCCACCAAATACGAATCCTGTTCATAAGCTAGCGGCGGACGCTGGGAGACACAAAGCACAGCGCGACCAGAGAGAGGAACAACCCTCCAGCCAGCGAAGAGACTGAGCCAAAGGGAGCGCCTGGCCCGGATCCGAAGCACGGAGGATGAGAACCTGCCTCAAGTGACCGGCCACGAGCACAGACTGCCCCGAGCCCACGGGGAGAGGAGCAAGCAAAAGCCAACTGAGACAGAGCCTGTCCCCGAGCCAGGACGCGGGAGCATCCCAGCGAGTGTCTCCGGGTTCGCGGGGAAGGGTATCTCTACCCGGGCTGGGGGCATAGCTCCGCACTCAAGGCTCGGGAGGGGGAACAGCCCCGGGCTCCCCTTCGCGCTCCCTTTTTAACACCTACCCCGCTGCCCGACGCCATGTTGAACGTGAAGTGAATAAGGAACCAGAAAGTGCCGTACTCCGGCAGCAAAAGTCGTAAAGTGAACCAGTCCTCCCGGGTACCATAGAGCGGCGGCCGCGGTAGCTAGAGAGTAACGTCGTTCTCTGAGATGAGACGGAGAGTGGCGGCCGGAAGCGGATGTTCAGGGTTGTGTAGGCCAGGTGCCTGCGGTTGGAGTATGAGTAACTTTGTGCCTTTCTGGGAAGTCTCCTGAGACTCCATGGTTCCAGATAGTCTTCCCCGGTGGTGACCCGGAACAGCTCTGTCCGGTTGGCTCCGGGACGCTCTAGTTCTGCGGAAACGCACTGTAGGTCCTGAGACTCTATGGCTGCAATGAGGCTGAATTCTCCAGGCAGGGTGTCAGTGCAGAAGAGTGTCCCTGGCCCCAGCGCTGCTCCTGCCTCCCCCGGGGGCTCCCGGTCAGCTTGTGGCCCTGCGGAGCTCGCTGGGGCCGGGGCGCTGAGGTGCCTGCCCCAGCCCCGCACGCGTGTCTTGCCCCCGCTCCCGGCTGCGTAGCCTCGGGTCTCCCCACACCCAGCGCAAGGCCGGGGCGAGTTCTAGCCAGGAGCCTTCGAACAGCGGTCTGCGGGATCCAGCTACCTCCTGAGCCATGAACTGGCTGCGCCCCCTCGCTGCGGGGGGCTGCCGGGTGCCCTTTGGGGGCCAGCACCTGACACCGTCCTGCGCCCGGCGAGCCTTTGCTGCCCACCCCCAAAACCAGGTGAGGCCCGCTCCGGGTGGCGGGCCCTGCTCCAGCCCCGAGGGTCCGTCCGCTTCCAGCGGACACCGCTTTGTCTTTCAGACGGGCTCTGAGTCCTGGGAGGAGATGGGGGAGGTCGGAGCCTAAGCCAGGCAGAGCCCACGAAGCTGTAGAGAAGCAGTGAGCTGCATGGGGCTGGCACCTGGATCCTAACCTAAGTTCTGTTTCCATCTTTATTGATGGCGAAAGCATCTCCCGGAGTGTTGTGTGTGAATGAAGTAATTAATGTGTCCAACTGACTTTCAAGGTGTTAAGTGCTATGTTAACACTAAGGGTACATCTACACTACAGGGGGGAGTCGATTTAAGATACGCAAATTCAGCTACGTGAATAGCGTAGCTGAATTCGACGTATTGCAGCCGACTTACCCCGCTGTAAGGACGGCGGCAAAATCGACTTCTGCGGCTTCCTGTCGACGGCGCTTACTCCCACCTCCTCTGGTGGAGTAAGAGCGTCGATTCGGGGATCGATTTGGGACGCGATAAATCGATCCCCGAGAGGTCGATTTCTACCCGCCGATTCAGGCGCGTAGTGTAGACCTAGCCTAAGTGTTATTACCAGGGTGTTCCCTGAGTACAAACGGACAGTCAGCACAGACTAGAGGTTCCAGTGTGTGAGGATCTATTTCAGGGGTCTGCAACCTTTCAGAAGTTGTGTGCCGAGTTTTCATTTATTCACTCTAATTTAAGGTTTCGCATGCCAGTAATACATTTTAACGTTTTTAGAAGGTCTCTTTCTATAAGTCTATAATATATAACTAAACTATTGTTGTATGTCAAGTAAATAAGGTGTTAAAAATGTTTAAGAAGCTTCATTTAAAATTAAATTAAAATGCAGAACCCCCCGGAACAGTGGCCAGGACCCGGGCACTGTGAGCGCCTCTGAAAATCAGGTCGGCACGCGTGCCATAGATTGCCTACCCCTGCTCTATCTTGATCCCGACTAAAGGACTGGGTTAGATGAAGGCAGCAGATCCCAGGCAAGTTGCCAGTGCAGCCCTCTGATGGGCAAAGTTTGGAGTCCACCTGTTGCAGGCTCCCTGCAGACTGTCCAGTAGTTCTGGCAGGGATTTTTCTGGCTGGATAGAAAGTGATGATAATTCAGATTTGGGAGCCTTCTAATTTATCTGAAAAGCCAAAACAAACAACTATATTTTCTACTCTGTAGTCAGTGGGTGTCAATGGCTCCCAGATTCCTATGCACGCTAATGGGCTGTTAAGAATCCATTGGCTGTCCTGCTAACATTTAAAATGTCAAATGCAAGAAAAACTAGGAAAAGCAAGGACTTGAATTACAGTGGAGCTGTTATTTGCAGTATTATTGTAGCCGTGTCGGTCCCAGGATATTAGAGAGACAAGGTGGGTGAGATAATTATATCTTTTATTGGACCAACTTCAGTTGTTGGAGGGTACAAGCATTCAAGTTACAGAGAGCTCTTCTTCAGGTCTGGGGAAGGAAATCAGATTGGGAACTGATAAGGGGGAAGAACTTGATTCTCAAAACCCCAAAGGTAACTGCCACCTCCTTATAGTGGAGCTGTTAGAAACTAAGGAAACCTCCTGCAGGCCTTGTAGGTCCACCAGTTGAATTGACATCAGACAGACACTCGGGGGTCAGTGTCCTACTCCATTTATCAAAGCCTTTTCTCTGTCCCCAGGTGGCAGAGGGTGTGGTAAAGCTCCAGCAGCCAAAGGCACAGCTGGGAACTGATGAGGGGAAAAAGAACTTCATTCTGAAAACCCCCAAGGTAATTCCCCACCTCCTTCAGGCAGCTGGGTCTCTCATGGGTTGCTTCCTCTCCTGGTTACCCCACCCCATCTCTACTGCCATAGGGCTTAGGTGTTCCCACCACTGAAACAAACTGCCCCTTTCCTGCTTGTTATCCTGCTCTTTATGGTAGGGTGCAGTTTTTCCTCAGCTCCAGCCTCTCAAGCATAGGCGCCAACTCTGTGGGTGCTCCGGGGCTGGAGCACCCATGGGGAAAAATTGGTGGGTGCTTAGCTCCCACCAGGAGCTCCCCTCCCCGCCCTGCCCCCCGTACCAGCTCACCTCCGCCTTCTCCCCTGGGTACACCGCATGCCCGCTTTTCCCCCATGGCTCCCAGCGCTTGTGCCGCGAAACAGCTGTTTTGCGCATGAAGCGCTGGGAGGGAGGGGGAACGCGGCACGCTCGGGGAAGAGGCGAAGCCAGGGCCGGGATTTGCGGAAGGTGTCCAATAGGGGCAGGGAGGGGCAGAGTTGGGGTGGGGACTTTGGGGAAGGGGTTGGAATGGGGGTAGGGCGGGAGGGGCAAAAGCACCGACTGGCATGGGGGAAAGTTGGCACCTATGCTCTCAAGCCTAAGGCTCTTCCTCCTTTTCCCATTCTGTTCCCTCTTCCCAATTGACTCTTATGCCGAAGGGCATATCTAAACGAGGAATTAGTGCATGACAAATGGGGGCATAAATCTACAATGCTCCAGCATGCCACATGCCAACTGCTCATGTGGACCCTGTGCACTAAAAGTTCCCTAGTGTTTCAAACAGCAGTAGGTCCAATGGATCATCAACTTCCATTATTCTAGGCCTAGCTGACCCTTGTTATAGCGCCAAACTTTTGGGCTCAGAGCTTTGAGCAGCCACAGGAACTGGGAACAGTTTAGATATTGGATGTTTTTACTGTTGCAGGATGGTGGGTATAATTCTTCACTTTTAAGATTTCTCACGCACTTTCCGTTGGTTTGGGCTCTCAGGGCACCAGGGACTACAGCCCCAAGCAAATGGCCATCCGGGAGAGAGTCTTCAACACCATCATCAGCTGCTTCAAGCGCCATGGGGCTGAGGTCATTGACACCCCTGTGTTTGAGCTGAAGGTGAGGGTAGGGGCTGCGACGTGACATCTGGGAGGGGGAAGTTGTGCTGCTGGAGGCGCTGATCCCTGAGTCAGATGTGATCCATAGGTTTGTGGCTTTATGCCCCCTGAAATTATTGGGTGCATTTTAAGTGGCAGTAGCTACTTTAATTGTGACCTGAAGGGCAGATGCCCTAAGAACTCAGCTGTGAACAGCTCCTGTGGCAAGTGAGCTTCTGTGGTAAAGCTGGAGGGGATTAGATCATCTGACTGGGGTTAGATCCAACTGATCACCTCTAAAATCAGGCTCAAGGATTCTCCCTGCTTTCTTTCTAGAGGCTTCTTACTCCTGCTTTCTGCTTCTGGAGCGCGTCCTCTCTTGCCTGACACAGTTGTCTTGCTTTTCTGTAGGAAACTCTGATGGGGAAGTATGGGGAGGACTCAAAGCTCATCTATGACCTGAAAGACCAGGGGGGAGAGCTGCTGTCTCTTCGCTACGACCTGACTGTATCCTGCCAGAGTCCCAGACCTTGGGAAGCACCACCTCATCCAGGGGTTGCTGGTGTTTCTTAAGCAAGAGTGCATGGGGTGGAGGTGAGACATGCTGGAGTCTCTGTCACCTCCTCCTAGCTGGGGAGGAACATGCATGCTAATTCCACTTTGTATACATTCATCCCATTCCTCCTCAGTGTTTCCAAGCCTACCTGTAACTGCCTCCATGCCATTGCCCATGGACACCTCTGTCTTGACTCATCCTCATCCAAACTTCCATCCCTCCCACCTAGACTACTGTAGCTCCTTCTCTAGGATCAGCTCAAGTCCCAGCCTTTCCGACTCCAGCACATGGAGAATTATTACTCACCACTAGACACTCAGAATGGTGCCTACATCACCCCATCCTCAAAACTAGCTCCCGGGTGACTTCAGGGTCTGTACATAGAAACCGTCCATGGGCTTGCTCCAGTGTATTCCCTGGACATTGAACCTTCTCTCTCTACTCCCTTCCCCATCTGCCTGTGCTCATCTGGTATAGCCTCCTTTCTGACTCTTCACACAACCTCCCTATTCTCAGTGAAAGAGCCGTTTCCTTTGTTACTGTTGCCTAATGGTCATCCATCCAGGACCTCCGTGCTTTACTGACTGCAACTCTGTTTAAAATTTCACCTGAAAGCATCTTTGCTCCCTTATCTCTGGCCTTTAATCTGTCACTGTATTATATATGTAATCCCAGTTTGTATCATAGCAGCAAAGGACCGCAACATCTATTCAAATGACCCACCAATGAGGCTGTTTGTTCTGGCTGTTAACATGGTGTGATTTCTAAGAAGATGCGCTCATAGGGACTGAGATTTTACTGTCCATTAGGACAGGTGGCCACAGTTTGCAGGTGACCTTCAGCATAGGCTTTGCTGTGGGGTTGTGTTGTACTGGCCCAGCAGCTGTCTGTAGAGTGATAATTGGGCTGAATGCTGGCTCTGGACTCTCCAGGCCACAGGAGAGTCTTCTTACGTTCCACCCTTAACCCTTTGTGCTCAGGTGCCCTTTGCTCGTTATTTGGCAATGAACAAAATCACCAACATTAAGCGCTACCACATTGCCAAAGTTTACAGACGGGATAATCCGGCCATGACGAGGGGCCGCTACAGGGAGTTCTACCAGTGTGTGAGTACCGGCAGCCTGAGTGCTCTCCATGCCGCGGGGAGCTGTGTGTCTGGGCCCAGGATTCCCTGTGTGGGGTCTGGAGTTCTGGCTCCCCACAAAGCATGGGGAACAGGACAGGGAGGAAGAGGGCTCCATGTGTGTCTGGGGCCTTTTGTGCTGAAAAGGGGGGTGTCTCACAGATAAGATGCAGTGAAACCCTTTTTACTGTTACAACATCAAACAGTTAAGTGTGGTCCAAGGTTTTGTGACTCCCATTGTAACAACCACCATTACCAGTCTTTTTAACCTTTTATTAAAAATACAGGAAAAGAAGGAAAAACAGTTAATGCATTTGAAATGCAAAGTATTCAGTCAGGCTTAACAATATCCCTTATTCCCTTTAGCTGTAGAGTATGAACAGGGGAACCCCCTATCTAAAAGTCTGTTAGATGAAAGAAATATGTTACTAACCGTCTTTTTGGGGGAAAAGAGAAAAAGTTAGTTAAGATGGGCTGGAACTGTTGTTGAAGTCCACTCCTGTTTCTTTAAGAGAAAAGAAGACAAACACCCAAGGGGAGAAAACAGAATTGCAAAAGTAGAAAATGCTGCTTCTGTCCTGGGTGCTGATTTTCATTTGCAACCTCACTGCTGGTGAAAATCAGACCCAGCACACTCAGAGTCCTGGCAAACTTGTACCAGCATTGGGCTGTTGAAGGCATTGCTTTTACCTTGCTTCTCTGGTCACAGGCTCAAAGCAGTGTTGCAAAAGATGGTGTTGTCTTGGCAGGCTAAGTCAGACTCTTTAGACAGAAAAAGGAAAGGGAGAGGAGAGAGAAGAAATAAGGTGAGGAAGGAAAATGACACATGAGGGAGGGTGACGGCACGAATGCAAATCTCACATTCCGGGTGGAGACAGCGATGTCATCTGTTCCCTCTCTCTGGCCCAATCTGATCAGGCCCTGTCTCAGCATCAGGTTTATGAAGGCCCAGTGGTGTCCTGGTGGATCCCAGGAGATGGTGGGGGTGGCAACCATGATGGTAAAGCTCGCACCTTCCAGTCCATATGTCCCGTCCTATCCCCCTCTTTACCAGGAACTTTACAGTTCTCTTAGCACAGTGGTTTAACTTAAACAGTCCAGTTTATCTTAGTCTGGTTGCCTCCAACTTGTGCTAACTTTCATAAACAATGGCTTTCTGTAACAGGCTGAGATGGACTTCTATTACCTTGGACAGCTTAGAGTACAGGTCTCTGAACAACAGGCCTGGGCTCCCCTTGGGGTACAGGGAACGGGGTGCAGCATAGGGAGCTGTGTGTCTGGGGACCCTGATTGTTGCCAGGGTGTCCCAGCTGGGTTACACTGCCTGGATTCTCACTGCCTCTTCCTGTACCCCAGGATTTTGACATCGCCGGCCACTTTGACCCTATGATTCCTGATGCTGAGTGTCTGAAGATCGTGCATGAGATCCTGAGCATGTTGCAGCTCGGAGACTTTCTCATTAAGGTAAAACTATAGCCCATTGGTTTAATAAAGTTACAAGTCTGCCCAGGCAAGAATGTGCCTGCCCTCCCACCCATCCCCCCACTCTGGTGTGCCCCGCATACAAGAGAACCTCTGAAGGAAGACATGGGGGGATTTTGACTACAGCTGCTTCACGGATCTCTGGAGCAATATAGAAACCAAGTGGAAGTGATTCAATCTTACTAGGAGGCTCTGTTGGGATCCGCTTTAGAGTGACTCTGCTTCCCACCCCCAGGTCAACGACCGGCGCATTTTGAATGGAGTGTTTGCGGTATGTGGCATTCCAGACAGCCTGTTCCATAGCACTTGCTCTACCGTGGACAAACTGAACAAGGTAATGCTCTGCGGATTTCCCAGCCCTGGCTGGCAGACACTGACTGCTGCCTAGCACTGCCCTAGCCCTCAGCTGTGTATGCTCTGGTGGGAGGACTGTGATCCATCTCCAAATGCATAGGATGGAAACACCCATCTGAAGCAGGATTTTCATAGCTGACATTCTCCATGGCTCTCCCAAGTGCCAGGAAGTTTGGATTCTGTCCTTGGGCAAGTTGCATCCGCTCTCTGTGCCTGTGCTTTCCCATCTGTAAAATGGGGATAAGAATTCCTGCCTCTCCAGGGATTTGGAGGGATTAGGGCTCTGATCCTCAAAAGGTATGCTAACTTCCAGTGAAATAAGTAGGCACCTAACTCTCAAATACCTTTTGAGGATCTGGTCCTAACTCATTAATAAAGAGCTTTGAGAGTTTAGAATGAAGGCACCAAATGAGAGTGAAACCTATTGTTAATTCTTCTGGGAAGGTTAGAAATGGGAGATCTCTAACTGGATTAGTCACCAGGCAATGGTCTCCCCTTTCCTGCAGTTTCCTCAGGGTGTGTTCTGAATCCATGGGGTAGCATTGGTGTGGAGGGGGAAGCTGGGGAAGGGATTTTGCATTCCCAGGAGCAACAGATTCAGCCAGGGAAGCTGTGATTAATGTTCTCATCTCCTCCACCCCAGGCAACATGGGAGGATGTGAAGAATGAGATGGTTGGAGAGAAAGGTCTCTCGCCAGAGGCTGCAGATCGCATCGGGGAATACGTTCGACTGCATGGTGAGTTCTGTGGAGCTGTGAGACTTGGTTCCCTGTCCAGCCTCACCCAGGCGAGCTGAGAGTCCATGTGGGTCACTTCACCTTCCCAGCAGCTATTCCAACTTCCTTGGTCTCTGCATGGTGGGGGTGGGGGGACGACACAACTGGTGTGTGTGTGTGTGTGGGGGGGGGGGGGGGTTGTTCCCCAGATGTTTAGCTGACTTGCAGCCTGGGTGTCCCAGGTGGGATGCATGGTCAGTATCCCCTGGGAAGGAGATAGAGATGCACAAGGCTGAAGGAGTGAGCAGGTAGGTGTGACCCAGGCTGGGTGGAGTGAGTCCATAGGAGCTTGGCCACGTCGCCCTCCCTGGTATATTTAAGTTGTGTGTCATTTCTGCAGGTGGGCTGGGTCTGATTGAGCAGCTGGTCCAGGACCCTAAGCTGTCCCAGAACAAGCTGGCCCGGGAGGGGCTGGGAGACATGAAGCTGCTGTTTGAGTACCTGACCCTGTTTGGCATCGCAGATAAGGTGAGTGGTGGAGGGATACTGACCCAGGCCTGGCTGGATCATTTGTTGTGCCTGGTAATGGGATTCCCCTCCTGTCCTGCAGATCTCCTTCGACCTGAGCCTGGCGCGGGGTCTGGATTATTACACTGGGGTGATCTACGAGGCCGTCGTGCTGCAGCCTCTGAACGCTCACAGGGAGGAGCCAGTCAGCATGGGCAGCGTAGCTGGAGGCGGCCGCTACGACGAGCTGGTGGGGATGTTCGACCCCAAGGGGCGGAAGGTGCCCTGTGTGGGAGTCAGCATCGGAATCGAGCGGCTCTTCTCCATCATGGAGCAGGAGTTGGAGGTGAGTGCCACTCACAAGTACACAGAATGGCCCTCAGCTGTGGGAACCAACCAGGGGGTGCAGGTAAGGTGGCCACTGTCTGTAGGATACCTGACACATTTGTTGTAGAAATTGGAAGATCTGTAGCAGATGAGGCATGGGACTGCAGTAAAAGAAAGGATGGGCTTGTGGTTGAATGAAATGCAGGAGATCTGAATCCTCTGCTACAGGTTTCCTGGGCATATCACTTGAATTAGAATTTTCACTACGGTAGGGCTCGGACGTAGGAGGTCTTGAGTTCTATTCTGGGCTCTTCCACTCCTTAGCTGAAGCTTGGACCAAGCTGCTTTTCTGTCAATTTCCCTGTTTGTAAATTGGCATCCTCGTTTTGGCCTTAATCTCCCTGTGCCTTGCTTTTCCATCTGTAAAATACTTGTCTCCCAGGGCGTCATGAAGATAATTAACTAAATGGTTGTGAGCTTCATACTACTATGATAGATGGTGGGAAAACCCATGAGGAAATTAGTAATTCTCTATTTAGTTTAGGGTTGGGGTGATGTGTGGTAAATAAGACGGAGGCAACTCATTGTCTGGTGACGCTCAAAAAAATTATTGAACAGCTGCCTTATCCCCAGAGCAAGTCCAGTGTGTGCTCAGAATGAGGCAGGGATCCTGTGGAAAAAATAGTACATAATGAAATCCAGAGTCGTGATGCATGTGCCCAAGGCAGATAAATTAAGGTTGCACAAGCTTGACTTTGCAAAATTACATTATTTGAACACAATTTGGTGGGGTTTTGTTGTTGGTGTTGTTTTTCATGTAATCTCCCTATATAGCCTGTGTTAAGAAAATGGTGGCATTCTCCAGTAATAGGTACAAGGGGTGGGTGAGGAGCAACCGTCAGATGCCTTGGAGCATGTGTCTTCACGAGCAATAGGATGTTTCCATATGTTTCATTCACAACTCTGTTCCTGCTCCCAGGCTTCTAAGGAGAAGATCCGGACGACTGAGACGCAAGTGCTGGTGGCAACCCCCCAGAAGAACTTCCTTGATGTGAAACTGAAACTCATCTCTGAGCTGTGGGATTCTGGGATCAAGGTAAGACTGGGCAATTGGACTGGCCTAGTTGTGCTTCTCAAAGCCAGCCCTTAGAATGGGGGGAGAGGGAGTCTCCAGGGAGAAGTGGCACAGCAAGCCCAGACTCGCCAATCTCTTTGTTGTTTGGCTCTGACGGAGAAAGGCAGCTACTGGTACTGAGCCTGCTGCAACCATCTGTCCCAGGAGACTCTGTGCTCATGTCTAGAGCTGTGAGGAGAATGGTAATTCTGTTTCCTGGAGGCATTTGGAATTTCAAAATTTGGTTTAGTGCAAATTTGGAACAAAACCCCCAAATTTCAAAACCTCCTAAAACAGAACCCCCAAAAAATCACAATTTTGATCATTTCCAGATGAAATTCCACCCAGCAGGTTGAAGGGGAACTGTCAGCTTGCTATGTAGGCTGCAAAAGAATTGGTAGCCCACAAGGCAGGCCAGCTGGTAGGAAAACCTGCCTAGCAGGTCGGTTTCAAAACTTGCCTTGGTCCTGCTGGAGCTTAGCCAAAATCAAACCACCTCCACAAAATGTTTAGATTTCAACTAATCTGCATTCTACACCAGAAAACTATAGGCGAATTTCCAGCCAGTCCTAGCAATGAGTTAGAACTGGGTAGGTTTTGTCACTTCCTATTCTGTGTAAGCTCTTGAACACAACCACATTGCCGCCCCTTCTAGGCAGAGATGCTGTATAAGAAGAACCCCAAGCTGTTGAACCAGCTGCAGTATTGTGAAGACACGGGAATCCCTCTCACAGCCATCATAGGAGAGCAGGAGCTGAAAGATGGAGTCGTCAAACTACGAGTCGTAGCTAGCAGGGAAGAGGTTAGGATGTCCTTGGATATTGTGGATGGGATAGGGGATCCAAAGGCTGCCTCCCTTCTAGACAACACTCTCCCTGGCTATTAGGGCCTCTTTGGGAGCTCTTGCTTGCATCGCAGATCACTAGAGTTAACCAGGCTCCGGTACAGATTGAATCCTCTTTACAAACTGGTCTAAGTCCACAGCGAACCTTCCTCAGAGTTACAGATCACTAAAGCTCTCTGCTGAGCAGTCAAATCCTGTCCCTCAGGGGTGTGGAACAGGAAGTTCCTAATCATCACTTCTTCCACAAGTCTCTCCTTGGTCAGGGGATGCATTTTTATGGGGTGGTGCTTCCAGCAGGAGTTCATGGAGAGGAGTGTTTGAGGGATGGCAGAAGACAGGTCTGGGTGGCTGCAAGGGGTAAGTGGGCATCTTGATATCATTGGGTGCTTGTGGCACTTCCCATGAGACAGTTCTATTGCTTTGACCAGTTCCTTCTTGTTTGTTGTGCAGGTCAATATCCCTAGGGAGAAGCTTGCTGAGGAAATCAGGAGAAGGTTGGAGTCCTAGAGCCTTTCTGTGCACAGCAGCTTGACTCACTAGACCTATTTCCTGCCATCTTGATTGTTTCCAGCCATGCGATGCACTGGAGTTCCTAGGCCAGTAACATGGCACTGCCAGGCCATGATTCCATGAGGATCTGGGCAGTGCTGATCGGGCTGAAGGCTGGCCACCGCCTGCTGCACTGAGATTAATCTTGCCCCATCAGTCTTATGACTTGGTACAACATCTCACTGTGTAGGGAGCGGACACATTTTAAAGGCATAGGGCAGATTACCATTGGTTAGACCTCTCAGGTTAAGTAGCATGAGGAGTGGGTCTGTTTTAATGTGTTTGTATTATGGTAGCAAGCTCATTGGTCAAAGCAGAGCTCCTACATTTGCAATAAGGCAGATTCCCTTGCAATGACCTAGGCCTTAGCAAATTAACTCTGCACTATCTTGAAGGAATTCACACCTGCCAGGTCCTGTACAATGCCCAGATGCCTTTACAAGTTGACTCAGCAATTTGCTATGTTCAGGCTTGCTGCGGGTGGCCTTGTGAGCATCCTCATGTATCCAGAACCTCCATGGAAACTTGTCCTTAGAATCTATCTGCCCTTCACCTGTGCGAGGCAGCTATGAATCACTGGAAGGTCAGTCCCCATCTGTGGGGCTCCCTTTCCCCACCCCCAGTCATGGAGCTGAACTAGGAAATTTCTCTTTCCCTGCTCAGCGGGATGGGAGTACCACTACTGTCCAGGATACACATGAACTATGCTTCAAGAATGCTCTTCAGTATCCCCACATGTCATTGGGAGATTGGACATGATATTCCCATTTTGTGCCTGGGCTGGGCTGTTGGCCTAGTGCTGTACAGTAGTTACATTCCTCCTCCCAGGAAATGACCCCATTTTAGTGATCTAGTCTCTTTTCCAATGGTTCTGTCTAAAGTGAATGAGGCTGTGGATGAGCTGAGACTTTGGTTTCCATGCAAACATGGATAAATGATGTAAATAAAATACTGTGGGTTGCTGAGGATGTTTGACTGCTGTTTACAGGTCTAGCTGAAGTCAGCAATGTGCTATGCCTAAGTTATAGCTACTTTTGTGAGTTCCCAACTGGGATTTTCTTTTTGTTGGTTATAAAGGGTAGCTTCCCTAGCTTGCTAGAACAGAATAGCTTTTTTTTTTTTTTTTGAAAGGCAAGACTATTTTCAAATGTGTGAAACAGTGAACAGTAGAGCACAGCAGTCACTGGAATAATGGGCTGTTCCAAGTTCTGATGTTTCTACGGCCCTTACCTAAGAATCGCCCTACAGGGTCAGACCAATGGTCTATCTAGCCCAGTATCCCATCTTGTGACAGTGGCTGGTGCCAGATGCTTCCGAGGGAGCAAGCAGAACAGGACAATTTTTTTCAGTGAGCCATCCCATCTTCTAGCAGTCACAGGTCTCCAAGCACTTGTGGAGGAGAGAAAAGCCCATTTAGCACTTTCACCCTGAGGAGCTTATCTACCTGGGAAAGCCTTAGCAGCTATACAAGTAAAATTTCCATCTCACCCACCCCTTGTGGACATTATTATTCAACTGTAAGAGTGACTTTATCTTATAACACTTCCCAGGAGATATAAGGGTACTCTACTGAGAAAAGAGTGCCTAGATCAGTTTTATACTGGTATAACTGTGTAAAATTTCAAACTCTAGATCTCAGAAACAAAAAGTTATTCTGTAGACAAGGCCTGTTATGGCTCAGGGCTCCCTGAGGCTCTGTCCCACCTCTGATCTCTGAGGACACCCCTTCTCGAGTCTCAGGGTTTGTGCCCACATCTCTCTTAAGGTGGAATCGTGACTCTCACTCTCAAACTGGGTATGGGGCACTAGCAGTTCTTACACTGCATGTCCAACTGGGTTTGGATACCTGCAGTTCTTCCTGCTGAGAGCTTATTACCAGGAGCTCATTCAGTGACCCAGAACAGCCTTTTTAAAGCCAAAAGTATTGTTTATTTAGCCCTGGGAACAAAGCAGTCAGTGAAAAGGATTAAAGCAACTAAAAAGTCTACACACCCATTTCATGCCTCTTGTCTAACCATCTTTGTGATGAGGACCCTGAGAGGTCTAGTTTTCCACACACACAGCAATCTCCAGGGGTGTCCTCCTGTCCTTGCATTCTGCTCAGTGTTTTGATCTGTGAGAGCAAGGCCTGGTAACCCCAGTGGAGGTGGGGGGTGGAATCAACCCAAATAAAGGCCTTGTCTACACTACACGATTAAATTGACCAATGTTAGGTCGACTTATAGCCACTGCAGTAATTACTGCAGTTTTTCATGTCTCCACTACTCTCCTTCTGCTAGTGGTGTGTGTCCTTAAGTCAGGGGGGCAGCATGGAGTGCTGACAGCACAAACTGGCTACCCAATGCTGAAAACTGAGGCTGTCAGCTCCGGGCAGAGTGAGAGTCCAGCTCCAGGCAGCCAGGCTATCAGCACCAAAGTTATGCACACAAGTATTTGTCTCCTACATATGTAATATCTAAAATGGTCATGGGGGCAACATCCAAAACCCATCACTAGAGACAAGTGGGGGAGGAGTGGAATAAGAATATACCTCTGCTCCATTGAAATTCATTAAATGAGAGGTTTTCCTACAGAAAGTGGCAGAAATATCAGAAAAAGAAGGCAAGGGGCTTTTCTAAGCCAAGTAAAGAAAACCAAGTAATGACAGACAAGGCTTTCCTAATCCATGACTAATGTAAGCTGCTTAGTTGTGTGTTAAGTTTTAGCTTTTATGTAGAAAAGATATATAAAAACTAAGTTTAAAGCACATTTCTACTCTGAAAGCAAAGTGTAAAAATACCATAGTAGGTTTCCTATGGACTCTGATACTACACTGGCAGGGAGAGAGAGGAGCATAGGGCACATATAGATTCATAGATTCATAGATTCTAGGACTGGAAGGGACCTCGAGAGGTCATCGAGTCCAGTCCCCTGCCCGCATGGCAGGACCAAATACTGCCTAGACCATCCCTAATAGACATTTATCTAACCTACTCTTAAATATCTCCAGAGACGGAGATTCCACAACCTCCCTAGGCAATTTGTTCCAGTGTTTAACCACCCTGACAGTTAGGAACTTTTTCCTAATGTCCAATCTAGACCTCCCTTGCTGCAGTTTAAACCCATTGTTTCTGGTTCTATCCTTAGAGGCTAAGGTGAACAAGTTCTCTCCCTCCTCCTTATGACACCCTTTTATATACCTGAAAACTGCTATCATGTCCCCTCTCAGTCTTCTCTTTTCCAAACTAAACAAACCCAATTCTTTCAGCCTTCCTTCATAGGTCATGTTCTCAAGACCTTTAATCATTCTTGTTGCTCTTCTTTGGACCCTTTCCAGTTTCTCCACATCTTTTTTAAAATGCGGCGCCCAGAACTGGACACAATACTCCAGCTGAGGCCTAACCAGAGCAGAGTAGAGCGGAAGAATGACTTCTCGTGTCTTGCTCACAACACACCTGTTAATGCATCCCAGAATCATGTTTGCTTTTTTTGCAACAGCATCACACTGTTGACTCATATTTAGCTTGTGGTCCACTATAACCCCTAGATCCCTTTCTGCCGTACTCCTTCCTAGACAGTCTTTTCCCATTCTGTATGTGTGAAATTGATTTTTCCTTCCTAAGTGGAGCACTTTGCATTTGTCTTTGTTAAACTTCATCCTGTTTAACTCAGACCATTTCTCCAATTTGTCCAGATCATTTTGAATTATGACCCTGTCCTCCAAAGTAGTTGCAATCCCTCCCAGTTTGGTATCATCTGCAAACTTAATAAGCGTACTTTCTATGCCAATATCTAAGTCGTTGATGAAGATATTGAACAGAGCCGGTCCCAAAACAGACCCCTGCGGTACCCCACTCGTTACGCCTTTCCAGCAGGATTGGGAACCATTAATAACAACTCTCTGAGTACGATTATCCAGCCAGTTATGCACCCACCTTATAGTAGCCCCATCTAATTTGTATTTGCCTAGTTTATCGATAAGAATATCATGCGAGACCGTATCAAATGCCTTACTAAAGTCTAGGTATACCACATCCACCGCTTCACCCTTATCCACAAGGCTCGTTATCCTATCAAAGAAAGCTATCAGATTGGTTTGACATGATTTGTTCTTCACAAATCCATGCTGGCTATTCCCTATCACCTTACCACCTTCCAAGTGTTGGCAGACGATTTCCTTAATTACTTGCTCCATTATCTTCCCTGGCACAGAAGTTAAACTAACTGGTCTGTAGTTACCTGGGTTGTTTTTATTTCCCTTTTTATAGATGGGCACTATATTTGCCCTTTTCCAGTCTTCTGGAATCTCTCCCGTCTCCCATGACTTTCCAAAGATAATAGCTAGAGGCTCAGATACCTCCTCTATTAGCTCCTTGAGTATTCTAGGATGCATTTCATCAGGCCCGGGTGACTTGCAGGCATCTAACTTTTCTAAGTGATGTTTAACTTGTTCTTTTTTTATTTTATCCGCTAAACCTACCCCCTTCCCATTAGCATTCACTATGTTAGGCATTCCTTCAGACTTCTCGGTGAAGACCGAAACAAAGAAGTCATTAAGCATCTCTGCCATTTCCAAGTTTCCTGTTACTGTTTCTCCCTCTTCACTAAGCAGTGGGCCTACCCTGTCTTTGGTCTTCCTCTTGCTTCTAATGTATTGATAAAAAGTCTTCTTGTTTCCTTTTATTCCCGTAGCTAGTTTGAGCTCATTTTGTGCCTTTGCCTTTCTAATCTTGCCCCTGCATTCCTGTGTTGTTTGCCTATATTCATCCTTTGTAATCTGTCCTAGTTTCCATTTTTTATATGACTCCTTTTTATTTTTTAGATCGTGCAAGATCTCGTGGTTAAGCCAAGGTGGTCTTTTGCCACATTTTCTATCTTTCCTAACCAGCGGAATAGCTTGCTTTTGGGCCCTTAATAGTGTCCCTTTGAAAAACTGCCAACTCTCCTCAGTTGTTTTTCCCCTCAGTCTTGATTCCCATGGGACCTTACCGATCAGCTCTCTGAGCTTCCCAAAATCTGCCTTCCTGAAATCCATTGTCTCTATTTTGCTGTTCTCCCTTCTACCCTTCCTTAGAATTGCAAAGTCTATGATTTCATGATCACTTTCACCCAGGCTGCCTTCTACTTTCACATTCTCAACGAGTTCCTCCCTATTTGTTAAAATCAAGTCTAGAACAGCTTCCCCCCTAGTAGCTTTTTCAACCTTCTGAAATAAAAAGTTGTCTCCAATGCAGTCCAAGAATTTGTTGGATAGTCTGTTCCCCGCTGTGTTATTTTCCCAACATATATCCGGATAGTTGAAGTCCCCCATCACCACCAAATCTTGGGCTTTGGATGATTTTGTTAGTTGCTTGAAAAAAGCCTCATCCACCTCTTCCACCTGGTTAGGTGGCCTGTAGTAGACGCCTAGCATGACATCTCCCTTGTTTTTTGCCCCTTTAAGCCTAACCCAGAGACTCTCAACACTTCCGTCTCCTATGTCCATCTCTACCTCAGTCCAAGTGTGTACATTTTTAATATATAAGGCAACACCTCCTCCCTTTTTCCCCTGTCTATCCTTCCTGAGCAAGCTGTACCCATCCACACCAACATTCCAATCATGTGTATTATCCCACCAAGTTTCAGTGATGCCAACAATGTCATAGTTGTATTTATTTATTAGCACTTCCAGTTCTTCCTGCTTATTCCCCATACTTCTCGCATTTGTATATAGGCATCTAAGATACTGGTTTGATCTTTCCTCCCAGTTTTTTCCTGACTCTCCTTTCTCTCTGCCAATATAGCCCACACTCCCTCTTGTTTCCGACTCATTTCCCCGGTCTCCATGTTCCCCACTTACCTGTGGGCTTTGCTCACCTGTCCCCGTCGAACCTAGTTTAAAGCCCTCCTCACTAGGTTAGCCAGTCTGTGTCCGAATAGGGTCTTCCCTCTCCTCGAAAGGTGAACGCCATCTCTGCCTAGCAGTCCTTCCTCGAATAGCAAATACTTAGATAAACTTGCTCCACTTACAAATAAGTAAGGCTAAGATTTTGTCATGGATATTTTTAGTAAAAGTCACGGAAAGGTCACAGGCAAAAAAGAAAAATTCACAGGAAGCCATGACCTGTCCCTGACTTTTACTAAAAATATACCTGAGAAAATGGGGATCTGTGGATCCCCCTCACTGCCTGAAGTGGGGCAGCTACACAGGGGCTAGGAGCCACCAGCAGCAGCTGGGGGCTGCGGGGTACTCCTGCCACCTGCAACTGCTCCCGCTGCCCATGGGGGCCAGGAGCTATGGGGTGCCCTTGCCTCCCACGGTGGCTGGGAGCAGTGGGGTTCCCCGCCACTGCTGGCAGCCAGGGGTCCTCTGCTGCCCACAGTGGCCAGAGCTTGGGGATTCCCCCACCACCCATGGGAGCTGGGGTTCCCCACTGCCCGCAACAGCTGCAGGGTACCCTGCCCCCTGCAGTGGCTTGGAGCTCTGGGGGCCACCAGAGGCAACGGTGGGACCCTGCAGCTCCCTGCCCATGCTGGCAGAGGAGGGCCCTGCAGCTCCAGATCTCCTTAGGCTGATGTCACTGGAAGTCACGGATCCTGTGACTTCTGCGACCTTCATGACTAAATTGTAGCCTTACAAATAAGCTACCAGCACCAATAACTCTGTAAGCCAGTTGTGTCCTTTGGAACCCATGCATCATAACTAAGAGGTGGCAGGGCCAAATCTTGCCTTCCTGGATACCCAAGGGCCCTGTTGTCTTCAGTGGGATTGTACAGATGTCAATGAGCAAAATGTGGTGGGTTTTTTTTTTTTTTAACCTAGAACTTAATTAGCAGTATTGTTGACAATGCACAAAGCTGAAAGAGGTTCCAGCTGGCTTTGTAGGGCTCACAAGAAAGAAACATGAATTTACTAAAATATAATGGTTTCCTCTGTGCTTAATTTGTAATGAAAAAGATGTCAGGGCTCAAACAATTGTTTTACATTCATAATTGATGCAGCAAGCCCAGAGGTGCTGGGGCTCTGAACTGCCAAACCTAGAGGTGCTGGGGTTCAGCCCTGACACAAATTAAGTTCTGGTTTCCCTATTGTAGGCCCTTTCCCATCTGTAAAGATGTCCTATGACATGTGTGGTAACTACTGCCTCTATGGGAACTGCAAAAGGCAGTAAAGCAACATGTTTTCATGGATGGGATGTGTTCTCTGTGCAACAAGGCCAAGGGCACTGACTCCAAGCAGGGTCCTTTTCCTACCTGTGTGGTGGGGGCTCCCCTTACTAGTAGGAAATTCCCAACTCTCACCCTTGACTTGGGGTGAGATGGGATCCTTCCTTCAGGCAGGTAGCAATTCACCCAGAATCGCTCGCACATTCAATAGCAAACACTCTGCTCGTCAGAGACACCTTTCGCTGTTGCTTGTTTTACCATCGCACGCAGTTGCCCCAGCTGTGCTAGGTGCTGTACAAACAGGACAGACAGTTCGAGGGCACGGGCTGAAGACGAAATCCCCTCGTGGCTCTTTGGCTCAGACGTAGGCACCCATGCTGGGTTGTCATGGGGACGGGAAGGGCCTTGATAATCAGTGTTGTGGCAGGGGAAGTTCCGGGGTCACGCTCTGTCCCAAAACCCCGCCCCGCGGAGCATCACGGGAGTCAGGACACTGCTCCGATCCCCTCCCCCTGTTACCCTCACGCAGAGGCAGCTGGAAGCGTTCTCCTTCCCGTTCTCCCTCGTTCCGGATGAGCCCCATTCCCGCCCCCTGAGCACAATCGATCTCTATGGGTCAGGCCGCTCCCTCAGCCCCATGAGCCTCTATGGTTCCATTTTGGGAGCCGAACTCCAAACCCTCCAGGGTCCGGCGCTCTCCGGCAGACCTACGCCTCGCTTCCCGGCGCTGACACTTAGTCTCCTCTTCTGATGACGCATCATACCAGGAAGTCCTCCAGGAGACTCCCTTGGCCCGGTAGGCGATGTACTTCCTTCCGGTAGGTTCCGTAGTCCTCCTGCTCCCTCCTTTAGCCTGGGCGCCGGAAGTCCTCCTCCTCTCATTTCCTGTTCGTTCCTCTTTCCGGGAGGAGGAGGAACCTTTCCCCGGAAGTCCTCCCGCTTCCCGGCGGCCGGCCTCTCTGGAGCCTAGCCCCTGGAAGTCCCGCCTCCATTCCCGGTTCTCTGGTGCCACCGACAGTTTTATGCTACAAACTGAGCCAGTCAGACTTTGCCGCTGTGCCGGTCCGGAGCGGCTTGTAGGGACTGAGCATGCTCAGTAACAGCGGCTCAAGTCGCTGCCCGACCCCTGGCTCTGCCCTGCCTTGGGGTGCCAGTCTGTTCCTGCTGGGAGGGGACAGACAGACTGTGCAGAGACCCAACTGAATGCACAGGAGAGGCAAACAGCTGGAGGCAGGAGAAGGGGGCTGAGGGGTTGGAGTTGTGGTGGGGCACTGCGAGACAGCGGCGGGGGGCCAATCATCAGGATCAGGCTGCGCAGAGGGTACCGAAGTTAACACAGATGGGGTGAGCATCTGCAGTGGCTGCACATAAGGGGGGGCAAGGGTTTTTTTGCCCTCCCTCGCAGGACGTAGATCTTAGCCCCGGCTTCCCAGGGCTGTGCTCTTAAAGGCAGAGTGCATCCCACTGCCTGGACAAGGCAGCACTTTCCTGTCCGATATAATGTACTGAGCTGGTAAAGGAGACTTGAGTCCGTTAAATATTTTACATACACCCCCACACACCCTCCAAATATTATAATTGTCAGTGTTTGGAAGAATCCCTTATTAGTTTATATGTCTGTATATAGCCTCATAGAACTGCAGTTAAGAAAATTTGTGAATGGCTAATTTCCTGAACTGCACTGGCTTTTTCTTGTAATCCACTGTAAATTATATACTTTTCAAAATGTTATTACTCTTAGCCCTTCCTCATTTATCTTCATGAACATTGTGCAAATGGATGTCACTGCTATTTAACTAATACTTTTAATAACTAACAATTTAAAATCCGAATAGTTGCTCAGCTTCAGCAGTCACATCTCATTGTATTTCTGGTATAGCACTTCCTGTTTGTATTGCAACATTAGTTTTTAATTCAAAATTTTTGTGGGTTTTTCATTTCTTCTTCTTGTCAATAGATATGGAGAACAACTATTCAGATTTTTTCATACCAGCCCTTCACATAGTCAAAGTTGATAACAAGTCCCCCCTCAGTCTTCTTTTCTCAAAACTAAATATGCCCCAGTTTTTTTAACCTTTCTTTATAGGTCAGGTTTTCTAAACATTTTATGATTTTTGTTGCTCTCCTCTGGACTCTCTCCAGTTTGTCCAAATCTATCCTAAAGTGTGACACCCAGAATTGGACACTCTGCTCCAGTTGAGGCCTCACCAATGCCAAGGAGAGCAGGACAGTTACTTCCCATGTCTTACATATGACACTCCTGTAAATACACCCCCAGAATATTAGGCTTTTTCACAGCTGCATTACATTGGTGACTCTCATTTAATTTGTGAACCACTATAACCCCCACAACCTTTTCAGCAGTATTACCACTGAGCCATTTCCTCCCCGCCCATGTTGTAGTTGTGCGTTTAATTTGTCCTTCCTAAAGAGAAGTGCAAAATACTTTACTTACTGAATTTCATCTTGTTGAATTCAGACCAATTCTCCAGTTTGTCAAGGGTCATTGTCATCAGGGCTGGCTTCTCCCCCACTCCAAAGCATGTGCTGCCATGTCTTTTGCAAGGAGGTTTATTTCCTTAACAGAGGTTAGCAAACAACACAAAAACAGTCTTAACTCATTCCTTAGCCTCAGGGCCCACCCCTCCCAGGAGCCTTTGGCACTCCTGCTCCTGACCATTTCCCAGTCTCAGTCAGCTCTGCTCCTTTCTTGGAGCTACAGCCCTAGGGCTGCTTCCCTGAGCCCCTTACCCCAGAAACCCCCACAGGAGCTAGCTCCACTCCAATGTGGCTTTCTCCCGCCAGGACAGAGCCTGTCTCAGTCCATCTCTTCCAGCTGCCCACTAGCATCCTGTCACACTGGCTGGAGTGACTCATGACCAAGAGTTCCAGCCTCTGGGCAAACTGTCAAAAAGCAGTGCAGATCCAACCAGTTTGGGGTATGTTCTATAAAAGAGTTCACTAACCCAGTAACAAATGTGAACTTCTGGGTCACTGTAACAATCTTACCATGGAGTCACAGACAGTCCCCTTGGATACTCCAATCTATCTTGCCATCCAGGTAAGCATACCTCTGTGATAGATGGGCCCTTACACCAAAGATCACAGCAATATTTTATTCAGGTTACTCCCAGTCCCAAAGGACCAGTCACTTACTCCAGGTCAGTTGTATCTCAGATCTCACACCAAAGACAATGCTTGTGGCCAATCCTATAATAAACTATCTAAAGATTATTAACTAGGAAAAGGAAATGAGTTATTTACAAGGTTAAAGCAGGTAAATGTATATGCACACAAATGAGTTTCTATCTTAAGTTTCAAAAAGTAATAGAAGCTGACACAATAAACAAGCTCTATATGTCCTTCAGGGCTAACCCAGGCCAAGCACTGGGGATCTTATGCTTAGTAATCTTTGCCCCTCAGAGTTCAAGCAGCATAAAATATACAGTTTCTCCTTGTTAGGACCTTTTATTCCTTCCCCCCTTCTGCTTTAAGTTGCAAGTTCAGCTGTTGGGAGGAATTCATTTGGATGTCTCCTCTTCACAAGGGTGAGAGAAGAGCAATCAGCAAAGTCTTTTGTCCTCTGATGTTCCACAGTAGTTTGTCTGGTATCGATGGACTTGTTTCTGTGTAACTTTGGATCTGTGATGTACCTTTATCCATCTCCTGTGCTTGAGTCTGATCAATGCACTGTAGCATTGCTCTGTGTCAAATAAAGATACCTGAATGACAAAGTCTTGAGTCAAACTCAGTTCTTGGAAAGCCGAGTACAAAGAGGTCATGGAGGGAATCCCAACATGTGTGACTCTAAACACACCCCTGTGTCTCTGGCCCAGCCTGCAATACTCCAGTGCCCCTGCTTTGAGTGGTTATGGAAGGAGTTATCTATATACCATACGCATCAGCTGAGCTGGTGGAGGCCACACCATTAGAGACTGAGGAGACTAAGACCTCCCCAGATCTGTGCTCTCTGTCTTCAGATGTGTTTTGTGTGTGTGTGTGTGTAGAGTGCACTACTGACATGGACTCAGAAGAGCCAGGATGGACTGGCAAGAGAAAGGGCCACCCACGCACACAGGGCTTGTCTTCAGTGACAGTTTTAGCCACCACTGTAGCAACAGTGATTTTTCGGCAACAGTGCAAACTCCTAGTGTAGAGTGGTGCAGGTTACTAAAAACCCAGGAGTAAACAGGGTCATAGTACCTGGATGGGGTAGTGTCAGGGGACTTGGGAGTCCCCACAGAGCTTTGTGTTTTAGAGTTAACCACACAGTATAAGTATGGAGCAGTTTGTACTTCTGATTCATAGTTTCAGGCTGTCTGCATATTCAGGCAGCATCAGTTACACTCAGATTGCTTTCTCATAGTGGGGACTTCAGTAGCACTAATCGTGGTTAAAATTAAGCACATGCATTAGTCTTTGTAGAATCCAGGTCATAGTAAAAAGACAAAACAAAACAGAGAGGTGGATTTAAAAAGGGGAGGATGACATGGTAACTAGTACAAATATTTTTTTTAATTTACACAAAATAGCTGTGTTACTAGCTTTTTAGCACAGAGGTTAAGAAAGTCATGATCACTGCTAGACATATCAGTTCCCAGCTATTTAAGTGTTACCAGGTAGCAGTATTCAATAGACATCATGTTAGAAGTGGGCCTGAGGGAGGGGTTTTAAGTCAGATACAATAGTACCTTTAGTGATTATTCAGAGGAGTAAGTTCAACACCCATAGGGTTACATGTGGCACAGTGGCAAAGTACTGAACTGTTTGTGGGAGAAGTGAAATAACTGGTGACAAAGATAATTCACTGTTGGCAAAGTAAAGATAGTGGTCATTGACATGAAGCCAATGCAGCAAAGCATCTAGCATGGGAGTCATAATGTGACCAGAATGAACGTGTGCTGTACAAGGAAGGAAACTGGCAGACAAATAAGGAAAATTAGTATGGAGAATTACACATTCACAATAATAACAGAAGTATTATAACTGCAGTCAGCCTAAGAGGTTTTAACCTAGCTAGGATCTTCAATTTTGAATATCTGTAATTAATATTTAGAAACACCATGTCAGCCAACTGTATAATATTGAAATAAGTACATGATGATTTTGTTAGGAACAACAGCAGCTAATATAAAAACAATTATAAAAATCAAGCCATGTTAAAAGTAAAAGTAACATTAACATGGTAGCTAATGAAAATACCAACTTGTTAATATGAAAGTCTGACTCTATACTGAACTCGACTTTAGAATTCAGTAGTTCCCTTAATATGTTATAATTGTAATAATAACAATAAAGAAATTGTAACAATTATTAACTTACAAAATCATCTGCACAACTAAACAAGCCAGGGAAGGAAGATGTAGTACAAACAAACTCACCATTCCCTCTCCCACAAGAGAGAGAAAAAAAAGTGTGGGTGAGAGAGAGTCACTTAGAGCAGTAAGAAGAAGAACAGGAGTACTTGTGGCACCTTAGAGACTAACAAATTTATTAGAGCATAAGCTTTCGTGGACTGGGCTGTAGTCCACGAAAGCTTATGCTCTAATAAATTTGTTAGTCTCTAAGGTGCCACAAGTACTCCTGTTCTTCTTTTTGCGGATACAGACTAACACGGCTGTTACTCTGAAACTTAGAGCAGTGATTCTCAACCAGGGGTCTTCCAGTGAGTACATCGATTAATCTAGATCAGAGGTTCCCGAAGTGGGCGATACCGCCCCCTGGGGGGCACTGGAACGATCCAGGGGGGCAGTAGTAGCCTCGGGTGCAAGTGGGGGGCGTTGAATAAAAATAAGGGGGCGGTGGAAGCATAAAGTAAGAAGAGAATATAAGAAAATTTTGAAAAACCATTCATACATGTTTCGTCTGTTGTGTAACAGAGTTAAAGTTGTAGTGATTATTTTATTTTCCAAATAAATTCACAAATTATAACCGATCAGGTGTCAAGTCCGCCAACAGCTCTTAACAAGCAAGTGTTGGCAGGCAAGCATGTCGCGCATTGTCGGGAAGTCCAGCAAGGAATATGTGCGTGTAATGACTTGTTTACAATACGATACTATAAATAGGCGACATGTATGAAATCTAATTTAGATTGTTTCTGAATTGTGTAAAAAGCAGTTAACAATAGTGCAATAAGTATTTAAAAATATTTATTCATATTCGATACCTTCAATCTTTACGGATTATGGATCACATACAAAGCAAATTGTATTATTGTTGTTTCAATAAAACAGCAATTTACACGTGAGTATTTTTATACATTTTCTTACATATCTACCGTACGTTTCTGTGTCTCTAGTGCTTACTAATAATAAAATCGTAGCAGGCTTGTGTCGGTACAGTACTATTTGAAGTGTACAGTCAATATATTTGTCATATTTTTTATTACAATATTAACGAAAACAGGGGAATGAAATCGTAAAAAAACTGTTAACTATTAACATTTATTTATATTTATCGAATCATCTGTATTAATTGGTAAATAAGGCATGTGTTAATAAGGAACAATTATTTAAATAAGGGCAAACTAAAGTAAAACTATTAACTGATTTTTAATTGCATATTGATTATTTTTTAAATTAATTATTTCTTGATAAATTTAGTTTGATATTTGACAATTCAATATCAAATACATATATCTAATGCTGAGCAAAGAACAAAACCCAGTTTATTAGTTTCATTAGTATTTTAGTTTGATTGTCTTTTGCCGTCTTATGCAAAAACCACTGTATACCTGATGTCGTGGGCGATATTCTAACAACACAACTATTGCAAAAAATGTTGGTTCCGGCGAGAGAAATTGCACTTTTTCAATTATATAAATTGTTATATATCTTGATAATTTTATACCCCATTATGATAAACACATAAATTTTATTTCTTTTACAGATAATATCATGGCTGAACCCAAGAAAAAATGTAGACAATATAGTATTGAATATTTGAACTATGGCTTTATTCAGTCGCCTACAAACAAAACATTACCAATGTGCCTGATTTGCCAAAAAGTTTTATCAAATGAAGCTATGAACCTTCAAGACTACAAGAACATTTGACAAAAGTTCATGCTGATAAGAAAGATAAGGATTTATCTTATTTTCAAGCATTTAAAGAAAAATTTTTGAGACAGCCGACATTGGCAAAACTCTTTTCAATAGCATCCAAATAAGATGACGATGGGTTGCGTGCTTCTTACAACATTTCGTTACTGATTGCTAAATCGGGAAAACCGCATACTATTGGTGTAGAACTAATTCTACCGGCTATAAGTGAGGTAATACGCACTATACTACACAAGCCAGCGTCTGATATTACCAAGAAAATTTCTTTGAGCAATAATACAGTGCAAAGAAGAATTGATGAAATGGCTCAAGATGTTGAAGACTCATTATGTGAGTATTTAAAAACATCCCAGTTCTCTATACAGCTTGATGAGTCAACTTTGCCAGGAAATGAAGCCTTACTTTTAGCATACATGCGATTCATAAAAGAAGAAAAAAATTGCCAAGAATTATTATTTGTTAAAAATTTGCAAACTGATACTAAAGGAGAATCGATATTTCATGCATTGGAAGAGTTTTTTTTAAAGAAAAAGAAATCCCCCCTGAGTAATATCTTGTCAGTTGCTACTGATGGTGCTCCAGCGATGATAGGGCGCTAGAGGGGTTTTCTTGCATATTTAAAAAAAGCGGTTCCGAATGTATTCGCTGTACACTGTGTCATTCATCGTGAACATTTAGTTGCCAAAAATCTGAGTGAACCCCTACATAGGTCATTGTATTATGTCATTAAAACAATCAACAAAACCAGAAGCAATTCACTGAATGACAGATTGTTTGGACAACTTTGTATTGAAAACGATGAAGAATTCAATCGCTTGCTGCTTCATACAGAAGTTCGTTGGCTATCAAAAGGTGCCTGTTTGGACTGGTTTTATAAACTCTTTGACTCAGTGCTAGAGTTCCTAGAAAACAAAGATGATGCTTTACGAGTCAACTTGATTGATTCCAAAAATGACATAGCTTATTTGACAGACTTATTTAATAAATTTAAACAAACAAATTTACAGCTCCAAGGCGATGAGCTGAATTTAATCAAAACAAAAACTTATTTCCGTGTTTGTGGCAAAACTTCTTCTGTACAAATGAAATTTAGGACAAGGAGAATTCAGCCAGTTTCCAAATTTATCAACAGTAGAAAAACATGATGAAGACTTGCTTACCTACTGTCAGCACTTGGAGGCTCTCCATTCTGACTTCAATCAACCATTTGAAGATATTCTTAAAATGAACATACCCGATTGGGTTTTGGACCCTTTTTCAAGTACAAACACAGAAGAATCTCCAAAATTACAAGAAGAACTGATAGAAGTAACAACAAATGAGGAATTTAAATTTAAATTCAAAGACAGCTACCAACAATTTTGGCTGCAAAAGCAGATACCTACACTTTATCCTGGATTATGGGCTATAGTACAAAAGTTTTTAATTGCATTTCCTTCGTCATATTTAGTGGAACGTGGGTTCAGTGCGGTCACAAATCTGTTAACTAAAAAAAGAAACCGACTGAAAATAGCTAATCGCGGTGATTTAAGAATGCTGCTGACAAAAATAGAGCCGAACATTAATAAATTGATAGCAGCGCACCAGGTTCATCCTTCTCATTAGGATTATTTTTAATGTTATTCGTCATTTTTATTTTAATATTATCCTTCGTTATCTTAATTTTCTGTGTGTAATGTGAATGTTACTATGGTTGATTTTAATAAATAATTTTATAATTTCAAGCTTCAAGGTGTCTTATTTACAACAACATCTTTCTTTACTATATTGTAGGACGTAGGTAGAAATATAGATACATAAAAGAACGCAAATTTGTGATTACATCTTTGTTTGTTCACTTAAAGAAGGTAGATTTCCAGGGGGGCGCTGAGAAATTTTTTTCTGAAAAGGGGGCGGTAGGCCAAATAAGTTTGGGAACCTCTGATCTAGATATTTGCCTAGTTTTGCAACAGGCTACATAAAAAGCACTAGTGAAGTCAGTACAAACTAAAATTTCATACAAACAATGACTTGTTTATACTGCTCTATATACTATACACTGAAACGTAAGCACAATATTTATATTCCAGTTAATTTATTTTAAAAGTATATGGTAAAAATTAGAAAGTAAGCAATTTGTCAGTAAGCGTGAGCTGTGGCACTTTTATGTCTGATTTTGTAAGCAAGTAGTTTTTCAGTGTGGTGAAACTTGGGGTAGGCAAGACAATCAGATTCCTGAAAGGGGTACAATAGTCTGGAAGGATTGAGAGCCACTGACTTAAAGGTGCAAAGACTATTTTTCAGACCTCTTGGACCCATCTCTGCGTAGCATCACGCAGATCACTCTGGAGTCTGGATCAGCAGTCTGGGTGAGGAGGTGTCAGGGATGTCAACCGAGCTTTTAATTGAGGCCTTGATGCAGCAAGGCACAAGACATGCGTAACTTTAACTACTGACTGTCTCGCTGTGCCTATAGCCGGGTCACACGCTGACCGGCGAGCATTCTCTGAGAACAGGGAAGGGCAAAGTGTGGGCAGCGGCCTCGGACGCTGCTACAACGCATGCCCAGCTCATCCGCGCATGCTCAGTGCAGTGAGGTTCCGGGGTGGGTGGGAGACGGGAGTGCGGCAGCCGGGCTGACGGGCGCTGCGGTGACCATGGCTGACAAGGCGGCGGAGCTGGGCGAGGCGCTGCGGCGCCAGGCGGACACGGTGCGGCGGCTGAAGCAAGAGAAGGCCAGTCCGGAAGAGGTGAGCCCGGCCCGTCCCCGCGGCTCCCTGTCCGGGCTGTAGCGCCCGCTCCGGCTCCCGCGCGCCTGTCCCAGGGGGTTTGGCTGGGGGCTCGGGCCTGCCGGGGCTGGGGAAGCAGGATGTCCGGGCCGGGAAAGGGCCAGGAAGCCCAGCTGCCTTCCCTGGGTGGTGCTGTTCATCTGCCGTCCTGTCTCTGTACCCAGGTGGCTGAGCAGGTGGCGAAGCTGCTGGAGCTGAAGGCGCAGTTGGGCACAGATGATGGGAAACACAAGTTTGTCCTCAAGACCCCAAAGGTAAGTCCCCAGCCCTGGACTCTGAGGCTGTGACAGGCAGCCCCTCTTCACTTCCCCTCTCCCTCTGGTGGTGGACAGCCTGCCTTGGTCCCCACAGTGCGTGGCTCAGATGCATCTGCCTGGAGGAATGAGCTGCAGCATAGTCTGGCCCAGGGCCAGTATGTTACCAGGGTGCAGGGCTTGAAGGCTCCAGCCACAGTTGTCTGACAAAGGCTCTGTGTGCGCTTACAAAGGTACCAAGTGGCATGGAAACCTGAGACCCAGGTGTGTAAACAGCCAGGACTGGAGCAGGACGGGAGGCCCAGGAAAGCATGCTTTCACTCTACTTTGTACAGCCACTGCAGGCTCTGCCAATGGAGTACCTGTCCATCTGAGAAACCTGCAGTTAAATAAATTCATCTTGAACCCCCTACCCAACCCCCATCTATTGTACCCTCCTCACTCCACCGAAGATGCCCATAAACACAGCTAGAGGAAGAAGTTAGCTTTGCAAGTTCTTAAAAGTTTCCACAAGTGGTGGCATCACTGGGAGTGTTAGTATAGACAGGCCTCTGACTCACTGCTAGCAGTGTAAGAACCATGTTGTCTAACCACTTTGTGAATGTGACACAATGGTAAAATCACTTACAATCTCTGGCACCTGATGTCTGGTGGAACTGTGCTGAGGGTGATGGCACTGGAACTTTAGGAGAAATCTCAATGTAGACAAGGTCTTGTGTATCTTCCTTCCTTTTACCTTATCTGTGGGTCATCTTCCATAAGAGCCTTGTGTGCATGATCTGTGTGGCCCCCAGGCCTTCACATGCTTCTCTTTAGAATATATGTCTTTCAATAGGACTATACACCTAAACAGTATTATGTAGCTAGATTAAGAACATATAAGAACATGAGAACGGCCGTACTGGGTCAGAGCAAAGGTCAATCTAGCCCAGTATCCTGTCTTCCAACAGTGGCCAATGCCAGGTGCCCCAGAGGGGGTGAACAGAACAGGTAATCATCAAGTGAGCCATTCACTGTCGCACATTCCCAGCTTCTGGCAAAACAGAGGCTAGGGACACCATCCCTGCCCATCCTGAGTAATAGTCATTGATGGACATATCCTCCATTAATTTATCTAGCTCTTTTTTGAACCCTGTTATAGTCTTGGCCTTCAAAATGAATGAAGGGCCAAAAGATCATAGACTTAGTGCATTAAAAAACAATTGTTTTAAAATCAGCCACAAGCTTATCTTCCTTATTCCATCACCCTGCTCTGGTTTTGTCTCCCATTCTCTTTTTCTCTAGTAGGATTCAAAAAAAGTGTGGCCATTCTCATGGGTAATGAGAATATCCACATGTTGCATCCAAAAACAACAACAAAAATACCCCCAAAATAACGTAGATTTAAATCCTCAAGCTTCAAGACATAAGCCAACCACAAACTGACTAGGATTAGGAAGAATGTCCTCTGTGGACAAGTTATTCCATACCATAGTTGTCCATTTTGGGGTTTCTTGCACCTTTTTAAGCACCAATTACTGACCTGATCTGGGAGAGTAATTCCTGTAATCCTTTGTGAGCTGTTTAGGGCAAAGTCCTGCTCTTTTGTTTATGTAGTGCCAAATACACTGGCACAATCCAAATAACTGTTCTCCCAGACAGAAGATCTGCAGGGGACAGTTTCTCTGGTGATCCAGATTGTATGGTGGCATGTTCTCATGGGCTGTCCCAAGTCAAAGCAGCTAGACTTCACTGAACAGCCTGGTAACTGCACTGGGAGGGGCACTTTCAAAGCTGCCGTTAGTGTACTCAGCCAGGTCTGTGAAACACCTGGCCACCAGCAACTCCCATCCGCAAACAGAACACAAAACTAAAAGCTTGTCTGCACACAGAACTTGCATCAGTTTAGAAACCCATCATTAGTTTAAACAGTGCAGCTTTGTGTGTATCCCAGCCCTACCTTCCCAGAAATCCCTCACTGTCTTGTCTGTTATGACCACACTTTACTATGCATTAAAGAGAAAGTGTCTCCACTGCTGATAAATAAATCATTTAACCCTATGCCTTCGAGATAGATGAATGTCCCAGACTTCAGGGCTTCTTCCTGGTAGTTAACAAAGCACAGGGTTTTATCCTGGTTTTCATAAACCCCAGAAGAGCTGGTGTAACTGACAGCAGACTGAGTGAGCACATGTGCACTGCAAGGGACACCCCATATGGCAGGTAATGCTGCCACCTTGCCCTGCATGGAGCCTGTATAGTCTCCCTAAATCAGTGGTTCTCAACCTTTTTGGGCTCAGGGCCCATTTGTAAATGTTTATGGCCTGTCACAACCCAGTAAATAGTCTGGGGGTGGAGGCCCTGGGGTGGTTCTGGTTGGATCCTGGGAGGGTTGGGTCCTGCCCGGCACTCTCCCCACAGTGGCAGTTCCTGCAGCTCCTGTGTTGTGGGGCTAGCTGGGCTTGGCTCTCTGCTCTGGGTGTTGCAAACTCCAAGGCTGCAGCACTGCTCAGGTTTGGCTCTGCTCCCTGACTGGACCAAATTTGGGTGAGTGGAGTTGTGACCTAGCTCATGGGATTGCCGTGCCACTCACTCAAATTTGGCCTACCCGGACTCCAGTTATTATGACAGCTGGGCCAAACCTGAGTGGCGCTGGGACCCCAGAGGCTGCAGTGCCTGGAGCAGGGAGGCAAACCCAGCCAGCCCCATGGGACAGGAGCCACAGGAGCTGCCACGTGACCCTTTGAAACACTCTGGCAACCCAATTTTCCGATCCATGGGTTGAAAAACCCTAGACCATGCTGCCTCTATCTATTGACTTGCTCCTTTTTGACCAGAGATCCATGCTGGCTGCTCAGCAGAGGAGCTGATAACTGAAGGCATCCGTCTCGAAGGGCACTTGTGGCCTTCCAAGCTCCATGAGCAGTTGCCTGGGCAACGGTGCCCATCTAGCTGTGAACTGATCTGGGGTCTTCCGAAAAATGAAGGGAACCCAAAGGCCAGCGCAGGGTGGCTGTGAGATGACCTTGACTAACCTGTGATCTTTAGGGCATAGTGGTAATAAGTAACCCTGGTGACCAGAGCTAGAAAACTTTTCTCTAAAATATTGCTCTTCCAGAGCAATCACAGCTGTGGACTTTAAACCTTGCGCCCCCTGCAAAAGCCAGCTCCACCCTCAAGTATGAGTACAGGCAGGGTGCAAGGATGTTATGTGGCATTTTCCCTGGAGCAGCCAGACCATTTATAGTGGTTGCCACATCTGGTGAAGGGACCAGGAAGCTAACAGCTCAGGTTCCCCAGCCTTGTAGCTGATGTTAGATATCTGCTTGATGAGGGATCTTGCTGGGACAGTAACTGACGGTTCTTAAAGTACAGTCCCTGGAATAGGGACTGTCATTTTCTTTGTCTTGTGGGGCCCTGAGCATCCCGAGGCTGGCCAAATAGGACATAGGTCAGTCAGTTTTAATCTGCTGTAGATGTTTTTCTCTTTAGAATTTTACAGAAGCTCAGGGATTCTGTCTGTTTCAGGTTCCTTTAAATATGTCCCCAATTTCAAAGGTAATAAGGTAGCTTCCATTAGCACTCAATTCAAGTAAATGAGGGAAGTTAGCATTGCTTAGAGCAGGGGTTCTCAAACTTCATTGCACCGCGACCCCCTTCTGACAACAAAAATTATTACACGACCCCAGGAGCGGGGACCAAAGCCTTAGGCCAGCTGCCCCAGGTGGCAGGGCCAAAGCCTGAGCCCTACCATCCTGGGCGGGGGAGCCAAAATCAAAGCCCAGGAGCTTCAGCCCAGGCAGGGAGCCTGTAACCTGAACCCTGCCACCCAGGCCTGAAGTCCTTGGGTTTTGGCTTCGGTCCCAGGCAGTGGGGCTCGGGCTTCAGCCCCAGGCCCCAACAAGTCTGAGCCAGCCCTGGCGACCCCGTTAAAATGGGGTCGCAACCCATTTTGGGATCCCGACCCACAGTTTGAGAACCGCTGGCTTAGAACTATGGTTTGCTCAAATAACAGTGATGAATGTGGTGTAAATGGCTGAATAGATCTGTAGGCTCAAAGGCTGTGCCACTGTACACATGGCACAATCTTCAGGCAGCCTCCTGCTTTTACAGAAGCAATGGCCTTGGCAGCAGCTGGAGCACTAGTGCAGAGTGTCTTTATCATTGTAAAAGCTGGCAGCTAGCCTACACTAGCACTGCTGCACGTCCTAGCCTCAGGGGTGCCACACTGGTGCTTGACCAATGGCAGGATAATTGCAAAAAATTGCTTGTGTGGCCAGGGCTAGAGACATCACAAGCAGTCACTAGAAACTTTTAATTAAAAAAAATTGAAATGTCTTTTTCTAGAGATTTTTGGTGTCAGGTGAGATGCAACGTCTGGGATGGCTAGCAGCACGGCATGCCACCTGCATACGTATCTGCCTTCTTCTAGAAGGGCCCATCCTTGTGGGCATGGGAGTTCAATCTTGGGCCTTGTCATTTTTTTGGCCTCTGCTGAGAACAGCAGCAAGGGGGTAATTAATGCCATTTGTGATAGTAGTGTGTGTGATGTGGACATCTGTCCACTAGGCAGAGACCCCTCAACTCATTCCACAAAGACCACTAAGCAACCTATTGATGGTAATGAATGTGGGCTGCATTTGAATCAATGACTAGTAGGTGAAAGGCTGGATAACCTGATCCCTTGATCCATCTTGCTCCTGTGCTCCAAATTTTAGCTAAAATAAAAAAGTAACTAGTAAGACTGCAAAAGTGGAAGAAAGTCTCTAGTTGTTTAAAATTTGAGACAATTCCCAGCTTCTCAAGATCTGGAAAAATGTTAGCAGTAAACATAACATTAAAAGCCAGTCTTCCTTTTCTGGCCCACAGAATCACACATTATTTAATATTGTGTGCCCCCTTTCTCTCCCTGATACCACATATGACTCTATCAGTAGAAGAGGCAAAGCCGGTAACTGCCATGTGAGAATAAGGTCTGAATTTATTAATAGTCAGTCATGGTGGTTTTTGGCTGTCTGGAGGGGATGATCAGAATGATTCAGTGATTCTAACAAAGAAGAAATGGAATGAGAAATCTCATCCCCTTCACATAGCAAAGGTGCACTCAGGAGACAAGTATCAGACCCTCTGGTCTTGCTGAAATGTCCAATTTCTCTGTCTAAAGGAATTCTTAGATTAAAACACCTATAAGCCTGATGCTTTACTCCTAAATTTCGAAAGCTCCTCTGTCGTCTCAGCCTTATCCTCTAGTTGGGTTATTTTACCAGACACTGACTCAGAAATATCTTCCTTTCTTTGGTGCCTCTCTAAACTGTGAGCTCCTTAAGGCAGGGACCTTGCCTTTATACGCGCCTATAAAGGGCCAAGCATGCTATTGGTCCTGTAGAAGTAATTGGATCCGTGCTGGATTCTCCACCTTCTGGCTCATGAAGTTTCCCTCTGTAATCTATGAACCTCTGGCTCCCATTAGCTGTGTGCTACCCAGCAGCTGTATAAGTAGCCAGGTCACTTCTGGACAGCATCTTATGGCTTTCACCTGCACTTAGAGATGGTCCAAGGATCTCTCATTCTTCTCTGGGCTGGAGCTTTTGCTTTTGGTTAATTCCCTTTCACCAGGTGTATTGATGCTGTTCCCATTGTGTATCCCTGTCTTTCTGGCTTTGTAAGTATTTTAGACACATGACACACCTAGTCCACCACTTCCTTCCTTTGTGCATGGAAGAAGCAGAATGTACCCATCCATGTTAATGTTCATCGAGGCAGAATCATTCTACCAGCTCAGGCCATGGTTCTGTGCTCTTCTCACCCACTTCCCTTTGATTTGGGGTCTCAGGGCACCCGGGACTACAACCCCAAGCAGATGGCCATCCGGGAGAAAGTCTTCGACATCATTATCAGCACCTTCAAGCGCCATGGAGCTGAAGTCATCGACACTCCTGTGTTTGAGCTGAAAGTGAGTGCAGGAGCTATGAGGTGACATCTGGGAGGGGGTGGCTGTGCTGGTTAAGGCACTGACCCGTGAGTTGGACATGATCCCCAGGCCTGTAGCTGTTTTCCCCTTGAAATCTTTGGGTGCATTTTAAAGTATGGTAGCTGCATTAGTCATAACTTGAAGGGCAGGCGCCCTGACTAAGGCCTCAGTGTGAGCAGCTCCCATGAAAAGTGAGAGCCTTCTGTAGTAAAACTGTGGTTTAAAGGTTGCACCCTTGGCTTATCATGTGGACATGTGGCATCTCCTTGCTTCCTCACTGAGCCTCTTGTTGCAGCTTTGTGCTCCTAGGCTTTGTCCCTTCTCACCTGAGATGTCATCTCTCTGTTTCATCTAGGAAACTCTGACGGGGAAGTATGGGGAGGACTCGAAGCTCATCTATGACCTGAAAGACCAGGGGGGAGAGCTGCTGTCTCTTCGCTATGACCTGACTGTATCCTGCCACAGTTCCTGCTCCTGGCATGCCGATTTCATCCTACACAGTACATTCACTGATGGGCAGTATCATGTGGAGGCCTCAAGAAGGAGATGGGGAGGGCAGTCTCTGCCTGGGTCTTTGATTCCAGGTCCTCAGTGGTGTGGCTGTCATGCAACAGGACCTAACGGGAAGAGCACAGGTCTGGGAATAGAGACCTGGGTTCTGTTCCTGGCTATGCCAGACTCGCTGTGACTCACTGTACTCAGCTGTTTTAACTGTTATTCTCCCCTTCATATAACACAAGAACCAGGGATCGCCCAATTAAATTAATAGGCAGCAGGTTTGAAACAAACATAAGGCAGTACGTCCTTACACAACGCACAGTCAATTTGTGGAACTCATTGCCATAGGATGTTATTAAGGCCAAAACTATGCTTGGGTTCAAAAAGGAATTAGATAAGTTCATGGAGGACAGGTCCATCAGTGCCTATTAGCCAAGATGGTCAGGGACACAATCCCATGCTCTGAGTGTCCTTAAACTTCTGACTACCAGAAGCTGGGACTGGATGATGGGGGATGGATCACTTGATAAATTGCCCTGTTCTGTTCATTCCCTCTGACGCATCTGCTGCTGCCCATTGTCGGAAGACAGGAGGCTGGGTTAGATGGACCATTGGTCTGACCCAGTATGGCCGTTCTTATGGGGGTTAATGAAGCTGTGATGCCTTCATGAAGCAGAATGTCTGATAGTAATAATTGCTGCAGGGCTGTCTCCTTTTCTTCCCTTTGGCTTCAGTGATTGAGGCGGTGAGCATGAGTGCCTCTTAGCTGTTACTCCTGGAGAAGGGTGTGTACCCTATTGAGCCAGGATAACAGGGGAGGGGTTAACCAGACTTCTGCCTGCAGAGTGATAACCAGGCTGGTTAGACACAATAGAAATGAGGCATAACACCCTTTGCTACTATATGCAGAGAAGTTGGGTGATCCTGTCCACACCAACCCCCTTTGGAAGGGCTGGGTGGCTCTTGTCCTAGATCTTCCGAGCCACAGGAGAGTCTTCTTACGTTCCACCCTTAACCCTTTGTGCTCAGGTGCCCTTTGCTCGTTATTTGGCAATGAACAAAATCACCAACATTAAGCGCTACCACATTGCCAAAGTTTACAGACGGGATAATCCGGCCATGACAAGGGGCCGCTACAGGGAGTTCTACCAGTGTGTGAGTACCGGCAGTCTGAGTGTTCTCCATGCTGTGGGGAGCTGTGTGTCTGGGCCAGGGTTCCCCAGGAACTCAGTCAAGGTGGACCTATATGTGTGACTACAGTGCTGGCTCAAAGCACAAGGAAGTGGACAGGGAGGAAGAGAACTCTATTTGTGTCTGGGGCCTGGGTGCCACATGGGGAGCTGGATATCTGGGGACCCTGGTTGCTGCTGGGCTCCCCCAGTTGTGTTACACTGCCCAGATTTTCACTGCCTGTGCTTGTGCCCCAGGATTTTGACATCGCCGGCCAGTTTGACCCCATGATTCCCGATGCTGAGTGTCTGAAGATTGTGCATGAGATCCTGAGCGGGCTGCAGATTGGAGACTTCCTCATTAAGGTAAAACCCAAGCCAGGTGCCAGTGCTGGTTTCTCTAGACGATGCTGTGAAGTGAAGAGCATTCTCCTTGCTTTCTGCTTGCTCCTGGTCTCAGTCCGGCAGCACCTGCAGCTTCTGTAATGCACAATGCAGATTGATCCAGAACCCCTAGTGTCTGTGGCATCTCCTCTCTATGCACTGTCTATGCTAGAGAAACTACCTGACACTGGCTGTCACCCAGCTACCACCATCTCAAGCTGCTCTTCAGAAGGGAGTTCTGGGGTGGACAGGGTCACCCAACTTCTTTGCCTGTTGTAGTAAAGGGTGTTATGCCTCATTTCTGTTACATGTCTAACGTGCTTTACTCCAGGAGGTGTAGAACTTGTCATGTTTTGGTGGGTGGAGTCAGACAGCAGCTCTCAAACCCAGCTCAGGCAGCAGGGCGACTGCTATGTTGGGCACCCAGTGCTAAAAAAAAAAAAAAAGGGTCCGGTAGTATTCGTCTCTTTCTTCAGGGCTTCTGATGCTCATGGTGAGGTCCTGCGTGTTGCACCTTGAGTCTGCAAGCTCCACACCTCCACCCTTGTACTGATGACCTTCATCCCTGCTCCCTTTTGAGAATCCATCACCTCCTCCAGGGAATCTGTCCCTGGGCTCAGCCCATGCTGTGCAACAAGAGATGAACTCCCGGCCCACGTGTGGCAGCACGCAGCACATACTGCTGTGCAGACACAGCCTCTCTTATAGTCTACCTTGAACAAATGGGGGCAATAGGACCTGAGAAAATTAGAGGTAGCTAGGTTGTTAGAAAGGGACCGGGTGCCCCGAGACAGCAATGGGAGTAGTGGTGTCGGGAGAACCTTGGAGGCAGCTAAGGCCCCCTGTGAGTTCATAGACCTAGCGAGACACTGCTGGGCTCTGTGGATCAGTTGGAGGGGTGGAAGCCAGCGCTGGCTGCAAACTTGTTGCTGGGATTTCCTAGTGGAATATCTGGTTATGATGGGGGCTATCTGTGTTGTTGGACCACCCCAGGGGGAGCTGCCAGGGACTGCCAGACTGGATCTGACCCAAGGTTCATCTAATCCAGTATCTTCTCTGACAGTGGCAGCAGCTGGTGCTTGTGAGGAAGGGGCAATTATGGAATAACCTGCCCACAGGGAAAGCTGCTTGCCCTGACCTTCATCAGTCAGTGTTTGGTTTATACCCTGACATAGGAGGATTTAGAATCCTCCAAAAATTTGTTACCTCCCTTGTGTAACTGCAGGTGTGCCCATTCTCCATATAACCATCTGATTGCTTAATTAATCCTGCTAAACTGTTGGCCTCCGTTACATCTTGTAGCAGTGAGTTCCACAGGTTAATTATGCATTGTGCAATTTAAAAATTCCTTGAGTTTTAGGTGTAATTGGATGTCCCGCTGTTCTGTATTCTGAGAGAAAGTGACTAGAAGTGCCCAATTTGCCTTCTCTCTATCCTTCATTAAAGATTAGTTCTCTGTCATGTACTCTTATATACAGAGCCGGTGCCTTGATAGTTAAAGTTAAGAACAGCTTTCTGTTTAAATGATGACTCTGTCAGAGGTGGGAAAACTGTGGCCTGCAGGCCACATCCGGCCCGCGGGACCCTCCTGCTCGGCCTTTGAGCTCCCGAGGAGCTCCTAGGGGAGGCTAGCCCCCAGTCCCTCCCCTGCTGTCCCCTCTCCCCTGCAGCCGCAGCTCGCCATGCTGCCAGCGCTCTGGGTGGCAGGGCTGCAAGCTCCTGCCAGGCAGTGCAGATGCAAGAGCCGCTGGCCTGCCCCGGTGCTCTAGACTGCGTGGCGGCGGGGCTGCCAGTCCTGGTGCTCTGAGTGGCATAGTAAGGGGGTGTGGAGCGGGGGGGTGGATAAGGGGTAGGGGATCCCGGGGGACAGGGAGCAGGGGGTGGTTGGATGGGGTGGAGGTTCTGGGGGGGCGGTATGGGGACCGGGAATGGGGGGGTTGAATAGGTGTGGGAGTCCCAGGGGCCTGTTAAGGGGCAGGGGTGTGAATAGGGGTTGGGGCAGTCGGGGGACAGGGAGGAGGAGGGGTCCCCAGGGGGCGGTTACGGGACAAGGAGCAGGGGGAGTTGGATGGGTCGGGAGTTCTGAGGGGGGCAGTCAGGGGGTGGAAAGTGGGAGGGGGTGGATAGGGGGCAGGGGCCAGGCTGTTTGGGGAGGCACAGCCTTCCCTACTCAGCCCTCCATACAGTTGCAGAACCCTGATGTGGCCCTCGGGCCAAAAAGTTTGCCCACCCCTGCTCTATGTGCTCTAAAGTCTACATAGTTATTTGGATATGCCTTGACATTTGGTGTGCCTCATGGGGTAGAGTTATTGGTCCAAATTTGGGATCATTTGATCAAGGAGTTCTGGAGATACAGCCCCTCCCCCCGCAAAAAAAACCCAGCTTTTCTCAAAATTGAGATATTTTAACAGCATTTTTTGTGCACAGATCTATGGATCAAACCTGGGCTCTGATCCTGTCACAGAGGTCCCTAATGCTGGACATCTGACCCAGCATGGAACCCACTGTCCCTTTGGGGGAGTGAAATTGAGAACAACATTTGTGAGCGAGCTTTTCAGTTAGACATATACCTAACTATTTCTAAGCCTCACAAAGTATATGGCAGGGGCACACACGATTGACAGCCACCAGGTGGTCTAGTGGTTAGAATAATGGACTTGGACTCAATAAACCAGGATTCTATTTTTGGTGCTGCCACAGGCTGCTCAGTGACCTTGCCCAAGTCGCAGCATTGCTCTGTTCCTCAGTGTCCCCATAGGGATAATGCTGTTTCCTTTCTTGGTAAAGTGCTTTGAGATCTGATGAAAAGTACTATGGGAGAGCATCTCAACTGCAAATCTATATGATAATTACAACTGCCCCATAATGAACGCTAACTCCTACCAACAACATTTTTCTGTTTAAAAAAAAAAAAATCCAAAACAAAACAGCAAATTCACTGACAGGAAATTTGGTTAAAGCAGAGTTAAGGTTGCTGAGTGACAGTTCGTGCTCAGCAAAATTCAAACTTGTGAAAACCATGAAATAGAGCGTTATGGTACATGCCCACACAACCATATCTCTGCCTTCTTGGAGCAGAGTGCCCATGTGCCATAACACATACTTGCCCTCTGCCTTTGCATTGTACTGAAAAGGAGATGCCTACGCTTGCCCCATACAGCTACACAGAAAGAACACTACAGCTGCTAAATTTTACACCCCCCTTCATTCTTAGGCACACAATGCCATACAGCTTTCTACTGTACTTCCCCTTACCCTTCATTAAACCCACAGACAAGGTTCATCTTACTTCTGCCTAACTGCTAATCCCTGTGGCAAGAAGACTCCCACATTTCAGTGTTACATTGCATGAGTATCCCCCAAGATAGAATTATACAATATCAAGGTTGGAAGGGACCTCAGGAGGCCATCTAGTCCAACCGCCTGCTCAAAGCAGGACCAATCCCCAGACAGATTTTTGCCCCCGCTCCCTAAGTGGCTCCCTCAAGGATTGAGCTCACAATCTTGGGTTTAGTAGGCCAATGCTCAAACCACTGAGCTATCCCTCTCCCCCAAATTAATGGAGATATCCTAGCTCCTTGAACTGGAAGGGACCTTGAAAGGTCATCGCGTCCAGCCCCCTGCCTTCACTAGCAGGACCAAGTACTGATTTTGCCCCAGATCCCCAAGTGGCCCCATCAAGGATTGAACTCCCAACCCTGGCTTTAGCAGGCCAATGCTCAAACCACTGAGCTATCCCCCCATACATGGAGATATACCTATCTCATAGACATGCACCTCTTTCCTTTGCACCCCCCCTCCACCCAAAAAATAGCTTCATATCTCAATCACAGGCTCTTCCAATCTGCTCCAGCTAATCCCTCCACCATTCAATGCAGTGACATCTAAGGCAGTGAAAGCAGCTGGAGTGCATGCAGCTAATTCCAAGGGGCTATTGCCAGCTACAGGGGGGCAGAATGAAGGAGGTCTGGGTATTTACCTTATCTCTGTATTTCCTGATTCTTTTCAGAAGTCTTAAGTTTTGCTGGAGTCAACATTTTGCAAGGCCACAGATACCATCCAGCAATCTTAACTCTGTGTTAATGAAACTTTTTGTCAGTGAATTAATCTCTGTTGTAGATTCATTCCAATTGTTTGAGTCTCTTCCCGTCTGGAAGACTTTACAGGCTTTGAATCTCTGCTCTCCCCTCTTTCTGCACCCCCACTCTTTGTGCTTTTTCTCCATTGAGAGAGGGTGACCAGAAGTGTCATTAGTATTCCAGGTGAGGGCATGCCATTGAGGCATTTAATGGACTGAATATTTCCAGTATTCCCTGTCCCATTCCTTTTGCATCTGTTTTCATTATTGGCCACTGCTGCTCGATTTTCATTGATGCTTAGGTTTTTCCCCCCATGAGTGGTGGTAGTTAGTTTGAAACCCAGCAGTGTCTGAGTAATTCAGATGATTTTCTCTGCTGTGCATTACCTTGCATTGGAATTCATTGAGCTTTGTCTGCTGTTGTGCCACCCACGCACCTACCTTAGCTCCTCAGACTTGGCTAACTGTAATAATTGTCACTTTGCCACCTTGCTGCTTGTTGATGTGTTCAGTAAACGCTGGTCCTCATACAGAAACTTGGGGCACCTGCTGTTAACCTTTGCCATGCTGAAAACTGAACATTTCCTCCTCCTCCTTTGTTTTCTGTCTTGCCCAGTTTCTGTTCCATGATGGGACTTTAATTCTCATCCGTGCCTCTCCTTCCTGAATAGTCTCCTGTGAGGCCCTTTGTCAGAGGCTTTTGAAAGTCCAGCTAAATTGTCATCCAGTTTTCACTTGTCCACTGTTTCGTAGCAGGAGCAGCTAAGCCCCTGGGACTTCTGGGAGCTGATGGTGGTAGGGGTAGCTGGCTAGGTGGGGTCGGGGTGGTAGCCAGCCCCTCTTCTCTACCCCCAAAGTCTCAGAGGAGTGGAGCTGAAGATTCTGTTGTAATTGGGATATTTCCATTGGGTTCCCATTGAGTGACTCTGCTTCCTTCCAGGTCAACGACCGGCGTATCCTCGATGGGATGTTTGCAGTTTGCGGGGTACCAGACAGCAAGTTTCGAATGATTTGCTCCACTGTGGACAAACTAGACAAGGTAAGGGCTGAGGTTTCCTGTTACAGCTGCTTTGTGGGTTTCACAGCCCTCCCAGTCAGCACAGACTGCTCAGACAGACTAAGGGCAGTGGAATCTGGTTAGAGAATGCTAGTAAACGTTGAATGATTTCATTTCTTCCCCCGTGTGTTGGACATTGGGGGTTCAGCACCTAGATAGTGTAACTAGGTCTCCACGAAACACCCTATTTCCTTTAACATCCCCAATGGGTCCTGAGCAAACTGATTTACAGTGCAAGTCACCCTAAATCCATGGGATTCTGCAGGTCTCTTAATTCACCGTCACAAGATTTAAAAGGATGAGCTGCTGGTTATTAACCTGGAGTAGTGAAGCTCCTGTGTGTCTGGAGCGCAGGGATCCCACCACCCCACTCCTGGTTGCCATCTGGAATCCATGCTGCATCGGAACGTTCAAAAGCTTTTTTCTAATTCAGTGTTTGTGGGGCCATCAACATCCACTGTTGTGCTGGGGATCTCATTACAGCCCAGCTGCTCTCCAGCACAGATCTGTAGTATAGATGGAACCTTGCTAAAGCCTTGGTATCTGGCATAGTGGCAGACTGCAGCAGGAGGAGTATAGAGGCCAGGATCCTGCAAGCCAGCCACACTTCAGATGACTGAGGACTGAGTTTTGTCAGGTAAATTTGCAAATGAATAGGATGTAGCGGCATTGTCCTGTCAATGGCTCTGTAAATATCACCCTGTGAGCAAGTGCTCTAGTGCTCAACAATGCTCCAGCCAGCATCAAAGCAGGAGACACACTGTCTGTGGAGGCTGGGCATTGCTAGCTGTAGTGTCTGTGGGAGGCTGGGGTCATATGCGGACTTGTCACTTCAAAGCCTCCCTTGCCCTAGCAACTTGTATGTCCTGTGAGGAAGGAAGGAGCTGCACTGTGGATGCTTAGGGAGATGGAGTAATGGTGAAACCATCTCCATGTTCCAATCAAATGAAAGTACAGAGGAAGGAAAGAGAAACCAGCCTGAAGAAGCTGTGAGCGCTGAGATTGGTACCCACAGTGTGTGGGATATGCACGTTTCTTGTGGTGGACAGGCTTATGCCAACCAGGCTGGCTAGTGTAGATGAGCTGTAATGGTCCAATTCTGTATTGTAGCCAGAGTTAAAGATAACAGCCCAGCACTCTGCACTGGTCAATAGCTTTGTTTCCAGGAGGAACAATAGCAGCAATTCTCACCTCCACTTTGGTTTGTGAAGATGAATGAGGTCAAAAAGTGAGTTGGCCTTCAGCTGCCTCTCTAGACAGTTTTCTTTGCTGCTGAGTCTTGACTGTAATTCCCAGGCAGACTTTACAAAGCTGGAGTTAAGGCTGTAAATGACTTTGCTCCTCTGTGCTAACTGAAGGGGGAAACCTTAAAAGAACGTTATAAGGAGTTGGAGCCAGAAACCAGACCACTGGAAAATCTGTAAACAGAGTTAAAGCCCAGGTAAGGAGCCAGGGTAAGGCAGCCTAGGGACACCGTGACAGAGGAGGGGCCCTGTGACCTCCTTGTGCTGTGGTTCCACACACACTTTGAGCCCTGATGGTGGGGGGCTCTCTCCCCTCCCAGAGAGGCACAGACATTAGCATAGGGTCCCCTTCTTCACTCTCCTCCCATAGAGCAGCAGGAGGGGCCCAGCCCTCTCCTAGAGGGGCAGCAATTACAGCAGGGAGCTTCCACAGTACTTAACCTGGTAGCTGACATGTAGTTGCTTGGGAGGGTGGATTGCACCCACTGTAATCTTCTCCCGCCATACACAGAGTCCTGTGCTGGGGTGGTGTTGACCATCCCTTACGCCATGCATTGGGTCTTGACGTTAATACCCAATTGAGATGCATAGGACAGTTCCCCCTCTAAGAGCTACTGTTTCAGACTCTCTGCAGACTCAGGCAGATATAGCTACACCAGTTACACTTTGTTTGTGTTTTTGAGCTTTCCTTTGCAAATACAGTAGAACCTCAGAGTTATGAACACCTCGGGAATGGAGGTTATTTGTAACTCTAATAAATTTGTTAGTCTCTAAGGTGCCACAAGTACTCCTGTTCTTCTTTTTGCGGATACAGACTAACACGGCTGTTACTCTGAAACCTGAACTGTGTGTAACTCTGAACAAAACATTATGGTTGTTCTTTCAAAGTTTACAGCTGAGCATTGACTTAATACAGGTTTGAAACTTTATTATGAAGAAGAAAAATGCTGCTTTCCCTTTATTTTTTTAGTAGTTTATGTTTAACACAGTACTGTACTGTATTTGCTTCTTTTTTGGGGGATGGAAGGTGTTGTCTCTGCTGCTTCCTGATTGTGTACTTCTGGTTCCAAATGAAGTGTGTGGTTGACTAGTCAGTTCATAACTCTGAGGTTCTACTGCATGAGGGCTAGGAACTTTTTTTACGAAAGCTGAGATTCTGATGTGCTCACCCGACTGTAGGAGCGGGGAACCCTTGTGCTGGGGCCTATAGTGTCTGTGCCTTAATCTGGCTCTGTCTCTACTCACAGCGCTGAGAGCCATCCTTGCAGCTGAGATGTCTGCTGTACTCGGGCGGCTCCAGGCACCAGCGCAGCAAGTGCATGCCTGGGGTGGCAAGCCGCGGGGGGCGGCCTGCCCGTCACTGCAAGGGCGGCAGTCAGGAGGCCTTCGGCGGCGTGCCTGCGGGAGGTGGTCCACTGGTCCCGCGGTTTCAGTGGCGGGTACGCTGAAGCCGCTGAACCGGCAGATCACCCGCAGAAATGCCGCTGAATCCACGTGACCACGGACCGCCCACAGGCATGCCGCCGAAGGCTGCCTGACTGCCATGCTTGGGGCAGCAAAAAACATACAGCCCGCCCCGGCTGTACTTCAGTTATCTTCCTATGTTTGAAAGTATTAACAGTGAGAGATTTATACACAGGGCCCACCCCTGCAAGCGCACTGCAAGCACTACCCTTGGCGTCACTGGGAGTTGCGCATCCCTACGTGGGCTAGCAAAGGGTGTCAGTAGGACACTTGGAAACTTGCTGGAACCTTTACTAATTCAGAGGAATTTGGGGGAGAAAAATTTACACAGCTGCTTTAGTGAAATCTCTCGGGACACACAGGAAAAGGCAGAGTGGTTAGTAAACTAACTATATTGAGTAGTTGTAAATAAAACAAAACCTGCAGCAGCTGGTCTTGTCTTTAGCAGCCCTCTGCTCTAGACCAGTGGTTTTCAAACATTTTAGGCTGCGTACCCCTTTCCAAATAATGTAGCCTACCATGTACCCCCATCTGAGATAGGGTCATAATATACCTATGACTAGATTGCAGAGTCTTCCTAAATAAAATGCGTTGTCTGCCATTACAGGATTTTTCTTACATATCCCCGACGAAAGCTCCTGTACCCCTAGGGGTACATGTACCCCAGTTTGAAAACCACTGCTCTAGAATGTACTTCTAACACTTGCATTCTTCTTCCTGTGGAGGCCTCCTTTAATGATTCTAACAACATTCAAGAAAGGCTACTAGCTGGATGCTTAGGTTTGAATGCTCAGCAGTGAAAGAGTTAATGCTAGCATTTTGCGGTTCATCATTAACTCCAAAATGCCAGATGTAGTTTGTCTCTCTCTGAGCATGTGGCGCTGCACCTGTGCTGCTGTAGTGTAGATGCTTCTTACTTCGATGGAAGGGATTTTTCCATGGCTGTAGTTAATCTCTCTCTCAGAGGTGGTAGCTAGGTTGTCAGAAGAATTCTTCCATCAACTTAGTTACATCTACACCAGGGTTTAGGTCAACCTAACTATATTGCTGAGGTCACACAATTTTTCACAGCCTTGAGCAATGTAGCTAGGACAATCTCATTTTTAAGTGGAAACAAGGCCTGAGCTATTTCAGGCTGCTGGCTGCATACTCAGGCCTCGTCTACACTAGGGGGAAAAGGTGTGGCTTCTACAATGAGATCATAACACACTGTAAACACTAGTGGAGAAAGGGCAAGGTGTAGTTTTACCTTGGTATAGCTAGTCATTTTGCCCTGTCTACACGAGGGTTTTTACAGTGTGTTAGTGATCTCCTTCTAAAAATGACACCTTTTTTCTTAGTGTAGACGTGGCCTGGAAGCCAGTATCTGCACTGGCAAACATGGGACCTGCAATTCGTAACCAGTGCAGCAGCAGAAGCTGTAGAGAGGACAGGTCCTGGGTGGGCTCAGATGTTTTTACTGCTGTGACCCTGGCCTGAGATCAAAACAAAAGCTTTGTTTGCTATGTCATCCCTGAGTTCTGTGATAGTTTGCTCCATGTTCTTGCTTGATGAATTCCATTAGAGCTGCTGTCCCAGGGATGGATTTACAAGATGATTTTAAGACAGGGTAAGGGGTAATGTTATCAGAGTAACAATGCCCTGAGGGGATGCATTGGTAAGTGGGTAGTGTGTGTTGGATATGCTCATTGGATATGCTGTGTAGTGTAGCACTCCCAAGAAATATAGTAGTTAGGAGGGGGGTGAATGGCCTGGTCTAGTGGGCTACTAAAATATGTAATTGGCTATTCATTTGTAAATGCTGGCACCCTGCATCATTATTCCACAGACAACTGAGTCACTAACAAAAGTAGCCAATCTGTCCTCCTCCATCGCTGCCTCTTTCTTTGTAGTGGTGTGATCCCAGGACCAGGAGCCCAGGTGCCCCGGCTAATCCCAGCTCTGAAGCTGACTCTAGCTGTGACTTTGGAAAAGCCACTTAACCACTATGTGCCTCAGTTTCCCCTCTGTTAAAAGAGGGGAGATAAATACTTACCGACCTTGGTGCTGTGGGGTAGGTTTGTCTGCGAAGTGTTCCCTGTTGTCATCTCTGCAGTATTTTTTTTCCCCTCTTATTTTCTCTTAGCCTTTTCTAGCTGTGTTCTCACTTTCTTTTCTTATAACGATTTTTACTGTATCTTCTTTTATACCTTGCCACACATTGTTCTGCTTCACATGAAATAAATTGACTAGATCCTGGAATTCTGAGGCATCAAGGTGCTTTAGAGTCTGATTTCCCAATTCCTCTTTGCTGCTCTATTTATATGAAGCAGAACAGTGGCAGACAGGGAGAGATGGTGATGAGTGCTCCACTGAGAACAACTCCCAGGAACAGTGGGTTCAGCCTGGGGAGCTGTGATTAACATTCTCATCTCCCCCTCCCCAGGCAACATGGGAAGATGTGAAGAGCGAGATGGTTGGAGAGAAGGGGCTCTCGCCAGAGGCTGCGGATCGCATCGGGGAATACGTTCAACTGCATGGTGAGTTCTGTGGAGCTGTGAGACCTGGTTCCCTGTCCAGCCTCACCAGGTCAGATGAGAGTCCATGTGGGTCACTTCACCAGCCACTCCAATTTCCTTGGTCTCTGCATGGGGAGGGTCAGGGTTCCCCAGAGGTTTAGCTGCTGTTGCCCAGGCCGAGCTGACATGCAGCCTGCACGTCACAGGTAGGATGCATGGTCGGTATCCCCTGGGAGGGAGATAGAGATGCATGAAGCTGGAGGAGTGAGCAGGTGGCTGTGAGCCAGGCTGAGTGGAGCGAGTCCATGGGAGCTTGACCACGTCACCCTCCCTGGTATATTTAAGTTGTGTGTCATTTCTGCAGGTGGGCTGGGTCTGATTGAGCAGCTGCTCCAGGACCCTAAGTTGTCCCAGAACAAGCTGGCCCGAGAGGGGCTGGGAGACATGAAGCTGCTGTTTGAGTACCTGACCCTGTTTGGCATCGCAGATAAGGTGAGTGGTGAAGGGACACTGACCAGGCCTGACTGGGTCATTTGTTGTGCCTGGTAATGGGATTCCCCTCCTGTCCCACAGATCGCCTTCGACCTGAGCCTGGCGCGGGGTCTGGATTATTACACTGGGGTGATCTACGAGGCCATCCTACTGCAGCCTCAGAACGCCCACAAGGAGGAGCCGGTCAGCGTGGGCAGTGTGGCTGGAGGCGGCCGCTACGACGGGCTGGTGGGGATGTTCGATCCCAAGGGGCGGAAGGTGCCCTGTGTGGGAGTCAGCATTGGAATCGAGCGGATCTTCTCCATCATGGAGCAGAAAGTGGAGGTGAGTGCCACCTGGCTACTCTTCCTCCTTTGATCCTAGGGAGGACAGACTGGCACCTGCCCTTCCTCCCTGCTGACACAGGGCTGATCAAAAGCTGCGGGGCTGGGGAGCATGCAGGCTCACAACCTGTGTTGGTCAGCCACTTAGTTGTCTAAGTCAGATTGCTGTGGCTCTACATGATTAACCAGTTTTAGGCAGGTAAATATGATCAGCACAGTAGTGACTGGGCAGTCTCTGTAACTCCATCTGGCAACAAAAGACCCAGGTTCAGATGCTGCTTTACCATCTAGGAAGATGGAAAACACAGCCCCCTGCCCCAAAGAGCTTACCGACCGAAAGATAAAGTGGTACAGCACAGGGTTGTCAGAGTGACAGCTACCACATGGAGTGTTCATGGGTTTTAATACACTGAGCAGGGAGGCAGGAGCTCATGTTCTAACTGGGGAAAGCAGTGTCTGTCATTGCAGAATTGTGAAGGTGCCTCATCCCATTGCTTTAGCGCTACCTCTGACCTCTGCTCTTGTTTCTTCCTCAGCTCCCCAGCCCCTTCCTGCTGGGCTGGAGGGACATCTGCTCCTGAGAACTTTTCTGCCAAGTCTTTTGTCAGGAGTTAAGCCACTAGCCTACTATTAGACTATTTTAATTTATCTCCACAGTCCCAGCAGGATTGGCACCAGCCCAGAGGCTGGATTTGACCCTTTTCCTCAGAACTTAATTTATTGTTCAAACACACAACTCACAAACTAACACAAACCAAGGCTTTTCATCCTAAGTGCCATCGCCCTGGGGGAGGTCCCTTGCCACAACAGCCGACCTGCTTCCTGTAGCTTCCCTCCTCCTCCTCTGAGCTCTTTCAGTCTGTATGGGAAGCAGCTGACCCTTCCCAGCTGGAGATGATCTTTCCCTCTCACAAGTCCAAATACCTGTTCTTAAAGGGGCTCTGCCTCATAACAGGGCTGCCTGGCCCTTAAAGGGACAGACCACCCAGTCTAAAGCAACCTGACTGCAAATCCCTTCCCTGCTCAATTGCTTATGTTTCAGTTTCTTGTGATTTCATGACCCCAGCTCTCTCATCAGCCATAGAGTTCCCCTGCAAATACAGACCAGACAAGATCTGATTTTCTCATGTTAAGAAAACAAATCTATTTAGGCCACCACCTCCTCTCCAGCTTGGGGCACAAGCCCAAAGCTTCTCCTTAACAGGTGAGCTTTACAGGGGGCTCTCAGGCAAAGTAGAGCCAGGAAAATGCCACTTTGAGTAACTGGCAGAAAGGGAAGAAGAGCATAAAGATGTCGAAGTTCCTGGCCTCCAATGGGGAAGAAGGGGGAGAGAGTGTGTTCGTTCGAGCTTGGCATTGCTTAACTTAGTGGTACCTGGCTCAGTCTGGGTCCCACCTTTCCTGCTGCTGCTATGGAGCTGGTCATGTTTTTTGTAAGGCTAGGTCAATGAGAGTACATCTGTTACTCTGGGAAGGTCTCTGGGGGGAAGCTTCCATGGAATTGCTCATCTCCAGCAGAAACTCCAACCCCGTGACACTGGAGTGGGGAAAGCTAGAAACTGCATTTTAAACCAAATTGGATCCCCAAGGATATAGAATGTAGAACTGTGGGGATTTGGCTTGTTGGGGTTCCCAGGGGCTCTTCCACTGTGTTGCTGCTGCTGGCTTGACCTTCCACTGTCTAAGCTACTGGCTTCCCAGTCCCCATTGAATCCATGCGTGCGAAGTGCTCTGTGTGAAGTGGTGGTGGGTCCTGATAGAAAGGGTCTGGGTGGGTGAGGAGTGTCTCAGCTCATGAGCGGCTGGGTGTTTCTATACGTCATCAACAACTCTCACAAGACTCTGTCCCTGCATCCAGGCTTCAGAAGAAAAGATCCGGACCACAGAGACGCAAGTGCTTGTAGCAGCTGCACAGAAGAAACTCCTTGAAGAGAGACTGAAGCTCATCTCTGAGCTGTGGGATTCTGGGATCAAGGTATGGCTGGGCAGAGTCTGAGTGAGGGAGAAGAAGGAAACTGGTTGGCTCCAGCCCTTCCATTCCCAGTGCTGGGCATGGACTAGAGCCATCCTCCTGTTCGTGTTACCCTAACCCCATAAGTGGAGAGGAGGGAGATGCTCTGGGGAGACATGCCACGTGAGCAGCAAGCCCTGCCTACTTGAATGTGACCTTGCTGCCTATTCTCTTCTATCCAGCCTCACCATTCCTACAGTTAGGCACTCACTCTGCTGTACATGAGGCAGGGCCAGAGCTGCCAATCGCTGGGAAGGGGGGTTGGCACCCCTTTAAGAAAAGCTGTACACGCTACATCCTGGTGGCAGTAGCAGCACATGGTTTCCAGACTTCCTGCTTTCCCTGTGTTGTGCAGCACTAGAAATCCTTTACACAAGCTCTCACTTGGCTCCAAGTTGGGAATATTGCTAACCTCTTCTACAGGGCAAAGGGCACTCTCTAGCATGGCATGCATCGGTTGCCCTTCTGATGCCAGCAGAGCTAAGAGAGCTATGTGCCTCATGCCACACCCCTGATGCCTTGCCTAGCTGGGGAATATTGCATCTTTTGCTCTCTAGCATCAACTGCCAGACCCACCATTGGAACTGGTAGGAGAGACTCCCTATGCTTCAGCAAAACAGTGCAGAGGAAAAGAGCTCCACCTGTGCCCATGGCACACTTTGCTAATGTTGGGTAAGCTGTTTCAGTTTTGGAAGCATTCTAATTGGGTTGCTCTTCAGAAGGGGGACCCTGCCCCCCTGCCTGGTCATTGAGAGATCTGGTCCTGCTGCCTCAAATGCAAACTAGATGGAGAAATCCAAGAACAGGAATGGCAAGTGGGTGCCTGGAGAAATCAGCAGGTATCAAATGTATTGCTGTACTGTGGGTCCCCTCTAGGCAGAGATGCTGTATAAGAAGAACCCCAAGCTGCTGAACCAGCTGCAGTATTGTGAAGACACAGGAATCCCTCTCGTTGCCATCGTAGGAGAGCAGGAGCTGAAGGATGGAGTTGTCAAGCTGCGAGTCGTAGCTACCAGGGAAGAGGTGAGGATGCCTTTGAATATAAGGGATGGGCTGAAGATAGACATTAACAGGCTTTGACTTGCCAAAGATGAAGTGGACCAAAGCCACCCCAGTACGTGGAAATGGATGTAGGAAGAGAAATTGAGGTGTCAGTAATCTCTCAGCCACATGAATGATTGTTGGGTACCATTGCTGAATTTCTCCTTTATACTCCAATAGTGGATATAATGCAGCTGTATTAGTATGGGGACCTTCCCATATTACTGCATCTCAGGAGGCCTTAGAATTAATATCAGCAGAAGATATCAAAGGAGCTAGGCACATTCATCTGACTTGAAGAGTCAGTGAGCTACACGAAGGCTGTTTGATGTGGCAGGTACTACGGAGGAGAAGGCTCGCCCACCGACAATGGCTAAACTGAGTGCGGGGACAGAGGGGAGGTAGATGCTAGATGAGGACAGGGAGGGGAGTGGAGATAAGGTCTGTGAATTGGTGACAATACTTTGCACATATAGGCTGGAGCAAGGCTACAGAGGGATGGTTCAGAAATAAGGGCAACTTTGAACTGGCTCCTACAGGCATGGAGAGCCTGTGAAGGTGTTGGATATGGTTGTGCTTCTTTGCATGAGAAGGTGGATAGCAGCATTCTCTGTGTGCTGGGCAACCGGGTCTTAAGGACGCCATAGAGAAAGGAGTTATTAAAAACTGTTTAGATTGGACCCTGTGCTAGAGATGAATCAAGCTGGAGAGCCACTTACCTAGGAGTTGTTTTGCAGAGAAGGGGTGTGTGTGTTAGAAACATTACTTCAAAAATGAACAGTTCTGAATACTTTGGCTTGATTTGTGGGAGGACAGCTAGGTGCTCTTTTGTCAGACAGGGCAGTGCGTGCGATTTGGGGTATTCTTGGATGGACTGGAGAAGAATGGTTCCAGGAGGAGGCTGGATTATAGGAGGGGAGTGGTTCTGTTAATTCATTTATTTGTTTTTCAGATTGATGTTCGCAGGGAAAACCTCACTGAGGAAATCAAGAGGCGAACGTGCCAGCCCTAGCCTTCCAGCCAGCCACATCAGCTAGTTTATTGGATTTCAACTGATACGGAGGAAGGGGAAGACTTGTAGAGATTTCCTCTCTAAATGCCAGAGTTCTTGCTCATGACATGTCAGTGGGGGCACAGGGGTCTTTGAAGCCGTATTTATTATTTTATCATGAAATTCCTTTTCCCAGAGGGAGCAGAGATGCTGCTTTGCCTTTTAAAGAACACTGTGCTCCTGGGCGTAGCCAGTGAGAGAGCTGGAGAGGATGTTTCCTGAGACACTTTGGAGAATGCCAGCTGTGTGTCTGTAATCATTACTGTTACTGGGCAGAGCTGTGGCGCCCTGGGCCATTGGCAGATACTGAGAATCTTGGTCACAGCTTCATGTTCCTTTCTGTTTGAATAAAGGTTCTGCACGGTGTCACTTCTCTGCCTGGAGGGGAAATGACCTCGTCTCAAAGTATAAAACATTCTAAGCAAGCTTAATAAATCTTCTGACAGTCCCACACCTGCCTCTTGTGTGACTGTCTTCTGGGATTGCAAGGATTTCAGGGCCTCTGTTACTCTTCCCCCCACACTCCCTCAGGACAAGTGCCGGGTGTTAAATGTCACTGCTGCTGCTGTTCCATTCTTTGAGTTCCAGGGACCTTTTAAAAAGTGCACTGGGGATGGTATTTTGCAGTGTGCAGTGAAAAGCCTTATCTGGAAACTCCCATTGGAAACTGTAACTATGCTGGTTCTGGTGGGACCCAACTGAGAGTGCCAATTCAGGACAAATTGCTTAAAACAGGGCAGTTACAGCCCAAGGCTGGGGTTTTTTCACCTCGAAGGCAAACCAAACCAGCCAGACTAAGAGGACTTTGGTTTCACCCCACTGGCTAACCACAAGTCACACAAGCAATTCCCTTTGACACTCGTTTCCCAGTATCACCACCAGTGCCACTCATTATGGGGACAAATGGTTATGAAAACCAATACCCCAGTAAAAGAAAAAAGGTTCTCCTGCTCCCCAAGGATCAAGCCACAGACCCAGGTCAATATACAAATCAGATCTTACCCACAAATCACGCTGTTGCCAATCCTTTAGAATCTAAAATCTAAAGGTTTATTCATAAAAGGAAAAAGATATACATGGGAGCTAGAATTGGTTAAATGGAATCAATTACATACAGTAATAGCAAAGTTCTTGGTTCAGGCTTGTAGCAGTGATAAAATAAACTGCAGGCTCAAATCAAGTCTCTGGAGCACATCCACAGCTGGGATGGGTCATTCAGTCCTTTGTGTAGAGCTTCCTTGTAGCAAAGTCCCTCCAGAGGTAAAAGGCAGGATTGAAGACCAGATGGAGAGGAGGCATCAGCCTTTTATAGTCTTTTCCTCTTTGTTCTTATTGTGGAAAATTACAGCCAAATGGAGTTTGGAGTCACATGGGCAAGTTCCTGCATACTTTGCTGAGTTACAAGGCATATCTGCCTTTTCTCAATGGGTCAGTTGTATAGCTGATAATCCTTAATGAGCCATCAAGCAGGAGCCGGAGCAGGGACATGCTGCTGCTTCTGGGAGCTGCTTGAAGTAGGTGCTGCTTGGAACCTGCAACCCTGAGCCTCTCCCCACGCTCTGACCCTGCCCTCCAAACCCCTCAATCCCAGCCCGGAGCACCCTCCTGCACCCCAAGCCTCTCATCCCCAGCCCTACCCAAGCCTGCACCCCCAGCTGGAGCCTGCACCCCCATCCCCACACCTCACTCCCTCACCCCAGCCCAGAGCCCCCTCCCACATCCAGAACTTATTTCTGGCCCCACACCCCCAACCAGAGCCCACACCCCCTCCCACCCCAACCCCAATTTTGTGAGCATTCATAGTCTGCCATACAATTTCTATTTTCAGATGTGGCCCTCGGGCCAAAATATTAGACCACCGCTGCTATAGCCTGTCTAAACTTTAGACATTTCCGCCCCGTGCATCCCTTCAGGCTTGTAGAATGTGAAATTGTTTATTTCTGAGACCATTCACCTAATCTCTGTCCAAATCCTCTCTCTCAAGATTATTCTGTAAAACAGCTACAATGTTTAGTCTTAACCACTCCCCTTCTTCTGTTTCAAATCCTAATGCTAATTACATGTTTTTGTCCAAGGCTGGAATTTTCAAATTTGTCCAAATCCCATCAAAATTTAGTGGAAGTTGGATACCTAATGATCTGGGCTTTTTGGAAATACCCCAGACTGATTAGAAAGTTGCATGCATTGAAATGTAACCTAAATCACTTTAAAACAAATGTTGCATCTTCAGTAGACTGTCATGATTGTATACTTAAAAGTAAAACTCAAAAGCCCAGATTTTGCTTAAATTAATGAGAAAGCAGCTCCTATTTTTCTTTAAAGGTAAGAGTGGTTACACTTAGCACATTTTTTAAATGTAGGAACTGGCAACTGCTTTCCAACTACCAAGAAAGAAAATTGCAGAGTTGCTACTTTCTCGTGCATTTAAATGGGTGCTGAATTATTAAAGTTATACTGTCAGGAAAACCTGAATTCTTACTAGAGTATCAGTATATGGGAGCTTTCACTGAGATAACTGGTAGTGTTACAGAGAAGGTGGGCTAAGGAATAAGGTTCCTAAGCAAATAGAACAGGATCCAACCCTGACATTTTTCTTTGTCACAAAACTTGCACTGACTTAAAAGAGCACCTCTGATTTAATACTTAACTTCAAGGTGCTACAACTGATCACTGCAGTTTTCCTTTAAAACTTCTGAACAAACCAAAGCTGTACTGTGTTGGGTTGGGTAGGGCTGGAAGAGGCTATATTAATTCTGGGAGAAAATAAATGAAGAAACTGTCTTCTCCATGAGCCACTTTCCCTGAAAAATCAGAAGTGGGTGGGTTTGACTGGCTCTGGGGCCTGCTTTCTTTTCTGGAGAAGCTGGTTGTGAGTAGGTAGTTGTAAGTTTCTGCAAAAAAAATGGTTGACTCCTACAGCAACTGCATCTGAAAGGACTGGGCTAGAGGGGGGGGGGGATGACACTTTGCTAGCCGTGTTCACACAGGGCAGTGCACAAACCGCCCCAGAACATGTTGCCTTTCTCTGACCCTGCTAGCAAATGCAAGGAGATTTCATTATCGTTAAGATAGCGCTGGCTCTTGAGCAGTCTCCATTCCTATTCAGTTCCCTTATGTTATTCTGCATCGTGCCAGCATCAAATCCTCAAGGTTCGGCAGTAGCTGGGCCTGTGGCTGCCAGGGCATTGGGCTAGTAGTTGGGGGTTTCTGCAGCCATTACTTCTCGTGGTTTTTCTCATTAGTGTGAGTGTCGGCACAATAAGGGAGCTAATGGGGAGGGAGGGTGGTTCTGTACATAACTATCCTTCAGTGCTCTGGAACAGGAAGAAGTGACAGGTGCTATCCGCCTCGCTGCTGCATGTGGGGGGGATCAGCTGGGGCTCCCGTCCCACCCCTTCCGTGGGGAAACTGCCCGCATGGCCCCTGCCCCCTTGCCTTGCCAGCAGCCCTGGCGCGGAAGCTGCGGGGAGCAGCGCCCCTCTCCGCAGGCCCCCAAGGGCTGTAACTTTGTAGCGATGCCCAGAGACGACAACTTCGCCTCAGCCGCTTCACCCTGGGTACCGGAGCGAAGCGCGCCGTCGGGGCCGAGACCGAGGCCAGCCCCACCCTGCAGCCCGGGGGCGGGGTGAGCCCAGCCAGCGCCCAATGAGCGAGCCCCGATCGCGGCCACTGGAAGCTTCCAGGCCTGGGGAGGGTATAAAGGGGCGGCGGGCCCCCCCGCTGCTGTGGGGGGTTTGGCTGTTGTAGCATGGAGGACGTGCTGGAGGCGCAGGTGAGCGCCCCGGGCCTCCCCTGCAGGGGCCCGTCTGGTTGCATGGTGGCGCGAGTGAAGGGGCCTGGGCTCTGGTGCCGAGCACGTTGTCCTGGGAGCTCTGGCCGCCTCTTGCTTCCCACCCGAGGGCAGGAGGAACCTCCAGCGTCCTCGGGCAGCGCAGCCTCTTTGGCTGTTGTGGCGCCTTCCGCCGGCACAGGGCTCCTGGAGCAGGGCTCAGCACTTCCCCGGCCCCAGGGGGCCCGTCCCGTCGGCAGGCAGCGGAGCGAGCTTCGCTGTGAGCATCTCCTCCGGTAGAGGGCAGGGCGGGGCTGCCGGGACCCTCCTGGCGCGGGGGGCGCAGGCTTGGAGGGATGTGCGGGGCTGTTGCCATCGCTGGTTTGGGGTAGTCGCTCGAGTGCTCCCGTGTGCTGCCCCTCTTGGCTCCGCAAACTGGCCCTGAGGATGGCGGGTGCCAGGTTCAGGGGCCCGGCGGAGCCTTGCAGCCAGTTTTGCTGCGGGTCTGGCCAAGGGGCCGAATTCCCTCCCTGGAGACTCCCCTAAACAGGCGCTTTGCGGAGAGGAGTCTGCCCCAGGGTCCGGGAGCGTTAATGAACTTGGATCCCCTCTGGGACCTCTTCTTTCTCTCCCCCCACCCGTGGGTCCCAAGAGGCTGGGGTGGCGCCCTTGTCAGCATGGAGGAGCCCGGAGGTTGTGTGCGCCCCGATGTGGGAATCCAGCGAGGCTGTGTTTGGTGATGCCCGTCCCCTGCGGAGGAGCAGGGGAGTAGGTGGAACTCCAGGAAGAGGTGGGGTGGGGCCTTGGGGGAAGGGTGGGGTTCTGGAAATCGGCGCCCGTGCTACTGATCCCTCAAAGGCTTGGAGCCTCCAAACAATCAGAGATAAATTAATGTAACTCTCCCCAGGATTTGGCTACAAATTTTGGTTTACATTATGTGTAAATGTCAGTCTGTTAAGGCTGCCTCGGCACGATCTGTTGTACGTTGATCGTTCTGGCACACCCACTGCCTGTTCTGGCTGACACCACTTTCCCCAACTGCTCAGCTACCACTCCGTTCAGCTGGCTGTTGTAGCCAGACCATGTTTCTCCTCAAGAGATGCAAGTTGCTTAGCTTTGGTGGCAGGGTGCTGCATTCCCAGATTAATGGGGAAAAACCATCTTCATAAGACACTCTTTTAGAGCCCCATAAAGACAACTCAAACTGGGGAGGAAGCCCATCTTTAAAAGGGGAGGGGGAAGGTGACTTAAAATCTTAACATGTATTATGGCCATCTCTACCTTTTCATGGCTGTGTTAAGCCCGTGAGGTGCCCTGGCAAGTTGGATTCTGTATGCAGGGAGCATTGTTGCTGGTTTAGAAAACTAGGGAGTTTAGGGCCAATCTCTTTCCTGCTGTCTACTCTCTACCTTCTGGAAGGATTGTTCCTGCTTTAGAAAAACAGTACAACTAAATATGTACTAGCTGTAGAAACTAAAGTTGAGGCTTGAGAGCAGTCTCTAAAATGCTTGCTTACATTGGAAAGCTGCCCTGTATTAATGTAAAGGGTGACTGCTAACCCAATCTAGTTAGACTAGTGCAGACCCCTTTGTGGCTGCACTTATTTTAATGCAATTTAAACTGACTTCTGATCACCTTAAGCTAAATCAAAACATGCTTGTTTTGAAACCAGAATAAGAGCCTATACACAGGGGTTTGCACCAGTTTAATTAAAGTGGGTTTAAAAAAAAAAACTTATTGATGCAATGGTCCCATGTAGGAAAGGTTTTAAGAACTCCTTGTTTTATGGTATCTCCATACCCAGGAAAGATGATGATGTCTCTTTGGGTGGGGTATGGGAGCTGCCACTTCACCAATATTTCTCCAGTCTGTTCACTCCAGCGGAGTTGCAATTTAAGTCTTATAAAATGCAGCTTCTAATTGGAGCGAATGAGTCTCACAGCAATATGGTATTCTCTCAGGACATACATCTGGAATAGGATGCCAATCTTAGCATCAGTCTGAGTTGGTGGCTGACTGCTTGCTACACCTTTTTATGTATTACTCTTTAGCTTTTCTCGAATACTGAGGTGTTTCTCTTGAAAACCTTCTGCAACCTGGGAGCTTCATAGGTCCTCATCACCATGGAGTGGGAGGGAGTGAGCTTATGAGCCTCCCTGCAACATGGGATATCTCCATTAATTTTTTGGGGGGGAGGGATAGCTCAGTGGTTTGAGCATTGGCCTGCTAAACCCAGGGTTGTGAGTTCAATCCTTGAGGGGGCCACTTGGGGATCTGGGGCAAAATCAGTACTTGGCCCTGCTAGTGAAGGCAGGGGGCTGGACTCTATGACCTTTCAAGGTCCCTTCCAGTTCTAGGAGATGGGATGGGATGGCTCCATTTAATCAGACTAGGTAGGTGAATCTTGACTGAGTAGAGCCACTGGAGGTCTCTGTGATGTAACGAGTCTTGTCACATGTTCTCTGACCCTAGAGAATAAGAAAGCACAGTCTAAAGTTTTACATACCACTTGATAGTTGTTTTTGGAGGAGGGTTGTAAATGGGTGTCCGTCTACTGGTGGGATGGGTCACTGCTAACTCCCTTCCTTTGAAGGCCTCAGGTGTGAGGTCAGAAATAACCACTGGGACCTTGGACAAAGGGTCTATCTGGTTCCTTGACAGATGTGGAGTGATGCTGTCAATCAGAACAATAAAACAGCCCTGTTGGCCTGGGTGAAGGAGACTGGCATCCAACTGGTGCAGGTCAATGGTCAGAGGAAGTATGGAGGCCCTCCCTCAGGTATGTAGACAGCTTTTTCAGTTGCTTTAGGCATAAAAATATAGTCCCTCTACTGGTTCCAAACTGCTGAGTCCATTCACTGCTCCGTAGCGAGTAGCAATGAATGGAAAACCTAGATAAGTTTCCTGATGAGGAAGTGTGGTGATTTGGGGGCATCTGTACAATGTAAGAATTTTCATTGATATTGTGAAGCTGTTGCTATGAAAACTAGTATCACAAGTGTGTGTGTGTGTGTGTGTGTATTCCACTTCTGCTGGCAAGAAATTGTCATGTCTCTGCCAGACCAGGGACAATGTTGGGCTATTCGAACTCAGTGACGACTTACCCAGAGTGTACTGTGGATGTGTCCCAATGTGCTTCAAACTCTTGCCAGTGCAAGTTACATAGGTAAAAAGCTGGTGAAGTTAGCATATCACTTGTGCACTTGTATACTTGGCTCCTTGCATTGGTGTTCTGCACGCTCACTAGGTGTGCCTAGAACGATATGCAGTGGGTAGGTATCCTGGTGTGTAACTCATTGTGTTCTGGCAGTGCATGGAGGAGCAGAAACAAGTTGCACAGGGGTGAGTGGAACTGTAGGGTCAAGTTCCTATCATGTAATTTTCTGCATCTCATAACCTCTCTACCCCATAATTTTTGCTCCTGTTTTGAAAGTCCTATGAACCCAGGCAGGGCTTGTCATTGTTGGCCATCTCTGATAAGAAGCATGGAGTCTGCGCAGCTCTGCACTATTATCATGAGCGTTGCAGGCACAGGATACACAATATTTTTGGAATTTGTAGAGCCACAAGAAGAGTGAGGGGTGTATTGGGGTGCTATGATGGAGCTCTCCATGGACTGCAAAAGGGGGCGGCAAGCCTGTGTTTGAACATGTAGGTCCATAAGAGTCTATAGGGATTTTTGCTGCTGGAGGAGCTCCATTATATCCTAATAAATCTGTCATCGTTTCCTGCTGGGACTCCTGGATCTTTCTCCTGTCCACTCTATCCTTCTCCATACAGTCTGCGGTATTCAACCTCCAGGCCTTCGTTCACAATCTGATACAGCTCTTGCTTGCAGGATCTTGCTCAGCATGTCATCTCAAGTCCTCCTCTTTCACCACCTTATCTGGCTCAGGTGTTCTGCATGTGTGAAGGGGGAACCCCTCAAGCCCATAACAGCTACAGGCAGAGGTGACGTCGGGGGTATACGGAGTCACATGCCCCATTTCTGCAAGCACCGAGCAGGGCCACTCCTAGACATTGTGGTGCCCTATGCCACCCCTCCACAGGGGTTGGCCCCAGGCCTCCGGGGGGGGGGGGGGGTGAGGGACTGCGCCCAAGGTCTTTGGGGGCAGGGGGGAAACCGCCCCCTAGCACAAACCAGCAGAGTGGGTTGGGGCTGGATCGTTCCACTTCCCGCTGCCCAGTGATTGCAGGACGGGCCTGACCCCGCGCTCACAACGTGGCGGGAAGTGGAGTGACCTGGCCTCAGCCTGCTCCCCAGGCTCCCAGACTTGGGGAGCAGGGAGGAACTACCCCCCCCAGAACTCACCAGTGGCATGGCTCGGAGCGGGCTGCGGCTGGGTTGCTCCACTTCCTGTTGCCAGTGAGTGCAGGGCACACCCAACCCCTGCTGCAGTCCCCCAGCATGTAGCTCAGGGAAAGGGGTGGGGGATTTGGGGAAGGGGTGGAGTGGGAGTGGGGGCAGCTTTCCTGGCCAGGGGATCGGGCTGGCCACTGGAGCAGCATGCAGCTGCATAGGGCAATGTGGTGCCCCAAATGTAGCTTGCGTGTGAGTAAGGATGGCTCTGGCGCCGAGCTGCGCTTGCTCTTCATGTCCTGCCAGTGGGTCAAGAGGGGTCTGTCCTGCTGCTGTGCCTCTCCTTGGCATGTTTCTGACTCACTCAGTCCCTCTCCCTGGCAGCTGGGCCCAGGCAGGGAGCAGAGGGGGCAGGATGGAGCCACTTTGCACGCTGGGTGAAGGTGGCTGCCTCTGTGCAGCGTGGCTGCTGCTTGGAAAAGCCCAGCTGTGGAGGCAGCAGCGGCCCAGGCCTGGCTGCTGGAGACAGGGGGCAAGCGAGTAAGAGGTGCCCCCCTGCAAGCTTATTTCCAGCTCAGCCCCTGTCCCTGGCAGCTGGGCCAAGGTGGAAGTGGAGGAGGTGGGCTGCTACTGCTTCCCCAGCCAGGCGCTTGCTCAGGCAGCCATTGCTCTGCAGCTACCCTGAGCAGCCACCCTCAGCCAGTGGGAGAAGCGGCTCGGTCTCAGCCCCTCTGCTCCCAGCCTGGGTCCAGCTGCTGGGGACAGAGGCTGAGTGAGCAGGAAATATGCCTGGGGAGAGGAGGGGGTGGAGAGGTGGGCAGTGGGAGAAGGACTGTGCCCCCCACCTGCAGGTAACTCTTGTGGGGAGTGTGGTGGCCCTGGACTGAGCTCAGAATTGGGGGCAGGGGGTGCAGGGGTTTGCTGGGGAAGATATTGGGCACTTCCTCTGCTCACCCAGAGTTTGGGGCATTGCCTGCAACCCTCCCTCTGCTGAGGTGTCCACAAGGTACAGGAGCTCTCGGAAGACACTGGTGCTGTGAGTTTCCCAAGGCAATGGGCCCAGCCCTCCAGGAGCTGGTGGGATTGGCTGTCCTGGCCCAGGGACATGGGGCTGCAAGGTTCCTCCCAGAGGTGACACATGGGATGGTTATGTCAATCCCCAACACCCCCCCACCCCCAGTATGAGCAGGTACAAGTCCTGTCTGGCTACAGATAAAACCAGATTGACTGTTTGCCTTCCTGGCTTGTGACATGCCTGACTCAGTTCCTTCGCTTTCACGTGGCACTGCTGCTGATCCCTGTCATTCTCATTGTCCTGTGCTACCTGCTCATAGGTGTCCCATGTTTCTACAGCTGGATTGGAGCTATGCCTGCACAGCCTCTTCTCGCCACAGGCACAGGAGTTCTAATATCTCCTGTCCACTCCAGGCTGGAGCCTACGACCAGCTGGGCAGCTGCACACAGCAATCTGCTAGGTGTGCTTGCCAAGATGGACAGTCAGGAAAAGGCATCTAAAAATTTTGTGAGACTTCAAAGGTGGGGGTGGCTTCTGGTCTCTGAGTCATGGGCAGTGGAGATGACAGTTGAATGTGTCAGGCACTGTGGGACAGCTGCTGGAGGACTGTTAGGGTCTACATAGGTAATGCAGGGTCTACACTCGCACTGTGACCCTCTGTATGTCAACCATGGCTCAGTGCTGCTCGGGGAGCTGATACTACTATGTTGGTGTAATGGAGACCTTGCATTGGTGGGAGACCAGTTTACACATACACGCACAACTAGGTTGATGCAAGGCAGCTTATATTGACTGAACTTTGTAATGTAGACCAGGCCTGGGTGTACTCCAGCTATGAGAAGATACGCCCACCTCTCTCTGAAGGGATGGGGGAATGGCAGGAGTTGAAAGTTGTCAAACACAGAACAAAGAGGAGGTGTTGGTGGGATGTACAAACTAGGAAAGGTCAGGCACAAATGTACAGGCAATATGTTGGGCAGGAGGGGGGGGAGGGTGTGGATCAACCAAGGACCGAGAAGGCAAGCTGGGCTGGAAGTCTCCATGCAGGAGAAGCAGTCCAGTGTGTAGAAGTCTGATGAGGCCAGGGACCCGGCTTAGCTACCTGAACAGAGTTGGTCTGCCAAGGGCAGGGTGAGCTAGTGAGGGGTATTGCAGTCAGGTTGTTTTCTAAATGATCTGTAATCTGAGGCATGGTATCCGCTACTGTTAGGTCAGCAAAGAGTCCTGTGGCACCTTATAGACTAACAGATGTATTGGAGCATGAGCTTTCATGGGTGAATACCCACTTCATCGGATGCATGTAGTTAGGTCGACGTTAGGCAGCTTACATCAACCTAATTATGTCAGTGTCTACACTGCAGCCTTGTCCCACCGATGTGAGTGCCCCACTACACCAATATAATTCCTCCACTGCCATGAGAGGTGTAGGGTTTATGTTGGTGTAGTTAGGGCGACAGTGTCTGTGTAGACACTGCATTCCGTACATAAGCTGTTGGCTCTTGTCAATTGACAAGAAAGCTGGGCAGCTAGAGCCCAACTGCCTCTTACTCCCCGGAGAGATGGGCAGCTGGACCCTACTCCCGGCCGAGAATGTTGGCTGTCTGGCTGTCTTGTCAATTTTATGGCTCTGGAGCCGGGAGCAGGCAGGGACAGGGAGGTGAGAAACCCCGGGTGGTTTGCCCCTGCTCCTGGCAAGGAATGGGGAGGCAATTGGGGCAGGGGGGGACCTCAGGCTCCTTCAGGGAGCTGCCAGCAAAATGGAGAGACTAGGGTCTCAGCTCCCCACACTGCCCCTTTTAGGTCAGTGGAAGCGCTTCTGGTGAGGATGTGCACCACCAACCCAAGGAGAGTAGTATAGACATGCACCACCACAGTAATTACTATGGTGGTTGTAAGCTGACCTAATAGAGGTTGGCTTAGGGTATGTCTACACTATAAACTGGAGTAATTTTCTCTATTAAAGATCAAGGATGTGTTAGACTTCTGTGCAAAGTCTGTATGTGTTAAGCATTCACACCTACCACCTGAGCCCTCAGAGGTACCGAAAAGACTCCTGCTTAGGGCCCTACCAAATTCACAAGCGTGAAATATGCACCACAGACCATGAAATCTGGTCTCCCCTGTAAAATCTGTCCATTGTAGGGGGGCGGGGGGCGTCACAGTATTGCCACCCTTACTTCTGTGCTGCCTTCAGAGCTGGGCGGCCAGAGAGCAGTGGCTTCTGGGCAGGCACCCAGCTCGGAAGGAAGCGCCACAGCCAGCAGTAGCGCAGAAGTGAGGTTGCCGTGGTATGAGGGGGATTGTTGCTTTTTGTGGGGGCAGGGCTGGTCTTACAGGTGGATTATATGGGCAACCGCCCAGGGTGATGTGGTTGGGGGGCACTGTGGTCACCCTGCTCCACACACAGCCAACCAAATGCCCCCTTAATCTCTGAACCCTGGCCCAGAGCTGGGGGGCCTCAGCTGGAGGCTTCTGTGAGGGGAGCAGGGTGGATTGCTTTAAATCGAGGCCTTTGAAGATCACTGATCCTCAAGTCACCAAGTGAGAGCCTCTGTTTAAATACTGATTTTAATTAACTTTTCCATTTGTGCTTGTTCTTTTCTAAAGAAAGGTGCTGTCTTATTGGTTGGTGTACCCATTAAAACATGTTGCTTTATGACTAAGTAGAGCCTTGACACTACATTAGTGCATCTTTTTGCTACATGTATTTAAGCAACTTTAGAGCTTTATATTTTCAGAATCTTAATTGTATGTTTTTTAGTATGTTAGAATGGTAACTGATATATGGCTTACTTACTAGATAATTAACTTTTTGCTCATGATTTGTGAAGCTCCATGAGGATGGTAACTGGAATTTAATTAAACACAACAGCATATACTTTTTTAAATAAAACACATTTAATACAGTACATGACCTATTGTGCCATATTTCTAAAGCAAAATTAGAATCAGGGGAAAACCATCTTTCCTCCTATAGAAAAGCAGCCTTTAATGCCAAGTTTTTGATAGCAGCTCATGGATTTAACTTATTTTATTTAAATGTTTTAAGCAATTATTTACTCAGATTTCATTATAAACAGGTTTACTTATAAAAAGTAAAATTTATAATTTAAACAAAGTAAAAAAAAAATTTTTTTTAACATTTTTATCACCCCTGGATGAGAGGGTTCCCCCTGTCCTCTCCCACTGAGCAGGACAGCCTTGCTTTTTACCCTTTTGGATCTGCTCTATCCTGTCCTGTGTGCAGAGCTGGTGTCCAAGGCACATTGCCTACCCAGGATCCTTCTGCAGATAAGGGATAAGCTGAGGCCTGGGGGCACAGCCTCTTGTCGAACTGAGTTTCAGGGAAGTGCGGTTGTTGGAGACTGGGTGTCTCTCACAATCTTACTGCTTGGCTTTTGTTGTGTATCTGCAGGCTGGATTGGGGAGCCCCCTCCATCCGGCTCAGAGGTATTCATTGGAAAACTCCCTCAGGACATCTATGAAAACAAACTAATTCCTCTCTTCCAAAGCGTGGGCAAGCTGTATGAGTTCCGCCTCATGATGACCTTCAGTGGGCTCAACCGTGGCTTTGCCTATGCCAAGTACAGCAATCGGCGCAGTGCGCAAATAGCTATTGCTGCTCTGAACAACTTTGAGGTGCAGAAGGGCTGCCCCATCATGGTTTGCAGGAGCACTGAGAAGTGTGAGCTGTGTGTGGATGGCCTGTCATCCTCGATGGAGCAGGGCCAGCTGCGGACACTGTTGCAGGAGGTGACCACGGGGGTCCTGAACATCTCCCTGTATCCCAGCCCCTCCCGGAAGGGGAGACAGCTCGCAGTGCTGAAATACAACTCCCACCGAGCCGCAGCCATGGCCAAGAAAACTCTAGTGGAAGGTACTCAACCTCTGTGGGGAGGAGCGGGCCAGGGCAAGAGGAGTCAGAATGGCAGGGGCGTTGCAGATCCCACAAGTGGCAGTGGCTTCTCTGGGCACTAGTCTGGGAGTAGTGGGTGCATGTATCTTTTGGTCTACTGACATCTCTTGTCCTGACAGGCTGGTATCGCCTTAAAATGGCAACATTGGTTGCCGTCTTGTCCCTTTCCATGTCCATTTGGATGTTGCTTTTGTTTGTGACCGTTGATTGCCCCAGCTATCCTGGGGTATAAATCACCAGGGCAGAAAGGAGAACTTGAAAATGACAGCAGAGCTGTCGCTTTTCCCTCAGGCTAGATGAGTTTGGGGGTGGGGTTTTCTCTAGGTTAGGCCTATAATCTGGTAACCTGTAGCCATTGTCAGTGTAAACCCAACCCAGAACTGCAGAGAATTATCAGTAGGGTCTCACTGTCTCGTATCCAATACCTTTGTGTGTGGAGGAATCTGTGTGCATTTTTACTCCCTCTTGCTTTCTTGCCTGTATCTTGCATTTACCATCCCCATTCTCAGCACCAGGAGCACCAATGCTCTGAAACTGAGACCTGCTTCCTCTTGTGCATAGGTAACTTGGGTCTGTATGAAGAGGAAATTGAAGTGGATTGGCTGAAAGTAGACATGAAGCAGAAACTCCGTGCCAACACAGAGAGAACCTTTCCAGAAAGCTTGCAGCCTGGTGGCTGCAAGAGTGGCAGTCCGAGCCAGACACCTCATGGTGCCGTGACATGCCCTTTGCCGCAGGCATTCTGCGTATTAGACTACCTGAACGCACTGTGTAAGAAGCAGCGGCTGGGAATCCCTGTGTTTCTGACTAAATGTGTACAAGCGAACCCTGACGGCTGGCTGCGGTTCTGGTATCAGGTGGTCATTCCAGGTTACCCATCCCCCTTCAGTGGGTTTATGTGGATCAAACCTGATAAGTCTGGCTTGAGTGGACATGACAAGGCCAAGAATGCCATAGCGCTGCAGCTGCTCAAAACTTTGGGTGAGTCCTTGCATGGCTCTGCAGACGTCTTGGGCTTTGTTCCCCTCCGCCTCAACAGCTAGGGTATTAAAAACCCAGTGTCTCAGTTATGGGGATGCTGTTGGACCAAATTCAGCCTGGTATCTTGACCCTTTTATGTAGGTTTAGGAAAGAACCATAGAAACATTTGCACATTCTTTCTAGTGGAATGTCAGGGGTTGATAGATGGTCCTCTTCTGCATGCCCAACCCAGCCATTGCAGCTTTGTCCTTATGCGTGAGACACTTCCGGTAGAGTTGGAGACCAGGCATGAATGGCCCAGAGTCTGGCTGAGGGGGAAATTCCGAACGAAAGTGGAATAAGCCAGTGAGGAGGAAGATAAAATTAAACCTTGAAATAATTTTAATCTTGGGAACATCTCCTTGCTTGAGGGATTTCCTGCCCTCCAGGTTAGGGGATGCTAGTATCTCCTGTTGCCTTTGGGATTGCAAGGGTGGGGAAGGGAGCAGGAATCAAAGGAATGTGAAACACCTCCTGCTGGAGGGTAGGTGAATTGCTACCCAGTGGAGTGACTCGGTTATGGGCTTCCTGTGCTAGCACTCCAGTGGCTGGCGTGTATTGATGAGAGCTGAAGTTGAAGGAGGAGCTGTGAGCTGCAGGAAAGGCTGGGTAAATGGTCTATTTGGGAAGGGGAGGAGTGGGCTGTCTCTCTGACTGTTCATCTCTCTGTTGTGTTGCATATGGCTCTAATTCTCTTTTCCTTCCCCAACAGGGTGCCCGGTGGTGTAGGCTGGATGTTTCCACAGAGCCATGTGCTGCCCCTCTGGGGCTTGGTGCATTGGCTTTGCGTTCCTGTGGGGAGGAGGGGTGGGACTGATGTGCTGACGTATTGTAAGCTGGTTTTACAGGACGTGGGCACTGAGCAGAGGCTGCTTCTGGTCCCTGTTCGTCTGTTTTTGTGTTTTCTCTCAGATGTTAGTTTGACACAGATTTGTTTTAGGTTTTTTTAAATGTTTTTGTTCTCTGCTCTGGTGTGCCCAGGTGGGTTAACCCAGTGAGATGGGGGAAGGTGGATGTCATGGGGATTCCCACATACCATTGTAGAAGGACAGGCTAAATTGGCCAGGCAATGAAGGACCCCATCTGCATAGGTCTTGGGGTCATAGAGGATGCATGCTGGGCAACTAGGTGAGTCTGACCAGGCTCAAAGATTTTTTCTTTTGTTCTATTTGGGTTTTATTTGTATTGAAATACACCTGCCAGTATGGTAGAGAGGGGGATGTACAGTGCTCTTTGGAGAGGGTCTGGGGAACTCCCTGTTATTAGACTGGGCAATTAATGACTGTCCCTGGCATATACAGCACAGTGCTATATTGATAGCAAGCCCTGCAGGTGCACTGAGCAAACTTCTGCTTCCCCCACCCCCATCTGGGGGGAAGGGCTGCTTTGTTTAAATTCCTGGGCCTAAATCTTGTTCTCTTGCCTTTTTGTTTGACTTATTCTGTTAAAGGTTGTTTACTTTGTTTTAAAAGCTTGGTTGAGTTTCTTATTGTGGCCTTGGCCAGTGAGGTCAGACAACTGTCCTGTGAAGCAAGGAAGAGCATGGGACTAGTTCTGGGTGGGAAATACCCCCTGCAGTGCTGCCTGTTCCACTGGCCTAGGCGCTGTTTGGAAGACTCCAATGTTCTTCATTGGAAGCATCCCTCCTGGGCTGAGTTGTGAGCAGAGGCCTTTCCTGAATCCTGCTAGTGCCTAAGTAGGGGAGGGTCATGGCTGCCATGCTGATGGGAGCTGTTTTTAATGAGGAAATGGTGACCACCTCTCTGAGGCACCAAGGTATTTATGAGCAAGGGACTGTAAGGAAATGGCATTTGGGGTTCTCTGGTCCCCAGTGGCATTGAATGTCCATGCCGCTGTGTATGAATGGTCATTCAGACTGACTGAAGGGAGGTTCTATTAAAGTAGCCTGAAAGGCAACTGCTGTGTCCTGTCTTCTCTGGAGTATGGTGCCAACAGCCTTTTGGGCCCCCCATATGTGGAATGGATCCTACCTCTGTCACCAGTGTTGGCTTGGGCTCAGGGAGAGGGGTCCTTCTCCACTGCTGGAATGCTGAGTCACCATCCTGCTGGAGCAGAAGGGCTGGTGGGCTTCCATGTCAGCAGCTACTCTTCCTTCCCCAAAGCCAGGCCAGTGAGGTCCTGTTCTAGAGTATCCTCTGGTCTAGCCTCTGGCTGCCTAGTCCCTGCCCCGAGCAGCATGAGCTCTGCTCTTCCCACTGCTTTATCTCCAGCACTGGCCTGTCCGCTCACATGGCGTTTGGGCCTTGAAAAGCTCAACCTCATCTCTCCATTAGCTAATGCCTGGGGCTGGCAGGGTTAGGGAGGAGCTGCTGGGGTGTAGGGAGAGTTGCTGGCAGGGGGCAGCCACTGCTGAAGGTAAAGTGGAAGCTTAAATGCTTCAGGGAGCAGTGGCAGGTGCTCAGCTTCACGCCCGGTACTGAGTGTCTCCAGAGTCTGTCTGCTGGTGAGCTGCCCTGGCCTTAAAGAACTTGGGGAGGGGTGGCAGAGGCTCTGCTCCTGAGCTGGAGCTTGCAGGATTTTTTAGAGGGTTTTGGGGGTGACTGCAAAGGCTCAGCTAGGAGTGAAGCACCTGCCTCATGGTGGTGGCTCACATCCTCTTGAGAAACCAACTGCCCCTTCCTTGGGAGTTCTGTCAGTTCAGGACAGCTGCACCTGTTTCCTCTCCTATGCTCCACTGTGGGCACCTACTTAAGTTCTCTGGCTTCCTGCTGTCATCTCATGGTGGTGGCAGAGACCAGTTTGTTCTCTCCCTCCTGGGGATGGGGGGTTCCATGCTGCAGTTCCCTGCCTGTACTGTGACATTCCCAGCAAGCCAAACTACATAAACTGGCCACTGTCTGTGCTTTGCTTCCTCTCCACTGCCTATGCCCAGAGTAACTGCCTGCAGTTACACCAAGCTGTTTTTAAGCAAGTACATTTATTCTTAATGTGAAACTTTTTGACAACACTAAAAAAAAACACCTCCATGCAAGGTACAGTGCTTCCTGGAGCTCATGCCCACTCCACCCTAGGCCCCTGTTAGCTGTTACAGATTCAGCATCCACAAATATCCCTTTCCCTCTGTTACTAGTTCATAGCTTTCTGATTCAGAACTAGAGCCCAGACTGGGTTGATTGGCCTTTTTATTGATTCAGCTCAGGCCCTTGATCTCCAGCTTCTGCTACAGGTAAGCAGCAGCCTAGCCTCAGGGCCTATGTCTGGCAGGCTTGGTTTTGTGTAAGGGAATTTGCATTAACCTCTCCAAAGTATTTCCCAGGAAACCCACTTCACATTTACGGATCCAACCTGTTCATTCTCATCTGCCACCTTGTTCAATCTAGTCCTTGAATCCCACAGCCTCACATCACATGTTCTGCTAGAGAGTACACCCTAGTCCCATAGTACAGGAACTCCCTTAATTCAATAAGAACAGGAGTACTTGTGGCACCTTAGAGACTAACAAATTTATTAGAGCATATGCATCTGAAGAAGTGGGCTGTAGTCCACGAAAGCTTATGCTCTAATAAATTTGTTAGTCTCTAAGGTGCCACAAGTACTCCTGTTCTTCTTTTTGCGGATACAGACTAACACGGCTGCTACTCTGAAACCTGTCATAATTCAATAAGGTTTCCCAAGGATCTGCTGGCGATTGCCCTCTGTCACATTTCCCCTCCCCTCTTTTGTCAAGCTCTTCTGCTGTTGAGACTAGGGGGTTCCCCCTCTTAGTGGTAAGGGGGTGGGCAAGGGATGTACACTGGCATCCTTTAGTGATAAAACAGCCCAGTTGGGACACCGTTTGGCTACTCCATACTGATGAATGTGCTGTCTATGGTATGGAAAGCCCTGTTGGAGGGCTTGGTGTAGGAGAGCCAGAGCAGAGTACTCGCCTCTCTGGACTCCCTCCCATCATCTCTGCCCTAGCTCCTTAGTGCCTTCCCATGAGGGTGACCTTTCCCCTATCCTTCCTAGCTGAGTGCTTTCTGGAATGGCTTGTAAACTCTCCATGCAAATAGCTCTTGCAGTTAAGGGACTGTGCTGTCTTTTGTGTGACTCGCTCCTGCAGGAGTGGTATTGCCTTGTCTCTGTCCCAACCTGTCAGGGTGGTCACAGCGGTCCTCTGCATGAACTGGTGCAGGTAAGTGTGTGGTGCCTTGGACCAGTTCTTTCAGAGCAACTCTTCAATATGTCTCCATGTCTAAGTGCTGTTAGGGCTTGAGATGATGGGAATCACTGGCTTGAATGAACCTGCTCTGGTTCTGTTTTCCACCCTACCATGTGCTTAAAATTCAATGTGTTGGCACCCAAAATCACTGGTCACTCCTGGAATTCCAGGCCTAACTTGACACCTTTTTTTAATGGGGCCTGACTTTGGACAGGCTGATACCAGGTAACCACACTGAGCCCTTGTACTGCCACCCACTTGTCTGTCACTGGTTTCTGGAAAGGGAGGGAGTAGAAACCCATCCTAGGCCTAGGGCAGGAGAGGAGAGAAAGGGCTGTGTCCAGGCCAGAGCAGCTTGGGACAGTGCGTAAGGCAAGCTGCAGCAGAGGACACACTGGTGGTTTTTCCCATAATGTACAAAGCCGAAGTTTCTCCCCTCCCCCTTGTCTTCTCTCTTCCCCCCTCCCCCCCACTCCCAGTATCAGGAAAGCTACAGCCAATGCAGGAGCAGTCAGCTATATAGTGGAAGGTTGGGCTATTTTGAGCCCTTATGTGAAGGGCCATGTATGTTGATTTAATGAAGTCAAGGGGTGGTTGTTATTTAAACTAAAGTGCTACCAGAAGGCAGTGTGGCATAGCTCCTGGGGCATGGAACTGGGATTTGGGAGTGGGATTCAAGTCCTCCTTCATCCACTGACTTGCTATGTGAGTGCATTACTTAATCTGTTTCTCCTCCCACCCTTTGTCCAGTTAGAGCGGGGTGGGCAAACTTTTTGACCCAAGGGCCACATCGGGGTTGTGCAACTGTATGGAGGGCCACATAAGGAAGACTGTGCCTTCCCAAACAGCCTAGTCACTGCCCCCATTCACCCCCTCCCACTTCCTGCCCCCTGACTGCACTCATCAGAACCCCTGACCCATCCAATCCCCCCTAGCACCTGTTCCCAGCTTGGGGCTGGGATGAAGTGGGGAATTTTTAATATTTTGTAGGACTATTGTGTGTGCCTCAGTTTCCCCTCTGCAATACATATTTAACTGGGAGGGGGGGAGATAGTTTACTCTTGGCAGAGAGTCAGGCTATGGCTACACTGCAGAGCTTACAACGGTGCAGCTGCACCTAGGCAGTGTTGCTAGCACAGACACTATGCTGCCAGGAGAGAGCTCTCCCATCAACTTAATTACTCCCACACACCTGAGCAGGGGTGGCTATGTTGGCAGGAGAAGCAATGTCCACACTGGTGCTTAGGTTAGTGTAACTAACATCCCTCCAGGGGCTGCTTAGGCCTGGTCTACACTATGGGATTAGGTTGAATTTAACTGTGTTACATCAATTTTAAAATAAATGTGTCCACATAACCAACCCCGTTCCTTCAACTTAAAGGGCTCTTAAAATTGACTTCTGTACTCCTCCCCTGAGGAGGGGATTAGCACTAAAATCAACCTTGCTGGGTCGAATTTGGGGTAGTGCAGATGCAAATCCATGGTAGTGGTCTCCGAGAGCTATCCCTGAGTGCTCCAATGTGGCTGCTGTGACAGCACTTTGAACTCGGATGCACTAGCCAGGTACATAGGAAAAGCTGTGGGAACTTTTGTTTAATTTCCTGTTTGGTCAGTGTGGTGAATTCAGCAGCACAGGTGACCATGCAGTCCCCCAGAATCAGAGGGTAGAATGTTTCTATGCTCCCCCTATCACTTCCATCCCTGAGCTTATCGCAGATTAGAAGGTGGAAAAAAATGCACTTGTGATGACATGTTTTCCAAGTTCATGCAGTCCTCCTGCACTGATAGGACACAGCTTAATGCATGGAAGCATTCAGTGGCAGAGGCCAGGAAAGAATTAAGTCCGCATGAAGAGCGGAGGCAGGACGTGATGCTGAGGAAAGCCAGTAAGAGCACAGACCCACGCTGCATCCACTGTATAACCACCTACCCTCCTCCCCATGTTCAAGAATGTGGGGGGGAGGCTCCGGGCACCCAGCCCCTCCACTCCAGAGGATGGCCCAAGCAACAGAAGGCTGTTATTCAAACAGTTTGATTTTTAGTGTGGCTATAATAAGCAATGTGGCTGTGTCCTTCTCTCCTCCCCCACCTCACCTGGGCTACCTTGTCTATCTCTTTTTTTTTATTTTATTTTATTAATAAAGAATGCATGGCTTCAAAACTATAGTTACTTTATTTCAAAGGGAGGAGGGTGGCTGGCTTACAGGGACTTAAAATCAACAAAAGGGGCGGGTTTGCTTCAAGGAGAAACACATACAACCATCACACCGTAGCCTAACCAGTCATGAAACTGGTTTTCAAAGCCTCTCTGATGCACACCGTGCCTTGCTGTGCTCTTCTAATGGCTCTGATGTCTGGCTGCTCAAAATTGGATGCCAGGTGATTTGCCTCAACCTCCCACCCTGCCATAAACGTCTCCCCCTTACTCTCACAGATATTATGGAGCACACAGCAAGCAGCAATAACAATGGGAATGTTGGTTGTGCTGAGGTCTGACCTAGCGAGCTTTTAAAGTGCGTGACAGTGAGCTGAGTGGGCTCCATGCTTGCCGGGATATGGCATCTGCATGGGTAACACAGGGAAAAAAGGCGCAAAAAGATTGACAGATGTTGCTTTCACAGAGGGAGGGGTGACTGACACCGTACCCAAAACCACCTGCGACAATGTTTTTGCCGCATTGGGTGCTTAACCCAAAATTCCAATGGGTGGCAGAGACTGCGGGAACTGTGGGATAACTACCCACTGTGCACCACTCCATAAGTCGATGCTACCTATGGTAGTAAGGATGCACTCTGCCGACTTAATGTGGACACACACAATTGACTGTATAAAATTGATTTCTAAAAATCAATGTCTATAAAATCAATTTAATTTTGTAGTGTAGACATACCCTTAGTCACACCCCTCAGTGACATAACTTATACCGACATAAACTGTAGTGTTCATAGCTTCAGAGATACAACCGTGATCAAGCCTGAGCTGCCTGGGGCCCTTTGCCCAGGGAGAGGCCCAGAAACAATAGCCACACCAATTGTCCATACACTTGGCACCTAGCAACAAAGGGTTGGGGATGGCCCACCCTCTACAGGAAGCCTGTGTGGTGTGACCAACTGGAGAACAAAGGACTGAGGAGAGCCAGGTGCACTTGTTAAGTGTGGGCTGCTGGAGGCAGGAGAGAAGCTTCTGGACTGGGACTAAAGAAGGGGTCAGAGGGCTCGGCACTAACCCACATGACCTATTCTGTAACTTTCTGTTCTCTGGTATCTAAGGGCATTCTATGCTGTGTTCCAGACATCTAATAAATCCTGCTGGCTAAGAGTCACTCCTGCAGTGGGGTGGGGTGCGTTGCTCCCTTTGGGTGTGCCAGTCTCCCTCAGGTGCTCAATCCAGGGGGACTCAGCAGGGAGCTCATGGCATGAAGCAGGGGAGCTGAAAGCTCTGAGGTTTGATCCTAGGAGACAGAGAAGTCAAGAGACCTCCCCTAGTGGGAGTGTGACCCAGAGGGGGCTGCCATACTGAAGGGGCTCTCTGAATGAACACTGGGCCTGTCGATCCGTCACAGGAGCCTCTGACTTTTACTGTAATAAAAACACGCCAGAGTTTAAAGTCTTGCTACACTCCCATCCCCTCTGAGGTTTAAGAGCACGTAGCAAGCTGTAGTCTCTCTGCAAGTGGTAGCATCTTTGTTGCTAATTTATAAAAAGCAAAGAGCTTTTTCCCAATAACTGGTCTATTGCTGCTGACTATTCCTTCTTTCCTTCCGCTTTGTTACTCTTAAGAGTGGTTCTCAAACTTCTTGTATTGGTGACCCCTTTCACACAGCAAGCCTCTGTGTAACCCCCTTATAAATTAAAAATGGGTTAATTTAACAGGGGCTTGGGGCTGTCAGCCTCACACAGGACCAGGCTTTGGGCTCTTAGCCCCACGGAGCTGATAGCTTGTGACCCCCATGTAACCACCTTCTGACCCCCTGAGGGCTCATGACCCCCAGTTTGAGAACCTCTGCTCTAAGAGCTGTCTTTACATAAAGGGGCAGGTGACTCCCCTGCTCACAACATTTTAATTGATCACTGCTAAAATGTTAAAAGCCCCAGCTGCATGTGCTGCTGTTTCCACACATAGGACCCCAAGTGAGGTATAGCAGGAGGGCAAGTTCCTCGCTCTTGCTGCCTATGTGCTTAGAGTTTAGCTGTCAGTGATTTCTGGGGTGCAGAGTAATCCCAGGTGCTGCACAATGGGTAAAATGTACTGACAAACTAGGTGCTTCTTCTGAAGAGTTCCCAGGCCCAAGGGGCTGCAATAAAGAGAAATGGTGAATGAACAAACTCTCAAACGCTCCAGGTCATAAGAACATAAGAATGGCCACACTGGGTCAGACCAAAGGTCCATCTAGCCCAGTGTCCTGTCTTCCAGCAGTGGCCAGTACCAGTTGCTCCAGAGGGAATGAACAGAACAGGTATCATCAAGGTCTTGTTGCAATGGGTGCTAAAGGGCAGGCTAACAGAAGATCAGTCAGTGAAGCAAGGCCACTGTGGTTGAGTCTGAAGTCACAAGGTGCTGAAAGCTGGATCTTTACAGGTATTTAGGTGCCTCATGGGATTTTTCAAAAGTGCCTAAGCTGCTGTGGTGCCTAAATATCTTTGACAGACTGACCCCAAATCCTCTCTCGTGGTTTCAAACTCTTGGGCCGATTAGCCAGCCACGGGGCTCTTCCCAAATGCCAGTGTGCCTGTCTCCTGCTGGGTGTTGGGGTGAGGCCTGGCTGTCTTTTGTGCTACAAGTGAGGGCAACGGCAGTAGGTTAAACAAACTGGTACAGCTTTGCCTGGAGTCACAGGGCTGCAAGGACACCATAAGCTCGGGGGAGCTGGCAGTCAGTTTGACCGCGATGGCTCAAAATAGCCACAGGGTGGCAGCTTACTACAAAACATTGAAACAAACCTTGGACCCATTGCATGCAGCAGGAGGAAGGAGAGGAAATAGCAGGGCATGCAGCTGGGTAAAAGCAAAACAATACAAGTGCCTGGAAAGAGTAGGCCTGGCAAGTAAGCACAGCTCCCCTCAGGAGGGTTTTTTTCCCCATAACTGTCAGGATGGCCGAGCGGTCTAAGGCGCTGCGTTCAGGTCGCAGTCTCCCCTGGAGGCGTGGGTTCGAATCCCACTTCTGACAAATGCACTTTTTATTAAATCCACTCCTAAAAGCAGCCGAGAAAGTGGTAAATATCTCGCATAAGCTGCTGTGCCTGTGATATTATATAGGGTGCAGCCTTTTTCTGTATTCCAGAGATGGGCAGCATCCCTCGCCTAATGGCAGGCTAGGAAAGCTCAACTGCACAGAGGAGAGTGAGGACGAGCTAGCCTTTGACCCCTCCCCCCAGCACAGCCACTGCTCACACTACCTAAATCAATCAGTGATGTTAAAGAGCAATTCACGCTCCTCAAGCCTCAGGAAAGGCAAATGCTGAGGCCTGAAGCTGTGTGACTATCATCATCATGGCTTGAAGCTAGGAAGCAGAGCCAGGTTCTGCCCCTCTGGCCAGTACAATGCTGCCAGGGTACCTGGAACAAATCCAAGGAAACCCTGGGAGTGCTGGCTCAGATGAGCTATTCTGCTCTGTGTGGCCACTAGGCGGCACTGGGCTGGGGAGAGAGGCTGGGTCTGATTCTAACCTTCTGAGTGAAGGCCATTCTCCCCTCACCCACCCACCCCCGTTAGTTCCATCAGAAGCTCCAGGCAGCAGAAAGCTGGAGCCAACACCATTCTGGGGCACTGGTGGGGTCTTCTTCATTCAGGCTCCTCTCTGAATCTCTGCCCCAGCAGGCCTCCTCTCTCATGCAGTGCAGACGACTGGAACAGGGGAGCTGATGCTCACAAGGCTGGCAAGGTGGGGGTAAGCCAAAGGAATTACAATGGGTGGGGGGTTGTTTTTTATATATCTCAGGCACAATGGTGGGCAAGGGCCTAGTGCTCAGAGATGGGAGCTTCAGCTCAGGTGCAATGGCTTCTGCTCGCTGCCCCTTGTGCTCCTCCAGCTCCTGGCCATGGCTGGGAACCCACCCCTCATTCCCTAGCAAAGTGTTGTTGGCAGTAGGGCTACGGTCCTAGGGAGCTGAAGGGGGGCTCAGCCCTCGTAAAACTGTATGGCTGGAGGGACATGGTTTGGACACTGCCATTTGAAAGCATTGGCCTTAAGCTCTGCCTTGGTTTCCCTCACTACAGCCTGAGGCTCACACTTTGCCTTTCAGAGTGCTTTGAGAGATGCCATGGAGGTGCTGCTGTCACACCCTAATTTATGAGAGGAGAAATCAAAGCCAATTAGAGGGACCAACAGGCAACTGACAGAGTGGGGCCAGTTCTCCAGCAGTTATGTGGAAGGAGACATGAATGCCAGCAGCCAACCAGGAGCCCAGCACATGGAAAGCAATGGCAGAACTGGCCTTGGCGGCACTAGTGTGCCTTTGCTGTTAGCTGCTCTGGGTCAGGCTAGTCATTGAGGTTGCCCAATAGAAAGCCTGGATTGACCTCCCAAAATGCACCATTTTTTTACAAGGTGTTACCAACCGGAGATGGCCCTGCCCCTTGTTCCTGTGAGTGTTTTCCAACCATGGGAGGCCATATGACAGGGGTGGACAAACTTTTTGGCCAGAGGGCCACATCTGGGTGGAGAAATTGCATGCATGGCCATGAATGTAGGGGTGGGGCAGGGGGTTAGGGTGCAGGAGGAATTGCGGGGTGTGTGGGGGGTGCAGTGTGCAGGAAGTGGCTCAGGGCAAGAGGTTGGGGCAGAGAAGGGGTGTGGGGTGTATGAGGGGGCTTAGGGGAGGGGTGCAGGGAGGAGTGCAGCAGGGGGCTCAGGGCAGAGGGTTGGGGCAGAGAAGGGGTGCAGGGTGTATGATGGGGCTTAAGGAAGGGGGTTGGGGTGCAGGAAGAGGTGTGGAGTGCAGGAGGGGGCTCAGGGCAGGGGGTTGGGGTGCGAGGTGAAGGAAGGATTCAGGGTGCGGGCTCCAGCCTGGCACCGCTTACTTGGAGTGGCTCCGGGGTCGCAGCGGCACGCACTGGGGCCAAGGCAGGCTCCCTGCCTGCCCTGGCCCCACGCCACTCCCAGAAGCAGCCAGCACCACATCCCTGCACCCCGTGGGGAAGGGGGTGGCAGAGGGCTCCGTGCGCTGCCCTCGCCCATAGGTACCTCCCCCCGCAGCTCCCATTGGCCGGAGCTGCAGGGGGAGGAACCCACAGGCGAGGGCAGCGCACAGAGCCCTCTGCTCCCCCTCCCCCAGGGGCCTCAGGGACATGGTGCTAGCCGCTTCCAGGAGCGGCGTGGGGCCTGCAGCGCCATGCAGGTGGCAATCTAACAGGCCGGATCCGGCCCGCGGGCCGTAGTTTGCCCACTCCTGCTATAGGACATTGCGAACCATGCCACTTCCCTGCCTGGTGCTGTCCACATGAGGACCACTGGCCTTCACCTTGCACAGCTGCCAAGCCAGCACGCTGCACCAGCACTAACCCTACCAAAGCAGGGGTTCCCAAACAGCATCTACCCCAGGCTGAGGGACCAGGCCCTTGCAGAGCAGTTTGGAAACTGCAGCATGAGAGACGAAGCCATAGAGGCCCTAGAACCCACCTGTCCCTTCCACCTAGAACAGAGCAGAGGCAGGAGTTCACAGCACACAACCCCCACAGTGCCCTAAAGGCAGCCAAATGTGTTTTATTATGAAAGTCTGGAATGAAACACTGTATGAATGTCCTGAGCAGGAACAAATACGGGGGACCAGTCTGCCCGCAGGCTCCATCCCCACCCCTGCCCAGCAGAGACGGTGGGGGATGGTACCATGTACTCACTGCAGAGAGACAAGCACATGGAAGGCAGGAGTTTAAAAGTTAAGTGAAGGACTTTGAGGTTCACAAATTATGTGAATGCAACAGTTAAACAGCTGCCCTAGAACCAGTTTTGCCATCCGCCAAGGCTTGGATGTTAGGCAGGACAGGCCCACCAGAGCTTTGGCTGGGTTGAGCCGGTTGCAGTGGGAGGGCCTGCCAGCAGGGTCAGCCCTGGAGCTACAGGATGGCACGCGGTCAGATGGGTCCCTGTGTGCAGCTATAATCTCAGCCCCAGGATTGGTCCATGTCACACCATGTGATCCCAGGCAGGGAATTTTCTTTAGGGGGAGCCAGCAGGTCCAGCTCGGTGAGGTGGTACAGAGAATCACTCTTAGATGCCTGGCTGGTGAGTCTTGCTCACATGCTCAGGTCTAACTAACTGCTAGGTCTGGAGTCAGGAAGGAATTTCCCCATGTCAGATTGTCTGGGGACTTGCGGGTGTGTGTTTCATCTTCCTTTGTAGCATGGATCCCCGGATCATCTGGCCATATTTTCACCTGATCAATTCCCTGCCGTTACAGGGGTCTCAGGCAGGTGGCATCTCAGTCTGTCCTGTTCTCTGCCTGTGGCACACAACAGTTGAGTCTCTTGAGGGCTAAAATACTTTAGTTTGACTAAAGCAACAGGGACATTTGGGTGAATATCATGGCCTGTAATGTACTGATCAGACTATCTGAGCTAATTGTCCCTTCTAGCCTTAAACTCTATGAATCAATGAGTATGTCCAAGGCATTCGCCCATGTAGGGAAACAAAGCTGAGGTCCTACATACCCTACACACTGGAACCATGTCAGAACTAGGTTCCCAGCTCCACCATATTTGAACGCACGAGGACTTACTGAGTTATAACAGGTTGGCACATGTTTGACTTCATATATGGCTCATGTCCACATCGACATGGCTAACTCACAGCTCCTAACTGCATGGGTGTTGTTGTGTTTATACTCTGTGCACAAGAATGCCTGTGGCATCTGCCTGTGTGTCCATGTAAGCAGGTTAGCCAGTCCTCCTTTCTCCCAGGTTGTGCACTGCACCTGGGAAATGGCTGCCCTGGCACCAGCTGCTCTGTGGAGTTACAGCCACCTTTTCCCAGCATGCACTGATACAAACATTGCCATGCAGCATGGACAAACCAGCAGAGCTGCCATTCCTGCCGGGAACTCGCTGCTGTGCGAGTGCCCCCAACAGGGTTAGCTGTAACCAGGCCAAGCGAATCAGAGCCTGGTTACCCAGAACGTGGTTCTCTCTGCTTCCCAGGCACAGCCAGAGCCTGCTCATGTTCTGAGTCCCGCTAGCAGCGCTCCAGCCTCATCTCCCTCTCTGTTGTAGAAACAAATTGTTTTCTGAGAACTGCGTTAACCAAACTGTGTTAGATTAGAGCTGGGCAATTTTTTTTTTGGACAAATAGTTTATTAGCAGTTTCTGTTGACCCAAAACTATTAAGAACATAAGAACAGCCATACTGGGTCAGACCAAAGGACCATCTAGCCCAGTATCCTGTCTTCCGACAGGGACCATTGCCAGGGACCCCAGAGGGAATGAACAGAACAGGTAATCATCGAGTGATCCATCCCCTGTCGCTCATTCCCAGCTTCTGGCAAACGGAGGCTAGGGACACCATCCCTGCCCATCCTAAGTAATAGCCATTGATGGACCTATCCTCCTCCATGAACTTATCTAGTTTTTTTTTTTTTAACCCTCTTATATTCACAGATTTCACATGAATTTGCCAGATAGTTTTAGCCTGTACATTTTTTGTTGTCCTGATTCACCAGGGGATTTAGGTGCCATTCACACCATAGGAGATGGTGGAGCTTGTACCCTTCCCCACACCATATAATCTCTAGCCCAGTGGCTAGCATGCTCCCCTGTAATGTGGGAGACCAAGGTTCAACTCCCTGCTCTGGACCGAGGCTATTTGTATGTGGATCTCTCCCAATCTCTCCTTTGAAGCTGTTCCACTTTGGGTAAAATGCCTGAATAGTCATTAGACCAGCATACGAATGTGAGAACGACTCTACAGCCCAATGGCCAGAGCACTCACTTGGGAGACTGAGGTTCCAGTCCCAGCCCTCTACTCCAAAGAATAATCACACAAAGCGGAACAGCTTCTGTAAGAGAGACTGAGAGCACTTCATGCCAATAACCTGGGGTTAGGGCAGGCACTTGGAAGGGCAGGCACCTGTGTTTAGAGCCCTAGCCCAAAGTGAGGATTCAGACCTCGGTCTCCCACATCCCAGCTGAGTGTCTATCCACTGGGCTAACATGGTTAAGGGTGGAAGGGACAGCAGCGCCTCCACTGGCCATTTTGTGACTCTAGGCATTTACAAATACTCAAAAAAACCCAACCCATTTTGTTCACCCTGAACCAGACTTTTTCAAATTACCAACAATTCTGCTGGGGCTAGCGAGGGAAGGCAGGCAGGCTGGGAAGTCGGAGGTCTAACGGCAGCTTGGTGTCAGAGGGGGAGGGGGAGGGAGAAGAGGAAGCAGAGGAGGGAAGGCAGGCGGCGGTGGGGCTCCTCCTAACCAGGTTTGGATGAAGGTCTGTGAGCACCGCAGCCTGCCCAGCTCAGAGGGTCCGTCTTCAAGGCCAGTACATCCTTCCTATAATCTCAACTGCATGAACTCCCTCTTGTATCCTAGACAATGGCACCTTCTCTTCCTCGCCTCCCCAGCAACTACACATAGCGAAGAGCTTGGCAAGGCTTCGTCCGTTCCCCAGATCCCCGGTGCTCAGCTCCTGCAGCACAAATGCCACGCAAAGGGATCTACTCCGGCGCCAGCCCAAATCAGTCCCTGTGCCACTTTCTGCCCATTTAAAAAGTGACACAGGTAAAAATAACCTCCCTGAACTCAGGGTCTGGCTCGCTGCTGCCTGAACTGTTCCCTTCCAGGCCGCTTAGAAGGGCAGGGCTATCCCCAGAGGGGCACAGGTCAGCCAGCCCCAGCCCCTCCACAAGAGGCTCTCATTATTCCTGGTGGTGAGAAGCCAGGAGGCCGCATTTCCTGTCTTGAGAGGGAACCTGGTGCCACAAGGCTGCCTTGGACATCTCAAGACTAGCAGAGAGCTGTCTTCACCACAGCAACAGCACTAGCTCACCTACAGCTGCGCTCTTCTTAGGGCAAGAAACCTAACTTCACAGGCTTCCAGCTCTCCCCTTCACACCTCCCCAGCCAAAGGCAGAAACTGCTCTTCTTAGGGGTAAATGGGCCCCATAGTTGCCCTCGTCTTTTGTACAGATGGGGCAGCCCCAGAGCATGAGGCCCCGCTTCTTGAGTTTCCAGATGCACACAGGGGCATAGGCAACCTGACCCGTTCACACAGGTCAGATGCACATGTGGAAAATCTCAGCTCCTGTCTGCAGGGCCACACTAGGTCCCTAGTCTGGGCTCTAGGGTGTCTCCCCGCCCCACTAAGCTGCTCTTTGGTAACACGGACAGCCTGGCACTAGCCAAAAGAGTGCTGGGAAAATCACTATCCTGAATGGAGGCCTGCAGTGGCTCTGCATGCGGGAATGGAAGCTGACACTGAAGGGGGGGTGCAACAGCCAGACACCTGGGCCCACTGCACTCCCCCTCCAATGGGGCTTCTCTCCCCACCACACGTCTCCCCCTCTCCCCACCCCACCTCAGTGACAACCAGCTCCACAGGTTGTCAACCTGAGTAAGGAATGTCAGGCCAGCCCCCATAGTCAGGAGAGCCAAGATGTCTGTTGTTTCTTTTGGGCGTTCCCCCAGCCTGTAGAGGCCAGAGGTGAAAGGCCTTGTGGTAACTTACTGGGTCACATCCCTGTCCCCAAGCCTTCTGACTGCAGTACAAAACTCCTGCCCCCAATCTCTGCCAATCCGCTCCCCCGTTTCCCAGGAGACCCACTAAGGAGACACATGCGGAAAACAGCGCGCACTCTCCTGGTCAGCAGATGCCATAGCAGCAGCAGTGTGGTTGTCAGTCACACACACACACTCACTGTTAGACTAGTATTTAGGGTTACCATATTTCCACAATCAAAAACGAGGACACTGGGGGGGGGGAGCCCCACTCTAGCCCTGCCCCCGTCCTGCCCCCATCCACTCCCTCCCACTTCCCACCCTGACTGCCCCCCTCAGAACCCCCAACCCTCCCCCGCTCCTTGTCCCCTGACTGGGAACCCTGCCACTAACTGCCCCCTAGGACTCCACCCCTATCTAAGCCTCCCTGCTTCTTGTCCCGACTGCCCCCTCCTGAGAACCCCCCACCCTAACTGCCCCCCTAGGACCCTACCTGTCCCGATTGCCCCAACCCTTATCCACACCCCCACCCCCAGACAGATCCCCGGGACTCCCATGCCCTATCCAACCGCTCCCCGCCCCCCTCACAGGACCCCCAGAACTCCCGACCCATCCAACCCTCTGCTCCCTGCCTGCCTCGACCTCTGTCCACACCCCTGCCCCAACAGCCCCCTCCCAGAACCCCTGACCAATCCAATCCCCCCTACTCTCTGTCCCTTGACTGCCCCATCCAGAAACCCCCTGCCCCTTCTCCAGCCCCCTGACCCCCTTACCCTGTCGCTCAGAACAGCATGTCGGGCTCCGCACGGAGCCGGACACGTGGCTGCGCTCCCCAGCGCAACACACAACCTGGTCCCTGCCCCCGCACAGTGCTGCCGGAGCGAGGCACTGGGCAGCAGGGAAGGGGGAGCAGGGGGGGAGGAGGAGCTGCTGAGGTCCGATGCGAACGGCCGGGCTGGCGATCTGAGAATGCAGGGAGGGAGGAGAGGGGAGTAGCTCTACATTGGCCAGGCTGGACTCCGGCAGCTGATCTGAAGTTGTGGGGGAAGGGCTCTGGCTGCCGCCCTGCAGCCCTGCTGCGCTCTGCATGGGGGAGAAATCCCGGACATTTGTAGCTATTTACAAATTCCCCCTGGATGCTATTTTTAACCCAAAAAGCCGGACATGTCCGGGAAAATCCGGACGAACGGTAACCCTACTAGTACTGCCAGAATGTTCTAACAGCAAACTCTGCTGGATTATCACTTACTCCCTGACCAGCTCGGGACAGAGGCTTCCTGATGGTTTATTCACATACAAATTCACAATGGGAATCAGTCACTCTCCTCAGATAGGCAGCACCTGGGCCCTGCACTGTGGGCTTGTCCAAGTTTCTTGTCTACATGAATCTTCTCAGCTTGGAGAGAAGCTGGTGCAACTGGCTGTTGTTTTTCTTGAAGACACCTTTAGAGGGAGGAGAAGTTGTGAGGGTAGCTGGGGAGAGCCTGGCCTGACAGAAATACAGCTGGCAGCAGTGCCCATATCGCCTGGGCCAGCAAAGGGGCTCTGAGCTCAGTACTTTGTAGCAAACTTCAAGAGGCCAGGGAGGAGGTCGGTGTGAAACACAGCTGGCAGCCGGGGGGATTCTTCTTCCCACTCCTCTCCCTGTCCCACATCTCGTTACAACAGGTGCCTAAGCAGCAGTTCTGAGAAAGTGGCTTTCAGCATCTCTGGTGACACAGGAGCAACGGGGAACCCTGTGCTGTGTCATCCCACAGGCAGTACCCAGAGCTCAGGCACCTGCTTTAGACCAGCACAGCCAGATGCTCTAGGGCCCTGGCCCAGTGCTCCATGCAGAGGGGCTGGAATTCACACTGTTCACTGCAGGGATTCTTTGGTGCACAAAGGAGTTTGGAGAGAGCTCCTGGACCACAGACCACCACATTCACCTCCAGGCTCCTGCCAACCAGCAGGAGTGGGGAAGGAATTCAGGGCTCAGCCCTGGTCCCATAAGGCACCCGGTGCTCATAAGAGCTCACAAGGGAGGGGCTGGGGCAGAGCGTGCCAAGGTATGTTGTTTCCTCCTGGAGAGAGAGAACTGGAGAAACTCCTTTCCCATCAGGACCGTTGCTTCTTTCCAAACAAAGCCTGGAGATCCCAGCTGGCAGGAGGCTCCAGCCCCTCTCCCCATACGACCTCCATCGGCCTTTAATGAGGAACACAGAGAGGGACGTTGCGCCTCGTCAGCTCAGCTGCACCAAGGGCCCTGCTAGCACTCTGGCCTGCAGGAACACTCCCAGATGAGCCAGTCCTCTATGGGAAAATGAGCTCGGCCTCCAGCTTCTTCCACAACACAGTGAGGATGCATCCTTCCCACGGCTGCAGAATCTGCTGGCTTCATAGTCCATGTCCCCACGGAGCTTTCTGGCCATGGAATCTCCCAGAGGCCACTGGGCTTCCGTCAGTCACTGTCATCACTGTCGCTCTCCTTCTCCTGCTCCTCCTTCGGTGCCTTTGCCTCCTCTCTCAGGTCAGCAAAGAAGTCCTCTCTGCCACCCAAGGCTTTGCTGCTCAGGGCCTTCAGCTGCCCACTCTTCTTCCTCTTCCGGTAATCATCCACCACCACGGAGCAGAGTGATGAGATGTCCCAGAACTTCACCTTCTGGTCGTGGCCACAGCTGGCCAGCAGCTGACCGGTGTGGGACTTGGCCAGCTGTTCAATGGGCTCCCCCAGGTGCTGTCCAACGCTGCCTATCACCCGATTAGGTAAGATATTCACCGCCCTGAGACAAGAACAGACGCTTGATTAATGGAGGGCCAGCTCCGCCGTAACTATGCGTGGTACTCTAGCCAACCCACCCACCAAGAGGAGGTGTTCTGGGACACTAAGAGATTAGAAGACTATAATACAGGGCCAACTGTCCAGTAACCTTGTATGCTACCCAATCACTACCCACCTACCAGATGCGGGTCCTCTGGGATGCTGAGAGCTTAGAAGAGGGAAAGTGCCAAGTGGTTTAAGCCCCAAATTCAGGGCTTAGTAAGTAAGTTCAATAGATCCATCTCCAAGGAGATAATTCCTGACAGTGAAGTGAGAAGTTAATGTAAACATCCCCTGGGAATCCAAATCCAGCAGCAACAGCCGCACGGTGCAGAACGCCAGAACCCAGGAAGGGAAATGCACTGGGAACAGTAGGAACAGCCCTGAACGCACAGCGAGGCCAGCCTGGGGTTTTGATTCCTTCCAGTTTAACTGCTTTCATGGCGTTAGCAGCACAGCTCCCAAGAGTTCCCACCAACAGCCCTTTCATGGAGGCACCCAGGGGGATCCAACCCAGTAGGCTGTCTGAAGTCCATCCCCCAGCATCAGGGCAGGAGATTCCCTTGCAGTACTTCTGCCAGGGCTTTGCTCTGTCTGCTTGTAATGGTGCCCTACTCATAGGGCTCCCACCTCTTCCCTTGGCATATTATTCCACAACTGCATTTGCCTTTGGCAAATACACCTCTACCCCGATATAACACCACCTGATATAACACAAATTCAGATATAACTCGGTAAAGCAGTGCTCCGGGGGGCGGGGCTGCGCACTCCAGCAGATCAAAGCAAGTTCGATATAACACAGTTTCACCTATAACATGGTAAGATTTTTTGGCTCCCGAGGACAGCGTTATATCGGGGTAGAGGTGTATCTCCTGATAGTCTGCCTACATTTTCCCTTTGCTCAATTCCACCCCAATACTCCTAACCCTTTGGCCCTTCTCCCCACACTCTCCCTGCTATTCACACCCTATAGATCCTCTAAGCAGAAGTTCATCACGTCCTCTCAGCCCTGCTCACAGAAGCAAGGCAGGTAGCCCCCTTTTCCCAGCCTCCCTGCTGGGAGCCAGCACTGGGTTCTCTAACCTGATGACTCCATCGATGGAACCTGTGCACAGGACGTTCTCCGTGACTGGGACCATGCAGTCGATAGACTCAGCCTTCACTGCAAAGCGGTCGCTAGTGGCACCAAAACCGTCCCAGTTGAAGAGATAAATGGTCCCCTCGCTAGAGCCGCACGCCACTTTCTTCCCCCTCTGGACAAGAAGTGAATGAGGCGGAGCTGAAAAAGCAGTAGCTCAGGACAGGACCCTCCCCTCCCCACACGGACTCTCTAGCAGGGAGTGCTTACGTCAGAGGCCGACAGCACAGGGAGTGTGACAGAATGGGCTCCTTTCCTCTTAGTCAAAGGAGTCCACATGTTTAACTCAGCAGGGTCCTTTGAGCTCATGGCTGAATATTAAACAGCACTGGAGCACCCACCACTGCCCACGTCTGGGACAGCTCAGTGCTGAGGCAGGGAAGCCTGGCTCTGTATGGCTGCCCCCACATGAAGGACAGTCACACAGGTGGCCCGTGAGCACCTACCTTCATCAGCACGACGGACGTCAGGTCTCCACTCTGAGGCTCTGAGAGCAGCTCAAAGCGCCGTCTCTTGATGTTGAAGACACCCATGGTTCCATCGCCGCTGTGGGAATCAAAGTGGTACATTGCACTCACTTAGACACGGGATTCCTCACTTCCTGTCCTAAACTGGCAAGTGTTAACTTTATACCCCCCCAGAGGTGGCTGCACACTTCAGAGAGAGGGTATAAGTGATCCCCCCCTTTGGGATTGTCCAGGATGAGAAGTACAACAAACTCCAATGATTACAAACGGTCTGGAGCCATGGTGATAATAGCACTTACCCCTTCCTTCAACGGTGAAGACAACTGTGCCATCTGCATTAGACAAGCAGAACCAACGAGGTACGAACAAACCTGCTCTCCCCCTAGGGGAGCTGCTCTCAGGCCCCCCGGAGCAGGCTTTGCTGCCTGATGTGCCCGCAGGCGCCCAGGCGCACATGGCTGAGGAGCCCAACGTCACCTGGTGGTGAGCAGGAGCTTCTTGTTCTCGTCTATGGCCATGCCGCTGATGTACTCCTCGTGCTGCTGCATCTCCATGATGGCTGTGCCTTTGCGGAGGTCCCACACCTTCAGCATCCCACCATCGTCCCCCGTGGCAAAGAGGTGCTCGTCTATCACCAGCAGGCTGTTGAGGGCTGAGCTGTGAAGACCCGTGCCCCAGTCACCAAGAACGTTGGGGACAGAGAGAACCCTTCTACATGAGGCAGCCCTATGAGATGCTCCATGCTGTGGCAGGGACCGGAGGCACCTCAGAGAGCCATCTGCCATTCAAAGGCCCTGCCAGGGAGGTCTGACTACATGGCAGCTCTAGCCATGGTACTGAGCACAGGTGGGATCTGGGGGAGGGGGGAGTTTGGCACCCCCAACATGCTGGGTGCTCCTAGGGTGAGGGAACATGGAAGGAGCCCATTTTCAGGCAGCAGAGAGCTCCCCAGGAGCTCTTGACCCTCTCAAGGGGGCCATCTGGAGAGGGCAGTACCTCCTATCAGCGTATGTGGGGGAGGAGGAAACCAGCTTCCTCCAGAGCTAGTTCCTGCAGCCCGACTCGGCCAGAGGGGTCGGTAGAGGGTGACCGGTGGCCACCCGCACGCAGCAGGCTGTCACTACAGTCCTGGCCCCATGGCCGGCTCCAGGGGGTTTGGTCATTTGGCCTGCTCTTTGCCCCAGCATCCCATCTGAGTCTTTGACAGCCCCACCAGGCAGGGCAGCCTTAGGGCAGATTTCCCTGCTCCCCATCCCACATATGGCCCAGCCAGCACCGAGCAGCACTCAGCGTCAGGGATGGACATGATGGGCAAGCATGAGTGCACGGGAGACCAGCTCTCTGCCAAGGGGAGCAGCCAGCTCTAGTGGAAGCGCTGAGCCAAAGGACACTCAGGGAGGAACCACTCTCCTGCTCTAGGGAGCTTAGGCAGCCAGTTCCCAGGAGGCCCTCGCTGGGCTGGGCAGGGCAGGGCTGCGTGGAGCCGGGAATCCCCTATAGACACATACCTGTGAGCCTTGGAGAAGCGTGTCACCAGTCGGCCCTCCTCCACGTTCAGAATGTGGATGGATTTATCCTTAGACACGGTGAAGAGCTCTGGGGACAAGACACACAGTATACATTCAACACCCCCAGCCCATCCAGCAACCAGAGCAGCAGGAGTGACACCGAGTTACCCAACTCCAGTACCCATGTCCTGTACTTATCCCTCACCAGCAGGATTCCGGCAGGATCGCTGTTACTCCTGGGCTCTGTGTCCATGAAGCCAGCCAGGATCCTAGCCCTGCCCTGGAGCAGCATAGCGCAGTGTGTTAGGGCACAGAAACATCGTGGCAGAATGGGACTTCTGAGCTACAGGGAGGAAACCCTTGGAAGTCTGGTGAGGGAGTAGAAAGGGCAGCATGGGAGAGTCTCAGCCTGGGAGCCCTGCCCCCGCCACACCTCTCGGATCTCTAGTCTCCACAGTACGGACTGACTGCATGGCTCTGAGCAGTCACTGTGCAACAGTCAAGCAGCCCCGGCCCTGCCTCTCCACACTCCCCCCCATGCATCCCAGTCTCTCTGGACCCCTCACTCCCAGGCACAGCTGATTGCAGGGAGATCTCATCCACAGGCTGGGAGCTCAGCACATTTCCTGAGCCAAGCACAGCTGGGCCTGCTCAGCAATTGGCTGAGAGACTTCTAAGCAAACTCCAGCAAATTCCTCACACTGCCGCATGGCTGAGACCCAGACAGGCTCAGCAGCCCCCCTTCCAGGGTGCAAGGAGAGGAGCTTCTTCCCGGAAGACAGAGAAAGGCATCCTCCTTGCTAGCTTGACCTCCACCCAGTGAGTCTGCACAGGTCGCTACAATGGTGTGAGAAAGTCAAAGGGAAGTGCACTCACTGTGTCCATCGTGGGAAAAGGACACTTCCCGGCAGGATTTCAGGTGATGTCCTGAGGACCAGAGCTCCCGGTTCCCACCCTCCAGGCAAGAGTACGAATACCTGAAACAAAAGCATGTGTGTTAAGGTGATGCCAGTGAGAAGCTGCTCCCTATCTTGCCCTTCCAGCTGAGGAGCACAGCTTTTCCGCGTGGAAGGACCATTCAGATCCAAGTTCAGGGGCTCCTGGTGCCTTGAATGGGGAGGTCTGTGTCCAGAGGGGGCTTTCATGGTGCAGGACTGGAGAAGGGGGAGGATGTGCCATGTCCAAATTGCTGGGGGACCACCAGCCCCCAGAGGTGGAAGGGAAACAGGAGTCAGAGGTCTGAGGAGCTGGATTCACATGGAAGAAAAAAGATCCCGGTGGAGCAGGAGCCCCAGCTGTGTGATGGGAAAGGAACAGGTTGCACCTCAGCATTGAGGGTCAGCTCCCATAAGTCCCCTTGCTTCCCAGTACTCACTATCAGGAACTGGAGACTCCCCATGGCTAGTAGGAGACCAATCTCCAAACCAGTGGGATTGTGAGGGACCGTGAACGTCTGGAACATACCGGGCAGGTTCCCTAGAAATCTAATCTAATGCCTTCCAAGTCAGGTCACTGGAGAGCCACCATTGCAGATGGGACAGATGGCAGCTGCAGTGAGAGGCAGAGACCTTGCGCTACACCTGTGTGAGTGCAAGACAGATTTATGGCACCGTCAAGTGATGAAATGGAGCAGTGCCAGCCAGGAACCTGTTCCCAGGCTAAGCCCTTGGCAGAGGAAGGATGATGTGTCCCCAGCTACAGCATCCCAAATGCCAATGCTCAGATATTGGAAGCAGCTTTGCCCAGCCCCAATCTTCCTCTGCAGAGATAAGTGGTTTTTTCAAGCCAACTTAGCCTTGGAGCATGGAAAAAATCACCTCTAAACACACATCACTCTCCACAGAAAGCCTCTCCCCAAACCCCAGGCTTCTCCCAGCACCGTCACCTCCAGCAGCTGAGCCTGGCTTCTATCGACAGTGGTGGGGTGGGGCTGAATGGGCCATGGGGTCACAGACCCCTACCCATAGTATACACCCCATAGGGGCCTCTCTCTCTCTCTCTGCCTCTTGGGCAGTGCTGACCCCGGGGATTTCCTTGCAGCTCCCTGGTTGCACTGCCTGTTGCTGATTATCTACACGGTGCTCTTCTCTCAGATAGATCCAACTCACACATAGACATCGCCGTCCACATCGCCAGCTGCAAGGATGTCCTGGCTGGGGTGGAAAGCAATGGTGTTGGCAGCAGCTTCAAAGGAGATGTCCTCTGGGGTTTCTCGGAGCCTGGGCTCCGGCTCCTCCTGCTCCGGATCTGCCTTTGTGGGGTAAAGAGACATGAGCTAGATGGTCAGCCAAGGCACCACCAGGACACTCAGTTCCACTCTCCCCCATGCGCACACAGGGGCTGCTAGCAGGGCTTAGGATTCCCCACTACTGAACCCTCCCCACATACATGGGGACACCAGTAGAGCCCCCACTGCCCATCCGACATGCACCCAAAGGGGGGAGCCGACCTGCATGTGCCCTGCATCTTCCTCCTCCTCCACAGCTGCCTCCAGCTCCTGAGACGTTCCCTGGGTGGAAGGAGAAAGAGATCATCAGATTTAAGTGAGGGAAGGTGCATCCTGGGGAGCAGGTCGCAAGCGCTGCCTCCAATCAGCTACAACCAAGGGAACACACTCAAGACAAATGGGCCCACTCCAGCCCCAGCAAGAAATGTCCCCTGGGGCCAGGACCCAGGAGATGCTACTATGACAAATATGACTATTTCCTGCTACAGCCTGGAAAAATCCCATTGAACTAAGTATCTTTTGAGTCCACTGTATCAAACATAAAGGTTATGTGTTATCGAGGATTGTATGTGACCTTGCTAGAGGGGAGATGGAACTTCCAAGGACCATACTGAATAATGAGCCCAGAATGAGCTTTTGGACAGACAGTGTCAAGTGGGGGAATCTCTAAGGGAGGAAAATGCAAATTCTCAACTCTAGTTATGCAAAAGCCCCCTAGAGCTATATCCTGAGGAGAGGATAATTGTCTACTGCTTATCTGTTTCCAAAATCTGAAGATCAAAGGCCCAGGCTGTACAAAGGACAGACTAACCTATTCACAGATATACTTGTTCTGGGCTGAAGCTGTTATGAATAAGGCCCTACCAAATTCACAGCCAAGAAAAAACATGTCACGGACCGGAAATCTGGTCTTTTGTGTGCTTTTACCTTATACTATACTTATTTCACGGGGGAGACCAATGGTTATCAAATTGGGGGTCCTGTCCCAAAAGGGAGTTGCAGGGGAGTTGTAAGGTTATTTTAGGGGGGGGGGGGGGGTTGTGGTATTGCCACCCTTACTTCTGCGCTGCCTTCAGAACTGGGCAGCCGGAGGCTAGCATCTGTTTGTTAGGCACCCAGTTCTGAAGGCAGCACTCCACCAGCAGCAGCGCAGAAGCAAGGGTGGCAATGCCAGACCATGCCACCCTTACTTCTGCGCTGCTGCCTGCAGAGCTGGGCAGCTGGAGAGTGGCTGCTGCTGACTGAGGGCCCAGCTTTGCAGACAGCAGCGCAGAAGTAAGGGTGGCAATATCATACCATGCCAGCAGCTGCCTCTCCAGCTGCCCAGCTCTGAAGGCAGCGCCGCCGCCAGCAGCAGCGCAGAAGTAAAGGTAGCAGTACTGCAACCCCCCCACACAATAACTTTGCGACTCCCCACAACTCCTTTTTGGGTCAGGACCCCTACAATTACAACACCGTGACATTTCAGATTTAAATAGCTGAAATAATGAAATTTACTATTTTTAAAATCCTTTGACCGTGAAATTGACCAAAATGGACCATTAATTTGGTAGGGCCCTAGTTATGAACTTGTAGCCACAGAAAAAACCCTTTGTGGACTTTGAAGGTCTGACTTCACCAGAGCCCTTGTTGGAGTGAGGGGGTGATCTCTGGAAAGCTTATTAGCATTCTTTGTTTTAATGTGTTTTCTCTATAATGCTTTCATCTTCAGAATAAATGTGTTTGCTTAGAAAAGAGTTGTGGGGTAACTTGTAACTGTGCACAATTACACAGTTTAAAGCCTCTGAAGAGGAAGAGCAAAGTACAGCCACTGGCCTGTCTAGGCTGCCTGGCTCACTGGGAATAACACAGGGTAGGTAGGGAACTGTGAAGCCAAGAAAAACCCCAGTCAGGAGGGAGAGAGACACGTGCCTCCACCCAGCAGAGAGGGAAAACAGGTGCAGTTGTCCTGAACTATGACAGCTGCTCCCCTCACAGCAGGTCAAAGAGAAGATAATATGTCCCTGGGTCCTCCATGGGGCACAAAGAGAAGGGCAGGGCTACTGGGCTCCATTGAGGAAGAAGAGTTGCTGCTAAGGACCCGCAGGGGATGGGAAAGGAACACCTACTGTTTATAAAAATGGAATCAGTTAACACAGCCCTTCTACTGCAGTGTGGACAGAGTCTTAGGCCTGGTCTACACAAAGAAATTGGACTAGTTTAACTAAATCTGTGTAAAAACCAGTTTAGTTAAATGAGTGCAAATCAATATAAGCGTGTCCATAAAGGGGTTTGCTGTGGTGTAACTGAATCACTTTAAAAACACCCCTTTGGTTAGACCAGTGCGAGTTCATGTGTAGACACAGTTGAAGAGGTGAATGTACTGAATCAAAAAAGTGCAGATAGACAACGCCAGCGAAAGCCAGATATGATTCAAGCAGGTCAGGGCCCCAGGAATAAGGGGGACAAACTAATTGCTGTAGAATCATGCTCAGGAATCTCAGCACTCCTTTTAGAAACAACACAAACAAGCCATCAAGTCAGTAGCACTGATGCCTGTGAAAAAAACTTTTCAAGTGCAACCCAAACATTAACACATAGGCAGGTCCACCCAGGCCTATAGGCAGCCTGTAACAAGAGTTCTCAGTAGCCCATTCATCTCAATGAGACATTAACTCTGGAGGCTAATGATATTTAAAAAAGCAACTCTAGTAACTACTACATAAGAATGGCCACATTGGGTCAGACCAAAGGGTCCATCTAGCTCAGTATCCTGTCTTCCCACAGTAGCCAATGCCAGGTGCTTCAGAGGGAATGAACTGAACAGGTAATCATCAAGTGATCCATCCCATCACCAGCTTCTGGCAAACATCCTGGCTAATAGCTATTGATGGACCTATGCTCCATGAACTTATCTAATTCTTTTTTTAACCCAGTTATAATCTTGGTCTTCGCAACATCATCTGGCAAGGAGTTCCACAGGTTGAATGTGCATTGTGTGAAGAAATACTTCCTATTGTTTGTTTTAAACTGCTGCTTATTAATTTCATTTGGTGACCCCTAGTTCTTGTGTTATGAGATGGCGTAAATAACACTTACTTATTTACTTTCTCCACATCAGTCGTGATTTTATAGACCTCTATCATATACCCCCTTAGTCATCTCTTTTCCAAACTGACAAATCCCAGTTTTTTAAATCTCTCCTCAGATGGAAGCTGTTCCATACCCCTAACCATTTTAACTCCTCTCCTGAGCGCGTTGGCAGGAACATCGAGCTAATCTGCTTGCCCATGAGTGCAGGGTGCAGTGACAAGCCTATCCTCGTGCTGGGAGGCAGGGAGCCGATGTCCAGGTTTGCTGAATCGGGTAATGAGGGATACAAACCTCCCTTCTCTGCTCCAAAGGGGGGGGGGAGAAAAGTTTCCTCCCGTTACTCTGCGCCAAAAGCCTCGAGCAGCCTCCTGTCCCCTGTCCCCCACCAGCAGCTTCTCTCTCTCTGATGCGGCTGCCGGTTCGGGTCATGAAAAGAAGGGACAGAGTGACCGGCTCTGATAGAATTGGCTCGTGCTTACCTCTCTGGGCGCCGCCATCTTGGCATGGATCGGTCCTGGCTGGGGAGTACTGGATGCGTTTCAGCCAGGCGCTTGCGGTAGGCGCTGGGTTGGCCTTTCCCCTTCCAGGACCCTATAACGTTCAATCTCTCGCTTTAGTTATTTGCATGGCCCCGCCCCCACTGAGAACTCTTAGAGCTCTCGGAGAGGAGGTCTTCTCGGACTAGCTTTAGCTCAGCGCCGCGGTTCCTTCGAGACGTCAATTCATTGAAAACCCAGCCGCTCCGGGGGTTCGAGACCCCCGGGCGCTGTCTGGCCTTTTGCCCCGCGGATCCGATTTTACTCCTGCGCGCGTGGACCGGACAGGGGCTCCGCGCTAATTTCTCTGGCCTTCACCCCTTCGTCCGCGCTCACTGCTCTCAGGCTTCAGCCCCGCAGGGTCTTCAGACTGAGCTTCCAGGGGAGGGGAGGGGAGGGGGATTTCGTGGGGCGCAGTGAAAAGCCTCGGCGGACACATCAGTCGGTAATAAAGACCCAGGGCCCCATAGCGCTATCCCAGCAGGGGGCCTCCTTCGCTCCACGCGCACTGGACAGCCTGGGAATGATCTTTTGAAGTAGAGGTAGAAGAAACAGCCCCCAGGTTTGCAGTAAGAAAGAGGCAAGTCTTAGCCAGGCCGGGCTCTGACTCCATGTGCCAAATCTCTCACACTGCCCAGCTCTGCCATGCCCTGGGAAACACACATGGCTTTGCTCCCTGCGTAGTTGTGCAGGATGGTATTTTCTCATAGTAAATAAGGCAGAGCAGTGGCACCAGAAGGCGGTTGAAACTGCCCTAGTACCCAGCGGGCCTGTGTCCTGGCCCAGGTGTCACAGTCATTTTAATTGCAAACTCAGATTTTTTAAACACAGGACATGGCTTGCTTAGAAAACTGATCCTTCCACTTGGAAAAATAGTTCCTAGACAAAGGCAGACAAACCCTAGGCAAAGGTTCTAAGCCCCATTTCTCCCTTCTTCTTTATGGGTCCCTGAACTTTTGGGACCCCTCCCCCAACCAAGAAGCTCAGCTACTCTTTGTGACCCAATATCCAAGAGTGCTATTGCTCTTCCTCCCATTGAACACGGTGGGTGCAGATAGTGTCTGTGTCCTAGCGATGAGCACCACTGGGGAGCTGGTGCATGAATGATTCCTTTATAAAGGTCCATCTAGTCACTCAGAATGTGGCTTTAGACCATCAATGTCTCCAGCCAGTGCTGTGTTGACTCTTTGGACACCATAGCGAAAGCAGCGTTTGTCTTGTGAGCCCGTCCCCAGGAGAAGATAAACCTCTGGCTCCAAACATGCTCTGTCTCCTTCTGTTTGAAAGGGGGTGATGCACTGTGATCCTCCACAGGAGGGAAAAAGGAAGCAGAAACTTCTCAAGCTTCCAACAGGCAGCCCCCCAGATCCCACCCATTCCAGCTGCAGCCCAACAGGAGTGACACACACAAAGAGCTGTTGCAATTTTATTGCATCAAAAAGGATTACAAATTTCGTGGTAATAGATAAAACAGAAAATGTCATATTGACTCTATATAAATCCATGGTACGCCCACATCTTGAATACTACATAAAGATGTGGTTGCCTCATCTCAAAAAAGATATATTGGAATTGGAAAAGGTTCAGAAAAGGGAACAAAATTTATTAGGGGTATGGAACAGCTTCCATAAAACTGTGATTTTTCATCTTGGAAAAGAGACGACTAATGGGGGATATGATTGTGGGCTATAAAATCATGACTGGTGTGGAGAAAGTAAATAAGGAAGTGTTATTTACTCCTTCTCATAACACAAGAGGGAGGGATGGGTCCAGTTTGGGGGAGGGGGCTCTGTTGTCTGGGGAATGGGGCGGGATGGGTCCAGTTTGGGACAGGGGGCGGGGGGCACCATCATCTGGGGAGGGGGCAGAATGGGCCAAGTTTGGGGGAGGGGGCCTTCGGCGCCGTTGTCTGGGGAGAGAGGGGTCCTGTTTGCGGGAGGAGCAGGTGGGGGGCACCATCGTCTGTGGAGGGAGGCGGGCCGGGTGCAGTTTTGAGGAGGGAATTGGGGTGCAGTAGTCTGGGGGGGTGGCTCCAGTTTGGGGGGAGGCAGGGGCACACTGTCATCTCGGCAACGGACAGGAACAACTTCAGTTTTGGGCGGGGAGCACTATCGTCTCGGGACGGGGGCAGGATGGTTCGGTCCAGTTTGGTGAAGGGGACCGGAGGGGCGCTGTCATTTGGGGAAGGGGACAGGACGGGTCCAGTTTGGGGCAGGGGGGCGCCATCATCGTCTGGGGAGGGGGGCGGTATGGGTCCAGTTTGGGGGAGAGTGAGGGGGACACCATAGTCTGGGGAGAGGGGTGTGATGAGTCCACTTTGGGGGAGGGGTGCCGTCGTTGTCTGGAAAGGAGGGCAGAAAGGGGCCAGTTTCAGGGACGGGGGGGCAGGACCGGTCCACTTTGGGGTGGGGAGGCATCGTTGTCCGGGGAGGGGGACGGGAAGGGTCCAGTTTGGGGCAGGGGGGCGTCGTTGTTGTCTGGGGAGGGGGATGGGACAGGTCTAGTTTGGAGGAGGGAGTGGGTGCACAGTCTTCTGAGGAGGCGGAAAGATGGGTCTAGTTTGGGGGAGGGGTGGGAGAAGGACAGGTCCAGTTTGCAGGAGGGGTAGGCAGGGCCCAATCATCTGGTGAGGGGGGGCGGGACATGTCCAGATTGAGGTTGGGGGCAAGGGGCACTGTCATCTGGGGAGGGGGTGGGATGGGTCCATTTTGTGGGAGGGCACGGGGGCGGCATCATCTGTGGAATGGAGCCAGACGGATCCAGTTTGGTGGAGAGGGCAGGGGCGCTGTCGTCTGGGGAGGAGGGCAGGAAGGTGTCACAGAGTCACCAGGCGATACTCTGGAACTACTCCATATGAGGCCAGTCAAGACTCTGGTGTAGCATGTCGGTAGGGTAAAAAGCTTACACAGCTTTGACCTTCCTGGATCTGACCTCGGAGCATTCAGCAACCCCTTCCACACCATGTGCTTCCCACAGCGAGTCCGCCTAGGCGGTGCTTCTGGGGAAGCCAGAGGGCCCTGCACCCCAATTCTGCAGTCAGACGTGACTCTCAGCCAGCATGAAATGGAAGGTTTATTAGTTGACAGGAACACAGTGTAGAACAGAACTTGTTAGCACAGAAATCAGTGACTTTCAGCCAAGTCCATCTTGGGAAGTCCTGGGTCAGAAGCCCTGGACTCCCCCTCTTCCAATCCCCCCAAGCAAACTTCCAGCTTCCAGCGACCTGACCTCAGACACCCCCATTGCCCTCCTCCTTGTCTTTGTCTTGCTTCCCTGGCAAAGAGTCAGCTGGTTGTCACCTGATTGCATCCCCCTCCTGGGTCTCAGGTTACAAAGGGCACCGGTCATAGCCTACATGCAGACATCTGGAACAGCCTCACAGGTCTCAGCCAAAGTCACACATCCCTATTCCCACCACCAAGGTATTGGTGCAGCACACAGGGAAACTGAGGAACACATTATTCATGCAAAACAATAAAACTCACATAGGCTCAACACTGCAGTAAGACTCACAACATAACAAGGATAAACCCCCACTTCGTCACAGAAGGTTCCATTTTGGGGAGGACGCGGGAGGCGCCATTGTCTGGGGAAGGGGGCAGAATTTGTCCAGTTTGGGGGCAGGGGTGGGACAGATCCAGTTTGGGGGAGGGCACCAGGGGCACTGTCTTCTGGGGAGGGGGGTGGGATGGGTCTAGTTGGGGTGGAGGGCGCCATCGTCTGGGGAGGGGAGCTGGACATATCCAGTTTGGGGCACGGGGCAGGTTGTCTGGGGAGGGGGGGAAGGACAGGTTGAGTTTGGGGCACACTATAGTCTGGGGAGAGGGGTGGGATGAGTCCACTTTGGGGGAGGGGGCGCTGTCGTCTGATGAGGGGGCGAGATGTGTCCAGTATGGTGTGGGGGGCGTGGTTGTCTAGGGAGGTGGGAGGGGCGGGTTCAGTTTGGGGGATTGGCAGGGGACGCCAATGTATGGGGAGGGGAGCGGGACAGGTCCAGTTGGGGGAGCGCCGTCGTCTGGGGAGGGGGGCAGGATTTGTCCATTTTGGAGGCCGGGATGCTGTCATCTGGGGAGGGGGGCAGGAAGGGTCCAGTTTGGGAGAGGGAGCAGGTGGTGCCGTCATTTGGGAAGGGGGCAGGATGGGTCCACTTTGGGGTGGGGGTCGTCATTGTCTGGGGAGGGGGATGAGACGGGTCCAGTTTGGCGAGGTGGGCGCCATCGTCATCTGGGGAGGGTCACTGAACGTGTCCTGATTGGAGTGGGGGAGCACTGTCATCTGGGGAGTGGGACAGGATAGGTCCAGTTTGGGGGTGGGGGAGCTGTCATCTGGGGAGGGAGTGGGCCGGGTCCAGTTTGTGGAGGCGTGGGGGTACCTTCGTCTGGGGCTGGATGAGGTACCAGTCCCATTCCAGTTTGTATTTGTCTTCACGTCACAACACCAAGTCCCTGGTGAAAAGCATCTCCATAGAGCTCCCCATATCTCCTGCATCAAGGGGTCCATTCCGATCACAGATAAGAATGGGTTCAATGATGACCCTTGGTGCAGACCTACCCGTACAGCGAATGACTCAGTGGAGTCACCGTTGCTTCTCCCTACTGTTGTGCTGCCCCATTTCACCATCTTTAGTGCGATCTGAGTCTCCATCATGGTGACAGGTCTTGTGAGGCTGTCGCTTGAGCCTACTTCCCTTACCAGCTTCTTCACAGTCTCTTCACTGAGCATTTTCTCATAAAACTACTGCCACCTCCTAGTGATTTCACCGTCCTCCACAAGCAGTCTTCCCTTTTCATCTCCTAAATGCTCTGTGCTTTTTCCCCTAATCTTGGCTAATCTGTGTATTCCTTTCCCCCTTTCCCTTGTTAACTAGTCCTGCATAAAAACCTTTAAATGCTTGACCTCTAGCTTCCACCCCTGCCCTTTCACCTTCTTCTTTCCCAGGTTGTTACCTCATCACTTTCCATCAGTCTTACTTTTTGCCATGGCTTAAGCCTCCTGTCCTCCTTCTTCTTCTTCTTCTTCCCTGCCTCCTGCCCATTGTTGGATGCTACATCTCCTTGCCATGAAATTTCCCTCCTTTCCTTTGGACAGAGGCAGCTTGTGCACTTCCTGTAATCTGTTTGGATATTTTCTCCCCAAACCTCCTTGGTATCATTGTGGTCATTGTCCAACCTCCGCAGAATCTCATCCTTATATCTTCGACTAACTTCGCTATCCGCAAACCTCCACCACTCTGTCCTTTGTTCCACAGCTTGTGTTTTGTCCTCCCGTAGAAAAATTCGGGGGGGTGTAGGGAATCACTGCATGCAAGACAGGTTTGGGAGCATGGGCAGCAGGTATAATAGGCAAGGGGAGGCATTGCCTCCCCTAGCATAGTCGTCCCTGCCGCCCGACACCTGAGCCGTGGTGCCCCCCCTCCCGCCTCTTCCCCTCCCTGCTCTGACCCTTCCCTGAGGCTCCTATGGCTTGCTGCTGCTGCCTGGGGTGAATCTTCCTCAATCCCAGCCCCTTCCCCTCTCAGAGGTCCCCGCAGCTGCCGGCTGCATCTCTCCTCACCCCCCCTCTCCACAGGGCACAGGGTGTGTGTGTGTGTGTGTGTGTGTGTGCGAGAGCGGGGAGTCAGTGGCTTTTCACACCCCTGAGCGAGTAAGTTGCCGTGCTGTAAAGTGCCAGTGTAGACAAGCCCCAGTGAAAAAGCCTTCTAGAAACCTAGTAGCAGAGATCACTGACACTTTAATGAGCCATTAAAGTGGTAATGAAGCTATTTAACAGGCATTTGCCAACACCCAGGAAGCCTTTGTCCATGTTCAGCTGCCTTTTATATTGTAGGAAAATGTGTTATTGGGGTTAAAAACAGTTTCCAAATGAGGACGCCTCAGTTAAGGGCATGTCTATACTGGCAAAGTTACAGCACAAGCAGTTACTGTGCCGCTCAGAGAGAGCTGAAGGAAAACTGCTGTTGTGTGTTCACACTGACAGCTGCCTGTGCAATAGCGTGTTCACACTTGCAGCACTATTCGGAGCGGTGCACTCTGGGAACCTATCCCACAGAGCACCTCTTTCTCTTTTGCTGCTAAGACTTGTGGGAGGGGGTCACTGGGCATCCTAGGTCCAGTCCCAATGCCCCGTGATGCATTGTTTCGCATCCCAGCAATCCCTGTGCTTCTGTCCGCATTTTGCGCCATCTTTCAATGGTTTGTGTACTGTGTGCTCTGCCTCTTTCAGGCTGCAGGAATGGATCCCAAACTGCTGACCAGTATGCTGCTCATTCTGACCAACACGTCACAAGTGGTAGTGGAGTTATTCCTTAAACTACAAAGGCAAGAGGAGTGTAACGTTGATCTCGCCACACATAGTAGCTACGACACAAGATTGCTTGTGGCATTCACGGAGGTGCTGACCACAGTGGAATGCCGCTTTTGGGCTCAGGAAACAAGCACTGAGTGGTGGAATCACATCGTGATGCACGTCTGGGCTGACAAGCAGTGGCTGCAGAACTTTCGCATGAGGAAAGCCACATTCATGGGACTGTGTGATGAGCTCGCCCCAGCCCTGCGGCACAAGGACACGAGAATGAGAGCTGCCCTGTCGTTGGAGAAGTGCATGGCGATTGCACTGTGAAAGGTGGCTACTCCAGACTGCTACCGATCGGTTGCTAACCAGTTCGGAGTGGGAAAGTCAACCGTTGGACTTGTGTTGATGGAAGCATGCAGGGCCATTAATCACATCCTGCTCTGAAAGACCGTGACTCTGGGTAACGTGCAGGACTTTGTGGATGGCTTTGCACAAATGGGCTTCCCTAACTGTGGAGGGGCGATAGATGGCACACATATTCCAATGCTGGCACCAGACCACCTAGCCACCGAGTACATTAATTGCAAGGGGTATTTCTCAATGGTTCTCCAGGCGCTTGTGGATCACTGTGGGCGTTTTACGGACATTAACACAGGCTGGTCTGGAAAGGTGCGGCTTCCACCTTGGCCCCTATGCAGCTCACCTGTGTGCAGCAATGGTCCCCGCCCTCCGCCGCCCCCCGTGACGGCACAGTGGCATGGGAAAGTGACCATTAATGGGGCAAGAAACAAAGCAGCTCTGTCAAAGAACCTGCAGCAGTGGATTGCCCAGTATCTCCGGGAGAGTTTCCTGGAGATCTCTGAGGGAGATTCCGTGAAGTGAGGGAGTCAATCAACAGCCTGTTCCGCCGCTCAGAATAGGCATGCAGTGGGAGACTAGCCTGCTTTCTGCAACCCTCCTCCCCCCAACAAATCGCTTCAGCAATTCCCAAAATCAGATCCACTTACCTGGGGCCTCCTTTTCTGTTTGCATTTCGCCAAGATCTGACTGCTGTAACTGGCTAGGCTCCTCCGGTGTAGAAAAGAGCTCCTGACTGCATGCATCTCTGTCCTCTGAGCCATCCTCTTCCTCTGGGTCCCCCTTCCCCTCTTCGTCCAAGATTGCCTCCTCCTGGCTTGGTTCACTCTCGACTGACACGCGAGCCAACGAAGTATCCACAAGGTCCTTCACTGTGGAGGTGGGGTCGCCACTGAGTATCACATCCAGCTCTTTGTAGAACCGGCAGCTCATGAGTGCAGCACTGAGTGGCAGTTTGCCTCCTGCGCCTTGTGGTAGGCATTCCATATCTCCTTCACTTTTACCCTACACTGGAGTGTGTCCCGGTAATGGCCCCTTTCTATCATGCACCGTGAAATCTGTCCGTAGGTATCATAATTCCTACGGCTGGAGTGCAGTTGGGACTGGACAGCCTCCTCTCCCCAAATGCTGATGAGGTCCAGCAGCTCGGCATTGCTCCAAGTGGGGGATCGCCTGGTGCATGGAGCAGGCATGGTCACCTGGAAAGCTGCACAGAGACCACTGAACGCATCACTGAGCAGACAGAAAGGAGACTTTAAAATTTGCAAAGGAATGTACAGGGTGGGGATGGTGGTTGGTCACCAGAGGGCAGGGCAGTAGAGTTCAAATCGAGGACCACAGAGGTGAGAACAGGCATTGTGGGACATCTCCCAGAGGCCAATCGCAGCGCTGTAATACCATGGTGTCTACACTGGCACCGCAGCACTGTAGCCCCAGCGCCTCTCCTCGGGGTGATTTTTTTAGAGCGCTACAACTGCGCAGTTTCTTCACACTAAGTGGCTTGGCAATGTGTAAACTTTGGGAGTTACAGCGCAGAAAGCTGCTTTACTGTGGAGCCGGACACGTGGCTGAGCTCCCCAGCGCAACACACAACCCGGTCCCTGCCCCTGCACAGTGCTGCCGGAGCGGGGCGCTGGGCTGCAGGGGAGGAGGAGCTGCCGAGGCCCGATGCAAACGGCCCGGCAGGCCGGCCGGCTCAGAATGCCGGGGGGAGGGAAGGGGGGGGCAGGAGGAGGAGCTCTACAGCTCCTGGGCAAGCTGCGGGGGAAGGGCTCTGGCTGCCAGAGCCCCATGCGAGCGGCTGAGTTTCCTGCAGCCCTCCCAGCCGCGCCTCGCTCTGCATGGGGGGGAAATCCCGGACATTTTTAGCGATTTACAAATTCCCCCCGGACGCTATTTTTAACACAAAAAGGAGGACATGTCCGGGTAAATCCGGACGAATGGTAACCCTAGCACAAGCATCAATTCACCCCTGGTGACAGTTCTCGCCTGCATCCTGGTGTATGTTGTGCAATGTGCAGCACCCCCCAGGAACAAGCAATTGTTTTGTAAGTAGCACTCTCTTGCCTTCAGCCTGCCCCAGGCACACTCCCCCACTATTCGGCAATTGCTCTGGGGGTGACTGAGCTTTCTGCTGCCAGGTGCTCTCTCATCAGGGTTCAGCTTCATAAACCAGGGCAGGGGGTGGGCCTGGCCACCCATACAACAGTGGTCACAGATATCCCATTGATAGCCATAACGTGAGGGGACAAAAGCCCCTTCTTGTCCAAACAGGTAAATGCCAGATCTCTGGAATGCTCTGGCACCATGCGCCTGGCCAGTGCATCCCATGCTGTGTCCATGAAGCCCCCTCTGTGGTTGACCAAAGGCTATGTAACAAGGGTGCAGTATCATTTCCAGATGCCATATTCCTGTGCCCCTTGTGCTAGGCAGACCATGGGAACAGGAGTGCCAGCAAAGGCCTCTACACCAAGGGTAGTCAATAGGTGGACCCGAGGCCAAATCCGGACTACCAGGTGCTTTTGAATGGACCCTGAAAACTTTCTACTTATTATCATTATTGTTATTATTTTTTAAAATTTTCTCTGGAGTGTGGACCTTGACTATACCTTGACCAAGAAATTTGGACCTTGACAAAAAATAATTGACTACCCATGCCCTACATGGCTCGGGAAGGCCATCTGCTCAAAGCCAGTATTTCAGGGCCCTTAGTAATCACCACCACCTAAGTTCCCCCTAAGTTGCGCAGCAGCGTGGCCACATAGCTCCCTTTTAAGCCCTGCACAGGGGCTCAGGGCTGCGACGGGGAGAGATCCCTCCCTGCCGGCCCCAGCGTGGACTTGCCACAGCCAGAGGAGAGGCGCCCGTTCCCATCAGCCCCAAACTTGCTGCGGCCAGGGGAGAGACGCCTCTCCCCGCCGGCCCCAACATGGACCTGCCCCAGACTTGCCGCGGCTGGGGGAGAGGAGCCCCTCCCTCAGCCCGGCCCAGGCCCACCAGAGCTGCTGCAACTGGGGAGAGGTGCCTCTACCCCCACCCCAAGCTTCCGCAGTGAGAGAGGGCTGGGGGAAGTCCTCTCTCCACACTGCAGCTGTGGGGCAGCCTGCACCCCCAAACCCCTCATCCCTGGCCCCACCCCAGAGCCCGGACCCCCAAATCCCTCATCCCCAGCTCCACCCTAGAGCCCACCCCAACCTTCTGCCGCCTCATGCACCTTGAACCCCCCACCCCCACCCCAGAGCATTCACCCCTAGCAGAGCTCACCCCCCGCACCCAACACTCTGCCCCAGCCCTGAGCCCCCTTCTGCACTCCAAACCCCTTATCCCCATCCCCACCCCAGAGACCGCATCCCCAGCCAGAGCCCTCATTTCCCTCCACCCCAACCCTCTGCCCCAACCCTGAGCCCGCTCCCAAACTCCAAACCCCTCGGCCCCACCCCCACCACATGAATTTTGTTGTGTCACACATCACTTCCATATTGGTGCACATAACAAAATTAATTCCATGGAAGTAAAAAATTAGAGGGAACAGTGGCCACCATCTGTGGGCAAACCACAGGAATAATCACCTGCCAAACCTCCATCACCACAACACTAATGCTTGGCTTGTCACCACCAAACTGACCACCCACCAACCTGCAGCAGTCTGGGGAAGTCAGCTTCCATATGGCAACATCAACCCATTTCTGGATTCGTATGGCCTCCCTGCATCCTGGGGCTCAAGGCTCGGGCAAGCTCCTCACATGGCTACTGTTTACTGACTTGGTGGGCTAAAAGCACTTCCACATACAGGCTGAGGACAGACAAGTTCTCCCACAATACATTACAAAACAGTTCAGAGAGTGGCTTGGTTTAAAAATTGCTGGTTATGGGGAATCGGCCACAATTGTTGGCTGTTAAAAATTTGTCCCTTATTTCCAGTCTGAATTTGTCTGGCTCTAAATTCCAAAGATTGGATCTTGTTGGACCTTTGCCTACTAGATTGAAGAGCCCATTATAAAATTGCTACTTTGAAGTAGGTACTTAGAAACTATGATCAAGTCACCCCTTAACCTTCTCTTTGCTAAGCTAAATAGACAAAGCTCCTTAAGTCACACTGTAAGGCAGGTTTTCCAATCCTTTCATCATTCTGGCAGCTCTTCTCTGAATCTCTCCAATGTTTCTACATGCTCTTGAACTGTGGGCACCAGAACTGGACACAGGATTCCAGCAGCAGTCACACCAGTGCCAAACACAGAGGTGAAATAACCTCTCTGCTCCTACTCAAGGTTCCCCTGTTTATACATTGGGGCCTGGTCTACACTAGGACTTTAATTCGGATTTATCAGCTTTAATTCGAATTTACCCTGCAACCGTCCACACAACGACGCTATTTATTTCGATGTAAAGGGCCCTTTAAATCGATTTCTGTACTCCACCCCAACGAGCGGAGTAGCGCCAAAATCGATTTTAACATTTCGAATTAGGGATAGTGTGGCCGCAATTCGATGGTATTGGCCTCCGGGAGCTATCCCACAGTGCATCATTGTGACCGCTCTGGACAGCAATCTAAACTCGGATGCACTGGCCAGGTAGACAGGAAAAGCCCCGCGAACATTTGAATTTCATTTCCTGTTTGCCCAGCGTGGAGAGCACAGGTAACCACAGATAGCTCATCAGCACAGGTAACCATGCAGGCTGATAATCGAAAAAGAGCACCAGCATGGACCGTGAGGGAGGTACTGGATCTGATCGCTGTATGGGGAGAGGATTCAGTGCTTGCAGAACTTCGTTCTAAAAGACGAAATGCAAAAACTTTTGAAAAAATTTCCAAGGGCATGATGGAGAGAGGCCACAATAGGGACTCTGAGCAGTGCCGCGTGAAAGTCAAGGAGCTCAGACAAGCCTATCAAAAAACAAAGGAGGCAAACGGTCGCTCCGGGTCAGAGCCGCGGACATGCCGCTTCTACGCCGAGCTGCATGCAATTCTAGGGGGGGCTGCCACCACTACCCCACCTGTGATCGTGGATTCTGGGTCGGGGATAGTCTCATCAGCGACGCCTGAGGATTCTGCCGTTGGGGGAGAGGAGGAGGATGAGGATGAGGATGAGCTTGCAGAGAGCACACAGCACTCCGTTCTCCCCAACAGCCAGGATCTTTTTCTCACCCTGACTGAAGTACCCTCCCAAGCCTCCCAAGCCAGTACCCAAGACTCTGACCCCATGGAAGGGACCTCAGGTGAGTTTACCTTTTAAAATATAAAACTTGTTTTAAAAGCAAACGGTTTTTAATGATTACTTTGCCCTGAGGACTTGGGATGCATTCACGGTCAGTTCAGCTACTGGAAAAGTCTGTTAACGTGTCTGGGGATGGAGCGGAAATCCTCCAGGGACATCTCCATGAAGCTCTCCTGGAGGTACTCCAAAAGCCTTGCCACAAGGTTTCTGGGCAGTGCATCCTTATTCCCTCCTCCATGGTAGGACACTTGACCACGCCATGCTTGCAGCAAGTAATCTGGTATCATTGCCTGACAAAGCCTGGCAGCGTATGGTCCCGGTGTTTGCTGGCATTCAAGCAACATCCGTTCTTTATCTTGCTGTGTAATCCTCAGGAGAGTGATATCACTCCTGGTAACCTGGTTGAAATACGGGAACTTAATTAAGGGGACAGAGGTGGCCGTTCCTACTGGGCTGTTTGCCTGTGGCGGAAAATAAATCCTTCCCTGCAGTTAGCCAAGCGCAGATGGGAAATTGGCCCTGAGTTTTTCGCGTTTGGCTAGCAGGGATCTTCCCTGTTACCAGCCACGCGGTGGGGGGAGGGGTACCGTGATCATCCCAGAGAATTCATGGCGGGAGGGGGGCGACGGCGGGGGGGTGGTGGTTAGTTTGGTGCCTGCAGGGATCTTCCCTGATACCAGCCACGCGGTGGGGGGAGGGGTACAGCGATCATCCCAGAGAATTCATGGCGAGGGGGGGGGGGTGGTTAGTTTGTTTTCTGCTGCTGCTGAATGTTAACAGAAAAACCGCAGCACTCTACAGGCTATGCCTGGTATGTGGGAAAGGAGGGCGCAGAAGCTGTAAAACAATGGCTTACCATGGCCGCATGCAAGCCGAATTCTGTTGCCCAGACCTGTGATCTCTAGCAGCAAAGCCACAGGCACTCAGCATTAAGAGGCAAAATGCGACCTTGCACAGAAATCACATGTGCTATGTAATGTGAATAGTGTTGGTCACCGTGAAAGAGTATAAGCATTGTTCTGCAAAATGTAGCTTTTTAAACAAGTCTCTCTTTTTTCCCCTCCCTACAGCAGCTGCAAATTCCTCAAGCCTCCCTCCTCCATCCCGAAGGTTATCACAGATAAGGCGTCATAAGAAGAGAATGCGAGACGAGATGTTTTCTGAAATTATGGAATCCAGCCGCAGTGACAGAGCTCATCTGAATGAGTGGAAGGAAACAGTTTCAAAGTATAGGAAAGAAGCCAGTGAACGTGAGGACAGGAGGGACCAACGTGAGGACATGAGGGACCAACGTGAGGAGAGGAGGGACCAACGTGAGGAGAGGAGAGACGCTCGAGATGAGAGGTGGCGGCAGGAAGACCAGAGGAGGCAGGATGCAACGCTGGGGCTGCTGCGTGAGCAAACAGACATGCTCCGGCGTCTGGTGGAGCTTCAGGAACGGCTGCTGGAAAACAGACTGCCGCTTCAGCCCCTGTTCCACCCTCCCCCCTCCCCATGTTCCGTATCCTCCTCACCCAGACGTGTAAGAACGCGGGGGGGGGAGGCTCCGTACAGCTTCCCATTCCACCCCAGTAGACAGCCCAAGCAAAAGGCTGTCATTTTTTTAACCTTTTCTTTGTGGCTTTTTCCTTCCCAGCAATCCTCCTCCCAAATACCACCCGGGTTCCCTCCCTCTTTTTCTAATCTATTAATAAAGAATAATTGATTTTAAATGATAATGACTTTATTTGGTTTGAAAGAAAGCTGGGGGAAGGGGGAGGGTGGGTTCCTTACAGAAAATCAGTCAATAAAGGGGGCGGGTTTTCATGAAGGATAAACAAACAGATATTTCACACTGTAGCCTGGCCAGTCATGAAACTGGTTTTTAAAGCTTCTCTGATGCACAGCGCTTCCTGGTGTGCTCTTCTAATCGCCCTGGTGTCTGGCTGCGCGTAATCAGCAGCCAGGCGATTTGCCTCAGCCTCCCACCCCGCCATAAAGGTCTCCCCCTTACTTTCACAGAGATTGTGGAGCACACAGCAAGCAGAAATAACAATGGGGAGATTTCTTTGGCTGAGGTCAGAGCGAGTCAATAATGATCGCCAGCGACCTTTTAAACGGCCAAATGCACATTCTACACTTGCTTAGCCTGTAGTTAAACAGCTCCTGACTCCTGTCCAGGCTGCCTGTGTACGGATTCATGAGCCATGGCATTAAGGGGTAGGCTGGGTCCCCAAGAATAACTATTGGCATCTCAACATCCCCAACGGTTATTTTCTGGTCCGGAAAGTAAGTCCCTTGCTGCAGCCCTTTAAACAGAGTAGTGTTCCTGAAGACGCGAGCGTCATGAACCCTTCCCGCCCAGCCCGTGTTGATGTTGGTGAAATGTCCCTTGTGATCCACAAGTGCTTGCAGCACCATTGAAAAGTACCCCTTGCGGTTTATGTACTTGGTGGCTTGGTGCTCCGGTGCCAAGATAGGGATATGGGTTCCGTCTATCGCCCCACCACAGTTAGGGAATCCCATTGCAGCAAAACCATCCACTATAGCCTGCACATTTCCCAGAGTCACTAACTTTCGTAGCAGCACCTGAGTGATTGCTTTGGCTACTTGCATCACAGCAGCCCCCACAGTAGATTTGCCCACTCCAAATTGATTCCCGACTGACCGGTAGCTGTCTGGCGTTGCAAGCTTCCACAGGGCTATCGCCACGCGCTTCTCAACTGTGAGGGCTGCTCTCATCTTGGTATTCTGGCGTTTCAGGGCAGGGGACAGCAAGTCACAAAGTTCCATGAAAGTGCCCTTACGCATGCGAAAGTTCCGCAGCCACTGGGAATCGTCCCAGACCTGCAACACTATGCGGTCCCACCAGTCTGTGCTTGTTTCCCTTGCCCAGAATCGGCGTTCCATGGATAGAATCTGCCCCATTAACAACATGATCTCCAAAGCACCGGGGCCCGTGGTTTCACAGAATTCTGTATCCGTGTCCGTGTCCATGTCCATGTCAATGTCCTCATCATGCTTGTCGCTGCGCTGCCGCCGCCGCTGCCTCCTCGCCTCGTTTTTCTGGTCCTGGCTGAGCATAAACTCCACGAGAACGCGCGAGGTGTTTACAATGTTCATGACTGCTGTCTTGAGCTCAGCGGGCTCCATGCTTGCCGTGGTATGGAGTCTGCAGTGTTCACCCACCCAGAAAAAAAGGCACGAAAATGGTTGTCTGCCGTCCGTTGCTTTCATGCAGGGAGGAGGGAGGGAGGAGGTGAGGCTGTACCCAGAACCACCTGCGACGATGTTTTTTGTCCCATCAGGCACTGGGATCTTAACCCACAATCCCAATGGGCGCGGGAGACTGCGGGAACTATGGGATAGCTATGGGATAGCTACCCACAGTGCAACGGTGCAGAAATCGACGCTAGCCCCGGTACTTGGACGCACACCACCGAATTAATGTGCTTAGTGTGGCCGCATACATTTCGACTTTATACAACCTGTTTTTCAAATCCGAATTATATAAATTCGGATTAATCCCGTAGTGTAGACATACCCTCAAAGATCACATAAGCCCCCCTGCTGGGATAGCGCTATGGGGCCCGGGGTCTTTACTACCGACTGATGTATCAGCCAGGGCTTTTCACTGCGCCCTACGAACTCCCCCCCCCGCTGGAAGCTCAGTCTGAAGGCCCTGCGGGGCTGGAGCCTGAGAGCAGTGAGCGCGGACGAAGGGGTGAAGGCCAGAGCAATTAGCGCTGAGCCCCTGTCCTGTCCGAGCGCGCAGGAGTAAAATCGGATCCGCGGGTCTCGAACCCCCGGAAGGGCTGGGTTTTCAATGAATTGAAGCCACGAAGGAACCGCTGAGCTAAAGCCGGCCCGGAAGCATTTTCTCTCCCAGAGCTCTAAGAGTTCTCAGTGGGGCGGGGCCATGCAAATAACTAAAGCGAGAGATTGAACGTTATAGGGTCCTGGAAGGGGAAAGGCCAACCCAGCGCCTACCGCAAGCGCCTGGCTATGACCGATCCGTACCAAGATGGCAGCGCCTAGAGAGGTGAGCACGAGCCAAATTAATGCAGATTGCCCAGACCGCTTCGAATGTGCGGAATCGGATTTTTATATAAGCCGCGGGCTCTTGGGCTTGTTTATTGAAGTCTCGCTTTACTTCGGGCTTTGGGGGTTGGGTGGGGGTGACGTCGGAGGTTTTCCTTATGCATCCGAAGAAGTGGGCTGTAGTCCACGAAAGCTTATGCTCTAATAAATTTGTTAGTCTCTAAGGTGCCACAAGTACTCCTGTTCTTCTTTTTGCGGATACAGACTAACACGGCTGTTACTCTGAAACTTCCTTATTATGCGCCTTGCAGGGCCCGGGCGGCTGAGGAGGCGGGGTCTGGACGCCAGGGCGATGCCGCTGTGCCCGGGAAGCTCAGTAGCAGACAGGCCTCCAGCCTCCTCGGAACCTGCATGGCGCAGAGAAAAGCCCCGCGCGGTGGGGGGAGGCGCGTGGCGTGTCCCGGTGTCTGCGGCTCTGAGCTCCCCGCAGTTACAAACAGCTGTGGGACGGTGAGGGGAGGGCTAGCGGTGCAGTCCCAGCCCAGGGTCCAAAGCCCCGTCCCCAGAGTGAGATGCTGCAGCAGGGAAATAGTGCGTGGAAGCCCTTCCTTGCAGGGTGGGTGGAGACCAGATGTTGCATGCAAGTCCCACTCCCCTACCCTGAGTGCCTTGTGTGGGTCGGGGGCCAGATGCTGCATGCGGGTCCCACTCCCCTACCTTTTTATTTCTAGTTCTACTCTTGCTGCATACAGCATTGTTACACATTACATTACTGCTAAAAAATATGGAATGTTTATAAACACCCCCACTCCCCTCTCTCTGAAATGGGTTGGTCTTGTTTTAAAAGGCAGTGCCATTTTTTTTGGGGGGGGGGGGGAGTGAGACTTGGCAACGCTCCCCTTCCCTTCTCCCGCTCCACTCCCGTCAGGACCCAAGCCCCGGCTGCAGCCCTATGCAACACTGGGCGGGCGGGACACATCCTTTTCCTCCCTGGCCCCTCTGCTCCCCCAGCTGCCTTGCGGTGCCCCCTCAATCCCTTGCTTTGCTCCTCTTCCTCCCCCATTCCTTGCCTCCCCTCACTGGGTCCCTCTGCTCCCTGGCACCATTTGGGGGGCACTTGCCCTCCCCATTTTCCTTCCACATTGTAATTTGGCAAACCGTACACCTATCTAAAATGTGAGGTTTGTGCCATCATGTTTATTTTGCCTCTTTTCCCAGCCTGTTCCTACAAATCCTGCAATCCACAACCACCTCCTTCACTTCAGCAGAAAGTTTCTTAGTTCACGGTGCCAGTTCTTACGTCGAAAGAGTCCTGTGTCTACACTGGAGGGTGGAAAAATTCCCTTTTCTGATGTGGTTTTCCCTTCTTTCTGGTAAGTATTTTTTAAAACTGCGTTTGTCATTATTTGGCCTCTTATTTTACTTCAATTACAAAAATCGTCCATTTAAGTTGCTTACAGCATAAATTCCGCCACTTCAGTATGCGCTAAAGCTCATGGACAGGCTCCAGGTAGAGTCTGCTTCATTTTATAATATAGTACCTTGTTTATTTGAACTACATCAAAGCGTAAAAGCAACTTCTCTGAACTCGTAATAATCTTGTGTTCTAATGTAGCTGAAGTTCTTACAAAGTTAATGCTTGTTGCCCTTACAGCCTGAAAACACACACATAATAATAGATCAGGGATTTTTAAAAAGTATTATTATAGTTTTTAACTAGTTTAGGGGATTATATTGTTGTTTTTATTACTTGGTACTGCCTGTTGAAATGTGTAATGCACATATATTCTCTAACTTTATTCTTTCCAAGTTCATTAAGGATTACAGTGCTATTATTTTAGGTTTTTGACTAGTCTGTGCATTTCATAATTTTTTCTCTCATGTTTACATTTAATTCTTTGATTAGTAAGTTCTAAAATGCCTGATCTGTCCTGGTTGGAGTAATTATTATAAATTATTACCATATTGTGCTTTGTCATTCATTGATTGTACCACTTTAAATAAATAATCGTATCCTTCTAGAATGTAAATTTAGCTTGTACTCACCTTAGCAGTGCCAGTTTCATGGGGGATGATGGTGAGGGTGAAGGAACTATGGAATATGGATGTGTCATTAACATTAGCTAAACATCAACAGAGGGTCCTGTGGCACCTTTAAGACTAACAGAAGTATTGGGAGCATAAGCTTTCGTGGGTAAGAACCTCACTTCTTCAGATGCAAGTCTGAAGAAGTGAGGTTCTTACCCACGAAAGCTTATGCTCCCAATACTTCTGTTAGTCTTAAAGGTGCCACAGGACCCTCTGTTGCTTTTTACAGATTCAGACTAACATAGCTACCCCTCTGATAATTAGCTAAACATACAACTTTCGACACTGTGCAGATGAAGGTCACTTATTTTCAAATTGTATTTTTAGTTATATGATTTTAATTATATATTCGTATGAAAATAAATGCAGTTCCAAATCTGATACTAATAGTAATGGAGTCAGATGTTAGTGAGTTACATACATGATTGTGATCGATAAGCATAATTTCCAAAATAATTAGAAAAATAAATTCCCATTCTTAATACAAGAAAAAAGTAATCATGTATATTAAAATTAAATACGTTTTTAGTGGAGTGAAAAACAATCGCCTAAATAGAGAAATGGCAGTAACACAAAGTGTTAGAGAGAGAGTCAGAGTTATTGCTTCAGTGTGTGATAGACTGATCCCTGAAGCATACCTCCATGCAGAGTTCCTTGTTGAATTCTGCTCATATACACAAATGTCTCTTCTCTTCTCTTTCTGGATTAACTAGTGTGTTGAGCAGACGATTGTCATGCTTTATACAGCTTTTCATTTCACTGACCATTTTTTTCTTTGGTATCTTCAGTTTCATTTTGCAGAATGATTTGTCTTCACCAATAACACTCTCTCTAACATCTGGTTCACTTGCACTACTATAAACCAAATCAGAATGGAAGTAGCAATAATTTCCAAACCTTCCATATAATTGGGGGGGGGGGGAAGAGATGGAGAAAAAAGTAAAACAAAAAACCAACCTGTTTTTATTTTTGCTTCATATTTTTTGCTTCATTAATTGCAAAAGTATTCACTGCCATATTGAAAGGCATTGCCTTTGAAAAATATTTAATATAATACAAATAAAGTAATAAAATAACATTGACACTATTCTTATTATATTTTGTTTTATGCATAAAAGTTGATTTTTTTCCAGAGTACAATGATACTTGTACCAGCACAGCAGCAAAATATTGTATCATTTTTAAAAAGAAAGGCCCCGACAACGAAAATTGTGACAATAAAGAACCATCCTTGAAAATGAACTGTGTAAATGCTTCCTCAAGTAACATTGTCTTGCAGTCAACACAGAAAAACAGACTGGATAATGATCCTTGTGCCAGTACAGTAACTCCTCGCTTGACGTTGTAGTTATGTTCCTGAAAAATGCGACTTTAAGCGAAACGATGTTAAGCGAATCCAATTTTCCCGTAAGAATTAATGTAAATGTGGGGGGTGAGTTAGGTTCCAGGGAAATTTTTTTCACCAGACAAAAAAGCTATATAGTGTATAGATATACAGATAGTATACGTTTTAAACACAATTTAATACTGTTCACAGCTATGATGATTGTGAAGCTTGATTGAAGTGGTGAAGTTAGAGGGTAGAAGAGGGAGGGATATTTCTAGGCAATGCCTTGCTGCGAAATGATGAACTAGCACTTGGCTGAGCCCGCAAGGGTTAACACATTGTTGTTACTGTAGCCTCTCATCAAGGCAGCATGAACAGGAGGGAGGGGAGACAGCATAGCAGACAGAGACAGACACACACCTTGTGTGTGGGGGGGGAGAGAGATGCACACTGCTCCTTTAAGTAAGCTGACCCACTCTTAAGTGCATTGTCTTTTTAAGTGGATCAGGAAGTTGAGACAGCAGCTGCTGCCCCAAGTGCTCTCTGTCTCTCTCCCTCCGTGTCCCCTCCCTGCTCTATATGGAGAAGGGGTAAGCGGGGTGGAGGAGCAGGGGGGAGGGGGACACCCTGACATTAGCCCCCTCCCTTCCTCCAGCAAGCAGGAGTCTCTGGGAGCAGCTCCAAGGCAGAGGGCAGGAGCAGCACATGGCAGTGGGATAAGGGACAGTTGAACTGCCGATTTATAGCCTGCTGGGCGGCTGCAGCACAAGGAACTTAGGGGAGCGGGGAGCTGATGGGGGGCTGCCGGTCCACCCTGGTTACAAGCCTCCACCAGCTAGCTGCAACGGGCTGCTCTTCTTGCAAGCAGTGGACAAAGCAGGCGGCTGCCAAATGACGTTATAAGGGAGCATTGCACAACTTTGAACGAGCATGTTCCCTAATTTATCAGCAATGTAACAATGAAACAACGTTAACCGGGACGACTAAGTGAGGAGTTACTGTATATCAGTGGCCACCAATTACACATTTAAGGATGGCCTATGTGCTCTGACATCACCAGTGGGGGCAGAATGTTTTGTTAAACAGATTTTACCTTAGGGTGACGAGATGTCCCGATTTTTGGGTCTTTTTCTTATATAGGCTCCTATTACTCCCCACCCCCTGTCCCGATTTTTCACATTTGCTGTCTGGTCACTCTAGTTTACCTGTTCATGACAGGAAAAACAACCTTTCTATGGCCATAGATATCCTGCTGCACAAAGAGGAACAACCAGTACAGCCTAAGATGGATACCCTTCTACAAATGGTTGACGTTTCAACTGTGGTTGGTTTTCTTTGTACCCCTCCATTGTAGAGGAGTCTGTTTTTTGCTTTCCATGCTGTCACTTTGCTTCTCAAACCACAGTTGGACCAGGAGAACAATTCAACAACAGAAGATTATTGAGTGTAGCTTTAAGAAACGGAAAGATTTTCATAGTTTGTTAAAACAACATTCACTCAGTTCCAGGCATCAAGCAGCTTTCATTTTGTGGTAAAACTACTTGACAATTAGGATCAGCAGTTTGAAAAGTGTCGCAGATCAATTTGTTTCCAGTCATCAGGCTGTCATAGCTGAAAATTGCCAGCATATTGAAACACTCTTACAGGTCTCCATGCTCTGTGCAAAACAGGGTATTGCTTTTTGGGGGCATGATGAAACACACAATTCTAGCAATAAAGAAAATTTCATTGGAATGCTTGAGCTGGTTGCTTCTGCTCAGCCCCAGCCTTTTGAATCAACTAAGAAGCAGGTATGGACACGATACCTCTCACCAGTACCAGAACGACTTGATACATTCTGCTGCAGCAGTCCTGAGAGAAAGCGCTGCTGAAGAGGTCAGACAAGCCAAGTATTTTTCTGTCCGTGTTGATGAAACTAAAGATGCATCAAGAAAAGAACAGCTGTGTCTCCTTTTACGCTGCCATTGAAAAGGAATCCTTCAGGAAAGATCTGTGGGTTGCTTCCACATGGAAAATCTAAATGCTGAATTTGTTTCAAAAAGGATTATTGAAGAGCTACAGCATTTGAAGCTTGATATTAATTACATCGTTGCCCAGTGCCCTGATGCAGCTTCTCTGCTGAGTGGGCATTTAACAGATGTACAAGCTCGCACTCAGGAAAGGATTACATATGCCATTTATGTGCACTGTCATGCTCACAGGCTTAATCTTGTCATTGCAGGCACATGTTCCAGCATCACCCAATGTCAGGAAGTCTTTGCGTTTGCTCAGGACCTGTACATCTTCTTTAGCAGTAGTTGCAGGCACCATGAACTGTTTGTTAAGGCACAGCAGGAGCTAGGCCAGAAGGTGCTTGAGCTAGGTAGATTATGTGAAACTCGCTCGTGCTGGTTTGACTCCCTCCAAAAACTGCATGCAAGATGGAAACATGGGAGCCATTTCAGTTCAGAGAGCTGATGGCCCAGCGGCTAGCACTGGCGAGGGTTTGATGGCAAGGCTAAAGTGCTATTCCTGTCTGTTGAGGCTCTTGGTTTCGAGAAGAATATTCAAAATCTTGAATAATATTTCAGAATTACAAAATGAAAACCTGAATTTATCTAATCCCATGAATTAGTAGCAATCAATGTTGCTGCTCTTCAAGAAATGAGAACATCTGAAAGCTAATGGAAGGAGCTATGTGATGAAGCTGAAATCATTGCCAAGGAATTTGAAATGGCTATTCCGGGTCAGGCAGTCGCAACTGCTGAGCACAGCAGTACAAAAACGGCAATAAGACCTAAAAAAAATAACTTCCAAGCTGGCCTTGTTTTTTGTTTTTAGTACACTGGGTCAGTCATCTCCACATGATGTTCCCAAGAGCACTCATGAATCTATAAAATCTGATTTTTACTATCCTGTTTTGGACAGTATTCTTGCAGAGCTCGATAGACGATGCACCTTCAACTCCAGTTTGCTTTCTGTACTAACTGTGTGTGACCCAAAGAGTGAAAATTTTCTTGCATATGAGAAACTGAAAATAATTGCAGATCACTATGGATCAACAGGCACCGATTTTTGACAGTCTGGATGCAGAAGTCGAAGTTGCTGAGAAGCACATTGCATAGGGTGACCAGACAGCAAGTGTGAAAAATCGGGACAGAGGGTGGGGGGTAATAGGCACCCATGTAAGAAAAAGCCCCAAATATCGGGACCGTCCCTATAAAATCGGGACATCTGGTCACCTTAACATTGCACCAAAAAATTGACTTCAATTTCTGAATTCTGGATGTTCTCAAGGACTTACCAAGGGCTTTCCAGTCTTTGCTGTCTATTGTAGATATTGTGTTGAGCCTTCTAGTGTCTGCAACATCAAAAGGAGAGGTATTTCTCTGTGCTCAGAGAGTAAAGAACTACTTAGGATCCACAGTGGGAGACAAGCGCTTAGATGACTTGGTAATTTTAGCCTGCGAACGTGAAGCTTCAGAACACCTGGATATCAACAAGGCCATTGACCATTTTGCCAAGATGAGAAGACGGCGTTATCTATTGTGTTAGCTCCTATCTGGAGTGTTTTGTTTTCAATAATTTATTTACCTGTAAAGAAATTAACTGTCTCATTCACCTCTTCACAAATTGGAATATAAGACATTTAAAAAACAACAATTGCAGGGGTAAACAGCTTTTATTTTTATTCATTTATCTCTACTAAAGAGAGTGTACAAAGTATCAAACTTGTTTCTGATATCTGTGTTAAAGCTCCAAAACTGATACCTCAGAGTGTGGGATTGGGAATATCTTGCTGTGTTATGTTCCTATTGCTCTAAATTTACATGTACATTTAAAATATGGTTATAACTGATTTTTGTTAATTCCCCCCCCCCCCCTTCTTTATATAGGAATTAGATACAGTGCTCCTGTCATTTAATTTCTAAGTTATCTGCAGGGAAAAAAAGCAACCCTAGCGTTTTCAGGTGCCTAAGTAGCCTCTGGAATCATGATTAAAGTTGCCCCCCCCACACACACACACACCTCTCACTGGGCCCCTCTGTCCCCAACCAGCAGAGTGGACCTTGTGGCACTGATCTTGACACCGTGGGGTCACTGTGCGTTGCCCGGCCTTCCTGGGGCTATAGAGCGACCCATCACTGACACGTGGCCGCATCAGAGACACTCTCAGGGAAGCTGGGGGTTTGGGTGCTGTGATGGGGTGCCCGGGGTGCAGCCTGGACTGTGGGACTGCTGAGCTCTCCAAAACCCACCAGCTTGGGGTATCCCCAACATTGTGATGCTGATGTCAAGCTACAAACCTGATAGGCATTGCACTTAACCAGACATCCACAGGCAAGGACCCACCCAACTGAGTTACATGAATGATTTCCTAGCCACTCATGAACCATCAATAGAAGGCTCCAGCCAGTTCCCTCCAGCTCCAGCCCTGCACCCCAGAATTGTTCCGTCTTGCACTGGTCAGAAGCCTGAGCAGTGTAAAATTAATTTCTTAGTTTGCTACTTCTTCATAGGAAAGTGGACATGCACCAGCCTTTGTAACCTGAGCAGATTTCTCAAGCACTTTAGACAAATTCACTGGTAAGGATAAAACATTAAAATAAGTTTAACTACAGAAAGATTGATTTATAAGTGATTATACTGGTAGGCATAAAGGTCAGACAGAGTTACCTTAAGAAAGGGGGAAGGGAAAAGATGATGTCATTGTCTCTCTCAAAAGATCTTTGTTCTGATGTGGGTTAGTCTGTCCCCACGGTGTACATACCTTCTCAGAGAAGTGTCTGGGATAATGGAATGGCGTTGGTGAGCCATTAATGCTGTCTGGCTATTGGTGGCCACTCCCTTGTTGTAACTGAAAGGTTGGTTGTGGGTGTGCCCAACCTCACAACATATTTCAGTAACACATCTAGCAATACTTCACATACAATGAGAGCACATACACTCCAGCAGCACATTAATGTTCAACAGATCAAGACTGTTAAAATCAGGGCTGTCAAAGTCCCGGCCTGAGAACCTCCCCACTGCAGCCTGCGGAGGAGAGACGCATGCAGACACACGGCCAGTCCCCACAGCTCCCATTGGCTGGAGGAGAGGGACAGAGATACCATCACTAGTTGCTGGTCAGAGTCAGCTGTGGAGACAGCATCATTAGTTGCCAGGCAGAGTCAGCCATGGAGGCAGCATCACTTTTTTCTATAATGAATATAAACAAGTCTAAATACCGAACACAATAATCTGATGCACACCTTACTGCAATCCTGAATGTTTCAACTGCTCAGTCACTGAGGCCAAACATCAACAAACTGACAGAACTGAAGCGTTGCCAGGTGTCTGGCAAACACTAAAAACTCTGACAGGCGAAGAATTGTATAAAGTTGTTTGACAATTTTATTATTTCTAAGAAATTTGAAATAAAAAATACAATATAAACATTTTCTTTTCTGAACACCATCTTCAGTAACATTATTGGCCTGGGGGGAGGATTTGAGGACTTGCACTGGCCCTAAGGTAAATTGAGTTTGAGACCCCTGATATGATACCTCACATGGCATACTTTGTACAAAACATAATTACAGTGGTGAATATGGGGGTTCCAGCATCGTACTTGGAGGTACAGAGTGTTACAGGTGCCCAGGAGGTGGAGTGAGGCTTGGTCATTTGCATGGCCCTACTCCCCCAGGGGTCTCCTATAGCTCTTTGGTATCTGGGGTCTTGGGTTGGCCCCAGCCCAGCAGTTCTATTGACAGCTCTGCTCTGGAATCCACACTTCTCCAGGGGTTTGAGCCTTGTGGATGCCACCCAGACTCTTACCCTTGCACACACAGCGAATTCCCCCTGCCAGCCCAGGGCTGGGCCCCAGCTGCACACAGGGGATTGCCCTCTAAGGTGGAGGCAGCACAAGGAAGGCTGAGCCTGTGGCAAAGGCAGGGGCATGAGCCCTACATGCTAGTACTTTAGCCCTAGCTCTGCCCCCCTGTTGCCCTCCACAAGTGATCACACATCAGGAGTCAAGCCCTAAAAATCACAATAGTACCTTAAAAATCATGAGCTACTAAAAATCATATTGGATTCTTATTTCCCTTTTCTTTATTGACTCTTTGGGGGTCTAATTTTCATGCTCTTTCCTCATCTTAAGGGCTAAAAGAAAGCTGAGAGTCTCATATAATCACTTGACTCCAGGAGCTGGGGCTCACAAAAACAACAAATACAACCAGACTCAATGAAATCATAAGAAGTCACATCAGTGGGTTCCCCCAGGACATTGGGCAAATCACTGAATGTTGAAATTTGGAAGACAAATTTTTGTGCCTTGATATCTCAGTGCTTCAGTTCTATTCCTTCCAGGTTCCAATCCTTCCCAGACTGGCTCTCATCTACCGCCTCCTTCACTTCAGATTCCAGAACTCTCAGGGATGAGTTCCTGGGCATACTCTGGCCTTGTAACCCTGTAAAAAGCCTTGGCTGTCCAGGCTTCTTAGCATTAACATTTCTTAACACATCAGTACTCTAGTTATGGCAGATGAGACTCTAGCGCTATCCCAGAAGATGGACAAGCTTCACTCTCCCCCTCCTTAGCTTAATGAGCTTTTGAAAGGCTGGGATGTTCTTTTGTAGTAGATTTAGAAACAGAACCCAGGTTTGTGATAAGAAAGAAGCAAGTCTTAGCTATATTGCTACACAGGCCCTCTGAAGGCATGTGCCCAATGTATGTGTGTGGTTGAGCAGTATGTCTGTAAAACAGACCTGATCCCACATACCCATTTTTACAAGGCCCTGGGAGCCACACAAATTAATTTAGTCTCATTAAATGAGGTAAGTGGAGCTAGAATGGTTGGCTCTGCCTTTCAAGCAGTGTTCTGCTACCCTACAGGGCTGTGTTCTGGCCCTGATTCCCAGGTGATGCTAGGCAAGTCACCAAAAGCTGAAGCTTTGGAGACAGATGCTAGTTTTTGCCATGCGTGCTTTGTGCTTCAGTTCCCCTCCTAGTGCTCCTAGACCAGCACTTCTTCACTCACTCAGTTTCGGACATCCCGGCCTGTCTGGGGCTTCAAGTCCATGGACACATCTGGCCATTTGTATGGGAGGGTGGGGACCTGGCAAGGGGTGCAACTTTTCCCCCCCAGAGGAGAGTGAAGACTGATGATTAAATAAGGGGCACCAAGGGCCTTTGCCAAAGATCAAACTCTCAGTGACTGGAGCCCAAACCCTCTTCAGTCCTAGGAAAGGGAGTGGGGTAGAGCAAGCACCCACAATCCAGCTATAGCCCAGGACCCAAACTCCCCCCAGCCCCTCCTCTGCCTCCTGGTGGGAAGATTTAGGGTGGTTTGCACTGACTCAGGACTGGCCTGAGATTAAGGAAAGCACTGGAGAGGGATGGGAGCAGATAAATCAACTGAGCACCAGAGAACTCAGGTGCAGTCTGATCTCTTCCAGGTACAAACTATGGGGTGGAGGCCCTGTGCCCACAGAGCCTCTCTCCTTCAGTGGAAGATTCAGCAATTTTCAAGGGTGCAAAAGTCTGCTAAATCCACAGCTGGAGGAAATGGAGAGCCGGTGAACCTAACAGCACTAACAACCCCCCTGGCTGGGATCTAGGGCATGGCACTAGGAGCACCAAAATTTAGTCTTCATTTGGATCTACACCTTGCTAGTGACAACCAACAGCACAGCAGCCCAGTATGCAGTGACCCCACTGAAAATAGTAGCAGAAGGCTGAGAACCACCCCATGGAAAGGGAAAGAGTTAGAAAACATGAACTACCCCCACCAAAAATGGGGTCTATCCCATTTTTGGTGGGGGTAGTTCATGTTTTCTAACTCTTTCCCAGGGAGTCCCTGAACTTTTAGGACCCTTCTCTTCCCTGGCAAGAAGCTCAGCTGCTTTTCATGACCCAGTAAGGGCAGCATTTCCCTTCCATTGAACACAGAGGGCACTGGGATTTTCTCTGTCCTAGTGATGGGCACCATGAAAAATGTTCAACTGACTGTTCAGAATGTAACTGTAGGCCACGGGTCAGCAACCTTTCAGAAGTGGTGTGCCAAGAATTCATTTATTCACTCTAATTTAAGGTTTCACATGCCAGTAATACATTAACATTTTAGAAGATCTCTTTCTATAAGTCTATAGTATATAACTAAACTATTGTATGTAAAATAAATAAGGTTTTAAAAATGTTTAAGAAGCTTCATTTAAAATTAAATTAAAATGCAGAGCTCCCCAGACCAGTGGCCAGGACCTGGGCAGTGAGTGCCACTGAAAATCAGCTCCAGTGCTGCTTTTGGCACACGTGCCACAGGTTGCCTACCCCTGCTGTAAGTGGCCCAGCCAGGCTAAGATTAAATACTACCACCACCACTGCATTGACTCTTTGGCCACCGTAGTGAAAGCAGCATTTGCCTTGAGAGCCAGCCCCCAGCAGGGGATGAGCCCCTCCAGCCATACTCTGCCTCCTTCTGTTTGAAAGGGGTGATGTACAGTGATTGTCCACAGGAGAGAGAAAAGGGAAGCAGAAGCCTTTCAAACATCCCACAGGCAGCCCCCCCACACACACACACATTCTATCCATTCCAGCTGCAACCCAACAGGCCAAGGCCAAAGTGACACACACAGAGTTAGCGCAATTTTATTGCATCGACAAGGATTACAAATCACATGACACAGCAGCAGAGACTCTGGAAGAAGGGGCACAGTCTAGATGCACAGCCACCTGCAGTCCAGGGGCCCCAGGCTCCTCTAGACAGAGGAGAGCTCTCCCCCAAAGTGCATATGTACCGCCCCATGCCTCAAGTCCTGTTCTTTCGTGAGAGCAGAGAGCAAAGCAGCTTTGTGCCAGAGCCTGCGCCAGGAATCAGAGCTGCAGAATTTGAATAGAAACGAAGTGTCCAGAAATCAAAGCCCCAAGGGCTCCAAGGATGAGAGACAGGAACTTGGCTGGGATGTCAGTACTTCGGTCTCTTCACCTCCACCCTGAAACCAGAGAAACATGAAACCAGCTGTCAGACATCAATCAGCATGTCAGTGCGGCCCTGGGACTCTAATCTGAGGCTTCCCCTCAACCTGTTTCCTTATGGAGAATGAACACTACCCATGTATTCCCATAAGGTGCACCAGTCTCGGAGAGCTCCCCCTACCGCCCAAGCACCTACTTCCAGAAGAATGGCCATACTGGGTCAGACCAAAGGTCCATCCATCCCAGTATCCTGTCTACTGACAGTGGTCAATGCCAGGTGCCCCAGAGGGAGTGAACCTAACAAGTAATCTCTCTCCTGCCATCCATCTCCACCTTCTGACAAACAGAGGCTAGGGACACCATTCCTTACCCACCCTAGCTAATAGCCATTAATGGACTTAACCTCCATGAATTTATCTAGTTCTCTTTTAAACCCTGTTATAGTCCTAGCCTTCACAACCTCCTCAGGAAAGGAGTTCCACAGACTGACCGTGCACTGTGTGAAGAACTACTTCCTTTTATTTGTTTTAAATCTGCTGCCCACTAATTTAATTTGGTGGCCCCTAGTTCTTATATTATGGGAACAAGTAAATAACTTTTTCTTATTCACTTTCTCCACACCACTCATGATTTTGTATACCTCTATCATATCCCGCCTTAGTCTCCTCTTTTCCAAGGTGAAAAGTCCTAGCCTCTTTAATCTCTCCTCACATGGCACCCGTTCCAAACCCCGAATCATTTCAGTTGCCCTTTTCTAAAACTTTTTCTGATGCCAGAATATCTTTTTTGAGATGAGGAGACCACACCTGTACCCAGTATTCAAGATGTGGGCATACCATGGATTTATATAACGGCAATAAGATATTCTCCGTCTTATTCTCGATCTCTTTTTTAATGATTCTTAACATCCTGTTTGCTTTTTTGATTACCACTGCACACTGCGTGGGGACATCTTCAGAGAACTATCCACGATGACTCCAAGATCTCTTTCCTGATTAGTTGTAGCTAAATTAGCTCCCATCATATTGTATGTATAGTTGGAGTTATTTTTTCCAATGTGCATTACTTTACATTTATCCACATTAAATTTCATTTGCCATTTTGTTGCCCAATCACTTAGTTTTGTGAGATCATTTTGAAGTTCTTCACAGTCTGCTTTGGTCTTAACTATCTTGAGCAGTTTAGTATCATCTGCAAACTTTGCCACCTCACTGTTTACCCCTTTCTCCAGATCATTTATGAATTAGTTGAATAGGATTGGTCCTAACACTAACCCTTGGGGAACACCACTAGTTACCCCTCTCCATTATGAAAATTTACCATTTATTCCTACCCTTTGTTCCCTGTGTTTTAACCAGTTCTCAATCCATGAAAAGATCTTCCCTCTTATCCCATGACAACTTAATTTATGTAAGAGCATTTGGTAAGGGATCTTGTCAAAGGCTTTCTGGAAATCTAAGTACACTATGTCCACTGGATCCCCCTTGTCCACATGTTTGTTGACCCCCTTCAAAGAACTCTTAATAGATTAGTAAGACATGATTTCCCTTTACAGAAACCATGTTGACTTTTGCCCAACAAGTTATGTTCTTCTATGCGTCTGACAATTTTATTCTTTTGTTTCAACTAATTTGCATGGTACTGACGTTAGACTTACTGGTCTGTAATTGCCGGGATCATCTTTACAGCCCTTTTTAAATATTGACATTACATTAGCTATCTTTCAGTCACTGGATACAGAAGTTGATTTAAAGGACAGGTTACAAACCATAGTTAATAGTTCCGCAATTTCACATTTGAGTTCTTTCAGAACTCTTGGGTAAATGCAGGGCCGGTGCAACCACTAGGTGGACTAGGCGGCCGCCTAAGGCACCAAGTGGTTGGGGGCGCCAAAAAGTTGTGCCCCAAACATTTTTTTTAAACAGCGGAGCACAAGGCTGCCGCTGCTCTCAGCCTCCTGGCACCAGAAGGGCTGCCTGCGGCATGGCCAGTCCCTCCCCCCGGGGGAGCAGCCGGCGGCTAAGCAGGGAAGGGGAGGGTCTAGAGCTAGCAGCTGCGCCTTCTTCCCCACGCCGTGGGCCGAGCCGGGCTCCCCGCCACCCCCGGGGCTCTCAGTGGCAGCGGCAGCAGGCTCGGGCACGGGGGGGCTGGCTGCCTGTGCCGCCGATGAGAGCTCTGTGGGTGGGGGAGGTCCCGTGGCGTGGGGAAGAAGGCGCAGCTGCGCTCTGTTCTTTGGGCGGAGAAACTGGGTGTCTACTCCGCCTGCAAGGTACCTAGCCTGGCTGCAGGGAGCCGCATGGGCCCGCGGAGTGCTGGGGGGTGGGCAGGTCCAGTCCCTGGCCTGGGGAATGGTGTATGTGGGAGCAACCTGGGCACCCCTCTCCCAGCCAGCGCCACCCCCTCCAACACCCACCGACCAGCTACCTTCTCCCCTGTGCACCCCCCGCCCCAACAACCCACCCTGTCCTGCCACTTTTGCCTCTGGGCAACCTCCACTCAGCAACACCCGCCCCCGTCCCCCCGCTAGCCAGCCATGGTCACCTTCACCCCTGCATCAACCTCAGGACCCCCCGCCCCCCCACCTCCCATCTGCCACTCCTCCCTTGTGCAAACCCCTCCGTGCCACCTTCACCCCCTTCAACCACCCTGGGCACAGACACTCCCACCTGCCAGCCCCTTGCAACAACCCCCTCCTGCCCACTTCTCCCTTGTGCAACTCCTTCCCTGCCACTGCACCCCCTGCAATGAGTCCCTTTTGCCTCTGTGCAATCTCTTCCCTGCCACTGCACCCCCACCACCTCCACCCCCTGCAACAATCCCATGCACCCCCCTCTCTGCCACCTTCACCCCCTGGAAGAGCCCCCATATGACCCCCCCTCTTTGCAGCCCCCTCTCCCCCGTGCCCCCTGCACTTTCTGAACATTTGGGCCCCTGTGGGGAACTTGGCCGTAGGAAGGTGGGGGCTGGACATCGGGGGGGGCGGGGTGCAAGGTGGAAGTTTTGCTTAGGGCGCAAAATATCCTTGCACCGGCCCTGGGTAAATGCCATCTGGTCCTGGTGACTTGTTACTGTTAAATTTATCAATTAATTCCAAAACCTCCCCTAGTGACACTTCAATCTGTGACAATTCCTCAGATTTGTCACCTACAAAGGACAGCTCGGGTTTGGCAATCTCCCTAACATCCTCAGCCGTGAAGACTGAAGCAAAGAATTCATTTAGTTTTTCCGCAATGACTTTATCGTCTTTAAGTGCTCCTTTTGTATCTCGATCGTCCAGGGGCCCCACTGGTTGTTTAGCAGGCTTCCTGCTTCTGATTACTTAAAAAACATTTTGTTATTACCTTTTGAGTTTTTGATTAGCTGTTCTTCAAACTCCTTTTTGGCATTTCTTATTAAATTTTTATACTTAATTTGGCAGTGTTTATGCTCCTTTCTATTTACCTCACTAGGATCCGACTTCCACTGTTTAAAAGATGCCTTTTTATCTCTCACTGCTTTTACATGGTTGTTAAGCCACGGTGGCTCTTTTTTTAGCTCTTTTACTGTGTTTTTTAATTTGGCAGGCATCCTGCCTTCCAAAGCAAGGCAGCACTACTGAAGAGACAGTGTGTGTCTTGCTTGGTTCTCAAAGGCAAATACAAGCCGGAGGACCGGAGCTTGCAATGCAGGGAATAGCAGTGTACTGAAGGGTGCTCTGGCTTTCATAAGCCCACATCAGAACTGTGAGCCCAAGCTGTCCTTCAGTTTAACCCTGGGGCAAACTTGAGCCCAAACACATCTTCTCTTTGGAGCTCCCCAAGGCTATATGAAGAGTGGAGGGACTTAGCAGTACAGCCCCTAAGAGAGCCCTTCACGCCAGGCTGGGTCAGGCATTAGAGATACGATGATGCCATAGAAGGATCTGGGGAGATAACCTCTCCTCCATTTCTGATCCTGCTAGCTCAGAGCCTCTCAGATTCCTAGGCCAGCTCAGCATGCTTGTGCTCAGGGCATTTAAGAAGAACATACCTCTGGGGGTGGAGGAGACAGCCCAGCCCAGGAGAGTAACAATTGAAAGATGGGGTCTTGACCCACGTCCCAGAGGACGTGTCCATGATGGCAGCTTTCTCCTGTGGGCTGTGGGGGGTAAGCCGTCTGGGAAAGTCCTCGTGGAGGGGGAGTGAGCTGCAAGGGAGAATTGGGCTGGGAAGGGTTGGAGAGTTTAATGCTATCAATTGGAATGGGTTTCTTCAGTACAGAGCCTAGCACTGGGGAGAGGCCTGTGGGACACCGTAATAAAATAGCTGGCTCCTTGGTTGTTAGTCTCTCAGAGATGAAGACTGTGGGGATCGCAGAGCCTCAGCCCCTCCTCCATCCAGTCCTGCTGTCCCCTGTGCTGGGGACAAAGGCTGGCAAGGCCCCAGTGCGGGCGCTGCAGCACTCTCCAGCAGCGAAGTCACATTAATGAAGAGGAGATTCCACTCACCCGTCAGCCTCCAACTTCTTCCTTTTCTCAATGATCTGCAGAGAAAGCACAAAGACCCATGTTGCAACATGAGAGCAACACAAGCTGCCCAGAGACCTATGGCAGGGGGCTCTTCCTACCCACAGTAAAAGATGAAGGCTCCATAGGGGAGGGAGCTGGTTTGCAGTTTCTTTGGCCTGGTAAGGGTGGAGCAAGAGCTAGGGCTTCCGAGCTACAAGATCCGCTCAGGGACAATTCTGTTCAACCAAACCAATTTGTACTGGTGGGAAGAGGGAGTGGGTGAGGCTAGAGGAATGAAGTCAGGTCCCCACTCCTGGACAACACCGGAGACAGCTCAACCAACCCCAGAACCCAAGGGATCCTTCCTCTGGGTGCTAACTGTTCAAGTCCTAGACAAACAGCACCCCCAGCAGAGAAACAGCTCTGTCCTGCCCCACACTCTCACCGCACTGATCTTCTTCCACTGCCGGTCCAGCTCGGCCTTGTCATTGGTCTCCTTGAAACGGCGTGTTTTACGGCCCTCTGACATCTTGATTCCATACTGGAAAGCCGCTCTGGGGTGAAGAGGTGAACAGAGGGGGGCTCAGGTGTGGAGGACAACTCAGCAGGTGGCTGCAGACCAGCCAGGCTGCCTGTATTACTGGGCCAGATTAGGGTTTCATCTCCACTGGGCCAGGTAGGAATCTCCTGAGGGGTACTGCCAAGGGACCATCCTCCCCAAGGGACCTAGGCAGCAGCTGTGCCCCATCACCCACTCTGCTCTCTCCACCCTGGTGGGGTCCCTTCCTCCTCACCCAACTTCTGGGGGAGCACCAGACTTACTTGGGCAGAGCCTCTTTGTTGTTCATGTACTCGCTGTACTCCTCCTGCGTGTCAAAGTCCCAACGGCCCAGAGGCCCCTTCTTGTTACCCTGCAGCAGGAGAAAGGGGCTTAGGTGCTCATCAAAGGAAGCTGGCTGATCCTCCCCATGCAGATCGCAGGCCCAGGGGAGACGAACAGGCTTGGGGATCTTATTCCAAACCAAGCCAGGCTCAAGCAGAGAGCAGTCTGATCTCCCCCACTTGGCGGGGACATATAGTTCTGGGAGCTCCTGGATACCATCTCTGAGAAGGTCATAGCTCCACATGGGAGATGCTTCCATGAGCGTGCCCAGAACTAGAGAGAGCTGGTACGAGATGCCAGTCACTGCATCCATGGGGTTTTCCTCTCCCCAGCTCTCAGAGGCAGCAGAAAGGCAAGTCTTTAGATGGATTCTCTAATTTATCTTTGCTTGCTGGCTAGTCCCTGCTCACCCACCTCCTTTGAAACAGGAAGTCCTGAAGGCAGACAGGATGCAAGGGCCTGGCTCCAGTCTTGGCCAGTGAGCAAAGCTAAGAGGAGTGAAAAGCCAGGGAACCAAGCAGCCACAATCCAACTAGAATCCCTCCCCCAGTCATTCATTGAGCACCAGATGGCAGGTAATTTTCACCCTCCTCTCCCCCATAGGAAACAGGCCAGAAAGATCCAGCTGCAGGGCAAAGAGAACAAGCACTTTCATCTATCTGAGAAACACAGTTATTTTGTGGAGCCAGGAGTCCATGTCCAGACCCACCCTGCACAGATTCTGTCCCAAGGCTCCTTTGAGCCTCTCTTTTACACCAGCCTCATGAGCTGGCTTTAAAAGCGTGCTGGGAATACCTGATCCATTTTGCTGTAGTCCACCTCTTCATCACTGTCTACAGCCATGTCGTCCATGCTGAAAGGGGAGGGGGAGAGTCAGCTGGGGCACTGGCTGAGACCCTGCAGCACACACAGTTCAACCAAAGGTACTCAAGTACTCTCTGTTCTGGCAATGCAGGACTCTATGTTCATCTGACTTTAGCTGGGCAGCTCCCTGGGCCAGATGACAGCATCTGCTCCCTCCAGCAAGCTGAGCGCTCACAGCCAGCCTGCAGGGTGCTCTCCAAGCAGGGCCAGGCAAGTGCCTCTCTGGGCTCCTCAGCTCTGACCAAACCCCCCAGCTGCCTGGGAAGCAGCTGCACAGTGACCCCCTGCCCCCAGTGAGCGGAGAGCCCTTACGTGGCGGGGTAGCACTCAGCGTAGCTGTTCGACATCCCAAAGAAATCGCCCAACTGCTTCTTATCTTCAGGCTTCTTTAATGTGTCACGTGTTAAAGAAAATCCAGCAAGGAGACAGTGTCAGACAGAAGCAGGGAAAGGGCATAGGAACTGGCTGCACAGGTGGAGCTAGTGTGGGGACTATGCAGGGCAAGGCACAGACCGGGTGGGCAATGGAGGAGGTTGAGATGGTCAGCGGAGCCCCTTCTCTGGTGGGATGCACCAGGCGATGGCTCAGGATTTGGACCCAACGTACCACAAGGGACACAGTATTCAGGTGGCTTTTCCCACCCAGCTCTCCTCTCCCAACAGCAAAGTGTGTGTGTGAGAGAGACCCCCTGTGGAAGGAGGGACATGCCGGGGGGAGAGGAGCCCTCCTGCAGCACAGATGCCCAGACACACCAGCAGGCTGCCAGCAAGAGAAGTTGATGTCTGAGCATAAAGGATATGATTCTGCTCCCTCCCAGCCAGCTGCTCCAGCGAACTTCTCATTGATGGATTTAATCAGCTCCTTGGCTGAGCCTGGCCCTGGGGGCAAGAGAAAAGCTGTTAGACTCCACTCTAACCAGGACACCAAGCTGGGGTACAGCTCCCCGTCTGCAACATACACAGGGCTGGCAGGAGACCTCTCATATGAGAGCAAGACATAACCCCCACATAGTCACCATGATCAAAGCCGCTTCTCAACAGCATCTGGGAGAGGCACTGCCCCCTTCTGGTAGCTAATGGAATAAAGTGCATGACCCAAAGATCATCCACCAGGGACAGGGCCTGGGGACTAATGGGGATGAGGAGACCCACATAGGAGGAAAGAAACCTGACCCAGAGTAAACAGCCTGTAGGGTAAAGGTCAGTCCAGGAAGGGCCTATCGAGTCCCTGGCCTTCCTGTTGAGACCTGCCAACTAGTGCCAGCGGGATGGGGCCCCTGTTCAACCAGGGGCTAAACCGAGACCCACCTGGCCAGCCATGACCCAGTGGGAATGAATTTCAGACACTGGCAGCCCCAAATGAATGCACACCAGTGCCCTAGGGTGAATGGCGCTTTATCCCATTTCCAATCCCCCGGAGCCAGATGGGCCCCACTATTTTACAGCAACATTAGAGGCTTCAGGAGCTAAAGCAGAACCCTATTGGCCTGGACTGGCAGTGCCAGGAGCTCTGCTTGCCATGCAGCCAGTAGGATTAGGAGGTCTCTGCTGCAGGCTGGATTCAGTCCCATCTGCCTCATGCCACACAAACACAGCAACTCACCTTTGTCAATATCCAGGGGCTGAAAAGGGAAGAAAAGAAGAGAATGTTACTATGGTGGGCCAGAAAACAACTGAAAATGACAGTGCTCCTGAACCCCGGGTCTGAGCGCCCAATCCTGCCTCCAAGCAGCACAAGAAATGCTGGTTTGAGCCTTCAGTGTGTGAGAGTAAAAAGCTCCTTCCGGTCCTGTTTTCCAAGGCAATTGCAGGAGGATAGAGGTGCCCAGCCTTCCCACCAATCAGCTGATCAGCAAGACTCTGCCCACCTCAGAGATCACTCTGGAGACATCGGAGGATGGTCACACACCGAAGGGCAAAAAGCTACAGGTGCAGCAGCAGTAACATCCCTCTCCAATTAGCACTCCGATCCCACTGTGAGCTTGTAGGGCAGTAGATGACCCAGCCACATTCCTGCCCCAAAGAGCAGGCAACCTCCTCCTAGGTGCTGAGGCAATTCAAAACTGCAGGGTCTGATTCTGAACTCAGATCCACCGGGGCTGACCAGAGTGCAGTCAGTATGGATTTCCCTCAGTGCATCACAGGTCAGAATACAACCCACACACTACTATAACTCTGAAAGAGCCTTACTACTGACCTGGAGCTAGCATCCCCCACCCCTCCCTCAGGAAGTCTCCATCACAGAACAGATTCTGGACAAGATGCTGGATCTGTTCGCGCGCGGCATGGGGAGATGGAGAGCAGGATACCCAGGGCTCCCTCTTCTCCTGGGAGGGTGTATTCTCATTGCAGCGTGAGGAGCCAACAGAAGATGCAGGTGTTGCTATGATTCTCCTATGCCATATCCCCATTTTGGAACAGAGAGGCGCAGTATAAAATCCCCTGTGCTTCGTGATAACCCCAGCCCATTTGAGGGGACCTTCTTTAACTCACCTCGTCATCAGCTTTGGGTTTCTCAAAATAGCTGTGTCTCTTCTTCTCCTCTTCCCGTTCCCGCTCTCTCTCTCGCTCCCGTTCCCGCTCTCTCTCTCTCTCTCGCTCCCTCTCCCGGTCTCGCTCTCTCTCCCGGTCTCGCTCCCTCTCCCGGTACCTCTCTCGCTCCTTCTCCCGTGGCACCTTCGCCGCGGATGGCACATAGTCACCAATATCTTCAAAGATACTGCAGGTGAAATGGACATTACAATTACCACTGGTGTTGCGGAAAAGGCCAACAGATCAGCCCCTCAGAGCTGGAGGCTAATCAGTAACAAGCAGCATGAATCCAGAGAAGACTACAGCATCGGAGAAGTCCCAGGCAGCTGCATCCCTATGCTCATCTAGCACACATTTTTCTCCACTGAAAACAAGAGCTTTCTGCTCTGCAGTTCCTGCTATCTGCACTGGCCTCCCTTTGTGCCCCAGGGAGGTGCAGACGCTCCGGCCATTTCAAGTTTCAACCAAAAACATCTCCTCTTCCTTGTCTGGGCCTCTTCATCTCTCTCCCTAAAGGAAATTGGGGGGGGGGGGGGAAGAGAGAGGGGAGGGAATCTCCATTCTAAAGCCCGGTGTAAAGAAGTAATGGGCCAAACAGAGCCCCTAGGCTCCCCCTAATTCCCCAAACGAACCCAACAGCTACCTCCAGAAGCACCAGGCAACTTCCTGATTCCCAAATCCCCTAGTGTGAGCAATCAAGAGAAAGCCCAGAGGACAGTCCCTCATCCCAGAGGAGATTACTTACTTCATATCAGCCTCAGGGGGTTTCTTCTCATCCAGCTTTCCTGCAGGCAGAAGGCAGCAGTCAGTTAAGTCAGCACACTTTTGTCCTGCTTTCTCTGCGTCCCGTGCCCTGCCCAACCAACTGAAATGCACACAAGAGGGGCTTGTGCAATCACCACAGAGCTTCTGAGCAGGGCTCCAAGATGCTCCCAGAGCTTCCCATACTAGCCTCCAGCAGGCCCCTGGCTATATATACTGTCCTTTGCAGGCAGAGCTGCCTCCAGACAGCTTTCCCTCCCCCTCCTGCATGGCTGGGGATGGGAAATAACCAGTTTCTCTTCAGCCTGAAAGGAGATGAAACCAAGAAAGGCACAGTGCAACCCCCATTTAGAGTCTGCACTTTTAGATTAGCCAAGATCTACCAGGATCCATCACTTCATTCCTAAAAACCCTGTCCCCCCAAATCCATCCCATCATGGGCCACAGGAGCCCCACCTCCTGATTCCATCCCATAAGGCGATGGAAATCCAGCCCTGCTCAGATACACACAGCTCCCTTCACTCCTTTGTAATTTCACTAAGATCAAGCCCCAGTTTGTGGCTGACCAAAGCCCAGCCAATAACTTTTCTAGCTACGACATTGCATCCCACCAGAGAAGGGGCTCTGCTGACCATCTCAGCCCCCTCCATTACCCACCCAGTCTGTGCCCTGCATATTCCCCACACTGGCTCTATCTGTGCAGCCAGTTCCTATGGCCCCTTCCTGCTTCTGTCAGACACTGTCTCCTTGATGTTTCCTCCCCTCAGGGCTACCTTTGTCCTTCTTCTTGAGCTTCTTGTTACGGGTCCCCTGCCTCAGGTAGGAGAGGATCTGAGTCAGCTTGCTGATGACAATGTCGTTTGTGGTCAGTGTGGTCTGTGCCTAGAAGAGAAAGCGCCGAGAGAAGGAATGATTCTCCAGAAAAAGAACCCCTGAGAATTGCAGCCCCTCCGTGAGGCAGGACTCTGAGCAGCTATGCTCCTGCTGAGCTAGAACCAGTGCTATCCGACAGTGCAGTAAGAAGACCAGGACGGCCTAGGCAGTTACCTCCATGGTGGGGCAGTCAGCTTTGCTCCGGATCAGGGTGGTTGGGATATCTGTGTCTGCATACTCGTCATCCAGATCGACTACGTAGGCCATCCGCCCCGGCAGGTACAGCTCATTCCGCTCATATGCCTTTGTCTTGAACAGTATGCGGTAGATGTTCCGACCTGGGGAAGAGAGGGAAGCGTAAAACAAAGTGGCTCAGGAGAAGAGGAAACCAAAATACCCAAACGTCTATTGACTGCCAGAGCTAAACTATCCCTGCGCTCAGAGGCTCCAGAATCTGACTCTCAGCCTCTCTCCTGAGAGCCCCAACCGATCTGCCAGCTCCTCACCAATCCACGGAGTCCTCCACAACTCCCCAACCAATTTGCTAGGTTTCCTCTCCACCAAACCCAGGGCATGATCCTCAGCCATGCACAAAGCCCCTTCCTATTCTATGCACAACCAGCGTAACACACCCAAGTGGCCACATGGACACATTCATACCCAAACGAGTCTTGAATTCTATTTTATTTTCAGGATCTTCATCTTTTCTGAAAAGAAAACAAAGTATTAGAAGAATGGCCGTTTCCATTCCTGCTCCAGCCCCTGTGGAGCTGGCTGCACTGTGCTCAAAGGAGGGCTCAGCCTTCTCGCACTCACTTGGTTTCCTTCTGGGGTTTCTCCATCAGCTCCTCCTCTTCCTTCTCTTTGCTGGCAATCTCAGCACGCACCTGATCAGAACGACAAGATAGACGGAAAGGGAAAACGCTGTCAAAATGCTACCCCTGCTACAGCTGCTCATTGTAACCAGAAGAGAGGCATCCAGCCCTTTTCCCTGGGCTCCAACACCTTCAGTGGAACCGCCAGTGCTTTGTCTCAGCCTCGCGCAGGACAACTCCAACCAAGAAACTGGCTCAACGGGTGCAGAGTAGAACTTGACCATGCTATTTCCCTGTGTGCTCCACTAGCTAGAGTGGAGCAAGGGATCGCAAGAGAGAATTCCTGGGTTCTAGTCCTGGTTCAGCCACTGCATCATTATGTAGACTTGAGTAATTTGTGACTTGGTTTCTCCATGTAAACTGGGGATAATATTTGTTTACTGCACTGAGGGGTGGAGGCAGGGCCGTCCCTAGGGAGGGGTGGGGTCCAGGACATTAGAAACTCAGCGCCTATCTCCCGGGGGGGTGCTCACCCCCGGCTCCGACCAGGCCCTGCCCCCACTCCACCCCTTCCCCCAAGGCTCCACCCCCACCCCGCCTCTTCCTGTTCTCACCCCTTCCTGCCCAACTTCTTCCTCGCCCAGTTCTGCCTCCTCCCCCAAGCACGCTGTCCCCTCACTCCTCTCCCACAGCACCTCCTGATGCTGCGAAACAGTTGATCCGCGGCAGGTGGTAGGCCCTGGGAGGGTGAGGGAGGTGCTGATTGGCAGAGCCCACCAGCAGGCAAGAGATGCTGGGGTTCTGATAGGGGGACTCCTCCTCTCCCCCCCCCCCACGCCCTCCTGCCCCTCACCCCCATTCGCCTCCTCATCCCACTTGCCTGCCTCCCCTCCCGTGGGGCCCCCCAAAGCAAGGGGCACAGGGCGTTTGCCCCAACTCGCCGTACCCAAGGGATGGCTCTGGGTGGAAGTCAATGGCTTAGCTCACAGAAAAGTACACTGCTACTCAGAAGGAAAACCCTATTGATGTATTATCTGCACTCACCTTCTGCAGCAGTGCAAAATCCAGACCCTTCACCAAGTGAGTGTGCTCCATGTCACCACCCAAGAACTTGGATTCCTGGATCAGCTGTCGCCTCTTCTCAGCCGCTGACTTATCCCTGTGCAATGAGAAGGGAGCATGTTACACAAGCTCTGCTGTGGGCTGGAGCTCCCTGACAATGCCTGGACACAGGCTAACTTACGCTTCTGCAGTGGGTCCCACTGCCCTGTAGTTGGCAGTCGTGCTAATAAGCTCCGTTTCCTCGTAGTCTTTGTTGACTCCATCTCTTCTCTCCTTGGCTCGATCCCTGTATTTCTCAGCCAGCTCCCTCTCTCGTTCAATCTCCTGCTGCCGCAGCTTTGCATAATAGCTGGGGGCAGAGAAAGGGAGAAACGTTTGAGCTACTGGATTAAAATACTGACCAGGCAACACCACCAGTCTGTTCCCATTCCCACAGCACTGCCCTGCGTAGGCCACTGCCTCCACTCCACCTCCGCTTCAATTCTCAGCCATGCTTTTAGCTGCTCTGCCTCAGCTAGCACAGCTCCCTTCTCCATGGTCCCCTAAAGTCTCAACTCTCCAGACTCCAGCATGTAGAAAATACTGCTGCCTTCCTTCAGCCATTAGCCCCATCCTCAGACACCTCCAGGGGCTCCCCATACATTTGAAGATGTTTGATTTAAAAAACCCTTAATGGACTTGCTGCAGACTCTCTTAGACCTTGTCTCTCTCTACTGCCCTTCTCACTCCTTCTGCTCATCTGGCACTGGCCTCATCTGTCCCTTTCCAGAATCTCTTCACTGTAGGTGCAATAGTTTTCTCCTCAGCAGCAACACTTGTCCAGGACCGTCTTCCTGTAATTCTCACCTCCAACAGTCCTATGTCCTCACATCTCAGTGGAAGACAAAACAACTTTTCTTCCTTACTTACCACTCTTCATATTTTTACCTCTACAGCATTTGGGGACACAGTTTGTATGGAAAATGGTAAACAAAATAACATTATAATATCAAGATATTGCTGAGGAACAGAGTAGCTTTAACAGTGAAGAACCCACTCTGCACAGTCAAACGGTGTAAATGCACCATAATGAGTTCAATACTTGAAAGAAAATGCTGAATGGGGCGAATACCCCCATATTGTCCTAACTCACACCCACAGAGGGCAGCCACGTCAGGTGCTCTCCCCTAACATCCTCCTAGGGGCAAGCTAAGCAATCTGTGGCACCATCCTACTGCTCCCCTGGTGCAATCACTTTGTTGGTTGTGAAAAGTGACAACCTCCCTATCAGAGTGCTTCTAACATCATTTGGTTCCTTTGCCATTAGTCCAGAGCCCACTGATATTCCAGGTCACTTAGGGTCCCTTTCTGCATTCTAAACAAAGGGCAGCAGCTGGCTGACAGGTGAAGATGGCTTCTGCTACAGCACATTCCCCATTTACCTCTTCTTCTTCCTCCTGCGAGCAGCTGGATCTTCATCTTCATTGTACTCCCGGGGCATCCTGGAGAGAACGGAAAAACCACAGTCATCACAAACAGCAGACACCCACAAAACAGGAACTGGAGGGACTAGAGGCGACAGTCACACAGGGACCTGGGCTTGAGAGGTCTAACACTTAGATGTCCAAAGCTAGGTATATGTGCAGCAGGGTAGTTAGATTTCTGCCCGACAGGACACCTAACTCAGTTGTACCAACAGGCAGGGAGAAAGTGAAAGGGCTCAACATGAGAACCAAAGACAAACGTTGGGGTTCCCATGCATGTTTTAACATGTCTATTGCATCCATGCTCTCATTCATGATGTTCTTGATTTTACTAGTTCCCCCCAATGCATATACAACATACAGAGCAAGTTAGTCAGTCAGTACTGGAGTGCAGGGAAGAGAGAGTAAGATGTATAATAACTGATTGAGACAGATGAGTTCACATTCGGTCAAAGAGCAGTGAAAGATTAATGAAATCTACTTACTCATGATGGCGAGATTTGGAGGGGGGCGCGGATGTTGGCGCAGCCCGCGGGGTCATAAGAAGCTTTCGGAAGTCTTCATTGGTCAGCTTGGACCTAGGAGGCGGAAGAATCATGTTTCGTTGTAACAATAATAATGAGACCATCACACACTCCTGCTGAGAGCAGTTTTGTCTTTATTTTTCCCTGCATGTGCTTGGCCACATTGTGACATTGCAGCCTGCACTGGATTGCCCCTATTCACCTGAATTTCACAATGTTCAAACTGGAAATAAGATGCACATTTTTAAACAGTGAGGATAACTTACCCAGTGATATGGTATGTTCTCCATCACTTGGAGTTTTAAATCAAGATTAGATGTCTTTCTAAAAGATATGCCCTAGTTCAGCTACAAGTGATTGGGCTTGGGCAAACTGGAGAAATCTATTATCTGCACTATGCAGCACATCACACTAGATGAGCATAATGGTCCCTTTCTGGCCTTGAGATCTATTAACTGGTGCCAAGAGATTGACTGCAGCACAGAAACAGTATCCAAATCCTTCCTCCCCACAGTACACCATATTGTGTCCACTACCTTTCCATTTGAAGGAAACAGAGAGCAAAAGCTTTTATACTCACTGATTGAAGGAGTGGGAATCATCCACCTCATGGCCATCTGGGGCCAGAGGGTTGGAGAACGGTTCACCTTGGAGAAGGAAAGAGAGAGCTGGTTAGAGCCTATCAATCTGTACACTGTGCTGCCAAGCCCAAACCTATACCAGCCCCTGCATCTTAGACGACAGACGACTCAAAATCAGATTTCAGTGAGCAGCGAACAGAAAATTAGATTTCACACACACACCCCTCCCAATAAAATAAGCTTATGCCACATACCTGTGTGACAGCTGCTCCCTTCACAGAGCACATCAATACACAACTGACATTTTTAGCCTAGTCATCTGATGAAGTGGGTTACAGCCCAGGAAAGCTTATGCCCAAATAAATATGTTAATCTCTAGGGTGCCATAAGGACTCCTTGTTGTTTTTGCTGATACAGACTAACAGCTACCCCTCTGAAACCTTAGCCTAGTCAGTTACTGAACAGTGCTCCGTTATGACCCTTTGATCCTTATAACCTGGCATCAGTTTAAGAGGAGTCGGAATACAAATGCTCTGGAATCACTCTCAGTCACTTTGAGGTGGGAAGGCACTTTTTATACAGGAATGTTATTTGTCGTTAGCGGTCTCACAGATGGTTACATTAGAGAATTCAGAACTACAAAAGGAGCATCCCTCATTGATAAATAGCATCATCTCTCACAAGGCAATGGAGAGAAGTTATGTTAAACAACAAAGTCCCAAAGGCCCACTGAAGGAGTAAAATTCTTGGGTTATGGGAAAAATACCCAGGATATTGACTTTTACCCAGCACCTAAAAAAACACCAAAGGAAAGCCAGCCCTATTTTGGAGTGAAGATTCTGTGATCCTCCAGCTAGCCCCAAAAGGAAATAAACGCAGGAGAAGCATTTGCCATTGTCTATCCTCTCCTTAACTGTGAGAGTATGTCTATAATAAAGCCGCTACAGCAGCACTGTACGACGCTGCAGCTGTGCCGCTGTAGGGTAGACGCTTCCTACATGGATGGAAGGGGTATCTCCATTGACATTGTGGCTACACTAGGGGTTAGATCCACCTAATGGTTGTGCTCAGGATGCAAAATTTTTCACAGCCCTAAGCACTGTAGATAGGTCGATCCCATTTTTAAGAATAATGTTTAATCCTGGGGAATACCTCATCGGTGGGCCCTGCGAGCACTACGGGAAGTGGGGAAGAGCTGTTTCAGTGCCTGCCCAATGCAAACACCCTGTAGCATCCGGACATTGACCCCTCAACACACACACGCTCGCCCCAGGTGGGCGCTCACAGGCGGCTCCACCGCCGGCCCGGCAGCACCACGAGTAGCTAGTTTTGAACAGCCTCTGAGTGACTTCCCTGCCGGGGCGAGAGCTCCGGGGCCGCGCTGGGGCAGGGAGGGGACCCTGCACTCCACAGAGCGGCGGGGGCCGCCCCAAGAGGGGAGGGCGGAGCCTGACAGTACCCCTCCCCCGGCTCTCGGGCCCAACACTCACTGTCTCGCTCCGGCATCTTCCCCGCACAACCGACGCCACCGCAGAACCAACCGAGACCCTCTACTTCCCACAATGCCCTGCGCGCGATCTATCCACAATGCCCCGCGCAGGGTGCAGAGCGGAACGGAACTGAAGCCCCGCCCCCAGTCTGCCCGCACAGCCGCCTACGGATTGGCTGATGAGGTTCGAAGCGTGTTTTGATTGGCTGAGTCCCGTATTATGCTTCGGGCCTCCCCTTCCTGCCGGCTATGGGATTGGCTAGGAAGGGGGCAGTACACTGGGGAGATGGCGGCGGCAGCGGCTGTGCGGAGTATCGGGAGCGGTCTGGGCCGGAGCCTCAAGGAGCTTCGGATCCACCTGTGTCAGCGCTCGCCGGGCAGCCAGGGCACCAGGTGCGGGCACCTCGGGAGGGCTGGGCGGGGGCCGAGATCCTTGGACGGGCAGCAGCGCCTCCCTCCCAATGGGACACTGGGGATCTCCTAGTTACCGTCACCATCGTCCTCGCGTCGGTATAGTGTGAAAAACGGCTCTTTGTCTTAATTTGCTGAGTATGCTTAGTAACGTCTGCTGAAGCCATTGCCCTTCACCCTGCCCTTACTTGGCCTCAGATTCTGCGGAGTGCTTTTTACAGGGGCAAATTGGAGGACGGGTGAGCAGAGGGTGAAAATTGACTGGTCGGGAGGTTCAAGCAGTTGGACGCAGGGGTAAGATAAGGGCTGAAGGGCAAAATGGGGGGGGGGAGCGGGGCAGAGGGGGTAACAGTTACTGGACTGAGACAGCAGTGTTTACAAAAATGGGGAGGGGGCAGAGGGCCTTTTTCATTTCCCCTCCCACAGGACAGTACATCTCAGCATAGGCTTCCCAGGGCTGGGTTCTTAAAGGCACAGGCATCCCAATGTCCAGCCACAGCAGCTCCTAACCTATTGAGGTGCTGCAGGAGATTTGATTTAGCGAAATATTTTACATATATCCCCAGAAAGAAGAATCCCTTATCAGTGTATCTGATTGCATAAAATCTCATAGCAATTCACAAATTTGTCTTATCTGCTGCTGGGATTCCCTGAATTACTCTTAGTGCTTCATCATTTACCTTTGTTATTGTGTAGATGCAGGTCATTGAGCTATTTAATTTATATTTTAATAATACTCATTGAAAATATGTATAAGTAAGTAATTGCTAGTAGTTTTAGCAACGACATCTGTGTTTCAGTCTCCCTGGACACTCAATAACAGACTTAAAAGTGGCTATTCCCCAACCAAAAAAACCCTTCAAAAATAGACTTAAATGAGAAACTGCAGAGTTGGAATTAATTTGCAAACTTGCCACCATCAAATTAGGCCTCAATAAAGACTGGGGTGGCTGGGTTACTACAAAAAGTAATTTTCCCTCTGTTGATACTCACACCTTCTTGTCAACTGTTGGGAATAGGCCACATCCACCCTGATTGAATTGGCCTCGTTAGCACAGACCCCCTACTTGGTAAGGCAACTCCCATCTTTTCATGTGCTGTATATTTATATCTGCCTACTGTATTTTTCAATCCATGCATCTGATGAAGTCGATTATAGCCCATGAAAGCTTATGCTCAAATAAATTTGTTAGTCTCTAAGGAGCCACAAGGACTCCTCTGTCTGTATCAGCAAAAACAACAACACGGCTACTCCTCTGAACCTGTGTTTCTAGTATTGCACTTGCTATGTTTTGCTAGCACAGTAAATGAAGCTGCAAAACAAATGATGTTTAAATGACCTCCTTTAATTAAGAGGTAATTAATACATATGTACACCAGGCAGGGTCGTTTGGAAGCCGAAGACTTTATGCTTCCATCCCACATCACTGTCAAGTTTTAGCAAATTGGGACAAGTCAGAAAGTAAGGACAACCTTACTTATCAGTAACTGCTATTGGTTAGAATTTGCTATCCCTGTTCCAGTAGCAGATTGTCAGATAGCAGTTTAATATCAGTAACTGCTATTGGTAGCAAATTAAGACTGATAGCAATTTTTCACACTACACTGGCAGGGAGCAGGACCCCAGTGTGCCTGGTGCTGCACTGCCCCCTCAAAGAGATGGGTCCCTGCCCCACAGATCTTATAGTCATAAACCAGGAGACACCAGGCGGATCGAGACAGACAGGGGAGCACATGGCAGCAGGGAGACAATGGGCAGCCACACGTCCAGTGAGATGTCTGGAGCCACCCTGAAAACCGGGACCTGGTCGTCCCTGATCAGCTGCAGTTGGGTTCTGCCTACATGACCATATTTCCCAAAGGGAAAACGGGACGCTGCATGGGGCTAGCCCGAGGGCTTCTGCCTTCTTCCATGGGGTTGACCCAAGCCCTGCCCCTCTTCCCCGCATGAGGCTGGCCTGAAATGCTTGCTCGAGCCCTGTCTGCCTCTCACCTGAGCCCTGCCTCCCCCAGTCCGCGGGCCTGGCATCCCTGCTCACCCTCCTCGGCTCTCCACTTTGACAAAATGTGCATTTGTCCCTTCTGCTCTTTCCAACTTGATCAGCTGGCAAGAGCAAATGGGACAAATGTCCACTTTTGCCAGAAAAGTTGGGACGGCCGGAACAGGGCTTAAAAAAGGGACTGTCACGTCCAAAACTGGACATATGGTCACCCCACACCGATACCCTGACAGGGAAGGTAATTGAGATGGTGAGGGTGGCAAAGACTGATTGGGCAGTATTTGTAATCTACAGGTTTCCTCTCGACCTTCAGTCTGCCTCAGTCTCGGCATTGCACAGAAACTCCCCATGGTGGTAAATCACTTCTCCCTGCCAATAATCAAAGACAGGACCCTAAATATGACTATATCAGACCAAGTGAGTGTTCTGGCCACTCCACAATCTCTCTTCTGGAGTGGCTAGTACTGGAGATTGCAGAGTGAGACGCAGGTACCCCAAAGCAGGCAGTTATGGAACAACCTGGCCATGGGGCAGTTTCCTCCTCCGAGGGCATTGCTGGTGAGTTGCAGTATAGTCACTGTGGGGATGACACAAGTTGAGTTTTTACATTTGACTTGTAATAGTACAGTTGTTCAGCTTTCCCAAAGGCTGGCTGAGTGAGCCAGAGTGGATGTCATATCTCAAATAAACTAATAGTGATTACTTGCTACTGCAAAGCATCACTTGATTGGATTTTACTGGAGAGATGGTTCTGGGCTGTGTGCAATTTGGACAGCACCCCTATGAATTGTGGGGGTGATGCATGCATAGATCAGGGGCCGGGGGTTGAGCTCTCACTCCCTAGACTTATTGACTCCTGCGTGTATTGTAAGGCCTATTTTTCTAGGCTTGTCCTTGGGGTAGGGATTATATCTAGGGAGCTGTTTTTTGACTCTCACTAGCTCAGCTAAGTGAGAGTAACTAGATTTTTTTTGTTGTTGTTAATGTGCCTAAAGCCTATAAACCTCCAAGACTCCTAATAACTGCAATAATAATGGCATGCTCACTTAGGACAGGGAGGGTGATGTCATGGAGATGGGTCTTGGTGTGAATGTAGGTGAGAGGCCTGTCTAGGTACCCTGGGTGGACACAGTGTCCTGTAGGTGCTCTGATAGTAATATGGGTCAGTGGTTAAAAGATGCTCCTGGACCGCATGGACTGATGTGTTTGTAAATGTTTAAATCTCAGCGAAAGGCTGTGTTGTTTTGAGTCTCCCCTTTCACAGCTTCCACCCTGCAAGAGGGAGGTAGGTACAAATTGCTTCTCTGAGCAATTTCCACACCTTCCTGCTTGAGTCCCACTGTATATGCCAGAGAGAATTCTCCAGGCACTGTTATGATAGGGGACTGTTCACTCAGGCTGAGCTCAAAGGGCAATACTGTTTGTGGCTTGATTCAAGTATAAAGTAGAATGGGGATCCTGTGTAAGAACACTACTAGTATTACTGTTGTTTTTTGACATGTCCTGTTTCTCTGTAACGCTTGTCCTACGCTTCACATAGCCCTGGTGAGATCCACAGGACTGCTGAGCTGTGCAAGAGGGAGCAGAGCTGGGGTGAAATTGGTGTACAGACAAGATGTTCATTACTGTACCCTTCCGTAGACTGTGGTCCTCTCTACTGCCTGCTTCCAGAGGCTGTGGATGCTTTGGAAGGGCCAGGTGCATATAACACTTCTGAGACCCCAGTAGAGAAAACTACTTATTTCTCTTTAGTTTGACGTAATTGTACTTGGAAATGACACAGAGCTTTAATTAGCTCTGTTTTTGACAGAGACTTCATTGAACAGCACTACGTGACTCTGAAGAAGGCAAACCCGGATTTCCCCATCCTGATTCGGGAGTGCTCTGATGTGCAGCCTAAGCTCTGGGCTCGATACGGTGAGTTGGGAAGGAGCCCTGGTCAATGTCATTAGCTCAGAGTTTGACAAGAACACTGGGGTCTGTATCAAACTAGAAATTCAGCAATAAACTGCTCACAATCCAGGAAAGAGAAGTGCAAATTACACATCAAGGAGGAGTTTCCATATGTGGAGAGATGAGGCTAGAACCTGCTTGGTTTGGGAAAGGGCAAAAAAAAAAAGAGGCACTGTACAAAATAAAGGCTAAAAACTGCCTAATGTCTGAGTCTGAACTCGTTAGGAAATTCAGAAAGCGGGGTACTTGCAGCGGTGCTCTGCCCTACCAGTTCAGCTGCTTAAACAGTGATTCTGAATGGTGTGTGTGTGTATGTGTCTATGCATCTGCACAGTGGGGCTAAGTGAACTTTGTGGTGTGAATCTTTAAAGGGATAGTCAATTTGAAAATTAGAAGTCCGCTTAAAACTTTGTACCTACTGTTGTTACCCCATCTAAAATTCCTGTAACAAAGCTGGATATTTTTTGCTAGGTTTCTATTTTTTTCCCCAGTTTTACTTATTTGTATAATCGGTTTCATTGTTTCCCTAGTCTATAGTAATTATCCCTAGCTAGACAGACCCTTATAAACACCAAGCGAACAGGAAAAACTTTCCACTTCTTAAAGGAATGTTCTAAAAAGCATTCAGGACATACTGTCTAAACAGGGCTCTATCAGAAAGTAAGTTTAAAAAAAAAGAGTAAATAAAATTGTGTGACCCTCTTAACACTAGAATGCTTTGTCTGATGCAGAAGTGTCTCTGTGAAGCCTTAAATGTAATGGTAGCCTGTGAAATGAACAGATTTTTCCTTTTAAAAAAAAGTGTTTAAATGAGTAAAATGTGCTGCACACTCACAATAGACAGACTTCTCCCCGTGTAGCTAAACTGGAAGAGTGGTCTGTCGCTTTAAATGCACAGAGTTGTTACGCAGACACAAACATGCTTGACTGCAGGCTGAATGCTTGCAACAGAAAATTCTTGCTTTGGGCTCACGCTATGGGCAGCAACCTGAACTCCGAAACCCAGCAAAGCGGGGAGAGTCTCCAAGCCCAGTCTCCAGCCTGAGTAAGAACTTCCTTGCTGCTATTTTTAGCCCTGTGGTGCAAACTTGAATCAGATGAGCCGGCTTTGAGACTAGCTGCCACAGGGTTTTGGATTTTGCTGTGTGGCTGTCCCCTTTGTAGCTATATTTGTAAAAAGCTAGTGAGGCTCACAACTACTTTCAAGCTAAAACTGACCCACTGAGGATTAGCCATGAACTCTGGTTGGAATTTTAAAAAAATAATTAGTGGTGGAATCAGAAGCAGACTTATTCTCTTACTAAACCATGAGAATGGGGGGATTCTGAAGACTACCACAGGAAATGTTGCTTTTCTGATTTGCGACATTTAGTTAGTGTGCAGAACTCTTATGATGGAGGCTCCTTGAGAACCGAGAAGAAGAGCTGCAGTGCCAAATGGCAGTCAGTGCAGTAACCAATCTTTTCAAACAGCTTTTCCCCAAGCCTTAGTCAGGACTCTGAGATGAACAGGCTGCAGCTAAAAATGAAAACACAAGTCTGCTCTGCCTTCAATACAAGTGTCCCTCACACCTTGGGGTAGTAGGCTGTCTCTTCCTTGCTTCTGGGGGCTAGCCAGTGAGACAATCTGCATAGCCATTCGTGGGGGTGGGGCTGACTTACAAGGAAACATGCAGAGTTCAGATGAGCAAAAACTAGAAGGGAGGGGAAAAAAATCTGCAAATGTTTGAGTATGAACACCAAGGAGGAAGAGGAGGGTTATAACTAAGAAACAGAAAGGGGAACAGTTAAGCCGAGTCTGGGGAAGGCTCTTTACAGAGAGGTTATGGGATAATCTAAAGGAAAGAGAAGAAGCCCCGTGCTATAGAACACTCGAGTTGGGTATCTGACCGGTCTAAAAATAACTGGTCAAATATTTTAGAGCCCTAATTTGTTAGTCTTACTCTTTTGTTACTGTTCTATGGTCTGCAATAGGCTTTGCCTTAGCCACTTATGCCTAACTACAAAAAACAATGTACTTAACTGAGTTATTTTAACTCAGATAAATGCAAAACACAATGAAATTAAGTTTAAAAAATGAAGGAATGGCTCCATCATGCAGTCACAAAAGTCAGCCGTCACCTACATCAGGTATTCCTGTTAGAATATTTGACCATGGTCAAATAATAAGGGGTCAGTTGATCAGCTTGTCAAAACCTACACTTATGAGACTGGCCAAGGCACTAGGGACTAAATCCAGCACTGCCTCTCCTGGGGGAAGGGAACAAGGTGTCCTCTTCATCTAATTTTTTCTCTCTCTCCCTCTCTCTCTCTCACCCCCCCCCCCCGCCCCCCAGAGTTCGGCAGAGAGAGTTGCGTGCCACTGAATAATCTCAATGTGGATCAAGTGGCCAAGGCCCTGGAGAACGTTGTTCACAGCAAAACATGAAGACAAAGAGAACTGAACCTGCATGTGCTGGAGGCCTTGCCTGAATGGGTTTAATGGAGAAGCTGTAATTGTAACTTATTAATCGCATATAAAAGCATGTCTGACAAAGTGCTTTGAGAGTCTGTTCTAAAAGAGATGCTAAGCTGGGAGGTAGCTCCTCATCCTCCCACATAGGGTGGGGGGCACTGAAGAGGGAGCAAATCCACTGAGGTACATTCACCTCTTGTCCAGGATTTAGCCACTTCCCTTCTACTCAGTTGAGACCTATCTCTGTTCCCTACCTGAGCAGTCATGTGAGCAGCTTGCTGTGCTGGAGGGAGGGTACCTTTATGGAGAAGGGTGAGCTAACCTCTGGCAGTCTATGGGCTTGTTATGGCTGCCATTCTCTAGGGAGCCATCCCATAGACTTTCCAGACATCTGGGGGGGCAGTAAAATCAGCTGGCACTGTCCTATTAGGGCTTGGCTTCACACTATGACAGCAGAGGGCACAATGTAAAAGTTTATTAAATTCCAAAATAACTTCTCAATGTACAAAGTCCATGGGATAGAATTAGTGCAAATGGGAAGGGAAGCAGGAGTGGATGCAGTGTGGTCTAGGAGGAGGGCAGTACAGCAGCTGAGGCACTGGCACAGGAGATCAGAGAGACTGCAGCTGGCTGGAGGTATGTCTCACTGAGTGCCCTCACTCGCTCCTGGAGTTGGGGGTTGTCCTGGTGCTGTTCTAGGGCCTGCAGTCCTGCTTGGCTGAGAAAGTCGTCAGCAGCCTGTTCCAGGACAGACAGCAGATTAGAGCTAGGCCCAGCCTAATGAAGGCAGCTGAGCAGCCCACATGGGATGAGTGGATCTAGTTCTCCATGGTCTCTATCATAGAACCCATCATGCCTGATTCTTGGGAAAGGGGCTGAAGGATTAATTTCTAATGCACCTCCTGCCCCAGGACCTACGTGAAATGCTCAGACTAATAGTTGACTTAACAGTTTCAGCTTATCCCCATTTTAGAACCCTGAGGTGATCAGTCCCTGCAGCTGTGGGTTGAGGCACAGCAAAGTTCCCATGGACTGTGCTCTTGCTGCTCTTTAGATACAGAGAGACCTTGAGGGAGCAGGGTTCCCCCTGGCACCTTTCCACAGCATAGCCTCTTAATTCCCCTGCTCAGGTTAGGTGGTAGCTGTTAGTTTACCACCGTAGTTCCCCAGCCATTGCACAATGCAGGGAAACTGGAGGCCTTAGCTGAGCCCTACCTCTGGCAGGTGCAGGAAGAGGAGATGTAGCAGCTCTAGACTCTGGCCCACCACCTGGGCATCGGAAAGAGCAAGGGTGCTGAGCAGCGAGGGCAGCACAGCCTTCTGGTGCAGCTGGTAGCAGTAGGCAGGGCCTTTCTCGGCAATGTTACACAGCACAGTCAGAGCCTAGAGAGGGAGCTGGCATGAGTATCCCAAGCTGCATGGCTCAGTAACTGACACCCACGGAAATGACGTTACTGAGGTTGGTCACAAGTTTTATATTGACTAGAACCAACCAGCTGTCACAGTCCTGTATGTCTCCCTGCCACAGGATGGTGCAGTCTGGGTAACCACCTCCTGGGAGGACATGGAAAGAAGCAGGAAATGCTGTCACCCCTCGAAGGAGACGGCCCTGCAGTACAGCAAACCTTCAAAGGTGGAGATTGGCATGCTAGAACCCCACTCCCCTGCTGTTGTCTGCATGGCTCTAGGGCAGGGCGAGATGAGCTTTCTGAGCAGGTGACAACCCTGCTGAGGCCATGTGGAGTCTACTTGTGCTTAGCATGGGGCTTGGTACACCTGCAGGCATTCCTGTGCCCACAATCACTCTGTGCTGGAGCTGCCTGCCAGGCTGGATTGCACAAAGGCCTGAGGGTTAGCTCCCTGCAGGCTTGGTGGGGAGCCATGGCAGTCTCCTGCCAGCAGAACACACTAGCGCAGGGCAATAGCTAGCTACTAGTTCAGGTTTTCTCTGTTTAAGCACAGGTTGATCCAGGCCTTTCCCTCACTGAGACTGCTGGAAAGGCAGAGTATGCAGCAGCTCCTGTTGGCGTTCAAGACGCTTTGAAAGTGCTTTCTTAAAAATCCCTTCACATGTACTACTTTTGAACTGACTGCCTCCAAGCCCGAGTACTGGCAGCACTAGATCCTGGCTGCTCCTTTTATCTGCACTGCATTAGGGTGCATTCCTCTTTCACTGCTTGGATTTTGAAGCATCTTTCAGTTGGTTTACACTAGCTTTCCTACTGGAGGAAGTTCAGTGGCTGATCTCAGCTGGACCAGTCCCCTTTAGAGCAAGAAGGCACTAGACTGTCTACTGGGATGGCTTGTTGTCCACTAGCATATTAGGAGACTAGAACCTGGGCAGGCAGCTCCCCTCATATTCTGCCAACTCCTCCCATGATGACACACAAGTTGGGATGGGGATGAGCATTTCAATGGGCTCCAAACCCTCTCAGGGCAGGATGCAGTCAGAGCCTCCATAAGCAGGCATGAATACAGAGTCTAATAAGGAATGGGGGAGGGGACTGTCTTTAAAAAGAAACAAATAGGACCAAGGTAAATTAACCAGGTGAGGCGTGGGTACTTATCTCACCTTCATCGTGGGCTGATAAAACCTCGGATATACATATGTACCTCCCACATACAGGGGCCAACCACAGGAGCACAATCCCTTCCAGTGGCTTTTACCTGTCACCAGAGGCCCAGAAAACTGACTGCTCTAAATAACACAATAACCCATATAGTGAGAGATTCCCTACCAGCAGGGTCACCATCCGGGAACAGGACAAGAGCTGCAGGAGGGCTGGGAGCAGGTCCATCGTGAGCACAGCAGAGCAGAAGATGGGCTCATCAGCTGGGAAGATCAGGAGACAAAGGTATTAAGGAAACCCAAACAGATTACTGAGAAAGGGCCTTCCAGACGAGGCACGCAGGAGCATGCACTGACTGAGGTAGAGAAGTGGAGGGTTTGCTGCTATATATAAGGAGAGACTCTACGTAAGAATGGCCATCTGGGGTCAGACCAATGATCCAGTTAGCCCAGTATCCTGTCTTCCAACAGTGGCCAATACCAGGTGTTTCAGAACAAATGAACAGAACAGGAAATTGAGTGCTCCATCTCCTGTCATCTGGTCCCAGCTTCTGGCAGTCAGAGGTTTAGGGACACCCAGAGCATGGGGTTGCATTCCTGACAATCCTGGCTAATAGCCATTGATGGACCTATCCTTCATGAATCTATCTAATTCCTTTTTGAGCCCCGTTATACTTTTGGCCTTCACAACATCCCCTAGCAATGAGTTCCACAGACTGACTGTGTGTTGTGTGAAGAAGTGCTTCCTTATGTTTGTTTTAAACCTGCTGCCTATTCATTTAATTGGGTGATCCCCAATTCTTGTGTGTTATAAAGGCATAAATAAATTGCCCTATTAACTTTCTCCACATCAGTCATGATTTTATAGACTTCTATCGTAGTCTCCTTACTCATCTCTTTTCTAAGCTCCTCATGTGGAAACTGTTCTATACCCCTAATCATTTCTGTTGCCATTCTCTGTACAGTTTCCAATTCTGGGGCAATCAGAACTGCACACAATATTCAAGGGGTGTGTATACATGAATTTATATAATGGCATGGTATTTTCTGTCTTCTTATCTATCCCCTTCCTAATGATTCCCTATTGTTAGAATTTTTGACTGCTGCTGCACACTGAGCTGATGTTTTCAGAGAACTATCCATGATGACTCCAAGATCTTTCTTGAGTGGTTAACCAGCTAATTTAGACCCCTCATTTTGTATGTGTAGTTGGGATTATTTTTTCCAGTGTGCATTACTTTGCACATATCAATACTGAATTTCATCTGCCATTTTTCCCCCCAGTCACCTCATTTTGTAAGATCCCTTTGTAACTCCTCACAGTCAGCTTTGGACTTAGCTATCTTGAGTAATTTTGTATCATTTTCAAACTTTGCCACCTCACTGTTTACCCCCATTTCTAGATCATTTATGAATATGTTGAATAGAACTGGTCCCAGTACAAATCCTTGGTGGAGCCTGCAGTTTATCTCTTTCCACTGTGAAAACTGACCATTTCTTCCTACCCTTTGTTTCCTATCTTTTAACCAGTTACTGATCCGTGAGAGGATCTTCCCTTTTATCCCATGACTGCTTACTTCGCCTAAGAGTCCATGGTGTGGGACCTTGTCAAAGGCTTTCTCAAAGTCCACCTGGATCACCCTTTTTCACATGCTTGTTGACTTCCTCAAAGAATTCTCATAGAGTGGTGAGGCATGATTTTCCTTTACAAAAACCATGTTATTATCATGTTCATCTATGTGTCTGATATGTGTGTGTGCTCATTGCACTAGGATGGGGGATGTTGTGAAAGTATCAATATCAGCACAGCTGGGCATGGAAGATTAGAGACAGTAAGAAATTTTAGCAGCTGCAATGGAATCCTCACTCTACATTGAAAGGGAGCGCCATGCTGTCTCATATCAAGCATACCACCCAGAACATGTCGGAGATGGATGAACTTCTGAGTGGCCAAGAAGAGGAACTCGAGAACATGGGAGCACTGGGATGATGAAGTGGGTACTAAGATTAACACCTGTGTTTTCTGTTCTGCCTATGGGTGTGTTATCTTGTGTCTCCCCAAATTAAAACTCTGGCATGCCCTTCCTGCATGAGTCTAGTCCTAGCCCAATGATGAGCTGTAGCAGCACCACAGGTTCTGTTTCAAGGTCTCTTTGGAGCTCTGTCCCTTCTCAGAGGTCATCTACTAAAAATGTGAGTCTCCCTGACTTTGATTTGAGGCAAGTCCCAGAAACCCCAGCCATTAGCTATGTTAGTCACTCTATTCCTGTAGCAAGTTCTAGGAGAATTCCCATTAGGTGCTATGCCCAGCCAGGGTGCATGGGAAAATCACCTGTGAGGTTGTTGAGAAGCCAGAGACACTCCTGCACTAGGAACGGGTGCTGCTGGAGGAAGTACTGCATGAAGAGAAACAAAGCCACCAAGAGGCGCTCATCCTGGATCTGCACTTTGCAGCCCTCTGTCTCATCCTCCGCAAGCAGGTTGCTGAGACACCGCAGCACGGGACAGATAAGCTGAAACGGTAAGAACAGCAGCATGGGGCATTCCCCCTCATGCACAGTAATGCTTCAGACAGCAGGGGTTTGGAGCATGGCACTGCTGATTAGCCAAGGCCCTCTACAGCCTCTACTTACCAACTCCAGGCCCTCAGTAGCTGCTTTTGACCTCACGGAAGCCAGTTCTAGCAAGAGCAGCACCAGGGTTGACACGATCCCCTGGGAGATTAACAGCGTGTTGTTCACATGGCTATGAAGGGAAAGGAACATTACAGGAACAGTGAATTTAAGGTGCGAACCCAAAACCAGCCACCACTCAGCCTGCTCATGTCCGTGCACCAGCTGGTTTGGCTGGAGCCTCAGCTAAAAGACTGGGGGTCGCGTTGTTTCACCCTCTCTCAAGTTGAAATTGACAGAAGGGGTTTTGCTCTGATTCTATAGAGCAGGTCCCCTGAGGGCAGCAGCTAACTGTGGAACATTTCAGCCTAAAAGGGGAATGTTTCAGAAAGGGAAAAGCATGTGGAAACAGAGGGTTATAGCTGTCTGGGGGTATCCACGCTTCACACTGCGCTTCCCTTTGCAAGATAGAATTCGCCAAGTGTGGCAAGCTGTCATGTGACAGTGCAACCCAAGATCACGGATTGCAGCGAGGAAAGCCAGGAGGAGGACGGGGCAAGAGCCTCATCTCAGACCAACCCCAGGCAACAGATTACAAAAGCAACAGCTCCAAGATTACATGCACCTGGTGGGCCTGGGCCATGAGGGCAGACAGGTGGAGGATAGGAAGCTCAAAGGAGAGGACCGCTTCATAGAGCTGCAGAATCACTGGGATAGGAACAGTCTCTAGTTCAATGACAATAACATGAGACTGGGTGTGCCATTGAGTACAAGGCCAGCAGGGACCACCAGACCATCTAGTCTAACCCTGAATACCACAGGCCATCCCCACACTGAACCCAGCAGCCGAAATTAGTCCCCAGGAGACTCTACTATTATGTGCCACAGGCAGAGAACAGGAGGGACTAAGGTGCACCAGTGCCCAAGGCCTCCACAATGGCAGGGAAATGATTAAGTGAGATATACCCAGAGAACGCTGGCAGGTGACCCACACCCCACACTGGGTGAAACCCTCCCAGGGTCGCTGCCAACCTGTCCTCAGCAATCCCACAAACTGAGGCCAATAATGGGGTTGAGAACTGATGGGTCCCAACCACAGTGGATAGAGCCATGCACACACAAGGGACAACCCCCCATGACACTCAGCTCTCCCTCCGAGGTCTCCCCAAAGGACTGAGAGAGGGTTACACAGAGTGAGGTAGCCTCTGACCTAAAGCAACTGGCTAAGGATACTAGGAGCAGCTCTTTCTGTTCCCAAACGCCGGGGGTCGGGATCCTGCCTTCTTCCATGGGTCTGGAAAGCCCCAGGCAGCTTTGGGGAGCTATACAGTAAGTACTAAATGCATTTACCTACACACAATGTAATGAAGACACCAAGCAAACTCCACGGCGACTCCCATTCCCAGCTCCAGGTTGGAGCTAACCAATTGAAGCATGTGCTGGGGGAGAACCGAGTCCAGAACCAAGCTGGGGCCAGAAAGGAGAGTTAAGAGAAACATGGATTTTAAAGAGGGATTAAGCAGGAGTACAAGCAACACTGCCATATGTGGGGCAAAAGCCCGGGCTGTCTGAGGGTAACTGTACCGCTCTCCCCAGAGCTGTTCGGGTTTAACACCCTCAGTGTGCTTCCAAAGCCCCAAAGGGGAGAGACTCCACCAACGGAGGACAGACCCAGAAAACATGCCCACCAAGGCAATGCTCAGAGAACTGGGCAGGTTCCATCAGGTGAGGGGAGATGTGAGATCTGTTGGTAAATATGTACCAGGATATTCCTGTTTGTCAACGAGGCCAGAACTCTAATAACATGAAAGGAGTCGGGGGTGTCAGTCCAGTTCCTGTGGGGGGCGGGGGTCAAGCATCTAGAATCCACAACCTCACAGCTGGCACTAATCAACCCCCTCATTAGCAGGCTCTGCAGAGAGGCCTTGGAGCCTCAACTCGCCTCATCCCTAGACACAGTCCTTCCCGGCCAATGCAGAGGAACCTCAGCAGGTTGTTGTGGGGGCGGCTTGCACTGATGCTGCCCATGCTAGAATACATGGGTAGATGGCCTCAGTCTCCAGGGCTGTCAAGCCAATTCCTTTCAGCAGCACTAAGATCAATAGGAAGAAGCATCCAGCGTATTTCTCTGTTGGCCCCCTTGGTTTCATGCAGACCCTTACGGTTACTGAAAGCTGATTAGCTGAGGGGTCAGGGAAAAGTGTCCTAATCTGTACAAAACCTCAGTGTCCTTGCCAGGGTTCTGCTCCACCATATTAACGTCACAGAGATAACGTGCCAGGAGGATGCTAACTGACCCTGGCATGCAAATGCCGTGCTCAGCCACGTGGCCTGTCCAGATGGAAGGTGAGGAAGTGATGCTTACGGTATGATCTTGGTGGGAGCTTCCCTGGCCTGCAGGAGCTGCGACAGGACGTAGCCCAGGCCTTCCAGCACTGCCACATGAGGGGACTGAAATCAAAGAGCACAAGGCTGAGCCACTAGAACAAACCCAAGTATCAGATTTCAGAGTAGCAGCCATGTTCGTCTGTATCCACAAAAAGAAGAACAGGAGTACTTGTGGCACCTTAGAGACTAACAAATTTATTAGAGCATAAGCTTTCGTGGACTACAGCCCACTTCTTCGGATGCATCCGAAGACTACAGCCCACTTCTTCGGTATGCATCCGAAGAAGTGGGCTGTAGTCCACGAAAGCTTATGCTCTAATAAATTTGTTAGTCTCTAAGGTGCCACAAGTACTCCTGTTCTTCTTTTTCCAAGTATCAGAGGGGTAGCCATGTTAGTCTGTATCCACAAAAACAACGAGGAGTCCTCGTTGGTTTTTTAGAACAAACCCATCAGGAGTCAGCAGTGAAAGGGGGAAGGATGGTGCCTACAAAATAACTCAATGTAAAGCAGAGAGGCTGAACTTGGTCTCGCAGCAGTTCCATGCAGAGGGAGCTAGTTTCAAATACGTACATGTGATGGCCAAGCCATTCCTCTGAGTCTCCAGGACCCCCAGAAAGCTCACAAGGCAGACATGCCTGTGATTGCTTGTGATTAAGAGACAGAGCGATCTAGCCAGGAAGAGCACAAAAACCATGTCAGCCACCATCAGAATGTTACCTCAGGAAATTAAAATTGTATATGGCAGTGCACACGGCGTATGCCCAGCTGCTCCCGCAACTGGGCTCAGCTCTCTGCAGAGTGCCCTCTGCACACGGCCTGCCCTGTGACAGGAAGCGATGCTGTGCCATTCATACAAGCTCTTAGTGACTACACTAAGCCACTAGTTCAAGAACGCAGGGAAATACCCCCTCCTGCTTGGCAAGGCTCGTAGGAAGAGCCGGAGATAGGCTAGCTGGGTCACTCACCTGGATACAGGATGCTAGGGCTGGAATAATGCCTTGAGGTAAAAGCTGCTTCCTCACTGCGTCACTCTCCACTGCCAAGTTCCCCAGCGTGTACAAACACAGCTCCTAAAACACAGATGTAGGGGACCACAGTTACGCTCCCTATGTGCCATAAGTGCCCTGCCAGTCCAACCAGATGAGAGTGCCCCCTACTGGCATTAGGGAGCTATTGCCACTAGAGAGCAACAAACAGCACCTTGAGATGCATGGATGCTGCACTAATGGCAAGAGAGATGTGATTTCCAGGACTAGCAGAGCCAGAGAATCTAATGCTAACTGAGTCGCTTTACCTAGCACAGCTTTCCCTGCTTGTGCAGGAGGCTCTTGGCTAGCTAGACATAGGCACACATATTTAGTCCATCTGAGGGTCATACTAGCAACAACAAGAACCCAAAGGACATACTTGCTGGAGCAAGGTGTAGCTAACCTCCTCTGCAATATAGGAACACAGGGATTGCCAGATGGGTCAGACTCAAGGTCCATTTAATCCAACCTCCTATCACTGACAGTACCCAGTGCCAGATGCTTCAGACTTGATGATTCAGAGGAAGGGGCAAATAGGGAGGTAGATGTGGGACAATCTGTCCCATATGAAGGTCTCACTTCAACCCACAATAGTTAGAGACTGAAGAGTTAGTGGGTTTTTTATCCCTTCCAAGACTTTGTTTGCATTAACTTTGGACATTCTTGTTAGCCATATGACTGTCCAAACCCTCTTTGAATCTTATTGGTTTCCTGGTCACAATGACATCCTGTGGCAGTGAGTTGCACAGTCTGATTACACACAGAGTGAAGAAGTATTTCCTTTCTCAGTTTGGAATTTGCCACCTTTAATTCAGTTTCACTAAGTGTCCCCTTGTTCTTGTGTTATGAGACAGGGAGAACAAAGTCCCCAATCTCCCTTCTTTAAACCATTCATTCTTTTATAGATTTTTATCTTGTTCCCTCTTATTTGTCTCCTCTCTAAAGTAACAATCACAGTCATTCCAATCTCTCTTCACAGGAGAGTTTTTCCAGCACATAAGCATTCTCATCGCCCTTCTCTGAGCTCCTCTTATTCTGCTACATACTTTTTGAAATGAGGGGCCAGTTCTGCATACAGTCTCCAGCTAAGGCCGTACCATTCATTTCTATAACGACAGATTATTTTCTGGATTATTCTCTATCCCACTCCTTCTACATTGTAACATCCTGCTTGCTTTTTGCACTGCAGCTACACATTCACTAGCTGTCTTCATTGCACTGTCTGTCCCTTTCCTGAGCTGCTGGTTAATTTAGACCCCTGTGAGATGTGTGAGTAGTATACATTTTCCCCTCCAAAATGCATTACTTTGCCTTTATCCGCACTGCTCTTCACCTGCCTTGTGTTGCCAATCACCTAGCTTGGTTAAGTCCCACACAGTTTTATCGGGACTTGACTAACCTCAATAGCTTTGTGTCACCTGCAAATTTTGCAACATCACTGTTCACCCCCCTTTCCAGTGCATTAATAAATATATTAAACCACATCAGACCTAACATGGAACCATGAGGCACTCGGCTGTCAATCTTTGCCATCATGAAAACTGACCATTTATTCCTACTCTTCATTTCCTGTCATTTAGCCCATTTTTGATCCACAACAATGCTTTGCCTTTTACCCCTGATTATTTAGCTTGTTTAGTAGCCTCTTATGAAGGGCTTTGTCAAAAGCCTTTTGAAAGTCTGAATACATTGTGTCAAGCAGTTCTCTTTTATCCTTTGTAGAGATGCATCCCACAAAGCCTACAGGGTCACTGTTCTACCTTCAGCCAGGAAGCCAGGCCATTGACGGGAGCATTAAGGGGCACCTGTAGTCTCCACAAGATGTAGCTCTGTCTGAAGAGGAGGGCAACTGCAGGGCTCTATTGGAGACCTTTGTGGGCGGCATCTGGCCAATGGGCTATATTTTGGCCACTCAATCTCAGAAGTCCAACCACTAATGAAAGTCCAGCAGATGCAAGAACAATGAAGAAACACAGGCCTGCATCTTACTGTGAATTCTACACTGTGTCCTGAGAGATAGGTCAGGAGATAGGAGGTTGCTGGCAAACACGCCTCAGCCACAGCAGGGTCACAGGAGTGTGAGAGTTCGTGCAGACAGCGAGCTGCCTCCATCTGTACGTTGGCCAAGCTGCTGGTGAAGAGCCCGATTAGGACCCGCATGCTGCCCTCCAACCTGTAAAAGCAAAATGGGACATTGTTTCTTTCTGCTGCCCCCCCTTCCCCAAAACACACACACACTCCTCCCACCCTGACCTCCCAGGGTTGGGAGGGCAAGTTGTCTCTCAGGAACCAGGCACTAAAAACCTGCCCAGTTCATGGGCTGGCCCAGCCATTCCTCAGACCACTTGACTTGAAAGGGCCAGGTTAATTCCTGCTCTCACAGCTCTGACTTCGCTGCAGTTACACAGGGCTGGATTTGGCCCAGTGTTTGGATATTGACTTTGTCCCACTTCTTTTACAATATTTCCTCTTTTTCCTCCCCCCCCCACCTTTCCTGTCTTTGAGCAGCCAAATTTGCTGCCTTCTGAAGTCATTTTGCCACCACTATGTGGCATGGCAGAGAGCCTAACAAAGCTGTCCCTGACCAGCCACAAGGGAACTGCAAAGCCGGACAGCTCTCCCTATAAGAACATGAGCAGAATGAAGTCTCAAGCAAACCACGCAGACAGGAGAGTACAGCACACAGCTCTCTCGAGCACAGTGAAGAGCCTTGTAGGAATCCTTTGCAATATATTTCCCTGATCAAAATCAGGTAGAGTCAAGTCCTGCAAGCTCTCAAGCCTCCTTTTGTCAGTCTAGAGCAGCTACATCCAGCTTTCCCCCAAAACCCTCTCTGTTCCAATGGGACTTTCCAAGCTCAGCCTCATCCGCAACCCAGCAGAGCACAAAGGCATTCAGGCCAGGCTGTCAAGGGCACTGGCCCACATAACATGAGCTCTTCTCTCAGTGGGAAAAGGAAGTGGTCACAGAAAAGAAAGGGATGGAGACATTTTCTAATGCAGATACCTGAGCCACACTCCCAACCATAGCAAAATTACCCACATCACAGAAATAGCCACACCGATCCCTGCTACAGAGGATATGTGGGCCCATCCCCATCTAAGGGTATGTCTACACTGGAAACTTCAAAGCGCTGCCGTGGGAACGCTCCCTGGGCAGCGCTTTGAAGTGCGAGTGTGGTCGCGTGCGAGCGCTGGGAGAGAGCTCTCCCACCACTCCTGGTAATCCACCTCCACAAGGGGATTAGCTCCCAGCACTCGGAGCCTGTCTACACTAGCACTTTAAAGCGCTCAGACTTGCTGCGCTCAGGGGGTGATTTTTCACCCCCCTGAGCCAGCAAGTTAGAGTGCTATAAAATGTAAGTGAAGACAAGCCCTAAGTGGATCCACAGCCATGTCCTTGCAATGGCCACTACCGGAGAGGCCCACTGCTAGCTGGAGCCTTTATGAACACAGACTAGCCATGCCTGGGGCTGGGCATAGCATGGAAGCACAGACTGGCTAACCTGACAAATTTCTGCTGCGTCTCTTTGTGCTGCAGTCCCTGTCGAAGGCGACTCAACAATTTCTTCCTCTCCTCTGTTCCCCTCTGGACATCCCTCAGCAGCTGCAAAATCTGGTGAAAAACAAACAGCTGAGTGGATGTCAAGCACAGCTCCAGGGTAAAAATCACAAGCCTAAAGGCATGATCACTTATGGTCATTCAAGATGCCATGGCACTTTTCCAAAGGGATTGATACTAACCCTGGCACCTAGGTGCTACAACTAAAGCTTATCTAGCAGTTTGTAAAACACTTTGGAATCCAACCAGCTGTATAAACGTAATATCATTATTAGTATTATTAACAAAGGCTAGGGCCAGTGAAAGACATTGCAGTGAATACCTAGAACCAGGGACAAATGGTATAAACCCTTCACCTCCTGCTCAGACAGAGGTTCTACTGCTATCTCCACTCCAGCCTGCCCATCTCCATTCACCAGGCTGTCTTCCCGCAGAAGTCTCTTACTGACCAACTGCTGCTGCCTCCGGGCCTTCCTCAGAGCTGCAAACAAACCAACCTCTGATTACTGACAACAACACAGCTTTCCAGCTCAAGACAAGTTTTCATCCCACCCAAAACACTGCTCTTTTTTGGGGTGAGGAGAAACTGCTGTTTGTCTCTTTCTGTGACTGTAAAATCACCTATGCTGTGTCTAGATGTTTTTCCCATAAATGATGGGAATTTATGGGAAAAACATCTAGACAATGGCATAGGTGATTTTACACAGATTTATTACAAATAAATAAATAAATAATCTGCACACAATGGAGTTTGGAGAGGTAGGTCTTACGTTGGCCATAGATTTGGGAGCTGCAAGTCAAAGCAAGAGGTGACGATGGCCTGGATGACGAGTTGAAGCAGAGGTGGAGCTGAGGCAGTGAAATACATGGAGAGTGTTATGGGGTAGTAAAAGGCCACTAGGCATAAGTGGGGAAAAAAAGTTTGGGGAAGATCTGAACCAAAAAGGAAAACAGAGGAGATGGAGGTGTGTTTGAAGATGCAGCAGAGGCATCTTCTGACTTTGAGACATGCAGGTGAAAGATGCTGAGATGAAGCCACCAGTTTACCTGATCAAGTCATGAGAGAATTCAATAAAGCTCTATGAGGAAATATAGCTGAGTATCATCAGTGTCAAAGTTGAGCTAGAGAAGGTAGACAAGGAAGCAGGAGAGGCACAAGAACTGAATCTTTTGGGACTGCGAAGAGAAGGAGTTGCTGCACCCACCAGAGACAGGGAGAGAGGGAGTAGTGTGATAATGTAGGAAGTGGAGCCATGACAGCTTCCATTCTATGGACAAATCAAAACCTAGCATAAAAGCGGGCTTTGTTGCACTATTCCCCGATAGGGTGACCAGATGTCCCGATTTTATAGGGACAGTCCTGATATTTGGGGCTTTGTCTTATATAGGCGCCTATTACCCCCCAGCCCCTGTCCTGATTTTTCACACTTGCTGTCTGGTCACCCTATTCCCCGAACAAGCCAATGAGAATCAATGACTCCACCAGCTGCAATATCAAGACGGTCTAGAATCCAGTAACAAACCACCTATGATTCCTAAGGGGGCAGGGGGGGAAATAAGGGAGAGGAGTAAGAGGACAAGACCCCACCCCAGACTCAATTATTGAAACAAATAGACTAGATCTTACCCTGAACGGACACCTCTTCCCCAAAGGCCCATCCCATCCCCACTTCCCAGTAGCATGGCTCAGATCACACCAGATTTGGCCCCTTTGCAGGGCTCAAGAGCTTTGTTCCAGACCCAAGCTTGCGGATCAGAGCAGTAGACCCAAGAGTGACAGGTTTCAGAGTGGTAGCTGTGTTAGTCTGTATCAGCAAAAAGAACGAGGAGTACTTGTGGCACCTTAGAGACTTGCTCAAATAAATTTGTTAGTCTCTAAGGTGCCACAAGTACTCCTCGTTCTTAGATCCAAGAGTGTCTCTGTGTCTCAGTCCTTGGCAGTGAGCTCAGTCCAGGGATCTGAACCCCCTTCCCAGAACTGGAGCAACTCCTCTCAGCCCAGATCCCCCTCCCAAGACCCCCCAGACACAAGGATCCAGAGCCAACTGCCCCAAACCGAGCCAGCTGCTCGGACCTCCAGAACCGCTCCCCCCAAGACTGGCTCCTGCAGGGCCCAGCCCGGTTCCCAAGGCCTCGGCCCGGCGGCTCTGTCGGGCCCGGACCTGACTCCTGCTCCCGCCGGCGGGCCCGCAGCTCCTCCAGGCCGCTGGCATCGGGCCGGTACCGGCAGCTCCTCCGGCTCCACATCCCGATCGCGGCCGAGGCGGCGGGTAGGAGCCGCCGCCGGCTCCAGCGGGGAAGATGGCGGCAGGGAACCGCGCACTTCCGGGAGCCGGGCCCGAGCCGCCACGGCGCTGCGTCTACGGGAGGCCCCGGTCTGAGCGTCCGCAGCAGGCCTAGGGTCTCGGGTTCTGTGGAGATTGGGGCGCGGGTGCTGGGGGGGCCCGGAAGAGTCGGGAAGGAGTCAGTGAGGGGGTAACTGGGGGTTCCGAGGAGACTGTGAGGGGGTCCCAGGGGCCTGGGGGAGGCTTGCATGTTTCAGTGAGGGGGTTCCCTAGAGGTCCCAGGTATCAGTGAGGGTAGTCCCCAGAAATTGGGGGACCCCAAATGTCAGTATGGGGGGGTCCCCGGGATGTTTTGGGGTCCTGTGTATCAGTGACGAGTCTCCAGGGAGTTGGGGGTCCCACGTGTGTTAGTGTTGGGGTTGGGTAACAGTAAGGGGGGATCCTGAGGGGTTGGCGGCCTTGGGTTTGTCCCTGGGGTGTATCAGTTGGGAACAACGGTATTTCAAGAGACGTCCTGTACCTGGATCCAAACATCCCCACGTCTCCTGTGCAACAAAGAGCCACTAAGAAGCAACTGGTCAGATACATTCTCTCTAGCAATAATCATGCTAACGATCTGACCTGTGAGCTAGACGGAGGATTTTTACTGTGGATAAACTACCTGGATGAGCAGGAGAGGCCCTTTAAACTATCCTTTGCTCTGTATTTCGATATAATTGTCCTTGTTTCCCTTGAAACACAGAAGGGGTTGTCAGGGGACAGGACCCCTGGACATGGTGGGTCCTGACTGTGTTGGTCAGGGGAGCCCTGGGAATGTAGATCAGGAGGCTTCACCAGAGAACACATTAGGGAATTGTGCTGCACTCCGCTTTCTGCTTTTTTCCCTGGGCTCCTTTGGTGAACTGCACAGTATGTGGCACTGCCTGTTAGCCAGGTGTTATTTGTGCCACTCCTTCCAAGAGTTTCTAGTCCAGATAGTGACTATGGGGCTGTATTACTGAGGGATTTGATTCATGCCTTGAAACTCTTTTCTCAAGTAAATTCACCAACACCGCTGGTGATCATGAGGGAAGGGCTCTAGCTGTTTGCTCTACGTTTATGGTTCTATGGCTATTTCATGTTATTTCTAACATTTGCCAGTAAATGTTCCCATCATGATTGTAGTATACACTTATGAGAGTCATTCAATTACATCAGTCTGGGATTTGTACCTCCACTTATGGCAGAGAGAGGCTACCCCTGCTGAATATGCTGTACTGCTGCTGAGTCCAAGAAGGTATCAATGTGAGATTTCTAAGGATAGATACAGCACTGGACCCAAGGTTTAAGAATCTGAAGTGCCTTCCAAAATCTGAGAGGGATGACGTGTGGAGCATGCTTTCAAAAGTCTTAAAAGAGCAACACTCCGATGTGGAAGCTATAGAACCCAAACCACCAAAAAAGAAAATCAACCTTCTGCTGGTGGCATCTGACTCAGATAATGAAAATAAAAATGCATCATTCCACACTAGTTTGGATTGTTATCGAGCAGAACTTATCATCAGCATGGACGAATGTCCTCTGGAATGGTGGCTGAAGCATCAAGGGACATCTGAATCTTTAGCGCATCTGGCATGTAAATATCTTTTGACGCTGGCTACAACAGTGCCATGAGAACACCTGTTCTCAGTTTCAGGTGACATTGTAAACAAGAAGCGGGCAACATTATCTCCTGCAAATGTAAACAAACTTGTTTGTCTGAGCGATTGGCTGAACAAGAAGTAGGACTGAGTGGACTTGCAGGCTCTAAAATTTTACATGGTTTTATTTTTGAATGCAGGTTTTTTTTTACATAATTCTACATTTGTAAGTTCAACTTTCATGATAAAGAGATTGCATTACAGTACTTGTATTAGGTGAATTGGAAAATACTATTTCCTTTGGTTTTTTTACAGTGCAAATACTTGTAATCAAAAATAAATATAAAGTGAGCACTGTACACTTCATATTCTGTATTGTAATTGAAATCAATATATTTGAAAATGTAGAAAACATCCACAAATATTTAAATGAATGGTATTCTATTATTGTTTAACGGTGCGATTAATGATGATTAATTTTTTTAATTGTGCGATTAATCGCGATAAAAAATTTTAATCGCTTGATAGCCCTAGTTTAAACTCTGCTAACAGTGCGATTAATGGCGATTAATTGCTTAGGTGGCGGGGGGGCTGGAAGCGCTGGGAGGGAAGGGGAGGAGCAGGGACTCAGCGCACTCGGGGGGGGGAGGGAGAAGGAGGCAAGGAGGGGGGAGCTTGGCTGCCGGTGGGTGCGGAGCATCCACTAATTTTTCCCCGTGGGTGCTCCAGCCCTGGTGCACCCATGGAGTCGGCGCCTATGCTCTTGAGTACATCACCAGGAAACCCTTACCCAGTCGAGGTAATTTAGGTCAAGCTGCAGTTTTGGTGGCCCCTATAATTCACCGCGGATGGCTCATGGTTAGTTGTCGATGCATATATGAGCCCCACTTGTCTCCCTGTTCCCCTTGGTAGAGTTTGCAGGGCTAGCACTTAGAAAAACTACCTATTTACATGCAACTGGAGCAGACTGGATCTGGAGTCAGACAAACCTAGAACCCTGCAATGCCATTTGGACAGAGGTACTTTTCAGAGCAGAAGCATGCTATAAGGAAATCAAAGCAAGATTTCCTTAGCTTTCTGGGCAGCGGAGCACAGGAAACCCAGTTCTCCCCCTTTCTGTGGGTTGGGCAGCCCACTGCTGGTCAAGACAGCATTCTGGGTGTGGAGGATTTGGGTAGGATTATGAAATGCCTTACACCCATTAAAAAGAAGAACAGGAGTACTTGTGGCACCTTAGAGACTAACAAATTTATTAGAGCATAAGCTTTCGTGGACTACAGCCCACCACGAAAGCTTATGCTCTAATAAATTTGTTAGTCTCTAAGGTGCCACAAGTACTCCTGTTCTTCTTTTTGCGGATACAGACTAACACGGCTGTTACTCTGAAACTTTACACCCATTAGTATTTCCCAACAGCATTTCTGTTTCGGGAAACAAACAGAATAGATTTGTGCAAAAGGAAGTAGCAACTGGGAAACTCTGTCTGACAGTGAGTACAGTGAGTGAAGAGTTTTGAGTGAAGGAGGATCCCATGCAGGAGAGTAAAGCTGCTGACAAGAGAAAACCACTGACATCTTAATCAAGGACGCCCCAAAAGCTAAAGGAATCGAGCTGCTTCCTTGGCAGGAAAATATTGCAGGTGAGTCTGTAATGCTGATGAAATGTGATCACTCCCCCAGTCATGCAGGGACACCTGAGAAATACACCTCTGCAAAACAAACAAAGCATTTTTTACCAGCTTTTAACTCTTTAACTGCTGGCACTTTTCGGACTGCCCATAGACAGTCCTGATCAGGGTCACTCAGTCACATAGAATAACCAGACCCTACAGTTTACACATTCCCAGTGTTGTATGGATATTACCGAATGATCCCTTACCATTCCCCGTGAGGTTGGTAATTGTTAGAACTCCAGTTTGAGATAGGGAAACTGAGGTATTGAGAGGTGAACTAACCTTCCCAAGGGTGCACAGTGAGCCACTGTCAGAGCTTTGAATAAAAGAAGGGAGTCACTGATCCCCAGTCCTGGGCTCTGACCACTAGACCATACTTTCTCTTGTGTGATTTGCCATTTCTAACATCTCCTCCTGCTGTGCCCATGGGTTTGCCAGGGCACTTATAGGAGGAGTTTCCCCAGCCTAGGATGTCGCAGCCTCCTCTGGTGCACAGGATTCAAATTGGCACTCGAGTGTTGAGAAGTCCTTCATGACTGGGTGGGACGAAGCAGCTCTCTTTGCTGGAGGGGACTGTTGAGGGGTGGGAGATGGGCAGATTCCCATCCAAATGGGGCTGCTGGCAGGGTGAGGAACAGCTCTGCCTGTGAAGAGAAACAGGCTTTGTCTGGGGTGAAATACCGACTCTCCTCCACTGGCTGCTACACGTTCACTGGGGCGAGGAGAATGAGGAATCACTGCTGGCACTTAAACCAGATCTAGGTAAGAATCCTTGTGAAGATACAATGTAACTAGAGACACCATGGAGCTGAGTATCTCCTCTGGCCTTTGGGCAAATCTGAAGCTGAGTTCAGGCCTGAACTTTATGGTTCAGACCCATCTCTGGACTTGGCTGTGACATCTCCTAAAACTTTGGGGGCCAGATCCTCAATTTAGCTCTGTTGGCTTCCAGATGAGACTGATGCTGGAAGCTCCATTGTAGCCAATGGATGTTTTGCCCTGGATTTGAATGGGACCAGGGTTTCACGTGGTGTCACGTCACTGACAGGTTGTGTGACTAGTAATAGAGGCCACCCACCTTCCTCCCAGTGCCTTGGAGATGAGCCTGAGCTAACAGCACTCACTGAACAAGCACTCCATTACTGGTAGAAGGAACTGGCTAAAACATACCCAGCACTGAGGCTTTCCAGTAGTGCCAGCAAGCAGCAGCTCAATCCCTGAGTCCAAGGCAGTAGCTCTCACCGAAGTCTGGACTCGCTCTCATCTAGCTCTCTTCCACCCTCATTCTCCTCAGAGGTTGCTGTGCAGGGGGAATGCCCACGTGCCCTTCTATTGGTGCCCCGTACTGGACTCAGGAACAATGTGCTGTGAATAATCCTAGCCTTGTTCTGGTGCTTGTATTGCATGGAGCAAAGGCTCTGGGGACCACCCCTTGCCTCCCATTGGCTTCACTGAATGTTGCTGCTTGCAGCCCCAGCTCTGTAACAGCAAAGGCCTGGGCTTTACTCTTGCTCTTCTGTTTTCTAGGCTATTCATCATGCACATCACTCAGCTGTTTGTGGTAATCCTGCTCATAGGATTGAAACTCTCTGAGGTAGTAGGTGACTGCTCCTTCAATAAGTCCCAAAGTCACTGCACCTGCTCTCTTTTGGATCTGGAAAATGGGGGAAACCTCTTTCAGTGCTTACCTGCCTTTGTCTTTGAGCTTCGAGGAGGAAACTTGGAGAAATATGTAGGTTTTGCATCAAGAACAGTAAATCAACAGGTGCTCGACATTCTGCAGACGCTGCAGGTGACCAAGATTGTCTTTGGAGATCTCCTAGTGCCGGAAGTTCTCTTGGCAGCCGTCATGAAGTTCACTTACAACATGCATATTACAGATATCGAGTTTGAAAGCTGCACTTTCCTTGGAAATGCCAGCTGGTTCCAGATGGACAGGTTGAATCTACCTGTCTCCTCATTACGCTTTCATAATGTGACCTCTGCCTCCCTGGCTGAGAGAGACAAAGACTTTGCCCACCTGAGTAGGTGGCTGGAGACCTTGCAGAATCTGACTGTGACACAGTCTCAGGTCACCTACATTCCATGCAGCATTGGCAAGGTTTTCAGAACCTTACGCTATCTGGATGTGTCGGAAAACTACCTCCAGGACCAGAGCATGAGGCCTTCGTTTTGCCAGGGGGCTTTCCCACAACTCCAAGTATTAAAACTCCATCGCAACAATCTGAGCTCCTTCTACACCATGTGTGAAATGCTGCACCAGCTGGAGAAGCTCGTCCACTTAGACCTGAGTCAGAATGACCTCCTGGCTATCCCCTCCTCCTCATGTCAGTGGCAGCCATCCCTCCGCATCCTCAACTTGTCCACCACAGGCTTAGATCACATCGCCCTGCCTCTGCCCCCCAATGTTGAAGTATTAGATGTGAGTTCCAATAACCTTCATGCTCTAGACCTTGCACTCCCCTTCCTGAAGAAACTCCACCTGTCCAATAACAGGCTGCATGCTGTCCCCTCAGCCAAAAACTATCCTGCTTTAGAAGTCCTCAGTCTAGATGGAAACCTGATCTCATACCTCCCAAGGGATGAGCTGCAGTCTCTGAGACACCTGCAGAGCCTAAGGGCAGGTCGGAATCTCTACAACTGTTCATGTGCGGGTGCCAGTGAGATCCAGGCCTTGGCGAGCATGGAGTCTTTGATGCCCGACTGGCCTCAGGACTACACATGTGAATCCCCATCTCATTACCAGGGCACCCTGGTGAAGAATGTGCCTGCTTCAGTGCTGCAGTGCAACAAGGCCATTGTGATAATTCCTGTCACTGTACTTCTTGTACTGAGCTGTTTGGCTGGGATCATTTGCTTTGCCAGACGTAAAACACGGTCTGGCTAAGCCAGCAGCTAGGCTTTGACCACAAAGGCTCTGTCCTTCACAAGGCAGGACAGGGGCTGTAGAACATCACTGCCTGCAAATGCATATGATCTTGATGACCAAGTTGCACTAAAGCACCGCTGCCTGAGGGGGCAGCCTATCCTGGGGCTGCCACCCAGCCTAATGGGCTAGGAAGAGCAGACATCTAGCCAGCTCCCCAGGACTAAATTGACAGAGACATCAAGTGCAGGCCGTTCCTTCAGGAGGGAACCCCTGAGCACTGCCCCTGCCCCTGCCCTCCCCCTGCTCTGTGGGGATCGTATGCTGGATGGTTGCAGACATCTGAGGTACCAGACAGGTTTTTGGCATCGCTTTAAAGCACAGGTGTGATCAGAAAAGTAACTGTTCCCCATTGATGTTATGGGGCTCCCCATTCATGCTGTCTCGCATATCCTGGAGCAGAGTGAACAAGCCAGAAAGAGGAGACCGAATTCTTTATTCAAGCAGACTCTCTAGCTTGTAACGTCCACAAGTTAGTTGAATTCCTCTGTCTCCCAGCTGCCTCCAGTGTTCTCAGGAGGAGAATGTACTCCCTTCTGCCCTATTCACTTGGGCCAGCTCTACACATAGACTGTGTCCAGATAGAAGTTACTAGATTACTTGGAGCGGGGGGGGGTTGTTTGTTTTTTTACCAATATAGTCATACTGGTACTGCTTCTAGTGTGGACACAGTTGTAGTAGGTATAAATGTGCTTATACTGATGTAGCTTATTCCCCAACCCAAACTGGACCAGCAAAAGCACCTTTATACCAGTATCACTGCATCCACTGTGGGGGTTGTGACGTTGCACTCTATATGATTTTATGAAAATATGCTAATGTAACTGGAATGTGCTTCATGCAAAAGGTCTCTTGTAAGGTATCATTACAAACAGGGCCGGCTCTAGGCACCAGCAAACCAAGCACGTGCTTGGGGCGGCACATTTTCAAGGGCGGCATTCTGGCCGTCTTTTTTTTTTTTTCCTTTTTTTGCTTCGGGCGGCAAAAGCCTAAAGCTGGCCCTGGCAGCAGCAGCGCGTCGCCCTGGGGCCGCTGCGGTTTGCGCCGCGGGGGAGCAGTGCCCGCACCTTGTGGCTGGGCCGGGCAGGCTCCTAGCTGGGGACACTTAGGCCGGGGGCCGTGTCACTGAGTGTGGGGGAGAACAGGCCCTGCACCCCCGGCTTCCTGAGATTCACCATGACTCTCAGCTAACCAGTTGAACAGAGGGTTTATTTAGACAACAGAAACACAGTCCAAAACAGGTCTTGCCGGTACCGACAACAGCCCCCTCCCCCTTTAGTTAGGTCCATCTCAACACACCCTTCGGCCCCCTCCTTTCTGGCCTTTTCCTGGCTCCTCCCCCAGCCTTTGTGTCCTTTGTCCAGTTTCCCAGGCAGCGGTGTCACCTGGCCTCCAACCCCCCTCCTGGGTTCTCAGGTTACATGCTCAGGTATGCTCCCTTCCCCAATGCAGGCAGCCCAAGCAAAACTCCCCTGCAACCTTCCCAGGTCAACACTCCCCACTTAGCATTCAAATAACACATCAAGAACATTCCCACTTCGTCACATGCCACCCCTCGGGGCACACGGAGCTGCCTGCAGATGCCGCAGGGCGGCCACTCCCCCAGCACCGCAGCTGGGGCTGGGCGAAGTGGCCCGAGCCGCCCAGGGACTGCGGCAGGGCGGCCAGAAGCAGCAGCAGGGCCAAAGAGGGTGGTGCGCTGCTGTGCGGGCTCGCGTCCCACTCTCCGGGGCTCCGCTCTCTCTGGGGCTACCCTGCCCTGGCTCCTCAGCCCCCTGCCAGGGTGGTCCCCCAGCTCTGCACTCCCGGGTCCCGGCCGGTCCTGGAGGCGGGAGCCCTGGCTGGAGGGACCCTGGGCTGAGGCGCGGCCTGGGAGCCCCACTGCTTATCCCGACCCTGCCAGTGCTGAACCGGCTGGAGGCGAGGGGGGAGTGGGCGGAGTCAGCACTGGTGGGGGGGAGCCCAGGGCTAGGGTGGCAGGGGGGTGCGGGTGGGGTGGGGGTGAGAGCCCAGGGGTGGGGTGGCAGCCAAATTTTTTTTTGCTTGGGGCATCAAAAAACCTAGAGCCAGCCCTGATTACAAAGCTTATAATCTACTGAGTGTGATCATCCTATTTGTATAAATGTACCACTCTTGTATCTGAAACAAAAATATGAAATATAACTCTGAGAGCCTATTGTAATTATGCAAAGTGTGGCCCATTAATGGTGGTTTGGAATCTTGATGACTCCCATTAACCAGGACAATTGACTGCATTTGGCTCTGTTTTACCTGTAAGTCTTCCTGTACACATGTGTGCTGGCAAGTGGGTAATGAAATCTTACAGTGACATGTGATCATGTCACCTGAACTGGAATCCATCTTTAGACTGGTGCTTTTCTATTTGGGGGGGGGGGGGCAGAGGGACAAAGGATTCCCACCTTATGCAAAAGATATATAAGTGAGTGGAACAGAGAAAATGGAGCAGCCATCATGAGGAATCCCCTAGCTACAACCTGAGCTGGAACAAGGGCTGTAGCAGGGGAAAGGATTGTGCCCAGACTAGGAAGGCATCCAGTCTGTGAAAGAAACGTATTGAAACATCTTGAGGGTGAGATCTTATCTGTATTCAGTTTTTTTACTGTATTAGACATAGACTTGCGTGTTTTATATTATTTTGCTTGGTAATTCACTTTGTTCCATCTGTTACTACTTGGAACCACTTAAATACTACTTTCTGTATTTAATAAAATCACTTTTTACTTATTAATTAACCCAGAGTATGTATTAATACCTGGGAGGGCTAAACAGCTGTGCATATCTCTCTATCAGTGTTATAGAGGGCGAACAATTTATGAGTTTACCCTGTGTAAGCTTTATACAGGATAAAACGGATTTATTTGGGTTTAGACCCCATTGGGAGTTGGGCATCTGAGTGTTAAAGACAAGAACACTTCTGTAAGCTGCTTTCAGTTAAGTCTGCAGCTTTGGGGCAAGTAATTCAGACCCTGGGTCTGTGTTGGAGCAGACAGGCATGTCTGGCTCAGCAAGACAGGGTGCTGGGGTCCCGAGCTGGCAGGGAAAGCAGGGGCAGAAGTAGTCTTGGCACATCAGTTGGCAGTTCCCAAGGGGATTTCTGTGATCCAACCCGTTGCAGGGGTTATACACATTCACTATGTTAGTATAGTTAAAGTGGTACAACTTGTGTGGGGACAAGGCCTTAGTGTTAGCTATAATAAAGAATGTAGATTCTGCTCTCAGGTACACTGACTTACTCCTCATTTTACACCCAAGTAATGAGAGCAGAATTTGGCCCAATGGACTCGCTTTAAAAGTCAAGCAATTATTTTTCCAACTCTCAGTGCACGGGTTATTTCATTGACTATTATGCCTTTCTTTTCGTGTACTGCCTCCAAGGCCTCTGCTGTCTACAGAGACAGGCAGCCATTAGTGTTTAGGTGCCTAACTCCCATAGAAATTGATGAAGCTAGGCATCTGGTACCGTGCAGGATCTGGGCTGGCACATACAGCTCAGGGCAGTGTGTCCTAGAGGGGGACAGGGACACACCCGGGGGGTGGAGGGCTCTCTCGTGGGACTTTACTTTGTACTTCCTTGTTATTGATTAACCTAAAATAAAAGCAGTCCAGACTGAAAGTGGATGGCTGCTCTCTGCATGTGGAAGAATGGAATCCAGCTGCACTGACTCCAAAAGCCCCCCTGTTCCTCTGCTTCTTACAGTGCCCCTGGGAGGGAAGAGTTTGCAGCTGAAATGGAGCTAGCAGTGTCACTGATAATGCACGAGACGGATAGACTTCTGCTCTCTCTCCCAAAGCTGCTGTGGCTCTTAGAGGGTAAATAACAGTGAGACTTGAGTGGCTGGGCCTGAGATGCCCAGGGAGCAGATCCGTGGAGTGGGAAGGTGCCAGTTTTACATAGTCCCTTTTTCCCATAGCCCCATTGTACATGAAGGTCACATGCCAAACCTAGCATTAATAATAAATGAGTGCTGGATTGAGGTTGTTTGCCTCTTACTGCTGCCATAGAAAACGGATTGTAATAACATCACTAGTGACTGCTTTAACTGGATTGACAGGCTCCAGTGTCTGAGTTGCTGCAGCATTCTCTGCTAAAAGCCTCACAATCATTGGGATACATTTCAGCAACATAAGAATGGCAGTACTGCGTCAGACAGCCCAGTAGCCTGTCTTTCGACCAGGGCCGGCTCTAGGTTTTTTGCTGCCCCAAACAAAAAAAAATTTTGGCTGCCCCCCTCCTCCCCCCGCCCACTGCACCCTCCTGCCGCCCCAGCCCTGGATCACTGGTAACTCGCTCCCAGGGCGGGTCATTCAGCAGGAATTTTGGATGTGCACAGAACACAGACAGGATTGGTTCCCATATGGTTACAGAACTGCAGTAAAGTGGAACAATTTTCAGCTTGTGTGACTGAAGGCTATCTGGATGCATATTATAAGACTGTCCTACATAAATGAGGAAAAGTTGAGGTGCCTTTATTATTCTTTTGTTCCATTCTTTGTTTCTATGGGGAATTTGCCAATGCAATATCACTGTCTTCCTTTTAAACAAATAAAACTAAAACTTAAAAAAAATATTAATAATAATAAAAAAGCAATGGCTGCTGAAAATAGCAATTCCAGTCCTAATAACCACTGGGAAGCATTTCTTGCTCAATTTATTCTACTTTTTCCTATAGCAAGTTACAGTGGATCAGTATATTTGATTTGGGAGAAATGAAGTAACAGCTGCCCAAATTGAGCTTGAGCACTCCTGAATTTTGAGAATGTTCAAATCTGGAAGGCAGGTGCTGGATTCCCTTTCTGAATATTAGCTATATCTGGAAAAAAAAAGTCAATTTCTGCTTCCATGGCTCAGAAGTGTAAATCCTCCTATGTGCCTGGTACTGTATCTAAAGCTGCCCAGTCTAGTAGAGCCTTCCCCTCCCTTACTTTTCATTTTAAATTCTAGTGGGATCCACGTACCTGCCTTGCTAGGCTTCAGATAGAGAGGTGCAATGTCCATTTAGTCCACCCAATTCTTTCTTTGGGGGAGAGCCCAGGGCTGGGGCGGCAGGAGGTGCGGGTGGGGGCCAGAGCTGGGGCGGCAGGGGGTGCGGGTGCAGGGGGGGAGAAGAGCCCAGGGCTGGGGTGGCAGGAGGTGCGGGTGGGGGGAGAGCCCAGGGCTGGGGCAGCAGGGGGTGCGGGTGGGGGCCAGGGCTGGGGTGGCAGGAGATGCGGGTGGGGGGAGAATCCAGGGCTGGGGCAGCAGGGGTGGTGCAGGTGGGGGCCAGAGCTGGGGCAGCAGGGGAGAGTCCAGGGCTGGGGCAACACAGGGGCGCGGGGGGAGCCCAGCGCTGAGGTGGGGGGGCAGCAAAAAAATCAGAGCTGGCTCTGTTCCTACCATTTACAGCAAGCTGCAGCATGAGGTTTCAGTTTTCTACACTGCTTCCCCCTCCCTTTCCTGTTGCTAGTGGCCAAGGGAATGGTGGGAAATGTAGTTCTTTCCCTGCTCCAGGGCTGGCTCTATAGGCAGGGAGCTAACCAAGGAACTACAGCTCCCAGGGCCACCTGTTGGTTCTCAGCTCTCATGCTGGATTCTTGCGCCCCTGCAAATTTGCCGTCCCAAGCACCTGCTTGCTTTGCTGGTGCCTAGAGCTGGCCCTGCTTCCAACAGTGGCCGATGCCACATGCTTCAGGGGGAATCAACAGAACAGGGCAATTTATTGAGTGATCCATCCTATGTCACTGAGTGCCAACCTCTGGCAGTCAGAGGTTTAAGGACACCCAGAACATTGGGGTTGCATCCCTGACCATCCTGGCTAATAGCCATTGATTGGCCTATCCTCCAGGAACTTATCTACTTGTTTTTTTAACTCAGTTATACTTTGATTGTTACGACTTCCCCTGTCAACCAGTTCCACCGGTTAACTGTGCGAAGACGTATTTCCTTATGTTTGTTTTAAACTTGCTGCCTATTAATTTAATTGGGTGACTCCTGGTTCTTGTGTTATGAGAAGGAGTAAATAACATTTCCTCATTCACATTCTCCACCAATCATGATTTTATAGACCTCTACTATATCTTCCTCCCCAGTTATCTCTTTTCTAAGATGAACAGTCCCAGTCTTTTTAATCTCTCCTCATATGGAAGCTGCTCTATACCCCTAAGCATTTTTGTTGCCCTTCTCTGTACTTTTTCCAATTTAATATATCTTTTTTGAGATGGGGTGACTAGAACTGCACACAGTATTCAAAGTGTGGGCATACCATGGATTTATATAGTGACATTATGATATTTTCTGTCTTATTATCTATCACTTTCCTAATGGTTCCTGTTAGCTTTTTTGACTACCACTGCACATTAAGCAGATGTTTTCAAGAACTAGCTACAATGACTCCAAGATTCATAGAATGCCAGGGTTGGAAGGGACCGAAGGAGGTCATCTAGTCTAATCCCCTTCTCAAAGCAGGATCAATCCCCAGACAGATTTTTGCCCCAGATCCCTAAATGGCCCCCTCAAGGTTTGAGCTCACAACCCTGGTTTTAGTAGGCCAGTGCTCAAACCACTGAGCTATCCCTCCTCGTTTCTTGAGTGATGACAGCTAGTTTAGACCCCATTGTTTTGTATGTATAGTTGGGATTATTTTTTCTAGTGTGCATTACTTTGCACTTAGTAACATTGAATTTCATCTGCCATTTTTTTACCCAGTCACTTTGTTTTATGAGATCCCTTTGTAACTCTTCACAGTCAGTTTTGGACTCAGCTGTGTTGAGTAATTTTGTATCATTTTCAAACTTTGCCACCTCACAGTTTACCCCTGTTTCCAGATCATTTATGAATATGTTGAACAGAATTGGTCCCCGTACAAATCCTTGGGGGAACCCCACTATTTATCACTCTCCATTGTGAAAACTGACAATTTATTCCTATCCTTTGTTTCCTGTCTTTTAACCAGTTACTGATCCATGAGACGACCTTCCCTCTTATCCCATGACTCCTTACTTTGGTGTGGGACCTTGACAAGGCTTTCTGAAAATCCAAATACACAATATCAGCTGGATCACCCATGTCTATGTTTGTTGACCCCCTTAAATAATTCTAATAGATTGGTGAGGCATGATTTCCCTTTACAAAAGCTGTATTGACTCTTCCCCAACATATTGTGTTCATCTATGTGTCGTATGATTCTGTTCATTATTAATCAGTAATTAATTGATATAAATCCATATCAATAATTGAATTATTCATTCAATCAGTTTGCCTGGTACTGAAGTTAGGCTTACCGGCCTGTAATTGCCAGGATTGCCTCTGTAGCCTTTTTTAAAAATGGGTGTTATGAGTGTTAGCTATCCTTCAATCATCTGGTACAGAGGCTGATTTAAGCAATAGGCTATATACTACTTGTAATAGTTCTCCAATTATATATTTCAATTCCTTCTTGGGACCATCTACTCCTAGTACTTCTTATTGTTTAATTTATCAATTTATTCCAAAACCTCCTCTATAGATACCTCAATCTGGGACAGTTCCTCAGATTTGTCATCTAAAAAGAATGGCTTAGGTATGGGACTCTCCCTCACATCCTCTGCAGTGAAGACCAATGCAGAGAATTCATTTAGCTTCTCTGCATAGCTATGTCTTCTTTGAGTGATCCTTTAGCACCTTAATCAGCCCCACTGATTGTTGGGCAGACTTTCTGTTTCTAATGTACTTTAAAAATTTGCTGTTAGTTTTTGTGTCTTTTGCTAGTTGCTTGTCACATCCTTTTTGTTTTTGTTTTGTTTTTTGGCCTGCCTAATTATAGTTTCACATGTGACTCGCCAGCGTTTATGTTCCTTTCTATTTTTCTCAGTAGGGTTTGACATCCAGTTTTTAAAGGATGCCTTTTTGTCTAACTGTCTCTTTTACTCTGCTCTTTAGCCATGATGGATCTTTTTGGCCCTCTTACTGTTTATTTAGGTGGCAGGGGATATATTTAGTCTGAGCCTCTATTATGGTGTTTTTAAATAATTTCCATGCAGCTTTTAAGGCATTTCACTCTTGTGACTGTTCCTTTTAATTTCCATTTAATTAGTTTCCTCATTTTTGTGTAGTTCTCCTTTTTGAAGTTAAAAGCTACTGTCATGGGTTTCTTTGATATTTCCCTCCCTACAAGGATGTTAAATTTAATTACATTATAGTCTCTAACACCAAGCAGTTCTTGGACCAGATCCTGTGCTCCATGTAGGATTAAATTAAGAATTGTCTCTCCCTTTGTGGGTTCCAGGACTAGCTGCTCCAAGAAGCAGTCATTAATGGTGTCTAGAAATGTTATCTCTGCATCCCATCCTGAGGTGACATCTACCAGGTCAATATGGGGATAGTTGAAATCCCCCATTATTATTGGGTATTCTGTTTTTGTAGCCTCTCTAATCTCCCTGAGCATTTCATAGTCACTATCACCATCCTGGTCAGGTGATCGGTAGTATATCCCTACTGCTATATTCTTATTATTGAAGCTTGGAATTTCTATCCATAGAGATGCTGTGGTACAGTTTGATTCATTTAAGATTTTTACTTTATTTGACTTTATGCTTTCTTCCACATACAGTGCCATTCCCCCAGCAGCATGACTACTCTATTTTTCCAGTAAGTTTTATGGTGTCCCATTGGTTATCATCATTCCACCAAGTTTCTGTCATGCCTATTATATCAATATCCTCATTTAATACCAGGCACTAAAGTTCACCCAGTTTAGTATTTAGACGCCTTGCATTTGTAAACAAGCACTTATAAAATTTATCAGTATTTAGTTGTCTGCCTTCCTGTGATGTAATTGAATGGGACTCCTTTTCATTTGACTGTTACTCTTCAGTTTCTTCCTGTACTTTATCTACTTCTATCCTCTCCTCATGACTAGGATATAGAGTATCCCCTTTAATAAACCCTCCTGTAAGAGATGTCTCTGTCCGAAATGTGTGCTCCTTCTCACTTGTCAGCTTCCTCCCAGCCCTTAATTTAAAAACATGCCAGCAATCTGGTTCCATTTTGGTTTAGGTGGAGCCCATCCTTCCTGTCTGAGCTCCTCCTTTCACAAAAGATTCCCCAGTTCCTAATAAACCTAAATTCCTCCTCCCAACACCATCATCTCATCCACCTATTGAGTTCCTCTCTGCAGTTCTGCTTGTCTAACTGACTCTAGATGTGGAACTGGAAGCATTTCAGAGAATGCTGCCGTGGAGGTCCTGGACTTTAATCTCTTACCTATCAGTCTGAATTTAGCCTCCAGGACCTCTCTCCTACCTTTCCCTATGTCACTGGTACCTACATGTACCCCAACCACCAGCTTCTCCCCAGCACTGCAAACAAGTTTATTTTGATGTCTCAAGAGGTCCACAACCTTCGCACCTGGCAGGCTTCTCCTGGTCATCTCCTGGGCACTATGCAGTTCTCCTAGTCATCACAAACCCAACTATCTATATTTCTAATAATTGAATCCCCCACTATTATTACCTGTCTCTTCCTAATAACAGGGGTTCCCTCCCAATTGAGTGGTATCCTCAGTGTGAGAGGATACCGTAACATCATCTAGAAGGAGGACACCATCTAGCATGTGGAATAAGGGAAATAAGCAGGAAGCACTCGAAATGCTAGTAAATAAACACAACTATGACATAGTTGGCATCATAGAGACCTGGTGGGATAATACACGACTGGAATATTGGTATAGAAGGGTACAGCTTGCTCAGGAAGGATTGGCAGGGAAAAAAGGGAGGAGGTGTTGCCTTATATATTAAAATGTATACACTTGGACTGAGATTGACATGATAACAGTTTTCAAGTATGTAAAAGGTACAAGGAGGAGGAAGAAAAATTGTTTTTCTTAACCTCTGAGGATAGGACAAGATGCAATGGGCTTAAATTGTAGCAAGGGAGGTTTAGGTTGAACATTAGGAAAAATTTCCTAACTGTCAGCATGGTTAAGCACTGGAATAAATTGCCTAGGGAGATTGTGGAATCTCCATCATTGGAGATTTTTAAGACCCCTAACCCTAACCCTAACCCTAACCCTAACCCTAAGGTTACACAAACACCTGTCAGGAATGGTCTAGATCAGGGCTTGGCAAACTTTTTGGGCCGAGGGCCACATCTGGGTGCGGAAATTGTATGCAGGGCCAGGGCAGGGGTTTGGGGTGCGTGAGGAAGTGTGGAGTGTGGGAGGGGTGCGGTGTGCAGGAAGGGGCTCAGGGCAAGGGATTGGGGCAGAGGACGGGTGCGTGGTGAGGGGGCTCAGGGAAGGGGGTTGGGGTGCATGAGGGGTGTGAGGTGCAGCAGGGAGCTCAGGGCAGGGGGTTGGGATGCAGGAGGGGTGCGGGGTGCAGCAGGGGGCTCAGGGCAGGGGGTTGGGATGCAGGAGGGGTGCGGGGTGTATGAGGGGGCTCAGGGCAACACATGGAGCCCTCTGCCACCCCGCCCGGGGGCTGCAGGGACCTGGTGCCGGCCGCTTCTGAGAGCGGCTTGGGGCCCACAGTGCCACAGGGGGCAATCCCGCAGGCCGGATCCAAAGCCTTGAGGGGCCAGATCCAGCCTGCGGGCCATAATTTGCCCACCCCTGGTCTAGATAATTAGTCCTGTCATGAGTGCAGGGGACTGGACTAGATGACCTCTCGAGGTCCCTTCCAGTCCTATGTCTGGTGATCATCTATTCTTTTAAAATGAAGTATTTCCTGCTCATTGATTTATTAATGCTCATTAGCATCTGTAGCCATGGGCCCTGCTCTGGGCTGTGCTCTGCTGTTACAGAGCCAAGTATTTGTGGTTTATTTTTGGTGTTATACTGAAGGGCACTCAAGTAAGGTCACGTGGTTGCTGTGAGACCCCAGGACACTCAGACAAGGGAGGTATGTGTTTCAGGGGGCTTTCCCAGGAGCAACAAACTAATGGAATGCAACTGATGCTATGATCCTTGGAGGAGCTGCTCAGGGTGTGCAGAGGGGATTTGCTAGAGCATAGTCTGTCTCTTGTTTAGATTGTAAACTCTTCCAGGCAAGACTATCTCTTTGGTACAGTTTGTACAGTGTCTAGCATGGTGGAGTGCTGATCCAGGGCTGGGGACCCAGGACACTCTAGTGAGGCAAATGAATAACAGTAAAAATAAAAAGGAGGGTAGGTCATTAATTAATGAGGTTTGGAGGCGACGAGGTTTCTCCAGAGACTTTCACATTTAAGCCATCAGTTTGAATCCAGCCCAGTTCGGTAGTGACCAGAAGTCATTGCATGGGGCCAGGGGAATGTGAAAGGAGTTGGGGGTGCCAATGGAGAGATGCCTGTTGTTACTGGCCCCCTGTTGGCTGTCATAGCAGGGGCCAAGCTCTGAAATGAGCTGTGAAGTCTGAAGTCCCCTCTCAGCCCTAGAAGTTGCCCCGCAGGGCTGGTTTGAGGCACCTCCGGGGGCCAGTGTGGGAGAAGATTGCTCTGCTGTTGCCCTATTGACGGTGCTGCAGCCATACAAGCAGATGACTTCAGCTGTCCGAGTGCTGCGGGGGAGGCATTGAAGGAACCGCCCTTGTGCCCGCACCCCCAGCTCTGCCCTTGAAGCTGGGGCGCTGCTCTCCCCAGCTCTGTCCACACCTGCTGCTTGTGCTCAACTGGCGCAGACCCCTCCCCCCACCTGCAGCCTACACCTACCTCTGCTCCCCTGAGGAGCATCAGGACAGGCTGGCCAGACAGATTAAAAATGCATGGTAACTTCATCTCCCTGTCCCCCCGCCCTTCTGTGGAAAAGATGCTCACCGGCTGGAAAGTGCAGTAGAGTGTTGGCTATGGACGCTGGGCAGGTGAGTGCTGCTGGGGTTAGCTGAGGGACCCAGAGTGGGGAGGTCTGGGAGAGGCGGCTCCCTCATTGCACATTGTCCTGTCTCTGTCCCTTTTGTCCAGCTTTGACACCTGATCTGTTGCTTCCAGCTCCTCTTGGGCTGGTGGTGAGCGGGAGCCAGGTGCTCTCTGGAACTGGCTGGTGCACTAGGAGCCAGGGAACTAGCTTCCCCCTGTGCTTCTCCTTCAGTTCCCTAGCAGTCTGCTCCTGGACGTGCTGGGCCTGGGGCAAAAGCCCTTACCTCTCTATGGTGTGCTTTCTTCCAGGCCAAGCAGGAGGCATGTGTGCGAGCAGCAGTGGGACTCCGACGCGCAGCAGGTATAGTGCCCTGTGCAGCCAGCAGCAGGGGGAGTCTAGGGCATGAGTGTCTACAATTCATCAGGCCCCTTTGTTTAGTCTTGTCAGGGGATTGGCTCCTGCGTGGGAGTGGGGAGTGGTCTGGGAAGCCGATGACTGGTTCAAATCCAGCCCAGCCTGGTAGGCCCAGTTAAGCACCTAACTGCCCTTGAAATCAACGGGAGAGAAGCAGGTAAATCTCTCTGTGGAGCTGGACCCAAAAGCCAAGCCCATCCGCTGCTGCTGTGAAAGGAGCTGGGGTCTGTGTCCAGCTGGCATGGCCAGGCCCCCATGGTGACAATGGCAATAAGGCAGCTAGGCTAGGCACGAAGAGCAGCCACAGGGAGATGCAGAGTTAGCTGGAGCGGGACATGATGAAGGGGGCACAGGGGGAGGAAGGAGATGGGCCTGGGGAGAAGTGGGCGAGCTGGCTCTGGGGGGCACTGCAGAATGAGGACACAACATCCCTTTGCTCTCTGAGCCACTGGTGCCTAAAGTGGAGCGAGAGTGGAGGCAGCAGGGTACTCGGGAGGCTGCACCCCACCTCTCCTCAGCCTGGGGCTCGGAGTGAAGGGCTGGCCAGGCTCAGGCTCCATGGGGGAGGTGCAGGAAGCTCAGGCCAGAACTTGGAAGCAGTTTTGTCAGTTCACAGCAAAGGGGAACTGCTGACAGGAGCGTCTGGTCCCCCAGCGCAACAGGAACCCGGGGACGGTTACACCCAGCATGCTGCAGCCAGCCGGGATCTCATTTCCTTTAGCAGCCAGTGTTCAGGCCTCTCCTCTGTGCCTGAGCCAGCAGCAAAGCCAGCTCATGTCTACTCTGTGACGTGCAGTCTATATGGTTTTATAAAAACATGATAATAAGTGAATATAATGTAACTGGGATAGTTTTATAAAAATTTGATAAGTGACTATAATGCAAATGGGATATGCTTTGTGCAAAAGGTCTCTTGTAAGGTATCATTACAAAGCTCATAATCTACTGAGTGTGATCATCCTATTTGTAGAAATGTACCACTCTTGTATCTAAAACTAGAAGTATAAAACATAACTCTGAGGGCCTATTGTAATTATGTAAAGTGTGGGCCATTAATGATGGTTTGGAATCTTGATGACTCCCATTAACAGGACCATTGTCTGCAGATGGCTGTATTTACCTGTGAGTCTTCCTGTATATGTGTGTGCTGGCAAGTGAGTAATAAAGTCTTGCAGTGACATTTTAATAATAATGGAGATATCCCATCTCCTAGAACTGGAAGGGACCTTGAAAGGTCATTGAGTCCAGCCCCCTGCCTTCACTAGCAGGACCAAGTACTGATTTTGCCCCAGATTCCCAAGTGGCCCCCTCAAGGATTGAACTCACAAGCCTGGGTTTAGCAGGCCAATGCTCAAACCACTGAGCTATCCCTCCCCCCCCATGTGATTATGTCACCTGAACTGGAATCCATCTTTAACCTGGTGCTTTTCCGGGGGAGGGGAGGGGGTGGAAACCCAGAGGGACAAAGGGTTCCCGCCTTATGCAAAAGATATATAAAGGGGTGGAAGAGAACAGAGAGGAGAAGAGAAGCCATTATGAAGAATCCCCTAGCTATCATAGGGTTACCATACGTCCGGATTTTCCCGGACATGTCCAGCTTTTTGGGCTCCAAATCCCCGTCCGGGGGGAAATCCCAAAAAGCCGGACATGTCCGGGAAAATCGGACATGCGGGGCCGGGCCGGGCCGGGGGCTCGGGGGCTCGGCCGGCGGTGCCGGGCCGGGCTGGAGGCTCGGGGGACGGGCTGGGGACCGGCGGTGCCGGGGGGCGGGGGTGGGCCGCGCCTCCTCCGCCCTCCCTCCCCCCTTACCTGCTTCAGGCTTCCCGCGACTCAAATGTTCGCGGGAAGCAGGGAGGGGGCGGAGACTTTGGGGAGGGGGCGGAATTGGGG